>NC_133456.1:25572169-26196003 GCF_048565385.1 Saimiri boliviensis | reverse complement strand
TTTTTCATATTGCTTTTCTAGCATTTATTTCGTTTATTTCTTGCTCTGATCTTTGGACTTAATTTGTTCTTTTTCTAGTTCCTTGAGATGTAATGTTAGATTATTTGAGAGCTTTCTTTTTTGATATATGTTTATTGCTATAAATTTCCCTCTTAGAATTTATTTTGCTGTATCCTGTAAATGTTGTCATTTTTAAAATATTTTTGTTTGTCTCAAAGTATTATTTTATTTCCTTTTTAATTTCTTCTTTGTCTCATTGGTTTTTCAGGAGCATGTTGCTTAATTTCCACATTTGTGAATTTTCCAAGATTTCTCTTGTTATTAATTCCTAGTTTTATGCCATTGGCGTTGGACAATACTTGATATGTTTCCAGTCTCCTTAAATTTGTTAAGACTTATTTTGTGGTCTAACATGATCTATCCTGGAAAATGTTCTGTGTGCACAAGAGAAGAATGTGTACTCTGTTGCTATAGGATGGAATGTTACATATATATATGTCTATGAGATCTATTTGGTCTAAACCAAGCTTGTCCAACTCATGGCCCATGAGCTGCATGTAGCCTAGGATGGGTTTGAATGTGGCCTGACTCAAATTCATTAACTTTCTCAAAACATGAGGTGTGTGTGTGTGTGTGTGTGTGTGTGTGTGTGTGTGTGTGTCTGTGTGTGTGTGTGTGTGTGTGAAATTTTAAGCTCAGCTGTCGTTAGCATTAATGTATTTTATGTGTGGCCCAAGGCAATTCTTCCAGCGTGGCCCAGGGAAGCAAAAAGATTGGACACCCCTGGTCTAAAGTGTAATTCGAGACCAGTGTTTCCTTGTTGATTTTCTATCTAAATGATCTGTACAGTGTTGAGAGTTGGGTATTGAAATCCCCCACTCAGGCTGGCTCTCCCTTCAGATCATTTAATAGTTGCTTTATTATTTAGTTGCTCTAATATTGGGTGTGTAATACTTAAAATTACAAATTGACCCCTCTATCATTATATAGTTACTTTTTTTGCTTCTTTTTACAGTTTTTGGCTTAAAAGTCTGTTTTGAGTGTAGCTACCCCTGCTCTCTTGGTTTCCTTTTGTGTGGAATATATTTTTCCATCTCTTCACTTTCAGTCTAAGTGTGTGCTTTTATCTTAAAGTGAGCCTCTTGTAAGCAGCATACAGTTTTTGATTCATTCAGCCACTCTGTCTTTTGATTAGAGAATTTACTCTATTTGCATTCAAGGTAATTATGGACAGCGAAGGACTTGCTACTGCCATTTTGTGATTTATTTCATGATTGTTTTGTAGATCCTTTCTTTCTCCCTCTGTTGTCTTCCGTTGTGGTTGATGGTTTTCTGTAATGATATGCTTTGAATCCTTTTATGTTTTGTGCAAATTCTGTAGGTTTTTGCTTTGTAGTTACCCTGAGGTTTACATAAAACATCTTAGGCTATTTTAAGCTGATAGTTAACTTTAATCACATACAAAAACTACACTTTTATTCCCTTCTTCTACATTTTATGATTTCGATTTCAACATTTACATCTTTTTCTAATTTGTATCCTGTAACTATAGGTATTTTTAATTAGTTTTGTCTTTTAACCCTCATATTAGAGATAAAATTGCTTTACATACCACCATTAAAGTACTAGAGTATTCTGAATATGATTATGTATTACTTATACCATTGAGTCTTATAATTGCATGTGTTTTATGGTGTTAATTAATGACCTTTTACTTCAGTTTGAAGAACTTGTGTTAGCAGTTCTTGTAAGATAGGCCTACTGATGTTGAATTCCCTTAGCATTTGTCTGGGAAAGTTTTTATTTCTCCCTCATTTCTGAAGGACAGTAGTTTTTCTTTTTTTTTCTTTCTTTTGAAACGGAGTTTCGCTCTTGTTGCCCAGGCTGGAGTGCAATGGCGTGATCTCGGCTCACTGCAACCTCCGTCTCCTGGGTTCAGGCAATTCTCCTGCCTCAGCCTCCTGAGTAGCTGAGATTACAGGCACATGCCACCATGCCCAGCTAATTTTTTGTATTTTTAGTAGAGACGGGGTTTCACCATGTTGACCAGGATGGTCTCGATCTCTTGACCTCGTGATCCACCCGCCTCGGCCTCCCAAAGTGTTGGGATTACAGGCTTGAGCCACCGCACCCGGCAGTAGTTTTTCTTGAGAAGTCCACTGTTAGCCATATTGCACCTCCCTAGTATGTGATATGTTTCTTGCTGCTTTGAATTTTAGCAGTTTGATTATGATATGTCTTGGTGAACTTCTCTTTGGGTTAAATTGTATTGGAGACCGCTGAGCTTCCTGTGCCTGAATGTTGGTGTCTTTCCCTAGATTTGGAGAATTTTCAGCCATTATTTTCCTAAATATGCTTTCTGGCCATTTTTTCCTCTCTTCTTCAGGCATTCCTGTTTCTCAGGCGGTATCTCATAATACCTGTAGGCTTTCTTCATTCTTTTCCATTCTTTATCTATTCGCTCTTCTGACTGGATAATTTTAAATGTCCTCTTTCAGGCTCACTGATTCTTCTGCTGATGAAGTATACTGTTCAAGCATTTTATTGAATTTTTCAGTTTAGATACTGTATTTTTTATTGCTAAGATTTCTCTTTCATTTTTAAAATTTGTTTCTTTGTCAAACTTACTTTGTTAATTGTTTTTCAAATTTCACTTGATTTTTTATATGTATTTTCTTGTAGTTCCCTGAACATTTTAAAGAGAGGATTATTCTCAATTATTTGTCTGTCATTTCATAGATCTTATTTCTTTAGTGTCCATTATTGGTGCTTTATTGCTTTCTTTTAGTAGTGTCATTTTTGTCTGATTCTTCATCATCCTTGTATCCTTGCATTGGTGTCTGTGCACTTGAAGTGGCCACCTCTTCCAGCTTTTCCAAGTGTTCTGCTCTACACCCCTCTCACTTGAGGTGAAGGGGGTAGACCTTCACTGTTTAGCCTGAGAGTCTGGATTGGCCATCGAGTAGTGACCATAGGCAGGCAGACCTTGCTGTTGGGTTCTCTGGCTGGGCTACTGCTGGTGCTTTGAGGTCAGTGAAGCTATTGGCTATACTCCATGGTTTTGTGAAACCACTGGCTGTGCTCCATCAAACAGTGAGGGCACTGACTGGGTTCTGAGATCAGGTGGAGTTGCTGGCTGGGCTCTGCAATTACCTTTGATTGGGCAGGGTTGCTGGCCATATTCCCTGGCTGAGTGCTACTACTGTTTAGAATCTATAATTGGACAGGGTTGCAGGCTTGACTTCAAGGTTGCTGGGTTTGCTGCTCAGCTACTTCGGATAGGCAGGGCTAGAGATTGCTCCACAGTATGCAGTCACAAGCTTGCCTCCCTGCCTGGGCCTGGGCAGAACCTCAGGCTGGACTCCAAAGCTGAGTGGAGTCACTGCTTAACTGCTAAGGTTGAGCAGGGCCAGTTACTGTGTTCTGCAGATATGCAGGAATGCAGGTTTGCCTCCTGGTCTCAGGAAACTATATGCACAACTGTGAAGTCAGGCAGGGTCACTAGAGCCTGGCAGGACCAGATGCTGACCTCTGAAGATTTACGCTAATGTGCACTTGCCTCTGGGTCTAGGGAAGCCATAAGCAGAGTACTGAGGCTGGGTGTTGTAACCACTTGCCCTCTCAGTTCTTATGGGACCATATGCTCTCTTCTACACTTACGTGCTAACGCATACTTGCCTCCTGGCCTAGGAAGACTTTAAGCAGAGAGCTGAGACTCTGTTTAAGGAAGGGTTGGAGAAAGCTTGGGTGTGATAGTGGTAGGGACTTGGCCCTGGCAAACCTGTCAACTGTGCTTTCTGCAAAGCAGTGCTATTGACTGGTCTTTGGTCTGCCGCTTCCATTGACAGGAATGCTGTCATTGCCAAAATCTGTGCTGTAACCGCTATGAGCCCCACCCCCTTCTTTGTTTTTTGCTAACCCTAGATGGTCTAGCCCTGTAGGAACACATGGAACGATACAAAAGTGGGCTTCCTGAGAAGCATCCCAGAATACTGGGGAGCTTAATGTTCGCCTCCAGCTTTCTTTTTCTGTGGTAGAAACTGTAGGCCCAGGGGACTCCTCTCTGTGTGGTACTTTACTAGCTTGGAAAGGGGTGACACTGTCAGAGTGAAGCTGTTCCTTTTAACCTTCTAATGCAGGTTTTCTCAGTTCTTTCATCCCAGAGAGTGTCTCAGCTCACTCCTGTGTTCTGGGATATTCATGAAGGTATACTTGTCTGTGGACAGTAACTAGTTCAATTTCTATGAGGGGGACCAGAGCCAGGAAACTCTTATTCCACCTTCTTGCTGGAGGTTTTTAAGACTTATTAAAAGAGATGTTACTCCTCATAACCTTGAAAGAAGTTTTTAAAAATAGAAAGGTATTAGAAGAAGTAGTAGGAACCATTGCCATTTGAAGAATAATTAGAAGTCACAATACAGAATGTTTAAGAGGACAGTATAAGCCAAGTTGGAAAAAATTTGCTTTTGCTTTTGTAGGAGAGAATCATTCATCCTATATATAGAGATATCATCACTGCTGACTGTTTAGTATAGAGATTTCTTTTTAGCATTTTATGTTTATATGTGTGACTACTTTAAAAAAAATTAATGAGTCTAGGTTATTTATGGCCTGCTCTTAACCTGATGTAGTGAATATTTCCCATCAATAAATATTCTTTACAACGTGACTATAATTAAAGGCCATGATGCAGTTATACCATAACTTACCTGAACCAGCTCACTTTTTGAAGATAAAGATATATATGTCCATCTATTTTATCTTATAAATAATATCTTTATAATATATATCTTTGGGTACACCCTCTGTGTAGATCAGTAGGATATTTTGATAAGTATAAATTGGAGGGCCACAGAGTGTGAGATACACAAATCTTTAAGGCTTTTGAAATGCATTGCCAGTTTGCTCTCCAGAGGAGATATACCACTGTACACTCCCACCAGTACTACCTGCCTCTCCAGGCTTCTCATATTATTCTTATTTTACTGTGTTAATTTGATTTTTAAAAACTATATTTTTAAATTTTGAATTTATTTGATTCAAAGTTGAACTCTTAAAGTTTGCTTATTGGCTAGTGGTATTTTTTTTTTGTTACTTGTTGATGTACATTGTATCTTTGTTTAAATTGGTTTTTGGGTTTTTTTGGTTATTTGTTTGGTTGGTTGGTTCTTTAAGACTGAGTCTCACTCTGTTGCCTAGCCTGGTGTATAGTAGAGCAATCTTGGCTTGCTGTAACCTCTGCCTCCTGGGTTCAAGCAATTCTCATGCCTCAGCCTCCCAAGTAGCTGGGGTCACAGGCATGTGTCACTACGCCCAGCTAATTTTTGTAATTTTTAGTAGAGATGGGGTTTCACCATATTGGCCAGGCTGGTCTCAAACTTTTGACCTCAAGTGATCTGCCTGCTGTGACCTCCCAAAGTGCTGGGATTACAGGCATGAGCCCATGCCCCACCCTTTTTGATTTTTGAAACCATATATGAGTCAATTTAAATAGACTAAAGTCTTAGTATAAAATGGCTTTAATAGGACTACTAATAAAGGCTGCCATCAAATAAGCACCCACTTTGACTGAAACTGCACTAAGTACTTTACCTTTATACCTTACTATTTTATTTTATTTAATCTTCACTGTAGTTCAGAAGTATCTTCATTTTCCATTTGAGGGGCTTGAGATTCAGAAAGGTTAAATGACTTGCCCAGGATCACAGCTAATTATGGCACTGGGATTTATTTGATTCCATTTCTAACTTCAAACCTGTGTAGTTTTCCTTATACACCTTTCTGGTACCTAGCTATTGCTTATACCTATTCTGCCTATGCTTTTTTTCTAGTATTGTGTCCCTCCCATACACACATACATACATATATATGTAAAATGAAGGAAAATAATTTCTAACAGAATCTGTAACAAATGAATAGTGTATTTCCCTTTGTATCTTAGCCTACTTTTTTTTTTTTTTTTTTTTGAGACGGAGTTTCGGTCTTGTTACCCAAGCTGGAGTGCAATGGCGCAATCTTGGCTCACCGCAACCTCCACCTCCTGGGTTCAGGTAATTCTCCTGCCTCAGCCTCCCGAGTAGCTGGGATTACAGGCACGCACCACCATGCCCACCTAATTTTTTTTGTATTTTTAGTAGAGACGGGGTTTCACCATGTTGACCAGGATGGTCTCGATCTCTTGACCTCGTGAGCCACCCGCCTCGGCCTCCCAAAGTGCTGGGATTACAGGCTTGAGCCACCGCGCCCGGCCTATCTTAGCCTACTTTTATGAGGCCAGTTTTTTTTGTCTAGGGCTCAATTCGTAGTGCTGCTCAAGAATAATCCATCTCGGCTGGGCACAGTGGTGCATGCCTATAATCCCAGCACTTTGGAAGGCCAAGGTAGGCAGATCACTTGAGGCCAGGAGTTTAAGACCAACCTGGCCAACATGGTGAAATGCTGTTTCTACTAAAAATGGAAAAATTAACCAGGCCTGATGGCGCACACCTGTAATCCTAGCTACTTGGGAGGCTGAGGTGAGAGAATTGCTTGAACCTGGATTGCTTGAACCAGGCAGAGGTTACAGTGAGCTGTGATCATGCCAGTACACTCCAGCCTGGGTGACAGAATGAGACTCTGTCTCAATTAAAAAAAAAAGACAGTCTCCATACCTTAAAAAATTCTGAATCTCTATTTTTAAACATAGTAATAGATTTGATATAGACCAAGGCATTTTATCATTTTTATTTTAATTAGCATATGCTCTTGCCATAGCATATTCTGTGATTTTTTTGTTTCTAGTCACTTGTTTTCATATTGAGAACCAGGCACTTCTTTCAAATCCTCTTTTTTTTTTTTTTTTTTTTTTTTAAAATGGAGCTATAGATAAGTGAATTAAAGAAACAGGTAAAAAATAATAATTAGTGTTCTAAATTCTTCTTGACAGAACTTTACAGACTAGCATGGCAAAGCTTCTCTCTGATCTTAGTGCGGACAGTGCTCGCTGCAAGCCTGGGAATAACCTTACCAAATCACTCTTGAACATTCATGATAAACAACTTCAACATGACCCAGCTCCTGCTCACACCTCCATAATGAGCTATCTAAATAAGTTAGAAACAAATCACAGTTTTATATATTCAGAGTCACTTTCTACAATTAAAAATGAGGCAACCATAGAGTCAGACAAACCATATGAAAATATTCTGCCCTCCAGAGGCCCTCAACATAGTAACACTAGGGACATGGAGGAAGTATCTGCACCCGGAATTATTTCTGCTCTTTCAAAACAGGATTCTGATGAAGGGAGCGAAACTATGGCTTTATTAGAAAATGAGCATAATTTGGATAGTACAATATACATTCCTTTTGCTAGAAGCACTTCTGAAAATAAATCATCACTATGTAAGAGGCTGTCCCCTCAGCCACAAATAAGAGCCGCTATAACACAGCTAGTCAGCAACAGTGGACTTGCTGTCTCTGGAAAAGAAGATAAACTGTGTACATCTGTAGCCTGTTCCTCTTCCACAAAGGAAGCAGAAGATGTGCCTGAAAAGCTTTCCAGAACATCTGATATGAAGGACATACAGCTCCTCAAGAAAATAAAGGAAGCAATTCGTAAGATCCCTGCTGCCACTGAGGATACAGAGGAACAAACTGCATGTCCTGGCCCATCAGGTTGTCTTAGCAACAGCATTCAAGTGCAGGACAGTACTGTCTGTGATGGTAGTGTTTTCACTTCTGACTTGATGTCTGACTGGAGCATCTCTTCATTTTCAACATTCACTTCTCGTGATGAACAAGACTTCAGGAATGGCCTTGCGGCATTAGATGCCAACATAGCTAGACTCCAGAAGTCCTTAAGGACTGGTCTTCTGGAGAAATGAAATCAGAAGAAAATTCATCAAGTGCTTTTTTTAAAACTAGAAGTTGGCCTTATTGAATGTGTATCTTTCTTTAGTGAAATGATGTTTTTATATTATTAATTATATGTGAAGTAATTGTACAAGTAATAAATGTATTATTGAGATATATTGACACTGAGGAGCTTATAAAAACAAGTCATCTTAAGAAGTTGACAATTGCTACAAGAAGCAAGTTTTAGATAACTAGGAAATTATTGTAAGTAATGTTTTATTTCAGTACTCGGCATTTAGAGTTCTTTTATTAAGATGTACCTTCTGGATTAAGGGTACGGGTTCAAAGAGTTCTGTGGTTGTCCTAAAAGATAATGGGAAAAGAATCTCTGGATGTAATTTTTCTATTCAAACTAGAATTTTTTGGTTTGTTTGTTTCAGTGTACTTTTTTTTTTTTTAATAGCAATGTGTTTTTATATGGAATGCTGTGTGCTACAGGCTAGTGTTGTTGGTGACATATATAATAAACATTTATTTAAATAGAAAAGTTACCAGTATCTACACCTCTTAAAAAAACATTGATACATCATAGAACATGAACAACTAAAAAAAACAAAAATTAAAAAAAAAATTGAAAGGTCTAAAAAAATGTTTAGATAACATCCTAAGTTAACATATGACTTTTTAAAACTTGGGCACTTTTATTTGTTTTTATCCCAAATGCCTTTAAGGCCTTTAAAGAATAGTCAGACTGATAAAGAAGTGCTCACAGATAAGCTATAGTTTGGGAAATTTGTTTTCTTTTAAATAAGAGATGTTCATTTTTGTCCTTTTATTTGAACATGATGGAATTTGTAAATGTTGGCATTGATTGTAATTCTTCCTTTTAGAACAATTTTTTTCCCCCAGCTTGTTAGCTGAGAATATTCTCTATTCTATAAATAATGTGAAGTAGGTTGGTCTCTCTGCTTCTCTGTACCAGGAATCCTTAACTCAGTATCACCTCCCTCCATGTAAGCAGCACATTTTAACTCTTAGGAAGCTGAATGTTACGTTATCACTAATACTTTGTACAGGTCACCAGCCTAGTCTAATTTTCTTCAGTACGTGGACAGCTTCATCTTTAAAGAGTGTTGTAGTCCCAGAACCACCTTGTTGTTGTTGTTTTTTTTTTTTTAGGTGTTAGTGCTCTCGTCTTTGAAGAATCCAGCTATACTCTCTTTGATATGTTCAGATTTTCCAGATAGAGATTTAGGTCTAAAACTTTATTCAATGAATTCTAAACCATTCATTGCAAGAGTCCATTAGCATTTTGAATTTTCTTCAGTGTTCATGAATTAATTTATTGGCATCTTATTTGGAGATAATAGGCCACAACTCTTTAACAAATAAGTTCAGAAATATAGCCGGGCGCGGAGGCTCAAGCCTGTAATCCCAGCACTTTGGGAGGCCGAGGCAGGTAGATCACGAGGTCAAGAGATCGAGACCATCCTGATCAACATGGTGAAACCCCGTCTCTACTAAAAATACAAAAAAATTAGCTGGGCATGGTGGCACGTGCCTGTAATCCCAGCTACTCAGGAGGCTGAAGCAGGAGAATTGCCTGAACCCAGGAGGCGGAGGTTGCGGTGAGCCGAGATTGTGCCATTGCACTCCAGCCTGGGTAACAAGAGCGAAACTCCGTCTCAAAAAAAAAAAAAAAATATATATATATATATATAAAATAATAAAATGGGGAAGAAAATTATGTCATCTGTCTAATCCCAAATGTTTAACTGTTATTCATATGCAAAAGTAAAATCTTAAGATTATATGGTAATACAATAAGATAGTCCCATTTGGCCCTTGACATAGAAAAGGCATCCTTATATGTAAAGGAAATTTTCAACCACTTGTGGGTTCAATTAATTAGTGGCTAATAATTTAATTGA
The DNA here is from genome assembly GCF_048565385.1 of Saimiri boliviensis. Classification (NCBI taxonomy): domain Eukaryota; kingdom Metazoa; phylum Chordata; class Mammalia; order Primates; family Cebidae; genus Saimiri; species Saimiri boliviensis. The sequence continues at coordinate 26,186,236 of NC_133456.1, read as the reverse complement.
GAAACAAATGAGACTAGAAATTCCTTCAGGCACCTTCAGCAGAAACTTACTATTTATTTGATATCAGACATGCATATGACTTGAAATAGGAATATGAAATAATTTGGTTAAGTTTCAAGATGCAGCCGGGTGCGGTGGCTCAAGCCTGTAATCCCAGCACTTTGGGAGGCCGAGGCGGGTGGATCACGAGGTTGAGAGATCGAGACCATCCTGGTCAACATGGTGAAACCCCGTCTCTACTAAAAGTGCAAAAAATTAGTTGGGCATGGTGGCACGTGCCTGTAATCCCAGCTACTCAGGAGGCTGAGGCAGGAGAATTGCCTGAGCCCAGGAGGAGGAGGTTGCGGTGAGCCGAGATTGCGCCATTGCACTCCAGCCTGGGTAACAAGAACGAAACTCCGTCTCAAAAAAAAAAAAAAAAAAAATTTCAAGATGCAAAATGGCCCTAGCAAAATTGGTGAAATAGATAGTGAGGTTTTTGTTTTTTTTTTAATTGCATTTTAGGTTTTGGGGTACATGTGAAGAACATGCAAGATTGTTGCATAGGTACACACATGGCAGTGTGATTTGCTGCCTTCCTCCCCATCACCTATATCTATTATTTCTCTCAATGCTATCTCTCCCCAACTCCTCACCCCCCGTCCCTCCCCTAATTTCCCCCAACAGACCCCAGTGTGTGATGCTCCCCTCCCTGTGCCCATGTGTTCTTATTGTTCAACACCCACCTATGAGTGAGAACATGCAGTGTTTGATTTTCTGCTCTTGTGTCAGTTTGCTGAGAATGATGGTTTCCAGGTTCATCCATGTCCCTACAAAGGACACAAACTCATTGGTTTTTACGGCTGCATAGTATTCCATGGTGTATATGTGCCACATTTTCCCTGTCCAGTCTATCATCGATGGGCATTTGGGTTGGTTCCAGGTCTTTGCTATTATGAACAGTGCTGCAATGAACATTCGTATGCATGTGTCCTTATAGTACAATGATTTATAATCTTTTGGATATATACCCAGTAATGGCATTGCTGGGTCAAATGGAATTACTATTTCTAGGTCCTTGAAGAATTGCCACCCTGTATTCCACAATGGTTGAACTAATTGACGCTCCCACCAACAGTGTAAAAGTGTTCCTATTTCTCCACATCCTCTGCAGCATCTATTGTCTCCAGATTTTTTAGTGATCGCCATTCGAACTGGCGTGAGATGGTATCTCAATGTAGTTCTGATTTGCATTTCTCTAATGACCAGTGATGCTGAGCATTTTTTCATATGTTTGTTGGCCTCATTTATGTCTTCTTTCATGAAGTGTCTGTTCATATCCTTTGCCCACTTTCGAATGGGCTTATTTGTTGTTTTCTTGTAAATATGTTTTTGTTCTTTGTAGATTCTGAATATCAGCCCTTTGTCAGATGGATAAATTGCAAAAATTTTTTCCCATTCTGTTGGTTGCCGATTCACTCTAATGACTGTTTCTTTTGCTCTGCAGAAGCTGTGGAGTTTGATTAGGTCCTCCCATTTGTCTATTTTGGCTTTTGTTGCCAATGCTTTTGGTGTTTTGGTCATGAAGTCCTTGCCTATGCCTATGTCCTGAATGGTTTTGCCTAGATTTTCTTCTAGAGTTTTTATGGTGTTAGGTCTTATGTTTAAGTCTTTAATCCATCTGGAGTTAATTTTAGTGTAAGGTGTCAGGAGGAGTCCAGGTTCTGCTTTCTGCACATGGCTAGCCAGTTTTCTCAACACCATTTATTAAATGGGGAATCCTTTCCCCATTGTTGTTTTTGTCAGGTTTGTTGAAGATCAGATGGTTGTAGATATGTTGTGTTGCCTCCGAGGCCTCTGTTGTGTTCCATTGGTCTATATCTCTGTTTTGGTACCAGTACCATGCTGCTTTGATTACTATAGCCTTGTAGTATAGTTTGAAGTCCAGTAGTGTGATGCCTCCCTCTTTGTTCTTTTTGCTTAGAATTGACGTGGCTATGCGGGCTCTCTATTGGTTCCATATGAAGTTTAAGGTGTTTTTTTTCCAGTTCTCTGAAGAAGGTCATTGGTAGCTTGATGGGGATAGCATTGAATCTATAAATTACTTTGGGCAGTATGGCCATTTTCACAATATTGATTCTTCCTAACCATGAACATGGAATGTTTCTCCATCTGTTTGTGTCCTCTCTTATTTCATTGAGCAGTGGTTTGTAGTTCTCCTTGAAGAGGTCCTTTAAGTTCCTTGTTAGTTGTATTCCTAGGTATTTTATTCTCTTCATAGCAATTGTGAATGGCAGTTTGTTCTTGATTTGGCTCTCTTTAAGTCTGTTATTGGTGTATAGGAATGCTTGTGATTTTTGCACGTTGATTTTGTATCCTGAGACTTTGCTGAAGTTGCTTATCAGTTTCAGGAGATTTTGGGCTGAGACGATGGGGTCTTCTAGATATACGATCATGTCGTCTGCAAATAGAGACAATTTGACTTCCTCCTTTCCTATTTGAATACCCTTTATTTCTTTTTCTAGCCTGATTGCTCTGGCTAGAACTTCCAATACAATATTGAATAGGAGTGATGAGAGAGGGCATCCTCGTCCAGTGGCAGATTTCAAAGGGAATGCTTCCAGTTTTGCCCATTCAGCATGATATTGGCTCTGGGTTTGTCGTAAATAGCTTTTATTATTTTGAGATAGGTTCCATCAATGCCTAGTTTATTGAGGCTTTTTGGCATAAAGGCTGTTGAATTTTGTCAAAGGCCGCCTCTGCATCAATTGAGATAATCATGTGTTTTTTGTCTTTGGTTCTGTTTATGTGGTGAATTAATTTTATAGACTTGTGTATGTTGAACCAGCCTTGCATCCCTGTAATGAAGCCTACTTGATCATGGTGGATATGCTTTTGATGTACTGTTGCAATCGGTTTGCCAGTATTTTATTGAAGATTTTTGCATTTATATTCATCATGGATCTTGGCTTGTAGTTTTCTTTTCTTGCTGAGTCTCTGCCGGGTTTTGGTATCAGAATGATGTTTGTCTCATAAAATGATTTGGGAAGGATTCCCTCTTTTTGGATTGCTTGGAATAGTTTCAGAAGGAATGGTACCAGCTCCTCTTTGTATGTCTGGTAGAATTCTGCTGTGAACCCGTCTGGACTTGGGGTTTTTTGAGTGGTAGGCTCTTAATTGCTGCATCAACTTCATACCTTGTTATTGGTCTATTCAGGGTTTCAACTTCTTCCTGGTTTAGGCTTGGGAGGATGCAAGTATCCAGGAATTTATCAATTTCTTCCAGGTTTACTAGTGTATGTGCATAGAGTTGTTTGTAATAATCTCTGATGATGGTTTGTATTTCTGTGGAATCTGTGGTGATATATCCTTTATCATTTTTTATGCATTTATTTGATTATTCTCTCTTTTCTTTTGTATTAATCTGGCTAGTGGTCTATTTTGTTGATCTCTTCGAAAAACCAGCTCCTGGATTAATTGATTTTTCAAGGGTTTTTTGTGTCTCTATCTCCTTCAGTTCTGCTCTTATCTTAGTTATTTCTTATCTTCCACTAGGTTTTGAGTTTTTTTGATCTTGCTCCTGTAGCTCTTTCAATTTTGATGATAGGGTGTTGATTTTAGATCTTTCCATGCCTTTCATGTGGGCATTTATTGCTATATATTTTCCTTTAGATACTGCTTTAAATGTGACCGAGAGATTGTGGTACATGTGTCTTCGTTCTCTTTGGTTTCAAAGAACATCTTTATTTCTGCCTTCATTTCATTGTTTAGCCAGTCAACATTCAAGAGCCAGTTGTTCAGTTTCCATGAAGCTGTGCGGTTCTGAGTTAGTTTCTGAATTCTGAGTTCTAACTTGATTGCAATGTAGTCTGAGAGACTGTTTGTTATGATTTCCATTCTTTTGTACTTGCTAAGGAGTGATTTACTTCCAATTATGTGGTCAATTTTAGAGTAGTTGTGATGTGGTGCTGAGAAGAATGTATATTCTGTGGATTTTGGAGTAGAGAGTTCTGTAAATGTCTATTAGGTTTGCTTGTTCTGGGTCTGAGGTGAAGTCCTGGATATCCTTGTCAATTTTTTGTCTGGTTGATCTGTCTAATATTGACAATGGGGTGTTAAAGTCTCCCACTATTATTGTGTGGGAGTCTAAGTCTCTTTGGAAGTCATTAAGGACTTGCTTTCTGTAACTGGGTGCTCCTGTATTGGGTGCATATATATTTAGGATCATTAGCTCTTCTTGTTGCATTGACCCTTTTACCATTATGTAATGTCCTTCTTTGTCTCTTTTGATCTTTTTTTTTTTTTTTTTTTTTTTGAGAAGGAGTTTCGCTCTTGTTAACCAGGCTGGAGTGCAATGGCGCGATCTCGGCTCACCGCAACCTCCGACTCCTGGGTTCAGGCAATTCTCCTGCTTCAGCCTCTTGAGTGGCTGGGATTACAGGCACGCGCCACCATGCCCAGCTAATTTTTTGTATTTTTAGTAGAGACGGGGTTTCACCATGTTGACCAGGATGGTCTGGATCTCTTGACCTCGTGATCCACCCGCCTCGGCCTCCCAAAGTGCTGAGATTACAGGCTTGAGCCACCGCGCCCGGCCAATCTTTGTTAGTTTAACGTCTATTTTATCAGAGATGAGAATTGCAACTCCTGCTTTTTTTTTGCTCTCCATTTGCTTGGTAAATCTTCCTCCATCCCTATGTTTTGAGCCTTTGTGTATCCTTGCATGTGAGATGGGTTTCCTGAATATAGCACACTGATGGGTTTGGCTTTTTATCCAATTTGCCAGTCTATGTCTTTTGATTGGGGTGTTTAGCCTATTTACATTTAGGGTTAATATTGTTACGTGTGAATTTGGTCCTGCCATTTTGATGCTAGCTGGCTGTTTTGCCCGTTAGTTGATGCAGTTTCTTCATTGTGTCGATGCTCTTTACTATTTGGTATGTTTTTGGAGTGGCTGATACTGGTTGTTCCTTTTTAGGTTTAGTGCTGCTTTCAGAAGCTCTTGTAAAGCAGGCCTGGTGGTGATGAAATATCTGAGTAATTGCTTGTTTGTAAAGGATTTTATTTCTTCACGTTTGAAATTTAGTTTGGCTTGATATGAAATTCTGGGTTGAAAGTTCTTTTCTTTAAGGATGTTGAATATTGGCCCCCACTCTCTTCTGGCTTGCAGGGTTTCTGCTGAGAGATCTGCTGTGAGTCTGATGGGCTTCTCTTTGTGGGTAACCCGACCTTTCTCTCTGGCTACCCTTAGCATTTTCTCCTTCGTTTCAACGCTGGCGAATCTGACGATTAGGTTCCTTGGGTTTGGTCTTCTTGAGGAATATCTTTGTGGTGGTCTCTGTATTTCCTGGATTGAATATTGGCCTGCCTTGCTAGGTTGGGGAAGTTTTCCCGTATGATATCATGAAGAGTATTTTCCACTTTGGATTCATTCTCTCCATCACTTTCAGGTACATCTATCAAATGTAGGTTAGGTCTTTTCACATAGTCCCATATTTTTTGGAGACTTTGTTCATTCCTTTTAAACCTTTTTTTCTCTAATTTTGCGTTCTTGTTTTATTTCATTGAGTTGATCTTCGACCTCTGATATCCTTTCTTCTGCTTGGTCAATTCGGCTGTTGAAACTTGTGTATGCTTTGCAAAGTTCTCGTTTTGTGTTTTTCAGCTCCATTAATCACTTATATTCCTCTCTTAAGTTGTTTATTCTCAATAGCATTTCATCAAATCTTTTTTTAAGGTTCTTAGTTTCTTTGCATTGGGTTAGAACATGTTCTTTTAGCTCAGCGAAGTTTCTTATTACCCACCTTCTGAAGCCTGATTCTGTCAATTCATCACACTCATTCTCCATCCAGCCTTGTTCCCTTGCTGTTGAGGAGTTGTGATCCCTTGTAGGAGGAGAGGCATTCTGGTTTTGGGTGTTTTCATCCTTTTTGCGCTGGTTTCTTTCCGTCTTTGTGGATTTATCCACCTGTTGTCTTTGTAGTTGTTGACTTTCAGATTGGGTCTGTGAGTGGACGACCAGTTTGTTGATGATGAAGTTATTTCTTTCTGTTTGTTAGTTTTCCTTCTAACAGTCAGGCCCCTCTGCTGTAGGACTGCTGAGGTCCAGTCCAGGCCCTGCTTGCCTGGGGATCACCTGCAGCAGCTGCAGAACAGTAAGGGTTGCTGCCAGTTTCTTCTTCTGCTATCTTTGTCCCTGAAGGATACCCATGTGATGTCAATCTGAGCTCTCCTTTATGAGGTGACTTTTTGGATATACGGGGTCAAGGAGCTACTTTAGGAGAGTCTGTCCTTTATAGAAGCTCAAGTGCTGAGCTGTGAGCTCCATTGTTTATTCAGAGTTGCTGGGCAGGTATGTTTAAATCTGTTGCAGCAGAACTCATAAACCACCCCCTTTTTTTTTCCATAGGTGCTCTGTCCCTGGGAGTTAGGGCTTTATTTATGAGTTTCTGTTGTGCTGCTGCCTTTTTTCAGGGCTGCCCTGCCCAGCAAGGAGGCAGCCTAGTCAGTCTCTGCCTGCAGAGGCCTTGCTGAGCTGTTGTGGGCTCTGCCCAGCTGCCATGTGAACTTCCCTGCCGTCCTGTTTATACGGGTGTAGTTAAAACTGCCTCAGTTAGCTGGGCATGGTGGTGCATGCCTGTAATCCCAGCTACTCAGGAGGCTGAGGAAGGAGAATTGCCTGAACCCAGGAGGCGGAGGTTGCAGTGAGCCGAGATCGCGCCATTGCACTCTAGCCTGGGTAACAAGCGAAACTCCGTCTCAAAAAATAATAATAATAATAAATTAATTAATTGCCGGGCGCGGTGCCTCAAGCCTGTAATCCCAGCACTTTGGGAGGCCGAGGCGGGTGGATCACAGAGGTCAAGAGATTGAGACCATCCTGGTCAACATGGTGAAACCCCATCTCTACTAAAAATACAAAAAAATTAGCTGGGCATGGTGGCACGTGCCTGTAATCCCAGCTACTTGGGAGGCTGAGGCAGGAGAATTGCCTGAACCCAGGAGGCGGAGGTTGTGGTGAGCCGAGATCGCGCCATTGCACTCCAGCCTGGGTAACAAGCGAAACTCTGTCTCAAAAATAAATAAATAAAAAATAAAAATTTGGCCGGGCACATTGGCTCATGGCTGTTAATCCCAGCACTTTGGGAGGCTAAGGTGGGCAGATCAGTTCGGCCCAGGAGTTCCAGACCAGCTTGGACAGCATGATGAAACCCTATCTCTACGAAAAAAATACAAAACATTAGCTGTGTATGGTGGCACATGCCTGAAGCCCCAGCTACTCAAGAGACTGAGGTGAAAGGATCAGTTGAGTTTGGGAGGTAGAGGCTGCAAGTAGAGGCTGCAGTGAGCCATGATGGTGCACAGCCTGGGTGACAGAATGAGACCCTGTCCCAAATAAATAAGAACTCATTCAAGTTAGCTTTGTTAGTATTGTAACTGTCCTCAGACATGAAATAATATTCCATCTTTATTTTGATTGAACATATTTTGTTCCTATCCCTCCCCACCACATGACAAATGCCAGTTAATGTGTTTAACTCCAAACAAAGTTACTTGAAGGGCACAAAAGTTATTTGTCCTACCATCTGTGACATTAAGTAATTGGGGAAGAAACATGATAACCAAATGAAGAAAGGTTAAAAAAAAAAAATACTGATGTTGCTCTAGGTTTAAACCTGATTTCATTACTGATGAATAGGTAGTATAAAATAAACAGGCTTTGTTTGGGGTTTTTTTCTAATTAAAAAAAAAAAAAAAAAAAAAAAAAAACTACCTCAGCAATGGCAGCCCACCTCTGTAATGGCGGACTCTCTCTTTAATGGCAGGCTGCCTCAGCAATGGCAGACTACCTCCATAGTGGTGGAGTGCCTCGGTAATGGCTGACGCCCCTCTCCCACAGAGCTGGACTGTCCCAGGTTCAGCTGTGCTTGCTGTGAAACTCTCAATCCAGAGCATTTCAGATTGCTGTTTTTTAGTGGGGGGTGGGACCAGCTGAGCCTGATCACCTGGCTCCCTGCCTCAGAGCCTTTTTTTTTTTTCCCCTTTTTTAGTCGAACATTCAACTGTCTCCCAGGTGTTCCAGTCATCTGTTGAAAGGGCGCTGGGATCTGTGTGATTTCCCATGCGGTGACCCACTGAGTCAGCTGAAACAGCTGCACTGAGATCGTGGAGCTTTTTTGCCTGGGAATTTCCTGGCCTGGCTCCCTGTTTTAGTCCCTTTTTTAATCAGGTGAATGGGTGACTTTGTCCCCTGGAGCTCCATTTGCCAGCCTAAACAGCACCTAGACCTGTGTATTTTGTATGGAGAACTGTTGTGCTGGGCCTCTGGCCAAAACAGCTGTGCTGGTGACCCATGGGGCTTTTCCGCCTGGGAATCTCCTGGTCTGTGGGCAATAAAAATATATCTGGAAATGTGGAGTCCATTTACCCTCCACACTTTCACTGGGAGCTGCAATCCTGAGCTGCTCCTAATCAGCCATCTTGAATCCGTTTGTGTTTCTGATTCTAATCAGAGGTGGAACAGTTTCAGTGCAGCTTATAGGTTCACGTTAGTGATGAACTTGGGTGGAGATGGTGACACAGCTTGTTCTCTCCTCCTAGGCTCTCAGTGCATCCAAGATCCTGAGCTCCCAGGGGCCTGGCCATCCCGCCCCAAGCCCTGCCTTGGGCTGAGCTGGTCACCTTTGCATGTCCCGGGCTGCTGGCCTGCCTGTCCTCTGCAGTGCACAGGTATGCATGTGTGCGCATACATATATGTACCACACACATACCATGCCCACCTCACACACACCATACACACCACACAAACATATCTACCCACCTCACACACCACACACTACATATATACCATGCCCGCCTCACACACCCCACACACATACCATGCCCAACTCACACCACACCCATACCCCATACACACCATACACAACACACATATACCCACCTCATGCTTCATACACTATGTTATATGCCATGCCATGCCCAGCTCACACACCCCACATGTTGAATTTGTATGGATACACCATATATACCACACACTATAACCACCTCACGTGTGTGCACATACGTACACATACCACACACATACCAATCCCACCTCACACACACCACACACATACACAATACACACCATACACAACACACCTACACCCACCTCACACACCATACACTACGTTATACACCATGCCCACCTCACATACCCCGCACATTGAATTTGTATGGATACTCCGCATATACCACACACATACTATAACCACCTCACACAGAGCACACATATATCATACCCGTCTGACACACCAGGAACATATCACATCCACCTCACACCACACATGCACCCCATACATACCACACACAACACATATACAGACACCTCACACACCACATAACACTTATAAACCATGTCCACCTCACACACCCCACACTTTTAACCCATATACACCACACGTCATTCCCACCTCATACACATTCCCCATACTCATATCATACCCACCTCACATACCCCATACATGCCACACACAACACACATACCCACCTCACACACCACATATATACCATGCCTACTTCACATATACCACACACTTAACCCATAGATACCACACACAGCATGCATACTGTGCCCACCTCACACACACCATACCCACCTCACACACACCATACATATATCATACCCACCTCATACACCACACATGTATCATACCCACTTCACACACATACCCCATACATGCCACACACAACACATACACATCTCACCACATATATACCATGCGTACCTCACACATACCACACACTTAACCCATAGACACCACACACAGCATGCATAACATGTCCACCTCACACACACCATACACATATACCCACCTCACACACTGCACACACTTAACTCATATACACCACACACATATTATATCCCCCTCACACTACATCTATACAATGCCCACCTCACACTCACCACACACTTAACCATATTACAACACAAAGCACACACGTCATATGCACACCACACATATTACACCCACCTCACACTCACATCCCATACACAGCACATGCATATCATACCTACCTCATACACACCATATACATAACATAACCACCTCACACCACACACCACATATACACCATGCCCACCTCACACACCCCACACATTTAACGCATATATACCATACACACATAATTCCCACCTCACACACATATCCCATACATGCCACACACAACATACATACCCACCTCACACACCACACACTTACCCATATATAGCACGCATACCACACACACATCATACCCACCTCACACACAGCACACACTTAGCCCACATACACTATACATAACCACACGCATGTCATACTCACCTCACACACAGTACACACATATTGTACCCACCTTTCACACACCAGACTTAACCCATATACACTACATACACAACACACACCTACCATATCTTACGCACCCCACACACCCTATATACACCACACAGACACCACACACATATATCCATCTCACACACCACACACCATATATATGCCCTGCCCACCTCACACACCACACACTTAACCCATATATACCACACAGATCATAGCCAACTCACACACACCACACACTTAACGCATATACACCACACACATCATACTCACCTCACCACACCACACACATATTATACCCACCTCACACATACCCCATACACACTACATGCATATCATAACCACTGCACACTCGCCCCATAAATACCATGCCCACCTTATACACACCATGCACTTAACCCATATACAGCAGACACCACATACATATTATGCCTACTTCACACACACCACACACTTCATACCACATATACACCATGCCCACCTCACACACCACACACATTGAACCCGTATATACCACCCTCACCACACGCATACCCCATACACACCACATGCATATAACCCTCACACACACTATGTATATACCATGCCCACCTCACACACACCATGCACTTAACCTATATACACCAGACACCACACACATTAAACTCACATCACAGGTACCACACATACCTCTTATACAGCACATATATATTATGTTCACTTCACAAACATAATACATTTTCTACACATCATGCACTCTTCACTCATACCACACACTGCACACATACACCACACACACCTTATATACACACAACACACATAGCACACTCACCACATAATACCATACATACACCATATACATTTCACACACACCACACACATTTCATACACAACACACAAACACTTCATAAGTACCACATACACAGCACACCATACTCTACATACGTATTACATCACCTGTACCACACACCACATTCCACACACTATATACAACATATATACCCACCTCACACAGCACACACTACATATATATCGTGCCCACCTCACTCACCCCACACACTTAACCAATATACAGCACACACACAGCACACACAAACCCATATACACTATACATACCACACCCATGTCATACTCACCTCACTACATAAACCATGCCCACCTCACACACACCACACCCATACCCCATACACACCATACACAGTATACATATACCCACCTCACACACCATACACTACATTATACACCATGCCCACCTCACACACCCCACACACTTAACCCATATGCAGCACACACACCAAACACATACCATGCCCACCTCACACACACCAGGAGGAGGAAAACTGTGCAGGCCCTGAGGCCCCAGATGGAGCGTTACAATCAGTGCTCTTGTAGCTTTGCTGCCCATGGACAGTTTCAGTGTTAACAGCTCAGTGGAAGGTAAGTGTGACAGCCTTTTACACCAGCCTGGAAGACAAATGGATGTTGGAATATGAGAAATGGTGGATATGAAAGATATTTCTGTTGACTGTGTTAAGTTTCAGATGCTGGCTAGACTTTAAAGTAGAAATGTGAAGAACATCGAAGATGTGAATCTGGAGTTCAGGGTATAGGGCAAGACTCAAGATTCTCCTTGGAGGTTGCACATTTTATCTTGAAAGAATTCCATTGTATTTTTAAGAGTGGTAATTTCATTTGATAGAATAAAGAGCCAGTGTTATTTTGAGTAGAATGATGAGAAAAATTTTAATCAAACTTTTTTTTAAAGCACTGCGAATCAAAATAAGAGTAAAATATAGGTGATTTTCAGTCAGCATCAGTGACCTGTCCCTATCTGTCCTGAGTCCCAGCTGATATAGCCAGTAGACAGTAGAAAATTCAGAATTTGTAGGCCGGGCGCGGTGGCGCACGCCTGTAATCCTAGCACTTTGGGAGGCTGAGGTGGGTGGATCACCTGAGGTCAGGAGTTCAAGACCAGCCTGGCCATCATGGTGAAACCCCATCTTTAAAAAAAAAAAAAAATTACTGTTTAGCAGCCCAAGCAAGCATCATGGGGCCAAATTAATTTAGAGCAAGGCAGTTCTTACTAAAAAAGACAATATTTCCCCCTGAGGTATGATTTATTGAACAATTGATTTTATATTTGACAAACTTAGGGCTATATTAATGCTGTATATATTTTCTGTGCACACCCTCGAAATACAACTTTAGTTTATAACCCTCAAAAAAAAAAAAAAAAAAAGAAAATTCAGAATTTGATTTGCGTGTTTTAAAGCTATTGAGAAGAAGAATTAGACATTTTAATTTCTTCCCCCACCCAATAAGGAACCTTGTGGATATATTTGTGAACCTTATCTTTTTTTTTTTTCTTAGCAGGAAACCAGTCTGAACTGCGAGGCCTCTGAACAAGCTGTACGCTGTGAAGCCGCCAGCTTCTGCTTTCTCGAGGCAGAACGCTGGCCCTCAGTGCCTCTTTCTGCTTCCCCTTGTTCCGACCACTGAGGACTGCCGCTGTCCTGTCTGACTCCTCCTGTTGTGGTGAAAATATAGGGACACTGAGGGATTGATATTATTTGGCTCTATATTTTAAAAAGATACTTGGTAATTACACAAAGTTTACATCTGGTTTGAGCAGTACCACTTACAACTTTAAGTTGTTGTACAGAAATTGATTCTTTATTATGTAGAAAACGGACTTTAAAGTTAATACTGAGAGAATTCATGGCTCTTTCCTTCTGCCTTCCCTGTCCTTGAGTTCTTTATTTTTAGAGCCTTTGTACTGGCGCATCTTCCCTTTCCCGGGGAGTTGATTTTAAAAATCAGATTTGCAAGAGTTTGTCCTTTTAGAGGATGATGAAAACCACTTGTATTGAACTTAAAGAAAACATTTTTTAAGTTCCTTGTGTGCCCTTTTCAGATCACATCCCAGAGAGGAAAGACTTCTGCAATATTGTGCTAACCATTTCCTTTCTTCAAGCGTTATCCACAAATGTATGTGGTAATAATGAAACTTGCCATCTTAACCATCTTTAAGTGGGTAGTTCAGTAGTGACGAGTGTATTCACAACACTGAGTACTAGATCTCCAGTTTTTTGTTTTACAGAACTGAAACTGTAAATTAATCAACTCTCTATTTCCTCCAGGCCCAGCCGCTGGCCTTTTGTTTCTATGATTTTGACTATTCTAGATACTTCATATAAGTGGAAACTTACAGTATTTGTCATTTTGTGAGTGACATATCTGAGTGAGCGTGTTTTCAGGGTTCATCTGTGTTGTCACATATGTTATATGACTCATAAAAGCCAGAATTTCTTTTCTTTTGAAAAGCTGAATAATGTTCCATTTATAAATTTCTTAATCTTCACGTGACTGAATTTATAACATTCCTATTTGCAATGTTTTTATAACTAGTTTAGGAAATTCTTCTGTATCCTGAGATCATAAAGATAGCCTCCTATATTTTTAAGAAATATTTTTTCTTTGTTTTAAAACAAGATTAAATTTACAGGAAGGTTACCAGTACAATTCAGATAACCTTTGCTTTTCCCTGAACCATTTGATAATAAGTTGCTGACTTGATGACCCATTACTTCCAAATATTTTAGTGGCATTTCCTAAGAAAAGGACATTCTTCTGTGTAATATCAAAATGACCATCAAAATTAGAAAATTAATACATTTCTATTATCACATCTTCAACTTCATTCAAGTTTTACTGGTTATCTTATCAAATTCTGTTTAACAACATGATCTAGTTGGGAATTACAGGTTGCATTTAGTTCTAATGTCTCTTTAGTCTTGCGTCTAGACCACTCCCTTTATTGAATTGAGAGGTATTTGTTCCTCTTCTGTTTTCTGGGAGGGATTGTATAAAGCCAGTGTCAATTCTTTTTAAAAAATTTGATAGAATTCTTCAGTAAAACCATCTAGGCTGAGTTTTTTTGTTTTTGTTTTTGTTTTTTTTGTTTGTTTGTTTTTGTTTTTTGCTTTTTGAGATGGAGTTTTGCTCTTGTTGCCCAGGCTGGAGTGCAATGGCATGAAATTGGCTCATTGTAGCCTCTGCCTCCTGGGTTCAAGGATTCTCCTGCCTCAGCCTCCTGAGTAGCTGGGATTACAGGTACCCACCACTAGGCCCAGCTAATATTTTGTATTTTGAGTAGAGATGGGTTTCACTATGTTTGCCAGAGTGGTCTTGAACTCCTGACCTCAGGTGATCCACCTGCCTAGGCCTCCCAAAGTGCTGGAATTACAGGTGTGAGCCACTGCACCTCACTGGCCTAGAGATGTTTATGAGATTTTAAATCACAAAGCCAGTTTTTTTTTTTTTTTTTTTTTTGAGACGGAGTTTTCTTGTTACCCAGGCTGGAGTGCAATGGCACGATCTCGGCTCACCGCAACCTCCGCCTCCTGGGTTCAAGCAATTCTCCTACCTCAGCCTCCTGAGTAGCTGGGATTACAGGCACGTGCCACCATGCCCAGCTAATTTTTTGTATCTTTAGTAGAGACGGGGTTTCACCATGTTGACCAGGATGGTCTCGATCTCTCGACCTTGTGATCCACCCGCCTTGGCCTCCCAAAGTGCTGGGATTACAGGCTTGAGCCACCGTGCCCGGCCCTGCAAAGCCAGTTTTCTTAACAGTCTATTTAAATTCATATTGGATGAGTTGTAGTTTGTGTTTTTTCTGGAATTGGTGCATTTCATCTATGAAATTCCATTTTAGCTAATCTATGTGCAGTTTTATTCTTCCTTACCTTATATAGGCATATTTTCAATGAAAAGACAATCTATTACAAATATTTATAAAAATCATATTTTACATCTGTATCATATAATTTTATATCTGTATCATGTACTTTGGATCAAGCTCTAGATGTAGCCGAGATCTCGGGGGCAGGCTATTCAGCACTGATGGGAGACTCAGTGACCTGTAAAGGCTGTGTCTCTACACACTTCAGAGTTTGCTCTGCATGAGTCTCTGACCATACAAATAGCTATGCTGTGGCTATATTGTGCTGACACCTCATTCTGTTTCAATTTTTTTCCATGACTTATTCAAAATAATGTGATATAGTGCAAATCAGATTTGCTATGGTGCCTGACCTTAGGTTGCTTAGAGTCTCTGATGGGGTTGCCGAGAAGTAATTAGGAAATCTGAAATCAGTGTGGTCAGTGTTCTGATGAGGCAACAGGTCCTGATGAGAACACAGAGAAGAGGTATCTGTTTTGTCCTCTGCATCTCTGGTACCTAGTACAGTACCTTGCATATAGTAGGTTCTCACTAAGTCTTTGTTGAATGAACGAATGAACTCAGAACTGAGTGATCACAGGGTCACTTTTGGAGAAGACTTGTGTCTGAGCTAAGTTAGTAATATCTATGGGTAGTAGATGAATGGAGGGAATTCTCTCATGTGGATGCAATAATGTGCAGTGTTGTAGAAGAACAGAAAGCTTAGCAATCTAAATAGTTGTCTAAAGCTGTCTATTTGCAAGTGGGGAGTGGTTTCCAAAAGTGATTGCAGACTGAAGGCTAAGAAGAAATAACTTTAAAGTATGTACTGGACAAGGTTAGCTAAGAACCAGAATTGATTTTTATGAATTAGCATTTTTGGTTCTGGCTGTTGTCTTTACCATTACTAGGTTTAATTTCTAACATCTTAAAAATAATGCTCTCCAAATGAATAAGAAGTATTTTTTTTGTGTGTGTGTGATGCATGGTACAGTTTTCTCTGGCTCTTACCTACTAGTCATATGCATTTTATTCAAAGCAAAGATAGTCTTAGTCTATCTTTGCTTTAAAACAATACTTTTCTATGCTCTAAATATATATGTGATAAATCATGAGTTTACTACTAATAATGGTGGGTCATACTGTTGTGTTTTCACATGCCAGGTACTGTATTAAAACCCTGCCATGGGTTATTTCATTTAATGTGGACAGTGGCCTGTCTGTAAGAAAACCAAACCTAGGGCTCCCATTTTACAGAAGTGGCAACTAAGATTTGGGGAAGTTAAATTGTGTGTACTCAAGGTCACTTAGGTAAGCCTAGGACTCATGTTTGAATAGAAGTCTATCTGACTTCATTTAACCACTGAGCTGTGTGCTCTTTCCAATGTTTCATATTTCTTTTTGTGGCCCAGGATTTAGTTTTACTTGTGTATATATCCTTGGAAAGTTTATCAGTTAAGTAGGGAAAGAGTTTGTACTAAAGTAACATATTAAGACTCTCCTAAAAGCAAATTACAGAAACCCACTTGAAACTAGCCAGCATGGCTGGACACAGATGCTCCAACAATAATTACTGTGCTCTTCCTGTGTCTCCTCCTTTCTCACCTTCCTCTTTCCCCTCCATCTTTATCCCACTGCCCCATTCCCTCATTGTGCTTTTCTTAGAGTGTTGGCCCATTCTATTCTCTGTCACAGGAGCAGCCCCAGCTGAACCCAGCTCCACCTGTGATCCTAGGAAGAGAAAGCATCCTCTCTGGGAGCTCTGGCAGAAATGCGCTGGGGAATACTCTTGGTCATGGGGACTGGGGGCTGTGAGAGGACTTTGTGAACTACATGGAATGTAGCTGTTGGGGTGACAACATATCCATACTTCATCTTGATAAGACATGTCATTTGATGGTTGAAAGCTATAATTATTTAAAGATAATGCACAATATATTTTAATAGCTTTATCAAGATACAGTTCACATACCATAGGACTCACCCATTTAAAGTGTATAATTCAATGGTTTTAATCTATTCACAGTTGTACAGCTATCACCACTGTCTAATCTGTAACGTTTCCATCACAAAAAGAAACCTTGTTACCCATTCACAGGGTTTCCTTCTCGTTGTCCATGCTGGAGTGCAATCTCGGCTCACTGCAACCTCTGCTTCCCAGGTTGAAGCAATTCTCCTGCCTCAGCCTCCCAAGGAGCTGGGATTACAGGCACATGCTTGTCTAATTTTGTATTTTTAGTAGAGGTGCGGTTTCTGCATTTTGGTCAGGCTGGTCTTGAACTCCTGACCTCAGGTGATCCATTCAACTCGGCCTCCCAAAGTGCTGAGATTACAGGAATGAGCCACCACACCAGGTTTTGTTTTCTTGTTTGTTTGTTTTTTGAGATGGAGTCTTGCTCTGTCTCCCAGGCTGGAGTGCAGTGGGATGATCTCGGCTCACTACACCCTCCACCTCCCAGGTTTAAGCAATTATCCTGCCTCAGCTTCCCGAGTAGCTGAGATTGTAGGCACATGCCACCACGCTGGGCTAATTTTTGTAGTTTTAGTGAAGTCAAGGTTTCACCATGTTGGCCAGGCTGGTCTTGAACTCCTGACCTCAGGTGATCCACCTGCCTCAGCCTCCCGAAGTGCTGGGATTACAGGCATGAGCCACCTCACCTGTCCACTATGCCTATCTCGTTGTATTTCTAAAAGGGGAAGGAAAAGAAATAATTGCATTTCCATCCTCACAGTAACTCCATAAAGGAGATAATATCATTTACCTTTTACAAATGTGAAACAAAAGCTCCAGCTTTTTTTTTCTGAGACAGTGTCTCACTGAAGCCCAAGCTTGAGTGCAGTGGCATGACCTTGGCTCACTGCAGTCTTGACCTCCGGGACTCAAGTGATCCTCCCACTTTAGCCTCCTGAGTAGCTGGGACTACAGGGGGACACTGCCACACCTGGAAAAATTTTTGAAATTTTTTGTAGAGATGGGGTCTTGCTATGTTGCCCAGGCTGCTCTCAAACTCCTGGGCTCAAGCAATCCTCCCACATCGACCTCTCAAGTTGCTGGGATTACAGGCATGGTCGCTCCAGCTTTTTTTTTCCCCAAGGCCACATTAAGTTGTTAGTGGCTGAGTCAAAAGAGTCCTGGGGTCTGCTGACTCCTATTTCAGTGTTTCTTCAGCTAGACTACAGCCACTGTCATTCCTGGAAGTTGTCTGACAGTGAACTGAGATGGTATGTTTGGGTGTGTAGCACAAACAGAGGAACATCTCTTAGGAGACTGAACCCTGATGTTCTGATGGGGCCAGAATGTATTCTGGGGAAAGGTTCCATAACTCCCATCCATGACCAGTAAATAGGAATTAGGTACCAGGCGTGGTGGCTCACGCCTGGAATCCCAGCACTTTGGGAGGCTGAGGTGGGTGGATCACTAGGTTGGTTCAAGACCAGCCTGGCCAATATGGTGAAACCCCGTCTCTACTAAAAATACAAAAAATTAGCTGGGCATGGTGGCACGTGCCTGTAATCCCAGCTACTCAGGAGGCTGAGGCAGGAGAATTGCCTGAACCCAGGAGGCGGAGGTTGCGGTGAACCGAGATCACGCCATTGCACTCCAGCCTGGGTAACAAGAGCGAAACTTTGTCTCAAAAAAAAAAAAAAAGAAAAAAGAAAAAAAAGAAAAAGAAAGAAAGAAAAAGAAAAGCCTCTGCTGCATATTTTCCAGGCACCAAATAGCATAAAAGGTCAGTATGATACTACGAACTTTGGCTAATAAAACAAACTGACACAATTAAATGACTATTGAAAATAAACATTGTGGTTTCAAAGATTCATTGATGATTTAGGGTGAAGTTTTTATATTATGCACTATCTTAATGTGGGACGATTCCCTTTCTTTTTGTTTAATAAATATTTGTGAAGCACCTGTATCCACTAGG
The DNA here is from genome assembly GCF_048565385.1 of Saimiri boliviensis. Taxonomy (NCBI): domain Eukaryota; kingdom Metazoa; phylum Chordata; class Mammalia; order Primates; family Cebidae; genus Saimiri; species Saimiri boliviensis. The sequence goes on along the minus strand of NC_133456.1, from coordinate 26,167,277 downwards.
CACTATTTTAGGTGCTGGTGCTTCAGTGGTAGACAGAGCCCCTGCACTCATACAGTTATCACTTCGTGGGTCAGGTTGCAGACAGCAAATCAGTAAACACACACAAATACATGACACAATTTCAAATGTCAGGTGTTCAAAGCATTCCACCTGATTTTTCTGAAGGAGGGGGCAAATAACTTTCTGCTGGCTTAGATTTGTGCTGACTAGGACACAGACCTACACAGACCTTACAAACTATGATGTGTAAGAAACTATGGTTACTCAGAAATGTACAGGAGTATTTATATCTTTATGACACATATACAATCAATAGGGGCTTTTGTGAGGAAGACAAAAGTCTAGTGGCAACGTCAGCTCTGGAGGTAGGTTACTTGAATTCCAACCTACTTAGTTGTGTGTTCTTGGACAAATTACATAACTTTTCTGTGCCTCAATTTATTTGAAAGATGGTGTATAATAGTATCTATCTCACAGTGTAATTGTGAGGATTATTGAGCTATTCTACGAAAAGTATTAAAACATGCAGTTAAACTCCCAGTAAACACTATTTTTACCCGATTTACAAACTGACATTAAGTCTTGAGCTCCCAAGGGGAATTAGGAACCCTCCTGTGCCATTCCTCTTCTAAAAGTCTGCTGAACAAAAGTTGATGTTGCATTTTCTTTTTTCTTTCTTTTTTTTTTTTTTTTGAGACGGAGTTTCGCTCTTGTTGCCCAGGCTGGAGTGCAATGGCGCGATCTCGGCTCTCCGCAACCTCTGCCTCCTGGGTTCAGGCAATTCTCCTGCCTCAGCCTCCTGAGTAGCTGGGATTACAGGCACGCGCCACCATGCCCAGCTAATTTTTAGTATTTTTAGTAGAGACAGGGTTTCACCATGTTGACCAGGATGGTGTCGATCTCTTGACCTCGTGATCCACCCGCCTCGGCTTCCCAAAGTGCCGGGATTACAGGCTTGAGCCACCGCGCCCGGCCGATGTTGCATTTTCAAAGAGCTCAAATGGATAACTTTTATGAAGTTTGGGGCAAATGAATTATACGTATGTATCACCCTCCCTCAACACCCAGAAGGTATGTGGACATGCAGAATTCAAAAGTCTGAGCATGACTGTGCTCAGGGGGTGAAGGGATGCTTAGAAACTGACCCTTTGAGGAGGAAGGCAGGACGTTCAATAAGAGCGGCTGGCGACCAAAGAACTAAAGTTTAACATAACAAAGGTGAGTTGGTCTCACTGCGACCACAGGCGTCCAACCCAGGAACACCTTCCACCTGGAAGGCCCAGGTGAGGCTGGAGGGGGACTGAAAGGGTCAGACCACGGGATTGTTCTCAACTTTGGGCTTTTTTTAAGAGACGGAGATTCGCTCTTGTTACCCAGGCTGGAGTGCAATGGCGCGATCTCGGCTCACCGCAACCTCCGCCTCCTGGGTTCAGGCAATTCTCCTGCCTCAGCCTCCTGAGTAGCTGGGATTACAGGCACGTGCCACCATGCCCAGCTAATTTTTTGTATTTTTAGTAGAGACGGGGTTTCACCATGTTGACCAGGGTGGTCTCGATTTCTTGACCTCGTGAGCCACCGCGCCCGGCAACTTTGGGCTTTTACACAGCAGTTTCGAAGACAAAGGGGCTTTTCAGCTAGGATTGGTTCACTGTCCTCCTCCTCCCAGGCCCAAGCTTGGTCCCCAAGGTCAGCAGCAATGCTTGGGATGTCCCTCACTTCGCTCCTTTTTCTTGGGGCCACTGCCCACCCCTACGTTGCCTGCTGTCCCTCCTAGAGAGAGGTGGATGGCCGTAACATTCCTTGGAGGACAAAGGGATGGCTGAGGGGGCAAAGACGCCCTTCTAAAGCCCCACCCCGGAAAGGCTTCCCACCACTCCGGTGAGGCGCCCTCAGGCTACAGCCTTCACCTGAACCTCCTCCCTTCGCCCCGCCCCTCGGCACGGGGAACGGCGCTGTGCCGCCGGCGCTCTCTGATTGGCTGCCGCGTCAGGGACCCACGCCGTGAGGTGCCGTGGGCGGCCGGCGGCGCTCTCTGATTGGCTGCCGCGTCAGGGTCCCACGCCGTGATGGTGCCGTGGGCGGCCGGGGGCGCCTGCCTGCACAAGGTGGGAAAGCTGCGTTGGGAGTTGCTGGAAGTCGGAGGCGGGGAAGCGGTCACTGGCAGCGAGCGCAGGCAGCTGGCAGGGCGCAAAGTTGAGAGCAGTCCCTAGTCTAAGCCTTTCTGTCGCCCTCCAGCACCGCCAGGACCACGGACTCCGCCCTGCCGCGGCCGCTCAGCGGCGGTGCAGCGGCCACTTGACCAGGTGGGTTCAGGTACCGCAAGGCACCCAGGCGTCGGGCACACGCCTTCGCCGCCCAATGCGGCCGTGGTGCTGCCAGACCGGGGCCCTGGGAGAGGGGTGGGGACTGGGACCCGCTGCCCCTGGAAGGGAGAGGAAGGCAACCCTGTCCCGGTGACCTCTGCTCCCACCGGCCTCCTCCCTGCCTCTCCAGTGTGCCCCCTGGACCCCCATCCGCCGCCTAGGGCGGTGGTGGTCCCAGCGTTGGTGCCGGCGACAGCCCCGGGGAGGGTCTTTATGTAGACTTGAGGGTGTGTGCTGGTCCCTGCCCTCCGCTGCAGCGGGGCTGGACCCAGTGGTTGGGTTCCGTCGGGTGCACAGGCTGTGTTTCGGAGAGGCTGATGTGGTGGTGCCTGCCCGGCAGGTGGCTCTGCACGACCCCCGGAAAGGCTGATGCGTGGGTCTGGGTGTGAACGGTGCATTAGAGATGGCGCTGATGGGTGCGAGGGGCACAGAGAAGCTTGAGTGCTGCTGCACTTTGGGGACAGTTTGCAATTGCAGTGTGGTTTAAGGGAGACAAAGGCAACAGTTTTGGGGAAGGCAGAGGTTATGAAGAAAAGCGAGAGGGAGTTATCCCCAGGATTCTAGCTGAGAAAGTTGCAGCCTTGTAGATAGAAGCGGCCACCCTTACCTCCTGGCCCAACCTTCAAAAAAGCGCTTGGCAGTGTTCAGGGAAGGGTGGCATTTAAATGAGGCCAATTGTGTTTGATGGTTAAAGGCTCTAAGGATTGCTGAGAAATCAACAATATTGTGATGGGAAGAGCAGCGCCATTTTTATTCAGCAAAGAAAGCTTGGAAGTAGCATAAGATTTAAGGAACTTGTTGATGCCAGCTGTGGGAGGTAGAGTAAGTAATTGCTCTAGCCCCAAGCTAAAGGTAGTTGACTTTGGAAATTTTGCTTACAATTGTTTAAACCTAGAAGTAAGTGTTTGCACTTTGCAGGGGATACTGGTTCACTGTCCTTAGCTGGAATGTGCGCATGTTTAGTCTTAGGGGATTTCACTTATACTACAGATTCTCTCTTACCCAGACTGCTTTTCCTAGCAGCAAGCTGGAAACATGACATTAGGGTACAGGCTGCCTTGCACTTTACTCTTTTAAATAAACTTATGTGGAACGAGTGTCAAATAAAAAATAATTAAATAGAAAAAAATAAATAATTCTGCCTTCTCTTAAAATCTCTTATTGCGGTCATCCCCACCTATCTTTAACAGCAGTTATAATGTGTATCCTGCGAATAAAGTATTGGTAGTGAAATTAATCGTGTATTTGAAGAAAACACTATTCTCTGTTTATTAATCAGTTGATCAGAATTTAGTGTTTTTCATCTTCTCAGCCGTGTGGAAGATCATCGCTGTTTACCACCCTGACATGCAGTGTAACATGTCACACTCTGATTTAAACAGGCTGCTGCCAGTGTATCAGCAAATGCAGGGTAGGTGTCTGTAAAAAAAAAAACAACATACTGCTGATGAGGATCAAGGGAGATACCCATATACATTTACATTTATTTTAGGGAGACCGGCATGTGTTCACATTCTCTTTCTCTTCCCTCTTTCCTTTCTCTGAACCCCGCGTCTGCTATAGGCTTACCCCTCCCTCTCATGCCAAAATATTTTCTTTGTTATGCTAATAATACCTTTTAATTTACATATTGCTTATAACTTTTTAGAAGTGATTTCATAGTAATGAACTCATTTAAACATCTCAGCAACCAGAGAAAGTTCTTTTCAGTACTGAAATAATCAGGAGAACCGTGGGAAGGAGACAGGACTTAAAACTATTTGACATGTCTTTTTTTGTTTAGCTGAAGGTCTTGAGTTTGTAGCTTGGGACTACTATAAATTTGTACAGCCACGTATATACTACACCTAATTTGTGTAGTACAGTTATGTACTGCATAGTGCCAGTGAGGTCATCAGAGCTCATATATGATTTTGGTCCCACGGATTATAAGGGAGCTGAAAAATTCCCATTGCCTAGTGAAGCTGTAGTATTCAAAATTTCTTAATGACTCATGTTTTTGTGGTGATGCTGGTGTAAAAAAAACTCACTGTGCAGCCAGTCCCTGTAAAAGTGTAGCAACTTTTAGTCCTGCAGTCTCCATTCATGGTGAGTGCCCTATATATGTATACCATTTTTTATCTTTTATGCTGTATTTTTACAGTATCTTTTCTATGTTTAGATACACACATACTATAGTATTCATTACAGTAAGCTGCTATATAGGTCTGTAACCTAGGAGTAATAGACTGTACCATCTAGGCACATGTGTAGTAGGCTAGATGTCCACAGTGAATTGCCTAATGATGCATTTTTAAGGATGTACCCCCATTATTAAGCAACACATGAGTATATACAGTTGTTTTCTATTTGAGCAAGTCTCAAAAATATTTAATGAATACAACGTAAGCCTTAACTTTTCTTTTCTTTTTTTTTTTTAGAGATGCAGCTTCACTCTTGTTACCCAGGCTGGAGTGCAATGGCACGATCTTGGCTCACCGCAACCTCCGCCTCCTGGGTTCAGGCAATTCTCCTGCCTCAGCCTCCTGAGTAGCTGGGATTACAGGCACGCGCCACCATGCCCAGCTAATTTTTTGTATTTCTAGTAGAGATGGGGTTTCACCATGTTGACCAGGATGGTCTCGATCTCTTGACCTCGTGATCCACCCGCCTCGGCTTCCCAAAGTGCTGGGATTACAGGCTTGAGCCACCGCGCCCGGCCTTTAAATTTACTTTTAAACATCAGACAGATAGTGTACTGACGTAAAAAGGTTTAAGGAAAAAGATTTGGAATCTTGTAAAATTGACAGGACAGTTGAAATTGACCTTTATTTTTAAATGTCAGACTGGTAATGTGCTGATGTTGTAGAAAGGTTCACATGCAGGTTTGAGTGTGGAAACCCAATTGTCACACTTGGGAATTAAAAAAGAACTAAAATAGACTTCCTTAAATTGAGAAAGTTAGACAGGATGGTGTTTAAGGTCCTGTCTTTTCCAAAAAGTTAAATGTTTGTTGAATTTCAGAGTCTCTCTAAGAAACTTGAAGTGATGGGAATTTTTTATTAAATGCTTTAGCTCCTTTTAAATCATGAAAAGGATGAATGGGAAGAAATAGAGACATTTAAGTATTTGACATCTGTATTTATTCTGAAATTGCTTGTCCACAAAGCATGATATGTAACTGCGATCAGATATCCTTCTGAAAGTGAAAATAATCTTCATTTTGTAAGGTTTCAGTTAAACCCGATTGGTGGTCAATGTGAACTTATTTTTATCAAGAAATTTTAGACAGCTTTATTGAGGAGTCAAGTGACATCCAAGCTGCACATATTAGAAGTGTAAAGTTAGATGTTTTCACACAGGTATTCAGCCATAGAGTTGTCACTACTAGAGATAGTAGACGTACTTGTCATCCCAACGGTTTCCTTGTACCCTTCAGTACTGTCTCCCTCCTGCCTCTGATCCACAGGCAACCACTGATAAGCTTTTTGTAACTGTAGATTAGTTTTCATTTTCTAACATATAAATAGAATCATACAGTAGGTATCCTTTTTTTCTGGCTTTTTTCATTCAATGTGATTATTTCGAGATTCATCTGTGGTGTTTTATGTGTCAGTAGTTCTTTTCCTTTTATTTGCTAAGTAATATCCTATTGTATGGATATACCAGATTCATTTTTGTAGTCATAATGAAGTTAGACTACCTTCTTTTTCCCTTCAGTGGGTCTACTGATTTGCTGGTATTATTTGTAACCCTGAAAATTTGAGACAAGTTTCAGTTAATTTGGAAAGTTTATTTTGCCAAGTTTGAAGATGCGCACTCTTGAGACAGCCTCAGGAAGTCCTGATGACATGTGCCCAGGGTGATCGGGACACGGCTTAGTTTTACACATTTTAGGGAGACGTGAGACATCAGCCAACATATGTAAGAAGTACAATGGTTGTGTCTGGAAAGGCAGAACAACTTGAAGGAGACTTGAAGCTGGAAGGAGCTTCTGGGTCACAGACAGGTGAGAGAGGGGAATGCTTGCATTCTTTGAGTTTTTGATTAGCCTTTCCAAAGGAGGCAATCAGCTATGCATCTATCTCAGTGACAGGCAGGTTGTCCCTAAGCAATTCCCAGCTTGGTTTTTCCCTTTAGCTTAGTGATTTAGGGGCCCCAAGATTTATTTGTCCTTCACACACCTAGGAGACTAAAAATGTGAGTACATATACACAGAGAGACACACTCCAAACTCTCTTCATGGAAGGGCTTCCTTGTTCTTGTATTCATCCCCCTTCATCCTGTTCAGGGATGAGCTTCCTGGCTTTCATTTACCAGAGCAAGCTTGACAGTGTTGTGGATAGGAACCCGGCCCACCTTTCTATGTGTTGGTGTTCTGTGTAATTTTCTGGGGATGTGTGTATGTTGTTGAACTTTTTTATCTAGATTGTGTTTATGTCAGGAGGTTGCCTGATATAAAACTGAAGCTTCACCGGGCGCGGTGGCTCAAGCCTGTAATCCCAGCACTTTGGGAGGCCGAGGCAGGTGGATCACGAGGTCGAGAGATCGAGACCATCCTGGTCAACATGGTGAAACCCCGTCTCTACTAAAAGTGCAAAAAATTAGCTGGGCATGGTGGCACGTGCCTGTAATCCCAGCTACTCAGGAGGCTGAGGCAGGAGAATTGCCTGAGCCCAGGAGGCGGAGGTTGCGGTGAGCCGAGATCGCGCCATTGCACTCCAGCCTGGGTAACAAGGGCAAAACTCCGTCTCTAAATAAATAAATAAATAAATAAAACTGAAGCTTCATAATTTAGCCTTTAGTTGTGTTTCATAGTTTAGCAGTTATGGATTCAGTTAATCTAATACCTCAGATTTCACAAGGGAGTATAATAAATCTTTTCTCAGTTCATAGGAATTTTGTATAGTTGGTTAAGACAGAGATCAAAATGAGTCAAACACTCATTCACGTGGTAAGTAGATGCTTATCTTGAATCTCTGTGGTGTCTTGATTAAATCACTTGCTTTCTGCTGCTGTTTCTGTGCGCTTGGAAAAGTTCACTGCTTTTTGGTTCCTGTGGATGATCTGAGAACACACTTGGGGATTAATGAGTTAATCACCCTCTGGCTATTTTTTAACATGAGCTTACAGGGAGTTTAAGGATGTCTGAGCTCTCTGGGGTTGTCTGAGGAGGAAAAGAAGCAAATTTGGTAGGATGATGAGACAGGTTAGCGTGCAAGTGCAGTAAAGAATTCCATTTTGGGCCGGGCGCGGTGGCTCAAGCCTGTAATCCCAGCACTTTGGGAGGCCGAGGCGGGTGGATCACGAGGTCGAGAGATCGAGACCATCCTGGTCAACATGGTGAAACCCCGTCTCCACTAAAAAAATACAAAAAACTAGCTGGGCGTGGTGGCGCGTGCCTGTAATCCCAGCGACTTAGGAGGCTGAGACAGGAGAATTGCCTGAGCCCAGGAGGCGGAGGTTGCGGTGAGCCGAGATCGTGCCATTGCACTCCAGCCTGGGTAACAAGAGCGAAACTCCGTCTCAAAAAAAAAAAAAAAAAAAAAAAAAAGCCATTTTGGATGTTTTTAGTTTGAGTTTTCTGCAGGATGTTCTGTTTTCTAGGTAATTTGTAGATTTTAACACTGCTTTATAAAAAAAACTCTCTCCCCAATCGGTAGCTTTGAATTCTTCGGTATTTATGGGAGGTCATATTCTTGGATTAGATGTTCTGCATTACCTTACCAAAGATGATTCTACCAGCAGTGAAGCCAACAAGGAAAAAGATCTGCTGCTTTGGGTATCTAAAAGATCACTTCATCTTGGTACTGACAGGACTGCCTCATTCTTTTTGATGGCTGTAGAGCATTCACTCCATCCACTGAATGTAACATGCTTTAGTAGTCCCCATCACTCTTCCTGTTATATCAGTGCTGAAGTACATAATACTTACATGTACATACATCATCTCCCACATTTCCAAATTGTTCTCCATTAACATTTTATCGGTATGTACTTCCACAAACAAGGTTTTAGTGTGTCTGTTTCCTTATACACTCAACAGTACAGAGTGCTACTAGAGTTTATCTGATTGGTGAAAATGTTATTTTATTCTGATTTTTAACTTATATATCTCTTGTTACAGACTTTGGGTATCTTTTCATGTGAACGAGTCATTTGTAATTCTTTCTCTGAGAGCTCACTGTTCCTATATGCTACCTATTTTTCTATTATATGGTTACTGTTTTATTATTGATATGTAGGAGCTTTAGCTGTATTAAGCAAATTAGCTCTTGGAGATATGACTTATACTGTTGCTTTTAAGCTTGTTGTTTGTCCTTTGACTTTGCTTACCGTGTTTTGCCATGAGGGAATTTTTTGTATTGACGTAATGGAATTACATCTAATTTTAAAATTTGCTTTCAAATTTTGTGTTACACTCAAAACATTTCAGATATTATGTTTATCATATTCTGAATACCCACCTCAGCCTCTCAAAGTGCTAGGATTACAGATCCGACAGTGGCTGGAGCCACTGCGCCCAGCTACTCAAGGCAAATATTGAGCCAATGTACTTGGCCATCCAAGGTTCCACCCTGGGTAGGGGAGCTCTGAGCACTGGCGTCGGAGGCAGCACAGCTTCTCGGCTGAACTCTGGGATAGACACATTTCCTGATGGGCAGAGCATTCCAAGGCTTCTCACTCACATCTTCTACAACTTCAAGTCTTGGGATGCTGCAAACCCATACTCTACATGCGCCAGCCTTCACTGAGCAGCTAGTGTGGGACAGACAGGCCAGGGTGGGCACGCAAGAGGAAGGAGACCCAGACTTTGCCTCAAGGAGATCACATTCATGCAGGGACAGAATTACTCCAGAGTGTGGCAGACTAAGGGACCAAAGCCTCTGATTTTCTTCCTTCCTTTATTTCTTTCTTTCTCTTTCTTTCTTTCTTCTCTCTTTCGCTCACTTCCTCTCTTCTTCCTTCCTTCCTTTATCTCCTTCCTTCTCCTTCTTTCTTTTTTTCAAGACAGAGTTTAACTTTTGTTGTCTAGGCTGGAGTGCAATAGCCTCAGGTGATCCACCCACCTAGGCCTCTCAAATGCTGTTATATGTGTGAGCCACTGTATCTTGCCACCTCCAATTTTCACAGAAGGTGGCACAGAGAAGTTTGGCACCCAACAGAAATGAGTTCAAATATCAGTTTCTCTGGTTCTTGGCTCAAGCCTTTCTGGTGGTCAGTGACTTCCTATGAAAGGGAATGAGGGGTCTGTGGTGACAAAATGATGCCAGGCAAGGTGACACTCACCTGTAATCTCAGCAACTCAGTAGGCTGAGGTGGGAGGATCACTTGAGGTCCTACCTGGGAAACATACGGAGATCCCAAATTAAAAAAAAAAAAAAAACAACGGGCATGGTGGTTCATGCTTGGAATCCTAGCACTTTGGGAGGCAGGGCAGGTGGATCACTGGAGGTCAGGAGTTTGAGACTATCCTGACCAATATGGTGAAACCCCATCCCTACTAAAAATACAAAAATTAGGCAGGCATGGTGATGCATGCCTGTAGTCCCAGCTACTTGGGAGGTTGAGGCAGAAAAATTGCTTAAACTCAGGAGGTGAAGGTTGCAGTGAGCCAAGATCACACCACGGCACTTCCAGCCTGGGAAGCTTCAGAGAGCGAGACTCCATCTCCAAAACAAACAAACAGGGAGAGAGAGAGGAAGAGACATCAACAAACATTGGTGATGAATGGGATAGCTGTGGCACTGCCTGGCTAAAATATATATATATAATTTATATATATATATATATTTATATATATTATTATATATATCATATATATTATATATATTTATATATATCATTTATATATATTATTATATATAAGTCAGAAGTTTTTGGTTTCTGGTGCCAAATCCAAGGTGGTTTATCAGCAAACACCCCCCGCCAGACCATGGAGTCTGTGTGCTGGGGCAGAGCCGCTTTCCCTTCAACACTGGCTCTTTTCTGAGAACTGAAAATAAGCTGTAGAGGCTGTGACTTAACTTTTCTTGGAACTGCTTTACATTACCGCCCAAACTGCAGAAAACCCTCATTTAGCACCTTTTGGATTACTGAGTTCTCTAATTCTTAGCAGCTTTTGGATTACTGAGTTCTCTAATTCTTTCTGTTGCATATTCTTGTAATGCTTAAGTTTGGCTGACAAATTATTCTGCATCAGGTGAAGCAAGAGGGGGAAGGAATGACTGTGTGAAGGAACTGGGGGCTTTGTCACTTGGTCTGTTTGTGGTTTAATGGTTGATGAGAAACAGCACCTAGAAGAGACACTGTGTAGAATGGCTTCCAATTCCAAGGGTCACAACCCTGTGATCTGTTTGCCAGCAGTTGGCTAGGACTGGGGTAGATGAACATCAGGCCACAGCCCAAGCTTACAGAGCAGCTGCAAGGACAAGGGGAAAAAATGCATTTTCAGCCATAATGACCCACATTTAGTAGATACTTTGGAGCTTGTGCAAAGACATCTTCAAGGGGCCTCTGCCTCCTTGCGATAAGGGAGATAGTGATGTCAGCCAAACCTGGGGTCCAGTCCTTGTCCTGCTGGTTTCTGTTTGACTTTGGCCTTGAAAGTAAGTCTGTGAAGTGGAGACCACTCTTCCTTTGAAGGGTGGTATCTGGTAGGTTCTTGGGAACTGAATTAGGTTTCCCGTCCTGAGAGCGGGTGTCTGTCGACAGGCACATACGCTGTTCTGAAATCATCTGTTGCTATCTCTGTCTCTGTTGGAGGTGCTTCCAGGTGATGTGTGATTGTGTCTTACTTATCTCAGTATCCCTGCCCAGCATGGGGTCTTATGTAACATACATGGGCAGTCAGTCAATGTTAGGACTGACTGGGTTTTAGGCTGGAAGACAGTGGAAATATACAAGCAAAGGCAGTGTCTTGAATTTACACGTGGCCTGCAGCAGTTTTAAAATGAAAGGAGCACCCTGCTTAGGAGGGCCTTTTGAATTGGGCCCCCTGTATAGTTTCTAGTAAACCTGAGGGTGATGGCTAGACTGTTGGGGAGTGCTCTTTAAGTACAGAGGGAAGACTTGGTAAAGACATAAAAGTGTGGAGAAAAAGGAGATAACCAGCTGAGTCCAAAAAATGATTCATGTGGTTTGGGCAGAATCTGAAATGAGAGTCCTTTGAGATTGACTCTTGATAAAGAATGCAAATTCAGCTGGGCTCAGTGGCTCACACCTGTAACCCCAGCACTTTGGGAGGCTGAGGTGGGCAGATCAACTGGAGTCAGGAATTCAAGACCAGACTGGCCAACATGGCAAAACCGTGTCTCTCATAAAAGTGCAAAAATTAACCAGGCGTGTGTGTGTGTGTGTGTGTGTGTGTGTGTGTGTTGGGGTGGTGCCTGTAATCCCAGCTACTCAGGAGGCTGACACAGAAGAATCACTTGAACCCACGAGGCAGAGGTTGCAATGAGCTGAGATTGTGCCACTGCACTCTAGTCTGTGCAACAGAACAAGGCTCTGTCTCAAAAAACAAAACAAAAAGAATGGAAGTTCAACAAAGAATTAAGTGCCAGGGACTGTGCTAGAAGCCGTCTTATGAGTTGCTTCATTTTACTGTCCCAGTACCCCTGGGAGGTCCGTTTCCCCTGTCCCCTTTCACGGCTGTGAAAACTGCAGCCATGGAGATGAAGCCCTTTGTCTAGGGGCTCTGTCTAGGCACAGAGCCAGGTTATGAACCAGTAGGTGCCCCTCATTATTAAGGACACTTGTGGGTGGTCAGGAGCAGTCCCTTCCCTACAGCAGCTCTTCTGCAGGGCAGCTCTGGGAGCTGAAGTTCTCTGCACAGGCACTGGCACCCTCTGCTGGTCTGTGCTCAGGAAATGGGATGACAACCAGTCACCAGAAAACAAAGGCACAGAATGAAGCAAAGGAACAAAATGGGGCCATGAGAAGCTTCACTCCTGTTTACCCGGGAGTTCTGCCCATTGTAGCCAGGCCGAGGTGGGGGTCGGGGGCTGCTGGATTTGTCAACCAGAAGGGTTCCGAAGGGCTTGCAGTGGGGCCAGCCTCACTGTTCATTCATTGGATAACATTGGGTGGTTTATTTCACTGCCCTTACTTCTGATATCCATAGAAATAGGATGACAGGGGGTCAGAGAGGTTAAATAATTCACCCACATGGCTGCTAGCTGGAATCCAGTGCTTAAAAGTCCACTTTAGTGGCTCACACCTGTAATCCCAGCACTTTGGGAGGCTGAGGTGGGTGGATCAGCTGATGTCAGGACAGCCTGGCTAACATGGTGAAACCCCATTTCTATTAAAAATACAAAAAATTATCCAGGCGTGGTGGCACGTGCTACTGGAGAAGCTTAGGAGAATTGCCTGAATCCAGGAGGCAGAGGTTGCAGTGAGCCAAGACTGCACCATTGCACTACAGCTTGGGCCACAAGAGCAAAACTCCATGTCAGAAACAAAAAGAAACCACAAAAGTTCACTTTATTTGGGCTTTCTGTGGCCAGACACCTGCTTGGTTCCAGGCTCTGGGGATACACGAGGTGAACAAGACTCATGGTTGCTCCCTGTGTGGTGTGGTGACTTCTCGGACTTCCCATTCCTCCTTATCATTCCTGTTTAAGCCCAAGAAAGTCCTGTGCTTTTAAGAACATATGTGGTTAGATTGGGCTCACCTGGGTATCCAGGCCAATCTCCTCATCTCAAACCCATTGCTAATTTCACGTGCAAAGTCCCTTTGGCTACATAAGGTGACATATTCAGAGGTTCTTGGGGATTAGGGCATGGACATCATTGTATGGGGAGAGACAGTCTGCCTATCTAGTTAGCTCTCTAGACCCCAAAGATGTATGTTCAGTCCAAATACAAAATACATTCACCCTGCCCCAAGGCCTCATCTCATTATAACATCAACTCAGGAGTCCAAAATCTGCTCTAAATCTTGTCACCTGAATCACCTCAATCTGGCATGGGGGAGGCTCTGGGAATAACCTATCCTGAGCAGTTCCTCTCCCTCTGTGAACCTGGAACTCCCTAAACCAGTTACCTGGCCCTAAAGTGTAGTGAGCGGCCACCCAGAGGGGTACAATCTAGTTCTGTCCCTGATCCAAGGGACCTGATATGTGATATGGGCAAGAAAGATAAGGAAGAAACAAGGAGGCTGCACATCCAGAAATACTAGACCACTAAGCCTCCTTTCCTCCTGGTCACAGAGGACAGGGAAAGGAGTTTCTCTGAAGGGTCTGTCGGCACCTCATTCCATGTCCTGTGAGCTTGGGAGAAGGCTGAGCTAGACACTCCTTCCGTAGGTACTGCTCATTTTAGAAAGTGAGTCAAGCTGGGTGCGGTGGCTCACATCTGTTATCCCAACACTTTGGGTGGCCAAGGCGGGCAGATATGCTGAAGCCAGGAGTTCATGACCAGCCTGCCCAGCATGGCAAAACCCTGTCTCTACTAGAAATACAAAAATTAGCCAGGTGTGGTGGTACACGCCTGTGGTTCCAGCTATTCAGGAGGCTGAAGCCGGAGAATCACTTGAACCCAGGAAGCGGAGGTTGCAGTGAGCTGAGATTGTAAACCTGAACTCCAGCTTAGGCCACAGAGTGAGACTCCGTCTCGAGAAAAAAGAAAGGGGCCAGGCGTGGTGGCTCAAGCCTGTAATCCCAGCACTTTGGGAGGCCGAGGCGGGTGGATCACAAGGTCAAGAGATTGAGACCATCCTGGTCAACATGGTGAAACCTCGTCTCTACTAAAAATACAAAAAATTAGCTGGGCATGGTGGCACGTGCCTGCAATCCCAGCTACTCAGGAGGCTGAGACAGGAGAATTGCCTGAACCCAGGAGGCGGAGGTTGCGGTGAGCCGAGATCGTGCCATTGCACTCCAGCCTGGGTAACAAGAGCAAAAACTCTGTCTCAAAAAAAAAAAAAAAAGAGAGTTGGAGTCAGGGCCTGCCCTGGGGTCTTCCATCAGATAGCTGTGTATTACTTGCAGGTGAAAATTTTGCCAGAGCACAGCTAAGCCTGGTTGTCCTGCTTGTAGGACTCCGGCAGATAGCTAATTATCAGCTTCACCTGGGCTGTTTTTACCTGGTCCCTATCCATACCTTCAATTAGGATCCACGTGCTGGGGGCTCAAGAAAGTCTAAGCGTTTAGAAACCTCTCCGGTGAGTCTCATCATCAACCAGGTTTGGCAGACAGGGATCTACAGCTTTCTGGCCCAGAGACACCTGGGGCGCAGGAGGGGTCAGAGCTGCCCGTGATGCTGGTTGTGAACTGGTGAAGGCTCCCTCGAGTGGGGACCCTGGAGCCCAGGGGACCAGAACCAAGGGGTCCCTGCCTGCCCCAGGCTTCTGAGGAGGAGAGGAAAGGAAGGCTGGAAAAGCCCCTGTGGAGGAATAGAGCTGCTCTACCTCCTGGACGTCCAGGGCCATCCTTGATACTGGGCCGTTGCAAGGTAGTGATATCAAGTTCCATCTTGAAAAAGCTCTGTGACTGGGTGCAGTGGCTCACACTTGTGATGTCAGCAATTTGGGAGGCCAAAGCGGGCAGATCACCTGAGGTCAGGTGTTCGAGACCAGCCTGGCCAACATGGCGAAACCCTGTCTCTACTAAAAATAGAAAAATTAGCTGGACGTGGTGGTGTGTGCCTATATTCCCAGCTACTTAGGAGGCTGAGGCAGAAGAGTCGCTTGAACCCAGAAGGCATAGGTTGCAGTGAGCTGAGATCACTCCATTGCATTCCAGCCTGAGTGTCACAGTGAGATTCCATCTCAAAAAAAAAAAAAAAAAAAGTGAGCCCTTTTACAGAAAACTATTAAGTAAACAATAGTACAGTGGTACCTGAGAGACTGATGTGTGGCTACTTGCGTTCCCTTGATGTTCTAGAGTAGAGCTGCACTGTCTAATGTGATTGTCAGCAGCCTCGTGGATATATGGAGTACTTGGAATGTGCTGGTGTGACAGGCAGAGTTGCCAAACTCAGTAAATAAAAATTGAGGGTGCCTCCTCCATGAGTGTGGGCTGTGCACAGTGACTTTCTTCCAGAACAGAAAGGGGGATAAAAGAGTAACTTTACAGTGGCAAAACCTGACAGACTGCCCCAGCCAGCCAGCGAAGGTTAACTGTCAGGTGATACACCACGTTAACAGCACACCTGGGTAAGACACCTGAGGCCCTGGGGGGCCAGGACTTAGAAGCTTCAAATTCGACAGCCACTCCTCTCCTCACTGCTCTCACGTGGCTCCTGCAGAGAGTAGTGACAGTGCCCTAAGGGGTCTTTAGGAGGCTAATGGGACCACAGGAAGTCTCTTGGAGGCCTGAAGAGACATATGAGGACTTGGCATTTTCAACAGGTATGACCGCTGGGGTTGGTGCTTGAAACCTCTGGTCAGAGCTGGTAATGCTTCCTAATGAATTGCCACAAACTAAGGAGCTTAAAAACACAAATGTATTGGCCGGGTGCAGTGGCTCACAACTGTAATCCCAGCACTTTGGGAGGCCAAGGCAGGCGTATCACCTGAGGTCGGGAGTTCAAGACTAGCCTGACCAACATGGAGAAATCTTGTCTCTACTAAAAATACAAAAACTTAGCCAGGCATGGTGGTGCATGCCTGTAATCCCAGCAATTTAGGAGGCTGAGCAAGGAGAATCGCTTGAACCTAGGAGGCAGAAGTTGCAGTAAGCCAATATTGCACTACTGCCCTTCAGCCTGGGCAACAAAGCAAGACTCCATCACAAAAAAAGAACAGCTTTGTTAAATTCCTCCCATGTGTGGATGTACTTGCTGTAATGTTTATTCCTGCTATTATGAGTCACGTGCTCCCAGGGTGGCCCTGCCCATTGCAAGACGTCTTTTGTCTTCCTAAGTGTGAGACAGTGTTTTCCCTGCCTTTACCACATCGTCCGTCTCTCTGGCTGGTGTCACAGCCCTTTAAGGAGAATGAGCACATTGGCTCTGGGATCTTGGTCTCCCCAGTTTGCCAGCAGGCCCCGACTTGGCATGAGAAATAAATGTCAGTGGAAAAAATCTTTCTATTTTTTGAGATGGAGTCTTCCTCTGTTGCCAGGCTGGAGTGCAATGACACAATCCCGGCTCACTGCAACTTCTGTCTTCCAGGTTGAAGTGATTCTCCTGCCTCAGCTTCCTGAGTAGCTGGGACTACAGGCACGTGCCACCACACCCAGCTAATTTTTGTATTTTTTAGTAGAGATGGGCTTTCACCATGTTGGCCAGGATGGTATTGATCTCTTGAGCTTGTGATCTGCCCACCTCAGCCTCCCAAAGTGCTGGGATTGCAGGTGTGAGCCACCGGGTCCGGCTAGAAAAGTCTTTTTAAAGATGCCCGTATATAGTAAAACGCATATCCCAAGGCAAAAGGTGTTGCACCTGTTGATGTGTGTCTTAAGAAGCCCGAGTAGCTGGGCGCGGTGGCTCAAGCCTGTAATCACAGCAGTTTGGGAGGCTGAGGCGGGTGGATCACGAGGTCAAGAGATCGAGACCATCCTGGTCAACATGGTGAAATCCCGTCTCTACTAAAAATACAAAACATTAGCTGGGCATGGTGGTGGGTGCCTGTAATTCCAGCTTCTAAGGAGGCTGAGGCAGGAGGATTGCTTGAACCCGGAAGGTGGAGGTTACAGTGAGCCAAGATCACGCCATTGCACTCTAGCCTAGGTGACAGTGAGAGACTATGTCTCAAAAAAAAAAAAAAAAGAAAAAAAAAAAAAGATTAAAGCAGCAGAGCATTCAAGCAAGCGTTAGGGACCCTTTTGAGCACAGGACCCTGGCTGTGTACTTTGTACACTGGCCCAGGTCTGGAGACAGTGCAAGGCAGGCAGCCGGCCTGCACCATGTGGGTCAACTGAGTCACCCTGCCCTTTGCGGGGGCTGATGGGGATCTTTTCTAGGCCATTGGCCTAGGCAAGGCTGATGATATGAGTGGGGCTTACCCTGGTCTGGGCTGAATATGATACACTGGGACAAGTTGAAGGGAGGGGGATTGGAACGGGGTGCTCCATAGAGCATCATCTGTGTACAACGGGAAGCTCCTGAGCTTGGACACGTGACTTAATCATCTATCACAAAGTTCAGAGCAAAACCCAGAAGACCAGGCAATGATGCATTGAAACTGTCACTACCCAAGTGAGCATTTTCCTGTATCATTAAAAAATGTTTTATAGACAAGAGGTCTCACTGTGTTGGCCAGGATGGTCTCAAACCCTTGGTCTCAAGTGATCCTCCTGCCTTGGCCTCCCAAGGTGTTGGGATTATACTCATGAGCCACTGCCCCTGGCCTCCAACACTGTTTTAAAGTTTTTGATATATCTGTGATTTTTTGGTCATACCTATTTTGTTACTTCCATTAGAGAAAATTGACCTGGCCAGGTGAGGTGGCTCACACCTGTAATCCCAGTATTTTGGGAGGTTGAGGTGGGCAGATCACATGATGTTTCTCCTGTGAGCGTTTGAGACCAGTTTGGACAACATGGTGAAACTCTGCCTGTACTAAAAACACACAAATTAGCCAGGCATGGTGATGGGTGTTTGTAATCCCAGCTCCTCAGGAGGCTGAAGCAGGAGAATCTCTTGAACCCATGAGATGGAGATTGCAGTGAGCTGAGATTGTGCCACTGCCCTTCTGCCTGGGCTACAGAACAAGACTGTCTCAAAAAAAAAAAAAAAAAAAAAAAAAAAACAACTGCAAAAGCAGATTTTTGTCACTGCACTAATCACTAACCATGGGCATATAAGGACAAATGAAATAAGAGAAATAATAATTTATGCCTTGTTTTCTTTGCCTTTGACCTTCAGCCCCATGCATTCCCGCAAATGCTTTGCCCACAGCAAACCTTTGAAAACCTTAACTTTTCTGTTTTAAGTGAGATTTCCAAGTGAATTGATGTTGTCTGGAAAGACAATCCCTTTACTGGAGAGCAACTGGTATTTGAAGAGAATGAGATCAGGTTGCTAAGGACACCTTTGTTTGCAATTTGGTTTATATAAATTATTGGTGAGTAAGAAAAATAAGTTTATTCTTTCTTTCAGATGGTAAACCAGAGGAGAGGCATGTTATGGGGTAAAGTGAGTCATGGGGCGTGGGAGGCTCAGATGGAACAGGGCTCCTCTGGAATGCCTCTCTTTCTTGACTTGGGACTTCTAATTTACCTAGCAGGCCTCAAATTAAAGGACAAACAAAGGCTTCTAATCTGGTTGGGTGGGAACAGATAAAAGTTCCTCTGGGTGGATGGATAGGGGAGGGAAGGAGAAAGTTTGCAGAAACTGAAAGGGGATATTTTGGGGGGAGAAAGGAAGAAACCTGTTGTTTAATTACAAAACCAAAATATAATTTTCAGTGCCTTCCTTCTCCTACCAGTCGTTTAAGAAATTGACATGTAATTCACATACCACAAAATGCAGCAGTTTAAAGTGTACCATTCTCTGGTATCTGTTTGCTTGTTTTTGAGATGGTGTCTTGCTCTGTCACCCAGGCTGGAGTATGTGGTATAATCTCCGTTCACTGCAACTTGTGTCTCCCAGATTCAAGCCATTCTCCCATGGCAGGCTCTCAAGTATCTGGGGTTAAAGACACCTGCCATCGTGCCTGGCTAATTTTTGTATTTTTAGTAGAGACAAGGTTTCACCATGCTGGCCAGGCTGGTCTTGAACTGCTGACCTCAGGTAATCTGCTCACCTTAGCCTCCCAAAGTGCTGGGATTACAGGCCTGAGCCACTGCACCAACCTCATATTCTTTTTTTTTTTTTTTTGAGACGGAGTTTCGCTCTTGTTACCCAGGCTGGAGTGCAATGGCGCGATCTCAGCTCACCGCAACCTCCGACTCCTGGGTTCAGGCAATTCTCCTGCCTCAGCCTCCTGAGTAGCTGGGATTACAGGCACGCGCCACCATGCCCAGCTAATTTTTTGTATTTTTAGTAGAGACGGGGTTTCACCATGTTGACCAGGATGGTCTCGATCTCTCGACCTCATGATCCACCCGCCTCGGCCTCCCAAAGTGCTGAGATTACAGGCTTGAGCCACAGCGCCGGCCACATTCTGTTTGTAATTGTTCCGTGGAAGAAGTAGGAAGCCCACATATTACTTATCTATTTATCTAATGTAAATAGAGCTTTCTTATAACTAATGTTTACATAGATATCTTTTTTCATCCTGTTGTTTTCATCTTAGCTGTGATTTGTATTTAAAGGGTACCTCTTCTACACATTCGATAGATGGGTCATGTTTTTGTGTTTCTTAAAATTCAATCTCACTATCTCACTTTAATTTGGAGTGTTTAGTTCACTTACAGTTCAATAAAATTTCTAACTTACACCATTTTTATTTATTTTTTTTCCTTTTGAGGCAGTCTTGCTCTGTTGCCCAGGCTGGAGTACAGTGACGTGATCTCGGCTCACTGCAATCTCTGTCTCCCAGATTCAGGCAATTCTCTTGCCTCAGCCTCCCAAGTAGCTGGGATTACAGGTGTGCACCACTGTGCCTGGCTAATTTTTTTTTTTTTTTTTTTTTTTGTATTTTTAGTAGTGAGCCAGTGTGCCTGGCCTATTTCTCTTTTGTTTTTTGTTCCTCCTTTCCTCACACAAGCCACCCCCATTTTCAGCATGATTACAGATGCTCCTTGACTCATGACAGGGTCATATCCCCATAAATCTATCATAAATTGGTAATAGCAGCCAAGTGGAGTATCTCAGGTCCATAATCCCAATACTTTGGGAGGTCAAGGTGGGAAGATTGCTTGATCCCTGGAGTTCAAGACCAGTCTGGGCAACACAGCGAGATCCTGTGTCTCCAAAAAAAAAAAAAAAAAAGTTGAAAATATACTAAGTTGAAAATGCATTTATTATTTTTTGAGACAGTCTCACAGTGTCATCCAGGCTGGAGTGCGGTGGGGCAATCTTGGCTCACTGCAACCTCTGCTTGTCAGGTTCCAGTGATTTTCCTGCCTCAGCCTCCCGAGTAGCTGGGATTACAGGCGTGAGCACTGGCTAAATTTTGTATTTTTAGTAGAAACAGGGTTTCACCATGTTGGTCATGCTGGTCTTGAACTCCTGACCTTGTCATGATCCACCCATCTCAGCCTCCCAAAGTTCTGGGATTACAGGTGTAAGTCACTACATCTGGCCAAAATTTTTTATTTTTTGAGAGATGAGGTCCTGCTCTGTTACCCAGGCTGGAGTGCAGTGGCATGATTATAGTTCACTGCAGCTTCAGCCTCCTGGGCTTAAGTGATCCCTCCTGCCTCAGCCTCCCAAGTAGATGGGATTACAAGTGCACACAACTGCACGTGGCTAATTTTTTTATCTTCTTTATAGAGACAGTGTCTCACTATGTTTCCCAGGCTGGTCTCTAACTCCTGGGTTCAAGTGATCCTCTCACCTGAGCCTCCTGAAGTACTGGGATTAAAGGCATGAGCCACTGCACCTGGCCATCATGTAATTTATTGAATATTATACTAACAGTAAAAATGGAAAGGTTGTATTAGTACTAATTTTTTTTTTTTTACTCCACTCAGGCTGCAATGCAGTGGTGCGATCTCAGCTCACTGCAACCTTCGCCTCCTGGGTTCAAGCCATTCTTCTGCCTCATCCTCCCAAGTAGCTGGGATTACAGGCACATGGGACCATGCCCAGCTAATTTTTGTAATTTTAGTAGAGCCGGGGTTTTGCCATGTTGGCCAGGCTGGTCTCAAACTCCTCACTTCAGGTGATCTGCCCATGTCAGTCTCCCAAAGTGCAAATACTGGGATCACAGGTGTGAACAACTGTGCCCGGCCAAAAACTAAAATTTTAAAAAAGACACAGTCTACATGTTTCTCCTCTATCCCTTTTCCTTATTATTTATTTATTTATTTATTTATTTAGAGACAAGTTTTTGGTCACTGATTCATCTTGCTCTGTCACCCAGGCTGGAGTGCAATGTCACAATCTCAGCCCACTGCAACCTCCGTCTCCCAGGTTCAAGTGATTCTCTTGTTTCAGCCTCCTGAGTAGCTGGAATTACAGGCACGTGCTACCACACCTGGCTGATTTTTGTATTTTTGGTAGAGACAGGATTTCTCCATGTTGGTCAGGCTGATCTCAAACTTCTGACCTCGTGATCCACCCACCTTAGCCTCCCAATGTGTTGGGATTACAGGCGTGAGCCTCCTTGCCTGGCCTATCCCTTTTCCTTTCTATGGATTTTGGAAGACTCCACACTGTTGGGCCTCTAGCATTTCTTTTTTTTTTTTTTTTTTTTTTTGAGATGAAGTTTTGCTCTTGTTACCCAGGCTGGAGTGCAATGACGCGATCTCGGCTCACCGCAACCTCCGCCTCCTGGGTTCAGGCAATTCTCCTGCCTCAGCCTCCTGGTTAGCTGGGATTACAGGCACGCGCCGCCACGCCCAGCTAATTTTTTGTATTTTTAGTAGAGACGGGGTTTCATCATGTTGACCAGGATGGTCTTGATCTCTTGACCTCGTGATCCACCCGCCTCGGCCTCCCAAAGTGCTGGGATTACAGGCTTAAGCCACTGTGCCCGGCTCTTTCCTCAGTAATTTGGAAGAAGATGAGCAGGATTGGTATTGATTCCATAAATGTTTGGTACAAGTCACCCATGAAGCCATCTGTTCTTGTACTTTCTTGTCAAGTTTTTGGTCACTGATTCATCTTCTATTTCATTTATTTCTGTTCTAACCTTAAGTATTTCCTTCCTTCTCCTACTTTGGGTTTAGGCTGTTCTTCTCTTCCTAATAATTTAAGGTACAAAGTTAGGATTGCAGTTTGAGAGCTTTTTCCTTTTTCTTTTATTTGAGAGAGGGTCTTGCCACTTGCTGAGTTAGTCTCAAACTCCTGGGTTCAAGCAATCTCCTGGCCTCAGCCTTCCAAGTAGATGGGATTATAGAACAGTGTCACTATGCCTGGCTACTGCTGCTTTTTTTTTTTTTTTTTTTGTGGGGGTGGGGGGTAATGGAGTCTAGCTGTCTCTCCCAAGCTGGAGTGTAGTGGTACAATCTTGGCTCACTGCAACCTCCTCCTCATGGGTTCAAATGATTCTCCTGCCTCAGCCTCCCAAGTAGCTGATATTACAGGTGCTTGCCACCACACCTGGCTAATTTTATGTTTTTAGTAAAGATGGGGTGCCCGTGTTAGCCAGGCTGGTCTTGAACTCCTGACATCAGGTTATCTGCCTGTCTCGGCCTCCCAAAGTGCTGGGATTACAGATGTGAGCCACTACCTCCAGCCAGCTTTTTTTTTTAAATGTAAGCATGTACAGCTATAAATTTCCCTCATAGCACTGCTTTTGCTGCATCCCATAGATTTGATACATTGTTTTGTCTCCAAATACTTTATAATTTTCCTTATTTTTCTTTGATTCATAGTTTTATAGTATGTTGTTGAGTTCCCATAGATTTGTGAATATTCCAGTTTTCATTCTGCTATTATGATTTCAGTCCTTTAAAATGTATTAAATCTTGCTTTCAGGCCTAATGTATGACCTTTTCCAGAGAACATTCCACATGTACTTTGAAGAATGTGTATTCTGCTGCTGGGTGAACTCATCTGTGTATGTCTGGTAGGTCCAATTTGTCTGTAGTATCATTCAAGCTCTCTGTTTCCTTCTTTATCATCCGTCTGGGTGTTGTATCCATTATTGAAAGTCAATTATTGGGCCAGGCACAGAGGCTCATGCCTGTAATCCCAGCACTTTGAGAGGCCAAGGTGGGTGGATCACTTGAGGTCAGGAGTTCAAGATCAGCCTGGCCAATGTGGTGAATCCCTGTCTCTACTAAAAATAGCTGGGCATGGTGGCATACACCTGTAATCCCAGCTACTCTGAGGCTGAGGCACGAGAATCACTTGAATTCAGGAGGCTGCAGCTGCACTCCAGCCTGGGAAACCAAGATTCTGTCTGGAAAAAAAAAAGTGAGGTGTTGAAGTTTCCTACAAGTTTCATAGAACTGTTTCTTCTTTCATTCTGTCAGTGTTTGAGTCATATATTTAGGAGCTGTGAGGTGCGTTGCACATACCTTTATAACTGTTGCATCTTTTTGGTGAATGGACTGTTATCTCTTTATTTATTTATTTATTTATTTATTTATTTTTTGAGACGGAGTTTCGCTCTTGTTACCCAGGCTGGAGTGCAATGGCACGATCTCGGCTCACCGCAACCTCCGCCTCCTGGATTCAAGCAATTCTGCCTCAGCCTCCTGAGTAGCTGGGATTACAGACACGCGCCACCAACTGTTGTTATCTCTTACAACAGCTTTTGACCTTAAGTCTATTTAGTCTGAGATTAATCTAGCTCCTCCCTCCTTTTTTCAGTTACCATTTCCATGGAGTATCTTTTTTGTCATCCTATGTGTAAGTCTCTCACTGTCTTTAGATAGTGGAAATAGTTTGCACTTTTAAAGATTATCATCTGGTGAAACTCAATAGCCTGGTGGGTGACTGTGCCATGAGGCCCACAGCCAGGGACTAAGGTGAGCAGTTGTTCTGGGAGGACTCCAGCACACCATTTACGGGGCTTTTAGGTGCCACTCTGTGGATTGTTTTCTGCATGGCTTATGGTTTGTTTTCTTTCTCGTTTCCTTCCTTCTGCCTTCCTTTGTGTTTAATTTTTGTGTGTGACACACTTAGAATCCCTTCCTTTTGTGTACATTCTATAGATATTTTCTTTGTAATTACCATGAGGATTACATAATACATCCTGAAGATATAGCAATTGATTTTAAACTAGTAAGTTCAATCACATACCAAATATTCAACTCCTCGACAGCTCTACCCCATCCTATGTTTTCATTGCAAAGTATATCTATATTTTAGAGAGAGGGTCTCACTCTGTCACCCAGGCTGGAGTGCAGTGTCACTGTCGTAGCTCATTGTAACCTGAAGCCCCTGGACTGAAGTGATCCTCCATAGCCGAGACTACAGACAGGTGCACGCCACCATGCCTAATTTTTAAAAATAAATTACATATTTAACATAGGCTTATGGTTACACATCTCTTTTAAATCCAGTAAAATAATTAAAATCAGAGATGTGAATCAAAATTCCAATAATACAGGTCTTTATATGTGGCTTCAAATGTCCACCTAGCATCTTTTTGTTTTGACTTGAAGAACTCCCTTTAGCATTTCTTGCAGGACAGGTCCCAATGTAATGAACTGTCTCAGCTTTTGTTTATCTGAGAATGTCTTAATTTCTCTGGTCAGGTGATAGGTGGAAGGATCACATGAGGTCAGAAGTTTGAGACCAGCCTGGCCAACATGGTGAAACCCCGTCTCTACTAAAAATACAAAAACATGGTGGTGGACGCCTGTAATCCCAACTACTTGGGAGGCTGCACCACTGTACTCCAGCCTGGAGGACAGAGCAAGACCCTATCCCAAAAAGATAATAAAAAGTGTCTTAATATTCTTTTTTTCTTATCAGAGTTCATAAGACGCCTTTATTTTGTAACTTATAACCACCTTTAAATTTGTCCTTCAAATGTTAACTGTAATTGGTGACTGCTTTTCTTAAATACTTCACTGGTGTCCGAGAGAGGAAGAATTTAGCCCTTGATTTAAAACAAGTAAACCCGGCCAGACACGGTGGCACCCACCTGTAATCCCAGCACATTGGGAGGCCAAGGCAGATGGATCATGAGGTCCGACATTTGAGACCATCCTGGCCAACATGGTGCAACCCCGTCTCCACTAAAAACACAAAAAAATTAGCGGGACATGGTGGCACATGGCTGTAATCCCAGCTCCTCAGGAGGCTGAGGTAGGAGAATTGCTGGAACCCGGGAGGAGAAGGTTGCAGTGAGCTGAGATTGCTCCACTGCACTCCAGCCTGGGCAAGACACTGTCTCAAAAAAATACATAAACCCTAACAGGAATACAGAGGACCTTAACTGCAGATAAGACTCCATTGTTACCCTGTGGCTGTAAATCTTCTGAGTTGTCTGTCGTCCCAGACGTTCTGTTAATCGCAGTAGCAGCTGACAGTTTTGTATTTACACGGTCAGAACAATGAGTGCTTCTGCTTGATTCCAGATTCTCCAAGCTTCCTCTGGAGCGACACCATCTCCTGTCTTGGCACTTCATGAGCCGAATGCTGCTTCCCGAGAGGATCTGGTTGGTAGACCGTGACCTTGATTCCTGTCCCTAAGCCTCACTTTTTTCTCATCAGCCACCACCTTTTTGGCACTAGGACAGTGCTTTTTATAGTGCACTCATCAGTGGATGCTGAAATCACAACCTGGCCATTTGGATGTTCAACTAATGCTTTATGCTGCGGAGTCCCTGCAACTCACCAACCTGTGCCAGAACTCACCGGAGCTCAGGTGTGTAGCACTACCTTGTGTCTCTATGATTGGGAGTGAAAACATTGTTCATGCATTATTTCCCATGTTTTACTTTGGAGGTTTTGTTTTGTGAGACAAGGCCTCACTCTGTCATGCAGCCAGGAGTGTAATCATGGCTCACTGTAGCCTTGACCTCCTGGGTTAAAGCCATCTCACCTCAGCCTCCAAGAGTGCTAGAAATACAAGCGTAAGCCACTGTACCTGGCCTACTTTTGAGCTTTGAGTTCTTTATGCATTCTAGAGATGAGTCTCTGGAGATAGATGAGTCCTTGGTCTGATTGGTGGTTTGTAAACGTTTTTCCCAATCTGTAGCTTATCTCTCCATCTTCCTAATTGAGTCTTTCAGAGAGCAAAGATGTGATCTCCCTTGCAGATACTCTGCCACTGTAGCAGGAGAGCAGACACAGACAGTATGTAAATGAACATGGGGATGTGTCCCTTGAGTAAGTGTCCATTTGTGGTAAAGAGATCTCTAGACAGATCAGTGCTGAGAGGTTATTTCATTCAGTAATAGTTGAGCTGGGGATCATCTCTAACCTCATGCTTACTTTCTCTTACTCCACTGTCTTCTGTTGCTGCGGGCGGGAAAGCAATTGTCAACATGTTCCTCCTCCTTTCCACCCTCCTCAGTAGCTTTTAGGACCTGTTCTTTGTCTTTTCTGCAATTGTGTTTGGATGGGTCTAGGTATGGATGGATTTATTGTATTGGGGATTGTGCCTCCTGACTCTAAAGGGTCCTGGGTCCTGTCTCTATTTTCATTCTGGAATTTTTATTGAGAGACTCTCATTCTGTCACCAGCCTGGAGTGCAGTGGCCAGATCTTGGCTCACTGCCACCTCCACCTTCTGGGTTCAAGCATTTCTCCTGCCTCAGCCTCCCAAGTAGCTGGAATTAAAGGCACATACCACCATTCCTGGCTAATTTTTGTATTTTTAGTAGAGATGGGTTTTCACCGTGTTGGCCAGGTTGGTCTCAAACTCCTGACTTTAGGTGATCCACTCATCTTGGCCTTCCAAGTGCTAGGATTACAGGGATGAGCCACCACAGCCGGCCTGGAATTTCTTTGAGACATGTTGGATCCTCTCATTTCATCCTCCCTTTGTCATATTTTCCAGTCCTCTTGTTGATACTGACCTCTGTGCCCTTTTAGTGGGGCTTTGGCCGTAGCAATCATATGCAGCATGGGCTAGAGAATCTCAAGGTAGCTACTGTTAGAACTGAATTAGAGGTCTACCCTGGTAGTGGGGACAAACCCCCACACATTTGCTCACAGAAGTCATCTTCTGTGTTGATGATGATTTTTGCACTGTGAGAGCAGAGGAAAAACAGGGCTGAGCATTTTCTCTAAATGGGAGTGTACATTCAAATCCCTAGTGAGGCTGGGCATGGTGGCTCATGCCTGTCATCCCAGCACTTTGGGAGGCTGAGGCAGGTGGATCACCAGAGGTCAGGAATTCATGACCAGCCTGGCCAACATGGCAAAACACCATCTCTACAAAAATACCTGACTGTATTTTTGGGAGGCTGAGGTAGGAGTGTTGCTTGAACCTGGGAGTTGGAAGTTGAAATGAGGCAAAATTGTGCCTCTACACTCCAGCCTGGGCAGATCATAAATAAGAGATATAAGTAACTCACAGTTCTACAGGCTGTGGAAGCACAGCTCCAGCATCTGCTTGGCTTCTGGTGAGGCCTCGGGAAGCTTACGATCATGGCAGAAACAGTAGGGGGTGCAAAGAGAGAGAGGAGGGGCCAGGCTCTTTATAAACAAACTGCTCTTATGTGAACTAATAGAGCAAGAAGTCATGCTTCACCAAACAGAGGGTGCTAAGCCATCCATGAGGGAGGTACCCCCTCTAACAAACATGAGATTTGGAGGGGACACACATCCAAGCTGTGTCAGGCTGTAAATGTTTTGTTTTGACTCTTTAGCTCCTTGAATGCCAATTATTTGTCCTTCCTGGCAAGAGAGAGAGATGGGTTTTCCCTCTGGCTGGAAGGCAGATACCAGACAGGGGCAGAGTGCCAGCCAGCTGGGCAGCTTATCACACTGTGGAGGAGGGGCCAGGGACATGAAGCTGCAGGCACACAGGTAGATGTAGGCAGCCGCCAGAGTGCAGGCAAGCTGGAGCTCCCCGGTGCCACAGGGGTCCTGCACACACAGGCTGAGGAATGGTGCAAGGTCCACCTGAAATAAGGGCCATCCACTCTCTCTATCTTAGGCCCCTCCTCCATGCCACTCCCCAGGGTAGGCTGGGGAAGGGGCTTTCTGTGTCCCAGGGCCCAGGCTCACACTCACCACCCAGAAGCAGTTCTCCAAGCTGGAGCCGAGGTCCTGGAAGAAGGCCGGGCAGGTGGGGCTCTGTCCTGGGCAGGTTGGCTAAGTCTTCTTGGTGGCCCTACAGTCACCATCCACCTGGTGGGACAGACGCAAGACTTAGGCTTCCTGCTGGACCATGTGGCTCCCCCACCTACATCGGCCTCAGCAGGAGACCCCCACCCCTGGGTCTGCAAAGACCTCTGCAGAGCCAGCAGGCCACCTGCCTCTCCTGGGACTCTGCAGCCAGCAGCCCTCAAGAGCCTCACCCAGAGGGAGGAAGGGCAGGTGTACCTGCTCACCTGCCAGGCCAGGCTGAGCTCCTCCAGGCTGTGGGCCACAGAGCCATCCGGCAACATCAGCTCATTGCCTGCTTTATTGTCGCTGGTGCCTAGGCCAGCAGATATGCCTGTGGGGAGGAGGGAAGCTGAGGAGGTCCTGAGAGCCCATGATCCTCCCCCTGGGGACCTGTATGAGAGACAAACCTGAGGCACACTGAGAAGCGGTAGAATCTTGCCACCTCCACCCCAGTCTCCAGAGCCCAGGGCTCTGGCTCCATACCCTCATCAAAGGTGGGAGAGAAAGCACAGGGTCTAAGGACAGCATGTGTCTCCCCCCCTCCCCATCCCCTCCCCATGGCCTCAGCTCGAGTGGCCAGAATCCAGGCCCACCCTTTATGTTCCTTGGCAGAGGGACCACAGAAAGGCCAATCCACCTTGGAGCCACATATCCCAGGGATGGGGGCAGAAAGCCCTGGACCTCAGTGCCATCATCTCAACCACAGTAGCTGCCTACAGCCCGGGGACCTGTCACACTGGAAGCTGAGAATGGTGCAACCCAAAAAGGATCTTGGTGGTGGGGCCAACCCCGCCAGGGCCCAGACTCACTGTGGTGCCACAGGCCCAGAGTCAGGCTGCAGAGGCCGGTGGGCATGTCACAGGAGACGGAGACCCCATCCTCACTGGCCAGCTCAATCCTGGGGATGTCCCTCCTTTACATGGCAAGAAGCAGCTGGAGGTCTGGACAGCTCTCCCCTGGCAGGGAGGAGTTGTACAGCCTGTAGGCCTGTAGACCAGAGTGGGTAGGCAGGAGGGCTGACCCACAGCCAGGGGACAAGTTTGAAAGGGCCATCTCCCCAGGTGACCTGCCACAGGCACAGGTCTCCGGGGGAAGCTTGGGCCTCTCCTCACCTGCAGGCTGGGGTAGATGAGGGTCACGTGGTTCAGCTCCACAATCAGGGTGGTGAGCCCCGAGCCTGTCTGACTCAGCATCAGGGAGAATGTGTTGTGAGCAAAGTCTTGGGCCAGGAGGATGCTGCCACACTGGGTGCTGAGGTCCCACACCTGGCTGTCGAGTCACCACATGCTGGGCCCGGGCAACCAGGGCATGGTCTGGGGAGAAGCAGCCCCAAAGGCAGGGTGAGTGGAGCCAACTCCACCCACCACAGTGGGAGCCCAATGCCTGCTGGGCACCCCAATGCCCAGAGCCCCAGATTAGCCTGCCCTGAGGCAAGGAGTCCCCCTCTCCTGGTGCAGCAGCCAGCGGCCCAGCGATCCCTCACCTGCTTCAGGATGACATGAGCTGAAGGCCTATGGACCAATTCAGCCCTAACAAGGAATGGAGTCCCCAGAACCGCTACAAAACTGCTGTGCTAAGTAACAAAGCCTGGCTCAGAGGCCACAGTCATACCTCTGTTTACATCCGATGTCCACAGCAGGCACAGCCTTGGAGACAGCAGGCAGGTTGGCAGCTGCAGGGTTTCAGCTGAGGATGATAAAAATGTTATAAAATCGATTGTGGTGAGGCATGCACCGCTCTGAATAAACTAGAAGCCACTGAATGGTGCACTTAAATTTCACACATCGGCCAGGCATGGTGGCGCTAAGCCATGCCGGCACTTGGCGGGGCTGACGCAGGAGGATCACTTGAACCCAGGAGGTCAAGGGTGCAGGGAGCCGAGATCGCACCACTGCACTCCAACCATGACAACAGAGTGAGATCTAGTCTCAAAAAAAAATCATACCAGTCATCCATTTAATCTCAAGGAAGCTACTGGGGGGTGGGGAGGGGCGGAGAGAAAAGCATTGACTGTTTAAGTGGATGGCCAATGGCTCCCTCAAACATGACAGCCGTGTCCTGCTGACCTGCCCTCTTCAGGGTAGGGAAGAGATGGCCTGTGAAGGACCAAGTGTGACCAGTTCAGCCAGCGAGGCCCCTGAGCGGTGCCTTGGGGGTGCTCGTGCCCATGGTGGGAAAGCACCATCCACCGTGCACAGCCAGACACCTGTTGGTCAGGGTCAGCATCCCAAGGGAGGCACTACCAGCGTCGTGGTCAGCTGTCAGAACTGAGGGCACAGAGCAGCCCATGGTGACACACACACAACTTGAAGACCAGGCTGTTTTCTAAAAGATCAGTGTGCTGCTTAGACCTGACTACACCCATGCTTCTAGGGAGCCGTAGGCCTCCATGTGAGTCCCACACAGATAAACCGCTCCTTGCCAAGCCTGGGTACCTTGGCTCCCCATGGACATGAGGGGCTCCCTCATGCATTAAGAACTGTACATGCCCGTTACCCATGTGAGTGAGCCACGTGATTACCTGCATTTCACAGTGGAGGAAGCTGAGTCCACAGAGGTTAGCAGACTCACCTGAGCCACATGCAAGCTCCCCAGGAGCCCAGAGCCGGTCATCCCAGCACCACCCTTGGCTGCACTGCTGGGCCAGGCCTTATAATCTGGAGAAAAGCAGGATGTGAAGCCTCAGCTCTAGTCCCATAAGACCTTGGGAAGTCCAATAAGCTCTGGGCCTGGCACTGTCATGCCACAAGCCTCTGTAGGCTTCCATGTGCTCCCACAGTACCTGCCCCTGCATGGTCTGCTGCTGTGCCCATGGGGCAGGGGGCTCCCAGGGAGGAAAGTGGCACAGCTCGGGGCAGGACTCAAACTCTCAGAGAGCATGCAGCAGGTGGCATCTGAGCTGGTAGAACACGAGAGCATGTTGGCCTTGGACACCTCTCAGAGTGGCTGCAGCAGCTTCTACACCACCAGGTAGCTGGTCACCCAGGCCATGTCCAGGGGCTCATCCCCCCGAGGCAGCAGTGGCAGTGTCACCACCACTAAGTAGTTCCTAGAGGGAACACACAGGACAAGTCGCTATGCCTAGCCGAGCCTTGCTCCTTTTGGCTGCAGAGGGGGAGCTCACAGGTCCGCAGGAAGAGCCCTGCCATGGAGAGCATTGGGTTGCCTCTCAGGGAGGGGCTGTCCTTGTTCTAGGAAATCCCATAATGAGGTGGAGGAGGACAGACACTGGCATGACAGTAGAGGTGATGGCTGAGGCTTGGACAGAAACAAGCTGCCCTATTTTGAGGACACAGATGTCTGATGTCATGTCTGATCTGCCCCCCAGGTCTTGGGCAGCATAGGACCCGTGTGTGGGGATGCCAAGGACAGGAGCTGGAAGGTGTAGGAAATTGTTTTGGTTTTTGAGACAGAATCTCATTCTGTTTCCCAAGCTCGCTATAGTGGTATGATCTCAACTCCCTGTGACCTCTGCCTCCTGGGTTTAAGTGATTCTCCTGTCTCAGCCTCCAGAGTAGCTGGAACTACATGCACTCACTGCCATGCCTGGCTAATTTTTGAATTTTTAGTAGAGTCGGGGTTTCACCATGTTGGCCAGGCTGGTCTCGAACTCCTGACCTCAAGTGATCTGCCCAAACTGGTGAGATTACAGGCATAAGCCAGTGTGCCCAACCAACAGGTCTAGGAAATTTCTACAGTTGAGGGGAGGACTGGAACTTTCTCAATATGTAGAGTAGGGTCAAGCCTGTGAGATCTGAATGATCAGGGAGATCTTGGCTCACATGGGGGTGGAGTGGGAAGGGGAACATTGCACACTGTGTTGTTGATGGGCCAGTGAGGAGGAGGGACAGGTAGCCTCACTTACCTTTTAGGGAGTCCAGAGGCCCTGCAGCTGGGAGCAGGAAGCAGCTTCAACACCCTCGCTGCCAGTTGAATCCATTTTCTTGGCACCCCCACCAGATCCCACTCACCAGGTAGGCAAATAAGCAGACAGGTGAATCTTCAACCAAGCCAAAGCCCCACCCGGGGAGCTCTTCCCTTCCTCAGCCTACATTCTGACCGCAAGGTAGCAGGAGCAGGAACTTGTGTTACATGGAGCCTTTCCCCCGTGATGCGGGTTTAGTCCCTATTCCACAGCTGGGGAAACTGAGGCACACAGAGCCGCTGCAGAGGAATCCCAGTAAGAGGCAGAGCCGGAGTCCAGACGCTCAGCAAGGCCACCCGCATGGAAGAAGGGGCGGCCCCCTTGCCTGGAGCCAGGTTCCTGGTGGGCCTCATGGCTGTGAGGGAAAAGGATATTTGGTCCCCAGGCCCCTGCTCTAGACTGGGTTCCCCACTTCTATCCACCATCCCCGTGTTCTCAACACAGGGACCAAAGGCGCCTTTTGAAGTGAAAGGATGATCACATCCTTCCTAGGTCAGAGCAGAAGCCAGAGTCCTCCCTTCACCACCCACCCCCACCAGCCTTGGAACCTCCCAGTCCCTCCCAGTTGCATCAGCCCCACCACCTTGCTATTCAAACAGGCCAGGCAGGGTGGCTCATGCCCATAATCCCAGCACCGAGTCTCTGGAGCCCAGGATTCTGAGACCAGCCTGGCTAATATAGTGAAACCCCGTCTCTACTAAACATATAAAAATTAGCCGGGTATGGTGGTGAATGCTTGTAATCCCAGCTATTTGGGAGGCTGAGGCAAGAGAATCACTTGAATTTGAGAGGCAGAGGTTGCAGTGAGCTGAGATCACACCACAGCACTCCAGCCTGGGTGACAGAGCACGAGACTCCATCTCAAAAACTGGCCAGGCACATCCCTCTCCCAGGCCTCTGTGCAGTGGTGCCCCCAACTGGAGCTCTGTTCCCATACTGGCCCCATAGCTTTTGCTCAAACTATACCTTCTCCACAAAGCTGGCCATGGCCACACCATAGGATCCCCAGCCCACCATCCCAACAATGTTCCTTCTCTAGCACTTGCCACCTAACGTATGGCTCAGTGGTGGTAAATGATGGACGAGTGGGCCACACCCAGCCTGTGGTCGGCTTCCGCATGGCCTGCAAGAAAGAAGGGATTTGTGTGTTTAAAATATTACAAAACAGGCTGGGAGTGGTGGCTGATGCCTGTAATCCCAACACTTTGGAAGGCCAAAGGGGTTGTATCACTGAACGTCAGGAGTTTGAGACCAGCCAGGAGTGGCAAAACCCTGTCTCTACTAAAAACGCAAAAAATTAGCTAGGTGCAGTAGTGCACACACCTGTAGTCCCAGCAACTGGGAGGGCTGAGGCAGGAGAATCACTTGAACATAGGAGGCAGAGGTTGCAATGAGCTCAGATCACACCACTGAGACAGAGCGAAACTCCATCTCAAAAAAAAAGATGATTACAAAACAAAAGCAAGGAAATGTGACAGCAGAATGGCGTGCTTAAGAGGCGACTCTCAGGCTCTCTGCAGGGAGCGGTGCACACACTGCTGTAGATGATTTCTTGTGCTTCATGTCTGTCTCTGAGTAAAACTGAGCTTCCTGAAGGCAGGGGTCAGCCTCGCCCACTGTGGTCCTCTGCAGCAGCTCCTAAAATCCTGCCTGCACTGGGACCATGCTCATAAGGTCTCTGTGGAGTGAGGAAGAAACCCCAGCTTCCTCTCCTGTGAAGTGGAGAGTGAAGAAGCCTTTGTGTAGGGCAGTCAGAGTAGTGAGTGAGTCAGAGTGTTGAAGCATTCAGCATTGCACCTGATATGTGGCAGGAATGCCAGATGCACCACTCCCAACCCTGTGTTACCTGGTTACAAGGTCATACAGGTCCAGCAGGGGTTTGCAGAGCCTCTTCAGTGCCCATGAGAATGTGGTCTCAGTCCAGGACAGCATCTGGTGGGCCACCTGGAGAGGGAGGGGACAGTGAGAACTGTCTCAGTCATCCACAACTGCCAGCCACGCCCCATCCTTGCTCTCACTCTCCAGCTCCAGGGTGCCTTTCACAGCCCCCAGGGCCGTCCTGATGGGCCTGGGACCTCGGTTGCCTGGCATCCCTGACTCCTCTGCCCACTCCCACTGCACTTCCTCCAGGGGCTGCAACATCACTTCCAGGAAGGCATTCTGTGTGGCCAGGGGCCCTGCAATGGGCAGCTACCACCCACCATGAAGCCTCTGGGCAGCTCAGAGGCCCAGCCCAGGCCTCGAGGAGATAGGGCCTGTTCCTGGGATTAAGATGGTAGGGGGAATGGGGGAAAAGGAATAGAGCAGAAGGCCCTGGAGATTGCAGGCGAGTTGTCACAGCAGACCCGAGCTGCCTCTGCATGGCCTGCTCATAAGTTGTCTGGGAACTTGGTTTTGGGAAGGGTTCCCACCAATCCTAGAAGTGATACGAGGCTCTCTGCACCTGAACTGTTTGCACAAACGTGGTTTATGCCAGAAGACTGCTTGCCTCCTAGGTGTCTGTCAGCCAAGCAGCACCTGCCAATTAGGCAGCCCCACTAAACGCCCTGGGTGAAGTGTGAAGGCGCAAGGACTGGGAGAGGACACTGGGTGCTGGCCCTGGCTCCCCCTGGACTCCACCCCAGCCCCCTTCCCTGTGCTGACACTCCTGCCTACCCTCTCACTGTAGTCAATGACAGCTGCGAACAGCACAGTGTTCCGAGTCCTGGAGCACTCTTCCAAATTCACTGCCCTGTGGGTGGCCATGGGACTCTGGCACAGCAGAGAGGATATGGAGGTGACATTCAATAGCCAAAGGGACACCCGCCCTGGCATTGGGCAAGGTCTTAGCACCGGATGGTGGAGAGGCCAGAAATTCCTAGTCCTGCCAGGAGGGCAGTCAGGGCAGCCGCTGTGCGCGTTTAACGACCACACGGCCGCAGAGAGCTCATCGTGGAACCAGAAAGAGACCCTGTGGCAGTGAGCTTCACAGAAAGAAGGCTGTACACTCAAAGCAGGCAGAAGACTGAAGAAACTGAGGCAGCAGGCATAAGGGATATTAGCTTGGAGACCTTGTAAGAATAAGACAGAAGGCCATGGAAAAAAGGTTGGGTCAGGTACAGTGGCTCACACGTATAATCCCAGCACTTTGGGAGGCTGAGGCTGGTGGATCACGAGGTCAAGAGATCAAGACCATCCTGGCCAAAATGGTGAAATCCTATCTCTACTAAAAATACAAAAATGAGCAAGGCACTGTGGTGCATGCCTGTAGTTCCAGCTACTTGGGAGGCTGAGGCAGGAGAATCGCTTGAATACGGGAGACAGAGGTTACAGTGAACCGAGATTGTGCCACTGTGCTCCAGCCTGGTGACACAGTGAGACTCCATCTCAAAAAGAATAAACCACCATCATTTGCAGGACTGGATGTGAAAAGAAAAAAAAATAAATGTACAAGGTTAAATGCATGCTGTAGAAGAACTACCACCTGTTCAACTGCTGAGCACACCATCCTCCTCCTCCTCCTCCCTTTCCAGCAGTGCTGCAGGGACAGAGCACACAGGTGAAAGGGTCAGCCCTCAGGGACCAACACCCACAGCCCCAGGTAAAGAGGGGACTCAGATACCCCAGGGGCCTTGGGGTTGGGGGGGCTCCTTGAGGAGTCAATACCTGTGCCCTGCACAACAGCCCACAGACAGGCCTGATCACAGTTCACTGCAGCCTTGACCTCCCAGGCTCAATTGATCCTCCCACCTCAGCCTCCCAAGTAGCTGGTACTACAGACATATGTCACCATCTTGGCTAATTTGTGTGTGTATGTGTGTGTGTGTGTGTGTGTGTGTTTTGTAGAAACAGGGGTCTTACTATGTTGTCCAGGCTGGTCTTGAACTCCTGGGCTCAAGTAATTCTCTTGCCTTGGCTTCCCAAAGTTCTGGGATTATAGGCTTAGGACACTGTGCTTGGCCCAAGAATAAAGTAGAATGAGGCTGGGCACAGTGGCTCATGCCTGTAATCCTAGCATTTTGGGAGGCCAAGGCAGGCAGATTTCCTGAGGTCAGGAGTTCAAGACCAGCCTGGCCAACATAGTGAAACCCCATCTCTACAAAAATACAAATAAATAAATAAATAAATAAATAGATAGATAGATAGATAGATAGATAGATAGATAGATAGGTGTGGTGGTGGGCACCTGTAATCCCAGCTACTCAGGAGGCTGAGGCAGGATAATCGCTTGAACCCTGGAGACAGGCTGTGGTGAGCCAAGATTGCACCATTGTATCCAGTCCCAACAACACTGTGAGACTGTCTCAAAGGAAAAAAAAAAAAAAAAAAAAGAAACAAAATCAAATAGGACAGATGACAAAAGAATTTACCACACATCATGGGTTGTTGGGTAAATTTCACCTTCTGAAACTTCTGCTTCTGCAATACTGAAGGTCATCCAGAACACACAGGTGGAAATGGGCCAGCTGTTATGACTCCCAAACACCCACATGAGATGGTCAACAGCCGCCACTCCAAGTGCCCCCAGCCTCAGCTCCTGTTCTTACCTTGGAATCTTTCAGAACACATAAGCGGCACACCCAGGTGCCACCACCCTGGCTCTGGCACAGGGCCAGCACCTGCTCAGCCTGTGTGTGTGTTTTAAATGCCCCGTGTATTTTAGGTCAAAATATTACATGTGTTTCTTATCGTGGGTGAGAATAAAAACAGCCCAAAATCTGCTATTTTAAGGTTTGTGGGGACAGTTGGAAGTTGGGGGAGGTTCTGGGAGCTCACACTGAGCCTGCGTCTGTCCTTAGATGGGATGTTAATATTGAGAGGCTGGGGTGATGAGGACCATCAGAAGGCATTTGGCCCACACCCTAGCCTGGCCACGGAGGAGACAGGGCACAAGGGGTTTCATCTCCTACCTGTCACGTAGGCCTGGTCACTCAGCAGATGGCTCAGCGATGCAGAAAGGCCAGCTTGCTGCCCGCCTGCCATGTGAGGGTCCCTGTAAAAATGACAGGGCTGCCCCTGTCACCAGTTTCATCTCCAGCTGCGCCTGGAACCACTCGGCCTTGCCGACCATGGGTGGCTGCAGGTCTCTCTAGCCCTGAAAAGGCTGTGGTGTCACCTGGAATGACAGGCTTGACCAGCAAGCCCAGCCATGATCACACAAACTGGGACTGGAGAGAGGGCAGGAGACAGCCCAGCTAATGGCTTTCTATGCCAATCCTTCCCCAGTTAACAATTTTTCTTGAGACGGACTCTCACTCTGTCACCCAGGCTGGAGTGCAGTGGCAGGATCCAGGTTCACTGCAACCTTCACCTCCGGGGTTCAAATGATTCTCCTGCCTCAGCCTCCCAAGTAGCTGGGATGACAGACGCACACCACAGTGCCCAGCTAATTTTTGTATTTTTAGTAGACACGGGGTTTCACCATGTTGGTGAGGCTGGTCTCAAACTCCTAATCCCAAGTGATCCGCCTGCCTTGGCCTCCCAAAGTGCTGAGATTACAGGTGTGAACCACTATGCCCAGCCCTTCCCCAATTTTTTAAACTCCAGATTTCTCAAAATTAGAAACCTGTGTTATAAACTCAGACATAAACACAAAGGACTCCTCTTCTCTCCTTGACAACCCCCTCGTTGGATCCATCAGGAACGCAGTTGACCGTTGCTATGGAATGTGACTAGAGTCAACCCCATCTGCCACCACCGCGGCACACCAGCTCCAGCCCTGGTCATCTCGCCTGTCTCACTGCAACATCCTCCTGGCTCTCCCGGCTCCCATCCTGCCGCTGGCAACGGATCTCCACGTGGTGACCAGACACGTCCAATGATGGCACACTAGTGTTTCTTACGGTACAATCCAAAGTCCTTGAGGCCCGTGAAGCCAGAACTTTGTTGGTCACTGGTGCAGACACTGGCAGGTGGGCCAAGGGGACAGCTCACTACACTCCAAGGCCCCACACAAGAGATCCTCTAGAAAAGCCAAGAGCAACTACAAATACCACATTGATGGCCCCGCCAACCTGCAGACACACCCCACACACCCCTCTGATAGCCACTAGCTGGTCAGTTCACCCAAAAGATGTCAAAACAATACTCATCACTACTTAATGCTGTGTTTCCCTGATCCCCGCCGACATGTGTGCAGATGTGTGTGTACAAATGTGTATGCATCTGTGTACAGATACATCTGTACATGGATGTGTGTAGATGTGTATGTATACAGATATATGGAAATACACAGATATGTGTGTACGAATGTGTGGATATGGATGTGTGTGTACAGTGATGTGTACATGGATGTGTCTATATGTAGACGTGTATGAATGTGTGGGTATACAGACGTCTGTGTGGATGTGTGTAAAGACATGTATATATATGGATGTGTGTATACGAATATGTGTACAAATATGTCTACGTGTGGATGTAGATGCTCACAGCTTTTCCTGCCGACAGGCACATCCTAGCACTGGCTTTCTCCAGTGTGTATCAGAGGCTGTGCGGTGGTGTCAGAGCTTCCTCAGGGTGCATGTGAACAGGGTGAGCACAGAATTTCTGTCCCAAACCACAACACTTTGCAGTTCAAGAGAACACTAGTCACAAATGTGTCAGGTCAACAGGCATAAACTGGGGCTCTCCAGGCAACCCAGGACCCAACCCCCACACACCGGGGTAGAGGGTGCCAAACAGAACACTTCCCACACCAACCTTAAATCCCACAAACTTTAAGGTTGAACCCAAGCCTCGAATTCCTGGGCCCAGGTATTCAAGGTTGAAACCAAGCTCTGGCACTTTGCGTTCATGAGCTCATCTGCCGCAGCTTCCTCATCTTGTATGGGGTTACAAAGAGGACTTGAAGAAGGGACCTCCTGTCTGCTGGAACAGGCTCCAGAAAGTTACAGAGCGCAGACTTCTACTGTAATTTTGATGAGTCTGGGGCAGATGGAACTAGAATTTCTCCAAAGGCAAATAAACATTTCCAGGCTTCAGACAGCTCTATGGGAAGCGGCAGGAAGGTCCAAGGCGAGGTAAAGGCAATCTGTGCTTGCACATGTAGCAAATAACAAGATGTTCAAGGGTCCCTGGGAGTTCTGGAAATGAGGCAGAAGTCTCACCTATCAGACACATGGGGCTTTAGGAGGAAGACAGCTCTCCCCTGACATGGGTCTTCTCCCCACCCAGGCTGACGGCACAGGTAGAAGTGGAGAGAGTATTTATGCAGCAAGACATCCAGCCCTGGCTTCAGATGCTCCACTCCAGCCCTCTGAGAATACAATGGAAACTGAGGCAGAATCGATGATCCACTGCTGAACATGCCCAGTGGTCATGCCTGGCAGGATCAAGTCTAAAGCTGCTATTTGTACTCTGGCTGGAGTGCAGTGGTGCAATCTCGACTCATTGCAACCTCCACGTTCCAGATTCAAGCAATTCACCTGCCTCAGCAGGTTGTAGAACTTAATAGAATAGTATTTAGATTGTATTACTCTAAATGAAATCTACCATGGAATTTAAACTGTACCAGTGAATGCTGATATATAAAAAGATTGCCAAGGTGTCTGTGTGTCTGTATGTGTATTTTGTGTGTGTGTGTGTGTGTGTGTAAGTATATTTCTTTTCTTTTTTTTTTTTTGAGTCAGAGTCTTGCTCTGCCACCTAGTCTCAAGCGCAGTAGTATGAACTTGGCTTCACTGCAACCTCTGCCTCCAGGGTTCAAGTGGTTCTCCTGACTAAGCTTTCCAAGTCACTGGGATTACAGGCATGCACTACCACATCCAGCTCATTTTTCTATTTTTAGTAGAGAAGGCGTTACACCATGTTGGCCAGGCTGGTCTTGAATTCCTGACCTCAAGTGATCCACCTGCCTCAGCCTCCCAAAGTGCTGAGGATTACAGGCATGAGCCAGCATGCCCAGCCACAAATGTGTATTTTTGAGTAAAAAGAGCAAGGTACAAACAAAAAATAGGAAACAGCCGGGGGTGGTGGCTTATTCCGGTAATCCTAGCACTTTGGGAGGCTGAGGTGGGAAGATCGCTGGAGCCCAGGAGGTCGAGGCTGCAGTGAACTATGTTTGCACCACTACCCTCCAGCCAGAGTAACAGAGCAAGACCCTGCCTCGAGAAAAACTAAAATTAAAATTAAAAACCCAAAACCTAAGCATGACGGTTGGGTTTTCATGCTATTGTATGACATGTGCTTTCCTCAAAACTTGTTACGGTATCATCACATCACCCACCTGACGTGAAAAAGAAAAAAACAAAACCCAGAAACTGAAACTAAAAATATTTGCAAATCTATAGCGTTATGCGTTGTCCTGTGTCTCCCCAAAAGACGCTGAAGCCGTACGCTGCAGGGTCTGTGGATGCGACCTTATTTGGAAATAGGCTCTTCACATGTGATCAGGCTAAGCTGAGGTAATGAGGGTGAATCCTAATCCCGTGTGCCTGGTGTCCTTATAAAAAGGGGATGTGTAGACAAAGACACCTACCAAGGGAAGACAATGTCAAGACAGAGACAGAAGACCACCTACAGGCCAAGGAACTCTGGAGGCTCTGAGAATCCAGGAGCGAGACCTGGGACAGACCCTCCCTCACAGTCTTCACAGGAAAAACAAACAAACAATAAAAAACCCTTGATTTCAGACTCCTGGCCTCCAGAACTGTGAGAATAAATCTCTGTGGTTGAAGCCACACAGTTTAGGGTACTTTGTTAAGGCAGCGCTGGGAAATGAATGCAGATTTCTTGGGGTGTGCATCAACATTTCTGAAGGAAATTTGGGATGTGGCATGCTTGAATTTACAATTCATACTTTTCTCTACTCTGAATTCTTTTTTTTGAGAGACAGGGTGTCACTCTGTCACCCAGGCTGGAGTGCAGTGGCACAAGCATGGCTCACTGCAGGCTCCACCTTCTGGCCTCCAGCAATCCTCTCGCCTCAGGCTCCTGAGTAGCTGAGACTACAGGCACATGCCACTGTGCCTAATTTTTAAAAAATGTTTTGTAGAGATGGGATCTTGCTATGTTGCCCAGGATTACCTGGAACTCCGAGACTCAAGTGATCTTTCCACCTTGGCCTCTCAAAGTTCTGGGATTATAGGTATAAGCCATTGTAAATGGCTTGCCTTTTTTGGTTTTTTAAAGATAGAATCTTGCTCTATTGCCCACGCTGGAGTGCAGGGACATGATCTCAGCTCACTGCAACCTCCACCTCCTGGGTTCAAGCAATTCTTTTGCCTAAACCTCCCGAGTGGCTTGGCTTATAGGCTCCTACCACCACACCCAGCTAATTTTTGTATTTTTATTACAGGCAGGGTTTCATCAGTGGGCCAGGCTGGTCTCGAACTGCTGACTTCAGGTGATCTGCCCACTTCAGCCTCCCAAAATGCTACGATCGTGGCTCACTGTAACCTCTGTTCCTAGGTTCAAGCAATTCTCCTGCCTCAGCCTCCCAAGTAGCTGGGATTACAGGTTCTTGCCACCATGTCCAGCCAGTTTTTGTACCTTTAGTAGAGATGGTGTTTCACCATGTTGGCCAGGCTGGTCTTGAACTGCCAACCTCAGGTGACCCGCCTGCCTCAGCCTCCCAAAGTGCTAGGATAACAGGCATGAGCCACCATGCCCGGCCTACTTCTATTAATATTACATTGTAATATGTAACGAAATACTTACGAAACTCACTGTAACGTAGAATCAGTGGCAGCCCTGAGCTTGTTTTCCTGAAACTAGATGGTCCCTTCTGGGGGTGACAGGAGACAGTGACAGATCAATAGGCATTGGATTCTCATAAGGAGCATGCAGTCCAGCTCCCTCGCATGTGCTGTTTACGGTAGGGTTTGCGGTCCTATGAGACTCTAACAACGCCAACGATCTGACAGGAGGTGGAGCTCAGGTGGTGATGCCAGCAATAAGGAGTGGCTGTGAACACAGATGAAACCTTTCTCACCCACCCGCTGTTCACCTGCTGTGCTGCCTGCCCAGTTCCTAACAGGTGAGCCGGGCATGGTGGCTCATGCCTGTAATTCCAGCACTTTGGGAGACTGAGGGAGGTGGATCAGCTGAGGTCAGGAGTTCGAGACCAACCTGACCAACACAGAAACACCCTGTCTCTACTAGAAATACAAAAATTAGCCTGGCATGGTGGCTCATACCTGTAATCCCAGCTACTTGGGGGTCTCAGGCAGGAAAGTCACTTGAATCTGGGAGACAGAGGGTGCAGAGAGCCAAGATCATGCCATTGCATTACAGCCTGGTCAACAAGAGCAAAACTCCATATCAAAAAAAAAAAAAAATAAAGAAAAAAAAAAGAAAAAAAAAAAAAGGCCGGGTACAGTGGCTCACACTTGTAATCCCAGCACTTTGGGAGAATCAGGAGGGCGAATCACCTGAAGTAAGCAGTTTGGGACCAGCCTGGCCAACATGGTGAAACCCTGTCTCTTCTAAAAATACAAAAATTAGCCAGCTGTGGTGGTACAGGCCTATAATTCCAGCTACTGAGGAGGCTGACGCAGGAGAATTGCTTGAACCTCAGAGGTGGAGGTTACATTTACCTGAGATCGCACCGCTGCACAGAGTGAGACTCTGTCTCAAAAACGAAAACAAAAACAGGCTACAGACTGGTACTGATCCTTGGCCAGGAGGGTTGGGGACCCCAGCTGTAGACAATATATAATGATCAAATTAGGGTAACTGAGACAGTCATCACCTCAAATATTTATCTTTCGTTTTGGGAACACGAAAATCCATCTCTTCTAGCTATCTTGAAATAGTCAAATAAATTCTCATTCACTGTAATTTCCCTTGTGCAATATTGATTACTGTAACTTATTCCTTCTATCTAGGCCTTCTTGTCTTTCATTCATTCTTTTTTAAATTATTTTTATTTATTTCTAAGACGGTCTCTTTCTGCCAGGCTACAGTGCAGTGACATGATCTTGACGCACTGCAAACACCACCTCCTGGGTGCAGGCAATTCTCCTGCCTCAGCCTCCTGAGTAGCTGGGATTACAGGCATGCATCACCATTCCTAGCTAACTTTTTTATTTTTAGTAGAGATGGGGTTTCACCATGTTGTCCAGGCAGGTCTCAAACTCCTGACCTCAAGCAATCCGCCCACCTCGGCCTCCCAAAGTGCTGGAATTACAGGCATGTGCCACGGCACCCGGCCATTTATTCATTCTTACATTCATTCATTCCACTAATAACTACTGCCTGGTTATCATATACCCGGCAGGGTTCCAGGCTCTGGGGAAACAGCAATGAGCAAAACAGAGTTGCTGCTCTCATAATGGATCCATCATTCTAATGAGGGGGAAAGAGACAGGTGATCCATAAACAAACCATTAACACAGACAGCACATCAGGTGGAGAGCGCTGTGAAGAATAAATACTAAAGCAGGTACGGCCAGGTGCGGTGGCTCACACCTGTAATACCAGCACTTTGAGAGGCTGAGGTGGATGGATCCCTTGAGGTTAGGAGTTCAAGACCAGCCTGGCCAACATGGTGAAATGCCATCTCTACTAAAAGTACAAAAAAAAAAAAAAAAAAAAATGACCCAGGCGTGGTGGCACCTGCCTGTAATCCTAGCTACTCAGGAGGGTGAGATGGGAGGATTGCTTGAACTTGGGAGGTGGAGGTTGCAGTGAGCTGACATTGCATTACTGCACTCCAGCCTGGGGAACAGAGCAAGACTGTCTTAAAAATAAAGAGAAATCAGGTGCAGGTGTAGAGTGCATTAGCACAAGCAGGGGTACTGTGGTGGTGGTGGTGAAGGTGGTCAGGAAAGGCCTCTCTGTCAAGGTGATAGACATGAGGACTGAGCCTGGGGACTTCTGGAGAGAGCAGCATGGGAGGGCTCTAGGTGATGGTCCCATTTGTGGTCCTTTTGTTTAGTTTTGTTTTGCTTTTGAGACAAAGTCTTGCTCTGTCACCCAGGCTGGAGTGAAGTGGCACAATCTCGGCTCACTGCAACCTCCGCCACCCAGGTTCAAGCCACCTCTGCCTTCCAAAGAGCTGGGATGGCAGGCGTGAGTCACTGTGCCTGGCCTATGTATCAACATGTTTAAATTCTTCTGAAAACTGTGCTTTAGGAAGATTGTTCTGACAGCCATTGGAAATAAATTACAGAATGGCAGGACAAAGATCACGTCAGTGACAGGGTGGCTATGGACATCTGCTGGCCCCCAGCAGGAAAGCCACTCAGACTCCAGATGCTACCTCTGTAGCCTGCCTGAACAAGAATCATCTTCCCCACATCACTAGAAGCCTGGAACTCTCAGAACAACAGACCTCATCAGCCGCTGCCACCTTCACCAGAATGATGTGATTAATTTGTTCATGCAGAAGGCAGCAGGAACCCCGAGAGAACAGGATCCAGAATGTGTGGGTTTTGATGGACAGGGTGGTAAGATCTGGGAGGCTCCACGTACCTCCCCTCCAGGCCCCCACACTCCTTCCCCAGTCCTGCTCAGCATAGAGACTAGAGTGACATCACCAGAAAGGTAGATGCTTGAAAGGGCACCAGAGGGCCATAAGGTACCCAGCTGCTGGCCCCAGAT
This sequence comes from Saimiri boliviensis, assembly GCF_048565385.1. Classification (NCBI taxonomy): domain Eukaryota; kingdom Metazoa; phylum Chordata; class Mammalia; order Primates; family Cebidae; genus Saimiri; species Saimiri boliviensis. The sequence continues at coordinate 26,122,749 of NC_133456.1, read as the reverse complement.
GCCCAGGACTCTATCTAGAAAGGCTCTCTCCCACCCATGGAACTTGATGGTCCTCAAGTTCCTGAGGATGGAGCTGGTGAGCCGGGCCCACAAGTCCTTCTGCCTCATTTGCTCTCCTGGGTTTGGAGGAAAGAGACAGATGAAGACAGTGCTGGTCCAGAATTCTCCCCTGCACCCTGACAGCCTCCCTGCAGCAAATCCCACTGATCTTGCCAACTGTGTCCCAAAGCTGTCTGCCTCTCCGCATCTCTGCTCCTCAGTCCTGATGCATCCACTGTCATCCTGTGCCTGGACTCCTGCAGGAGCTGACCTGGGACCATTACCCCGGGGAGGCAGCTTCTGATGCCTGGAGAACACAGGCTGCCCCTGAGCCCACCTGGGTATGGTGCCATCAGGAAGGCTACCTGGAGGTGGGTAATGCCTGAGCTACATCTTTCTTTCTTCCTTTTACATTTTTGGTAGAGCTGGGGCGTCTCACTATGTTGCCCAGGCTGGCCTCAAGCTCTTGGGCTCAAGTGATCCTCTGCCCCAGGCTTCCTAAAGTGCTGGGATTACAGCCTGAGCTACACCTTAAATGACCAGGAGGTGGGTGCTGGGCAGGCAGAGGATGGGGGGATGGAGCCAGGGAGAGGGAGGGGAGACTTTGAGACAGGGGGCAGCAGAAACCCAGGCAGAGGGAGCAGCATGACTCAGAGGACACCAGTGTGGCCAGAGGAGTGCATGGGCAGGGTCACTTGGCATTTTAGAGTCAAGCAGGAGTTTGGGGTCTCCTGTGCCTCACCAGGGGAGGGGGACATCATCAGAAGGCACCTGCCTAGAGAAGGTTTTTTGGTTATATTTTGAGATGCAGTCTTGCTGTTACCAGGCTGGAGTGCAGTGGTGCGATGTCGGCTCACTGTAAACTCCGCCTCCTGTGTTCAAGTGATTCTCTGCCTGAGGTTCTGGAGTAGCTGCGATTATAGGTGCCTGCCACCATGCTCAGCTAATCTTTGTATTTTTTAATAGAGAGAGCATTTTGCCATGTTGGCCAGGGTGGTTTTGAACTCCTGACCTCAGGTTAATCCACCTGCCTTGACCTCCCAAAGTGCTGGGATTACAGGCATGAGCCACTGTGCCCGGAGGAGGCCATGCAGGAGGCTGGAGAAACGGTCCAAGTGACAGATGGACATTGGGACAGCTGGGCCTAGAGAGGAAATAAGTTCCTTCCCTCCATCCCCCTTCCCTCCGTCCCTCCCTCCCGCCTTTCTTTCCTTTCTTCCCTACTCCCTTCTTCTGCTCTACTGCCCTTTCTTTCTGCCCTCTCTCCTTTTTTCCTTCCCTCCCTCCCTCCTCCCTCTCTTCCTTCCCTTCCTCTTTCAATTCTTTCCTTCCCTCCATCTGTCCTCCCCTTTCCTATCTTTCCGTCCCTCCCTCCTTTTCACTCCTCCCCTCCCTCCCTTCCTTCTTCTCTTCCTCTCTCCTTCCCTTCTCCACTCCCTCGTTTCTTCTGTAGGTCTCAAACACTGACCCAGCACCTTCTGTGTGCTGAGCACTAACTAGATACTGAGTCTGCCACAGTGAGTGGCCCCTGCTGCTGTGGAGCTTCCAGTCTAAGGAGAGCGAGGCCATGGGCCCCTGCCAGGTGCTTCCTGCAGGGCCCTTTAGGAAGTGGGAAGTGCTGGGGAAAAGCAACAACGAACCCAGGAAAGGCCAAGGAAGGGAGCTGCTGGGAGAGGGACGGGCGGGCCGTGTCCTTGCTGGACGGTGGTGAGAGAGGCGGCCCTAACTGCAGGGGGTGCTGGAGGTGACAAGGGTCTTCTGGAGTGAGGGTGCTCCAGGCAGGGGGAACAGCTAAAGCAGATGCCTGGAGAGGCAGGTGTGAGGATGGGAAACGGGGTAGGTGGGGAAGGGAGGGAGATGGGTGGAAGGTGAGGCTGGAGGCAATGAGGCAGCTCAGGGCGGGCCTGGTGGGCCACTGTGGGGCCTTTGGCTCAGACCAAGGAAAATGGGGCCGCTGTGGGTCTGAGCAGAGGAGGGTGCAGTGGATTCGGCTCACACAGGTCTCCTATGGCTGGGATTGGAGAGACGCTGAGGGGAGAAGTAGGGAGTGAGTCAGGGCCTCGCTGCTGGATGCATTTTCAAAGTGACACCAAGCAAATCTGCTGACAGATGGGGTGCAGGAGATAAAGGAATTGATCTGACCCAGGGCCTGGGGCCTGAACACTGGAGGGAGGAGCCACCATTCACTGCTATGGGGAAGGAGCCGGGCAGGTCTGCACAATGGGCAACTCAAAAGACAAGAACAAAGCCAAACCTGCCAGCTCCCACTCAGCTCTCACCTCCCCATTGCCCATACCAGGGCCTGTGTCTTCCTCCCTACTTCCTGCCTGGTCCTTCCCTTTCCCAAAAGCTGAACCTGATAGTGATTCCTCTTCTTGCTCATGAAGAAATTCAGAGGGAGGAGGCTCAGGAAGACAGCAATGGTGGTGAGTGTGGAGGGCCCAGGAGCTGGGGACAGAGGGCACAGAATGTCAGGAGATCCCGAGGAGCCCAGCTACCAGAGGCATGTGAACCACAGCAACTTCATCTTGAATAGGAGCTGAGTAAAAGCAGGCTGACACCTACTGGGCTGAATTCCCAGGTGTTAAAGGCATTCTAAGTCACAGGATGAAATAGGAGGTCAGCACAGGATACAGGTCACAGAGACCTTGCTGATAAAACAGAATGCAATTTAAAGCCAGTCCAAAACCCACCAAAACCAAGATGGCCAAGAGAGTGACCTCTGGATGTCCCCACTGCTACACTGCCACCAGCACCATGATAGTTTACAAATGCCATGGCAACCTCAGAAAGTTGCCGTACATGATCTAAAAAAGGGGAGTTGGAAGATGGATCCATGATGGCTGATTAGAAGCAGCTCAGGATTGCAGTTCCCAGCGAAACTGTGGAGGATGAGTGGACGCCACACTTCCAGACAGATTTTTATTGCCCATAGACCAGGAGATTTCCAGGCAGAGAAGCTCCATGGGTTGCCAGCATTAACTGTTTTGGCCAGCACAGCTGTCTTGCCCAGCATGGCTATTTTGGCTGGTACCCTGGTGTGGCGGTTCTCCATACAAAATACATGGGTCCAGGTGTCATTTTAGATGGCGATTGGAGTTCCTGGGAGACAGACTCACCCATTCAGCTGATAAAAAAGGAGACTGAAACAGCCAGACCAAGAGATTCCCTGGCAAAAAAGTGCCACAAATCTCAGTGTAACTGTTTCAGCCAGCGCAGGGGGTCACTGCATGGGAAATCACACAGATCCTGCCACCTTTTTAACAGCTGACTGGAATACCTGGGAGACAGAATCAGCCATTCAACTAAAAAAAAAAAAAAAAAAAAAAAAAAAAGGGCCCTGAGGCAGGGAGCCAGGTAATCAGGCTCAGCTGGTCCCACCCCCACAAAAAAACAACAATCTGAAACACTCTGGATTGAGTTTCACAGCAAGCAAAGCTGAACCCAGGATGGTCCAGCTCTCTGGGGGAGGGGCATCAGCCATTACCACTAGGGAGGTAGTCTGTCATTGCTGACGCAGTGGGCCATTGCAGAGGCAGCCCGCCATTACAGAGAGAGTACGCAATCATAGAGGTGGGCCGCCATTGCCGAGGCAGTCCTAACTAGACCTGTAAAAACAGGACTGCAGAGAAGTTCACACAGCAGCTAGGCAGAGCCCACAGCAACTTAGCAAAGCGTCTGCAGGTGGACAGTGACTAGGCTGCCTCCTCACTGGGCAGGGTAGCCCTGAAAAAAGGCAGCAGAACAACAGAAACTCATAAATAAAGCCCTAACTCCCAGGGACAGAGCACCTGTGGGAAAAAAGGGAGGGGGGTTTCATGAGTTCTGCTGCAGCAGACCTAAATGTGCCTGCTCAGCAGCTTGGAATGAACAACGGAGCTCACAGCTCAGCACTTGAGCTCCTATAAAGTACACACTGTCTCCTCAAGCAGCTCCCTGACCCCCCTATATCCAAAGAGTCATCTCACAAAGGAGAGCTCGGACTGACATCTGGCGGGTATCCTTCTGCAACAAAGATAGTGGAAGAAAAACCTGGCAGCAACCCTTACTGTTCTGCAGCTGCTGCAGATGATCCCCAGGCAAGCAGGGCCTCGAGTGGACCTCAGCAGTCCTACAGCAGAGGGGCTTGACTGGTAGAAGGAAAACTAAGAAACAGAAATAACTTCATCATCAACAAACTGAACATCCACTCAGAGAGCCAATCTGAAAGTCAACAACTACAAAGATGACAGGTGGATAAATCCACAAAGATGGGAAGAAGCAAGTGCAAAAAAGATGAAAACACCCAAAACCAGAAAACCTCTCCTCCTACGAGGGATCACAACTCCTCACCAGCAAAGGAACAAGGCTGGATGGAGAATGAGTGTGATGAATTGATAGAAATAGGCTTCAGAAGGAGGGTAATAAGAAACTTCTCTGAGCTAAAAGAACATGTTCTAACCCAATGCAAAGAAACTAAGAACCTTGAAAAAAGATTTGATGAAATGCTAACAAGAATAAACAACTTACAGAGGAATATAAGCGAATTGATGGAGCTGAAAAACACAGCATGAGAACTTCGTTCAACAGCCGAATTGACCAAGCAGAAGAAAGGATATCAAAGGACAAAGATCAACTCAATGAAATAAAACAAAAAGGAAAGATTAGAGGAAAAAGGGTAAAAACTAATGAACAAAGTCTCCAAGAAATATGAAAGTATGTGAAAAGACCTAAACTACGTTTGATAGGTGTACCTGAATGTGATGGAGAGAAAGAATCCAAGCTGGAAAATACTCTTCAGAATACTATCCTGGAAAACTTCCCCAACCTAGCAAGGCAGGACAATATTCAAGTACAGGAAGTACAGAGAACACCACAAAGATATTCCACAAGAAGACCAACCCCAAGGCACATAATTGTCAGATTCACCAGGGTTGAAATGAAGGAGAAAATGCTAAGAGCAGCCAGACAGGAAGGTCTGGTTACCCACAAAGGGAAGCCCATCAGACTCACAGCTGATCTCTCAGCAGAAACCCTACGCCGGGCGCGGTGGCTCAAGCCTGTAATCCCAGCACTTTGGGAGGCCGAGGCGGGTGGATCACGAGGTCAAGAGATCGAGACCAGCCTGGTCAACATGGTGAAACCCCGTCTCTACTAAAAATACAAAAAATTAGCTGGGCATGGGGGCGTGTGCCTGTAATCCCAGCTACTCAGGAGGCTGAGGCAGGAGAATTGCCTGAACCCAGGAGGCGGAGGTTGCGGTGAGCTGAGATCGTGCCATTGCACTCCAGCCTGGGTTAACAAGAGCAAAACTCCATCTCAAAAAAAAAAAAAAAAAAAAAAAGAAACCCTACAAGCCAGAAGAGTGTGGTGGCCAATATTCAACATCCTTAAAGAAAAGAACTTTCAACCCAGAATTTCATATCTAGCCAAACTAAGCTTCATAAGTGAAGGAGAAATCAAATCTTTTACGAATAAGCAAGTACTCAGAGATTTCATCACCACCAGGCCTACTTTACAAGAGCTCCTGAAAGAGGCACTAAACATAGAAAGAACAACCAGTATTAGCCACTCCAAAAACATACAAAATGATAAAAAGCATCAACACAATGAAGAAACTGCATCAACTAACGGGCAAAACAGCCAGCTAGCATCAAAATGGCAGGGTCAAATTCACACATAACAATATTAACCCTAAATGTAAATGGCCTAAACACACCAATCAGAAGACACAGACTGGCAAATTGGATAAAAACCAAAACCCATTGGTGTGCTACATCCAGGAAACCCATCTCGCATGCAAGGATACACAGAGGCTCAAAATAAAGGAATGAAGGAAGATTTACCAAATAAATGAAGAGAAAAAAAAAAATCAGGAGTTGCAATTTTCATCTCTGATAAAATAGACTTTAAAGCAACAAACATCAAAAGAGACAAAGAAGGGCATTACATAGTGGTAAAAGGATAAATGCAACAAGAAGAGCTAATGATCCTAAATATATATGCACCCAATACAGGAGCACTGAGATACAAAAAGCAAATTCTTAACGACTTACAAAGAGACTTAGACTCCCACACAATAATAGTGAGAGACTTTAACACCCCATTGTCAATATTAGATGGATCAACCAGACAGAAAATTAACAAGGATATTCAGGACTTGAACTCAGACCTGGACCAAGCAAACCTAACAGACATTTATGGAACTTTCCACCCCAAATCCACAGAATATACATTCTTCTCAGCACCACATCACACCTACTCTAAAACTGACCACATAATTGGAAGTAAATCACTCCTCAGCAAATGCAAAAGAATGAAAATCATAACAAATAGTCTCTCAGACCACAGTGCAATCAAGTTAGAACTCAGAATTCAGAAACTAATTCAGAACTGCACAGTTTCATGGGAACTGAACAACTGGCTTTTGAATGTCAACTGGATAAACAATGAAATGAAGGCAGAAATAAACATGTTCTTGGAAACCAACAAGAATGAAGACACAACATACCAGAATCTTTGGCACACATTTAAAGCAGTGTCAAGAGGAAAATATATAGCCATAAATGCTCACATGACAAGCAAGGAAAGATCTAAAATTCATACCCTATCATCAAAATTGAAAGGGCTAGAGGAACAAGATCAAAAAAACTCAAAACCTAGCAGAAGACAAGAAATAGCTAAGATCAGAGCAGAACTGAAGGAGATAGAGACACAAAAAGCCCTTCAAAACATCAATAAATCCAGAAGCTGGTTTTTCGAAGAGATCAACAAAATAGACAGACCACTAGCCAGATTAATGAAAAAGAAAAGAGAGAATAATCAAATAGATGCAATAAAAACGATAAAGGGGCTATGACCAGATTCCACAGAAATACAAACTACCATCAGAGATTATTACAAACAACTCTATGCACAAAAACTAGTAAACCTGGAAGAAATGGATAAATTCCTGGACACCTGCATCCTCCAAAGCTTAAACCAGGAAAAAGTTGAAACCCTAAACAGACCCATAACAAGGTCTTAAGTTGAGGCAGCAATTAAGAGCCTACCTCTTAAAAAAAGCCCAGGTCCAGATGGATTCACAGCCAAATTTGACCAGACATATGAAGAGGAGCTGGTACCATTCCTTCTGAAACTATTCTAAACAATACAAAAAGAAGGAATCCTTCCCAAATCATTTTATGAGACAAACATCATTCTGATACCAAAACCTGGCATAGACTCAGCAAGAAAAGAAAACTTCAGGCCAATATCTCTGATGAACAGAGATGAAAAATCTTCAATCAAATAATGGCAAACCGATTGCAGCAGCACATGAAAAAGCTTATCCACCATGATTAAGTAGGCTTCATCCCAGGGATGCAAGGCTGGTTCAACATACACAAGTCTGTTAATGTAATTCACCACATAAACAGAACCAAAGACAAAAACAACATGATTATCTCAATTGATGCATGGAAGGCCTTTGACAAAATTCAACAGCCCTTTATGCTAAAAACCCTGAATAAACTAGGTATTGACAGAATGTATCTCAAAATAATAAAAGCTATTTATGGCAAACCAACAGCCAATATCATACTGAATGGGCAAAAACAGGAAGCACTCCCTTTGAAATCTGGCACTGAACAAGGATGCCCTCTCTCCCCACTCCTATTCAATATAGTATTGGAAGTTCTAGCCAGAGCAATCAGGCAAGAAAAAGAAATAAAGGGTATTTAATTAGGAAAGGAGGAAGTCAAATTGTCTCTATTTGCAGATGACATGATTGTATATCTAGAAGACTCCATCATCTCAGCCCCAAATCTCCTGAAACTGATAAGCAACTTCAGCGAAGTCTCAGGATACAAAATCAGTGTGCAAAAATCACAAGCATTCCTATACACCAATAACAGACTTAAAGAGAGCCAAATCAAGAACGAACTGCCATTCACAATTGCTACAAAGAGAATAAAATATTTAGGAATACAACTAACAACGAACGTAAAGGACCTCTTCAAGGAGAACTACAAACCACTGCTCAATGAAATAAGAGAGGACACAAACAGATGGAGAAACATTCCATGTTCATGGTTAGGAAGAATAATTATCGTGAAAATGGCCACACTGTCCAAAGTAATCTATAGATTCAATGCTATCCCCATCAAGCTACCAATGACCTTCTTCACAGAACTGGAAAAAAACCACTTTTAGCTTCATATGGAATCACAAAAGACCCCGCATAGCCAAGACAATCCTAAGCAAAAAGAACAAAGCTGTAGGCATCACACTGCCAGACTTCAAACTATACTACAAGGCTGCAGTAATCAAAACAGCATGGTACTGGTACCAAAACAGAGACATAGACCAATGGAACAGAACAGAGACCCCAGAAGAAACACCATACATCTACAACCATCTGATCTTTGACAAACGAAGCAAAAACAAGCAGCAAGAAAAGGACTCCATGTTTAATAAATGGTGTTGGGAAAACTGGCTAGCTATGTGCAGAAAGTGGAAACTGGACCCCTACCTGTCACCTTACACTAAAATTAACTCCAGATGGATCAAAGATTTAAACATAAAACCTAACACCATAAAAACACTAGAAGAAAACGTAGGTAAAACCATCCAGGACATAGGCATAGGCAAGGACTTCATGATTAAAACATGAAGCAATGGCCATAAAAGCAATGGCCAAAAGCAATGGCCATAAAAGCCAAGATAGACAAATGGGATCTAATCAAACTCCAGAGTTTCTGTACAGCAAAAGAAACCATCATTAGAATGAATTGGCAACCAACAGAATGGGAAAAAAAATTTTCAATATACCCATCTGACAAAGGGCTAATATCCAGAATCTACAAAGAACTAAAAAAGATATACAAGAAAAAAACAAACAACCCCATTCAAAAGTGGGCAAAGGATATGAACAGACACTTTTCAAAAGAAGATATATATGAGGCCAACAAATATTTTAAAAAATGCTCATCATCACTGGTCATTAGAGAAATACAAATCAAAACCACATTGAGATATCATCTCAAGCCAGTTAGAATGGTGATCATTAAAAAATGACAACAGACGCTGGAGAGGATGTGGAGAAATAGGAACACTCTTACACAGTTGGTGAGAGTGTAAATTAGTTCAACCATTGTGGAAGACAGTGTGGTGATTTCTCAAGGATCTAGAAACAGAAATTCTATTTTGCCTGGCAATCCCATTACTGGGTATATATCCAAAGAACTATAAATAGTTCTACTATAAGGACACATGCACATGTATTTTCATTGCAGCACTGTGTACAATAGCAAAGACCTGGAACCACCCCAAATACCTGGAACCACCCCAAATACCCATCAATGATAGACTGGACAAAGAAAATGTGGTACATATACACCATGGAATACTACGCAGGCACAAAAAACTATGAGTTCGTGTCCTTTTTCAGGACTTGGATGAATCTGGAAACCATCATTCTCATCAAACTGACACAAGAACAGAAAGTCAAACACCTTATCTTCTCACTCATAGGTGGGTGTTGAACAACAAGAACATGTGGACTCAGGGAGAGGAGCATCACACACTGGAGGCAGTTGTGGGGGTAGGGGAGAGACAGTGGGGTAGAGTGGGAAGGGATAACATGAGGAGAAATGCCAGATTATAGTATGCACCTAAAGTAAAATAAATTTTTAAAAAATAAGATAATGTAATATCAGCTTCATAAAAGTACTGCAAGAAATTCACATGATGATGTACATAAACACCTACCATAATACCCATAATGACACAGCCCACGCTCAGTCAAGATTAATGATCACCATTACTATCCCACCCACCCCTGCTGTTGAATCTTTTTTACTTTCATTGCTCCAAGTTGGTGGCTCAGACCTGACTGATCAGCCCTTTTTCTTGCAGGAAGTTTTGCTAAGCAGCTTGGTCAACCTGTTGTTTCCAAAACCTTGGGGTAAGTCCTGGATATTCAAGAGAGAGTAAGGGTTGGATCGCTTTCCTGCTGACTTGAGCAGGATAGGTCTGGGGAGTAAGTCTTCTTGGCTCTCCTTGGTTATATTAACCGAAGGGCATAGTGCAATGAGATGTGTCATTCACACGCAGCACCTCCTGACCTGGCTGCCTCTGTGACTGGCCCCTTTGACTGGCCCAGCCGCTAAATGCTAAGGAGGTGGGAGAGGTGGCCATAGTCTGCAGTGGACTCTAACAATCAAGGCAGTAGTCAGAAGATTGAAATAAGCAAACTTAGAAGAGGCGGGTAACAGCAGCTGCTGTAATGGACAAGCCTCAAATCACAGTGGCTCAACCCAATGAAAGTTTGTTTCTTGCTCAAGGAAAGTTCAATTCAGATATCCTGGAACAAGTGGAGCACCTTCCACATTATCTTCCAGGAGCCCAGGCTTCTTCCATTTTATAGCTTCATCTCCTAGGCCCTTGAGCCCCTGCTAGGCCTTCTGCATCTCACCACTAGAGTGGACGAGATTCTGTGTGGACCCTCACAGGAGGTTCTTATGAGTTGGCCCTGGAAGTGGCATACCGCTCTTCTGCTCATGGGCTCCTGGTCAAAACCCCAGCTTTCAGCCAGAGCTCGGTGGAATTCAGGCATACCTAACTGCAAGGCAGGCTAGTAAATGAAGTCTAGCTGTATGCCCAAGAGGTAGAGGAAATCAGTCTTGGTCCCACACATTTTTCCAGAGAGAACATGAGAAAGTTTCTGAGGCATAAAATTGGGAATGCTACCCTTTGATGGTTTCTGACCCCAACTTAGTGCCTTTGGGTGGGGTGGAAAGAAGAGGGTCCAATTTCTGCCTTGTCTGGGACTAGATTCTCTGCCAATGTCTTTACAGGGATAGATTTTCAGCTCCAGCAGTGGAGACCCGTCCTAGCATCTGGGGGGAGTGCCCACCAAAGTTTGCTACCAAGCTGGGCCGAGTTGTGGTCAAAGACGGACAGATGGGACGATTCTCCTGCAAGATCACTGGCCGGCCCCAACTGCAGGTCACCTGGCTCAAGGTGAGGTTTCTGTCTGCCCTGACCCTGATCCAGCTTGTCTGTTCTCATGCTGCTAGCAGACATACCTGAGACTGGGTAATTTGTAAAGGAAAGATGTTTAATGGACTCACAGTTCCACATGGCTGAGGAGGCCTCACAATCATGGCAAAAGGCAAATGAAGAGCAAAGTCATGCCTTATATGGTGGCAGGCAAGAGAGCATGTGAAAGGGAACTCCTTTATAAAACCATCAAATTATGTGAGATTTATTCACTATCATGGGAACAGCATGTGAAAACCTGCCCCATGATTCAATTACCTCCCACTGGGTCCCTCCCATGACATGTGGGAATTATGGGAGCTAGATTTCAAGATGAGATTTGGGTGAGGACACAACCAAACCACATCACAGCCTTATGGACCCTGCAAATTCAGGGTTAGAGCCTTCCAACTAGTAGGAGTCTTTCCATTCTGTTTCTGCTGTTTCAGGCGGTTCTCAGGGGTTCTCTGTACATTCGTTAGTGATACATGTTCCTGTCCCTATTACAACTCTCCCTCTGTTACTCAGATCACAGTGTTTTGACAATTCTCACAGTCACAAAATAGTGAAAAACTTCTGAGTCAAGACAAGCCTGGAAATCTCAAGAGAGTGGACTGTGAAGTTAGGGTACTAGGTGTCAAGCTACAGCTTCCTGGTTCATAAAGCCTGTGAAGCTGAACAAGTTATTTGGTTTCTTAAAACCCTGGTTCCCTTATCTGTGAGACAAAAATAATACTATCTAACTCAAAATATTGTTGGAGGCTCCATGTGGAAGAGATTTATAAACCATTCAGGGCTGGGGGAAGTGAAGTAGAAGTGGGAGGGGTGGGGGGCAGGGAAGCAGTGGCGTGGGGTTGGGGTGGGTGTTAAACAGGGCAGTGAGGATCTGTGGGGAACAGGTAGTCATGGCCAGGGAGAACAGGTTTTTCAGAGATGGAATCCCTGGGTCAAAGTGGGTGTTGACACCTTTTACCTGCTTCCTAACTGTCTTGAACTCCCCTCGGAAAAGACTAAAAGGAATAGCGAGGTAAGGAAAAACTGAAGTGAGGAATACAGCACTTCCTGCCTCAAACTCAGGCTCCTTTGAAACAGTTTCCAGGCATCTGCTCTAAGCAGGACAGAGCACCACACCACATCCATAGACCTCAGGTCAGGGTCCCTGAACTGTCCAAAGTCGGCTCTCTGAGCACATTGACAGAGCCCAGAGCAGAGGGCACTGCTGCCCAGGCCCTGGAGTCCGTCCCACCAGGATTGGCAGGAGGCGGGAGGACACAGCCAGAAGGTAAGCAGATTTGTGTGACCGAGTTACCCCATTGCCATCCACTGGGGAATGTTCCACTGCAGCCGAGTGCCCGTGTGTCTATGTCTGAGAAGAATGGGATGCAGGTTCTGGAAATCCATTGAGTCAACCAAGATGATACGGGAGTGTACACGTGCCTGGTGGTGAACGGGTCAGGGAAGGTCTCGATGTCAGCTGAGCTTTCCATCCAAGGTATCGGCCAATGGAGGGCCAGTGCAGAACGAACCCTCCCTGGTGCCACACCCTCCTAGAGTAGCTGCTTGTTCACTGCACCTGTGTACCACGTGACCCCTTCACACACCCAGGCAGTCCCCAGAGGCAGTTTTTTTTCCCTCAGAGTCTTGCTCTGTGGCCCAGGTTGGAGTGCAGTAGTGTGGCCTCAGCTCACTGCAACCTCTGCCTCCCAGATTCAAGCGATCCTCCTGCCTCAGCCTCCTGAGTAGCCGGGACTGTGGGCACGTGCCACCATGCCCAGCTAATTTTTGTGTTTTTGGTAGAGATGGGGTTTCATCATGTTGGCCAGGCTGACCTCAAGTTATCTGCCTGCCTTGGCCTCCCAAAGTGCTGGGAGCCACCACACCCAGCCACCAGGGGTGGGTCTTTGACAAGAAAGGGTGAGCAGGGGCAGCACAGACCTCGGGGCAGATGCCCTGTGCTTGGCTGCCATCTTCCCTGTGTTCTCGTACTTTCCCCACCATGTCCTCAGTGCTTTCTTCTCATCCGGACTCCCTTTTGTATCTGTGATTGCCAGCTGGAAGAATGAATGCTGCTAATATCTTGCCATCATCTCATATTTAAGCTTCCGAAAATTTACTCATAGTTTACTCTGCCCTTCAAGTCAGGTGATGCTTCAGTCTGACTCCCTCTATCCAGGGTTCCCGTTTTCCTTCACACCCAGACTGGACTTTCCAGCCTCCTTTTGACCCTGCCTCTTTCTCCTTGAGTCGTCAGCCCTGTCAGTTCCTCCTTGGAAGTCTGGTTGAACATGTCTCCCCCTTAGAGTTCCTCGGTTCCTCAAGTCCAGCCTGGGGAGGGAGTGTGGGGAAGGGGCTGCACTCACTTCACTGGAGCAGGAACCCGGGGCAGGAAGGGAAGTGGCTTTCAGTCCTTCATCCTTCTTTCTCCTCCTCTTTTCTTCTGATTTTTCTCTTCTGCATCTCCTTCTTCTCAGAAATGATCCCTCCTTGCTCTTGTTACTTTTTCTGGCCCAGGTATTTTTCACGATCTACAGAAAGAAATATATTTCAGAGTACATTGCAACCCAGAATGTGTATATGCAGGTAAACCCCCAAGTTTCAGGAAATCCTCCTGACTCGTACTATGTGCAGTGCATGTTAGTATTCTCTGTTTCGTTTGACATCATTAAAACAAGAAATCCTGGTATTGACCAGAGAACTTGACTTGGTCACTCAGTGCTGGATAAGGAGCTGCCACCAGGTACCCACAGCAATGGGTCAGGCACTCTCCCTGTACCTGCCCTGGCATTGAGTTAAAAACTGATCCCTCCTGTTGGATCTCATGACAAAATATATTGCCTGGGATTTGTTTCAAAATACTCAAAAGTAAATAAAACAAAAATGAATAGATAAGACTGGCAAAATGTTATCTCCTTAATCATGGTGATAGCTTTCAGGGTTTATTAAATTTTTCTATTATTGTATGTTTTGAAATTTACCATGATAAAAGTTGAAAAAGAATATAGCAGGAATATATATATATATATACACACACATATATATAAAAAATATATATAATATATATAAAATATATACTATATATATACATATATATAAAATATATATATAATATATACATATATATAAAAAATATATATGTATATATTATATATATATATAATGTTTTTTCTTGGAAGAACTGGAGAAAATTAAAAGTATGCTTCTCTGTACAATGATAAATTACAGCATTTGGGTTTGGAATTTTCAGTAGATGTTAGTTTGTCCATGGATTGGTTTTTGTTTCCTTCTGTTTAGTGAACAGAAACAGATTCCATGCCTTCAGGGTCCGCTGGCACCAGCCACTATTAAAAAGCCCAAGGGACAGCACCTGAAGCTTTGACAGTGTACTCCAGGGCTGGGGGGTGGGAGGGAATTTACAGGCCAAAGATGTTCAGCACCAGAGAAGCTGGAAGGAGCCGGCAGGGTGGGACCACGGTGATGGGGAAGTGCTTGGGGAGGGAGTGCTTGATGTGTACAGCATTCTACTAACAGTCTTTCCACTCTTTCCACTTTTTCCAGGTTTGGACAGTGCTAATAGGTAGGTCTAGGCTTTGTTATGTTTTCTATCATGAAATGTCCTGCAAGGAAAGAAGGGATGCTATTGAGAAATGCCCTGAATTTCTGAATCATCTTATGGGGCAGAAGAACTGGCTGTTTGGAGGGTGTTGTTTTTTTGTCTTGTTCTCCTATTGTAATATGACACACGGGTGTTGAGACTGGAAAACTCAGTGTCTCCACTTTTCTCAGTATCTACGCAGTCTCTTCCCTGGTTAGTGTCCTGACTGCTCTGAGAAGGCTGCCTTCCTCATTCCAGGGCAGAATTTGTTTACCCTTCTGGCCCAGACCCAGCAGGAACCTCTTTCCTAGCTTAGACAGAGCCACAAGAACACACGTTACCACTGGAAAACGTCTGTTCCAGGAGGGTGCTGATGAGAATAGAGGAGCAGGGAAGCCATTTTGGGAATTTGGTATTTGAGCTCAGACCTGTGCAGAGGAATGTTAGCTGGTGAAGCAAAGCTCAGAGAGTGTGCGCCAAACAGCAGGGATAGCGTGTACAAGCCGTGAACCAAGAGGCAGGACCATGGGGACCCAGAAGGACGCCAGTGTGACCGCAGCCTAGTGGGTGGCAGGACAGGGTCTTGTACGAGTCAGGAGCAGCTGGTGCTGGCATTTCTGTGGGCCATATTGTGGGGCTCAGTTTCATTCTTAATGTAGTGGGAAAACTGTTACAAAATCCTTGGGCTTGAAAAGACATGATTTATGTTTTCAAAAATCAACTATGGTTGCTGTATAGAAAATAGATTAGAGAGGGCAGAGTGGACATGGGACACCGGTGGTGGGGTTTGAAGTAGGAAGGCACCAGTGGAGAAGAGAAGTGTAGGGAAAGCAGGGCTCTGGGCAGGGCTGCAGGACAGGGATGTGTTGGGAATGACTACTTGTGCTCTGGCTTGGGAAAGGGTAAACTGCAGAGAAAGATGCTCTTACTTGCTCGTAAGCTGTGGGCTTTTGTGATCCCTGGAACCCGTGCTTGTGATGAGTCATGTTTGTGAGCAACCATATAATCATTCTATTCTCCCCTCTCCTCACCCTCCCCACCACACAGATCATTTGGGAGAGAAACAAAAGCCACCAATTCAGACATCAGGAGGGAGGTGACCAATACAATCTCAAAAGCATTGAAACTGGACAGTCTGGAGGCTGCAGCCAAGAGCAAGAACTGCTCCAGTCCCCAGAGAGGTGGCTCCCCAACCTGGGCCCCAAAACACCAGCCTCAGCCCCTGAGGGACTCGCCCATAATAGCCCCGCAGACCCCGTCCTTCAGAAAACTTCCAGCTCCATCACTCTGCAGGCCGCAAGCGTTCAGCCGGAACCAAAAGCACCAGTCCTGGGGGCCCTATCACCTTCTGGAGAAGAAAGGAAGAGGCCAGCTGTTCCCCATCCAGCCACCTTCCCTACCAGGCAGCCTGGCCTGGGAAGCCAAGACATCGTGAGCAAGGTTGCTACCAGGAGAATCCCCCTGGAGGGCCAGAGGGATGCAGCATTCCCAAAGCCAGGAGGTCAGGGAAAATCAAACTGTCAAGTTCAGGTGTGAAGGTGAGTAGAGCTAATTAGGGTCACCAGTTGCCAGAATGTAGCCCCTTGGTGGCCACTCCCTTCCTTCAGCACCCAGCTGGTCTGCACCTCCTATATCCACTCATCTTCTCCAAATAGCTCATCTAGAAAACCACCTTACAGAAGCCTTGGACTCACTGTAGAAATGTTCCTTTATTCTGGAGAGACCCCTAAGAGCAGCCCATTGTTTGCTACTGGATAAGAGTACTGGCCCTGGGCCCTAGTTCTTACCACCCTAGAAGAAACACCCTCATCATCGCCAGCATCAAAAAACAAACCTCACAGTCTTTTCCACTCTTTCTTCCCCTTGCCTGGCCGACCTGGAGACCCAGCCCATCACCCTGTATTCCTCCTCCCTGAGGCCCTGACTCTGTCTTGGAGATTTCGTCTTGCAGAGTGTGGTTGAGGGTGAGGATGTCCTTTCAGTTGATGTTGAAACTATTTCTTTGTTTGTTAGTTTTCCTTCTAACAGTAAGGCCCCTCTGCTGCAGGTCTGCTGGTATTTGCTGGAGGTCCACTCCAGACCCTGCTTGTCTGGTAATCACCAGCGGGGACCGCAGAACAGCAAAGATTGCTGTCTGTTTCTTCCTCTGGTAGCTTTGTCCCAGAAGGGTACTCACCAGATGCCAGCCAGAGCTCACCTGTATGAGGCATATGTTGGCCCCTACTAGGAGGTGTCTCCCAGTCAGGATACATGGGGGTCAGGGAGCCCCTTGAGGAGGAAGTCTGTCCCTTGTCAGAGTTCAAATGCTGTGCTGGGAGATCTACTGCTCTCTTCAGAGCTGTCAGGCAGGGACGTTTAAGTCTGCTGAAGCTGTACCCACAACTGCCCCTTTTCCCAGGTGCTCTGTCTCAGGAAGGTGAGGGCTTTATTTATAAGTCCCTGACAAGCTGCTGCCTTTTTTCAAAAGTGCCCCGCCCAGTGAGGAGGGAATCTAGTTACACAATCTGCCTGCAGAGGCCTTGCTGAGCTGCTGTGGGCTCCACCCAGTAGGAACTTCCTGGCAGCTTTGTTAAAACTGTGATGTTAAAATCACCTACTCGAGCCTCAGTGATGGCAGATGGCCCTCCCCCTATCAAGCTCAAACATCCCAGGTCGAGCTCTGACTGCTGTGTCAGCTGTGAGAATTTCAAGCCAGTGGAAATTAGTTTGGTAGTCTTTGTGGAAGTGGGACCCACCAAGCCAGATCACTTGGCTCCCTAGCTTCAGCCTCCTTTCCAGGGCAGTGAACAATTGTCTCACTGGCATTGCAGGTACCATTGGGGTATGGAAAAAAAAAAAAAAAAAAACTGCTGCAACTAGCTTGGTGCCTTCCCAAACAGCCGCCCAGTCTTGTGCTGGAAACCCACTGCCCTGGCGTTGTAGGCACCAGAGGGAATCTCCTGGTCTGTGGGTTGTGAAGACTATGGGAAAAACACAGCATCTGGGACAGAGTCCAGGGTACAGTCCTTAGTGGCTTACCTTGGCTAGAGTTTGGGCTTTCCGGGTAAGGCAACTCCCCATCCTGCTTTAGCTCACCCTTCTTGAGCTGCACCCACTGTCCAACCAGTCCCAATGAGATGAACCAGGTACGTTAGTTGGAAATGCGGAGATATCCCGCTTTCTACATCAATCTTGCTGGGTGCTGTGCCACGGAGCTGTTCCTATTCAGCCATCTTGCCAGCAATTCTATTATAATTTTCATTGGTAAACAATGATTGAGGAGACACTATGTGAGGAGTGTGGAAATGTTGCATTAGATAGCCCTGACCCACAGGAGTTTGCAACACGGTTAGAAACCATGAAAATACTAGATGTAAGTGGATCACAGCAGTATCAGGTCGTACATGCTGAATGACAGAGGAGTGGTCCCAACTGTACGTTTTGTATGAGAGCCAAGAGAAGAGAGAATCCTTAAGTGACTGAGCATCATTGAGGATCCAGCAGGAAGCAGATGGCTTACTCAAGAGAGTTTAACTACGGAAATATTTACCAGAGAATGGGCAGAGTTGAGTGAACCAATCAGTGGTGAACTTAGGGACTAGAAACTCTGGAAGCCGTTACCACCCCTAGACCTGAAAGGGAAAGGGAGGGAATGATGTTATTGGAGCCAAATGAGAATTGGTTCCATGGAAGACAGAGTGCTAGACAGTAGCTGAGGCTACGGAGGCAAAGCAAGAAGCTCAGTTTGGTCATATATTGGGAAATATATACCCAATGTATGACCACCTGCTGATACCGCCAACAGGCCAAATCCAACCAGCTACTAGAGAGCAAGGAAGCCCAGGGGATACAATTCTGGTGCGGACACCAGGCTAGAGAAGGGAGGCTAGAGAGTGGACCTAGTGAGACAAATGCAGACTAGCCCAGTACACAGGCTGGAGAGCTTGCAATGGGCCTTAAGAGAAAGGGAGGATACACTGGCATAGAAAAGGAAGGGGGAGATCATCTTAAGCAGAAGTAGACATGTGGATATAGGAAAGGGGAAATATTTTTTTTTCCAGTGAGGAGGCAATAAGTATACAGTGCATTTTCTTAAGAAGAGTAAGGCTTTAACATTCAGGAAGCTTGTAGGAATTGACATAGGTCAGAGTTTCTTTGTCACAGCACAACTGACATTTGGGGTAGGATAATTATTTGTTTGGGGGACTGTCCTCCCCTTTGTAGGATGTTTAGCAACAGCCCTGGCCCCTACCCTCTATATGCTAACAGCAGTCCACTCCCAGTTGTGATGATAAAAAAAAAAACGTCATCACACATTGCCAAATGTACCCTAGGGATGCAAAACTACCCCCAAGTTGAGAACTACCGGGAGGGGAAATGAAGGAGACCATGATCAGAAAATCATTGAAACACAAGGTGAATGTAAGATGCTATGGGCTTAGATCAGTGTGGAGCAGTGAGACTGGCAAGAAACAGACAAAGGCACGGGGCCTGTAGGTGAGAAGCAGATGGGCTGTGTGAGAAGAGGCAGAGAGGAGTGGCTAAGGGTGATTCTTAGGTTTGTAGTGAAATAACAGGGAGGAGGATGTCTCCACTGACAGCAATATGGGGCCACCCTTGGGGAAGATGATGTGCCCTTTGTGAGCTTGTTTGAATGAGATCCAGGACATTTGGACAAGGGACTGAGTTGAGCAGGGAGGTTAAGACTTTAGGTATAGATTTGAGTCATCCATGCAGAGAACTAGCTGGAAAACTTCTATCCATAGGAGGATAGAATGAATCTCCTGGACTTCCTTGCTCTCATAAGAATGAAGGGAAGACAGGGAGAAAACCAAGGACTGAAGTTTTTCTTTTTTTATTTTTCCTTTGGTAATGGTGGGGAGCAAGGGAGTGTTGTGCATTATTTAGAAGATGAATAACATGGAACAGAAATAGAAGGCTCAGGAGGCAGGAAAACCAAGCAGTTTTCTGAGGGTGAGAGTGGGCTGAAGTTCAGCTCCTACCCTACTTGTCAGGTCATATGCCCAAGGGGCTACATCTACCCCTGAGTAACCACCCTTTTCTAATGTATGCGAAGGTGCCAAATGGGCCAGGGCAGTCCAAAGGAGAATCAGAGCAGCCACAGAAGACACAGGTGTCAAGAAGGGAGAAATCTTGTCCACGCAACTCACCCCACCTGCCAGTGGTAAATATTCTCTTTTTTTTCCTCCAATCACTCAAGTCCTTAAAGAAATAGAATTTGATTGGGTAGACATTTTTACTTGTGTGGAATTTTGTGGTTTGTTCTTCTTAATTGAGTGGCTATAGGAGGTGTTGCTCGCCTAGGTTCTGGAAAAAGACTACACACAGAGGCCGCAGGAAGAGGAGGGAATCCACAACCACAATGAGTGGTTGTTCTTGTCACCTCACTGGTTCCAACTCTGAAGAGAGATGATGGACCTTCTCATCATTTTCTCTCACAAAGAGGCATATTGTTGTAGGCAGGATTCTAGGAACAGCCTCCAACATTTCCACCCCCTGGTGTACATGCCCTATGTATAAGCTCATCATCCCTGTTAAGTGTTAGTGAGACCTGTGAATATGAGGAGCAGTCACTCCTGTGATTAAGGTTATGTGGAGGCTGGGTGTGGTGGCTCATGCCTATATCCTAGCACTTTAGGAGGCCAAGGCAAGTGGATTACTTGCAGTCAGGAGGCACACAGGATAGAAAGAACTGACTTTCTGAGCTCATAGCTAGTATGAGGCAGTTGATATTTACTATAATGTTGACATGGTAGACAAGACAGTCAGGATTCTCACTCTGTGGTGCCAGACCTGTCATTATTAGGCCAAATAGAACTTCAGTCCCTAAGATACTGAACATGCAAAGCTGAAACGACACTGAAGTATCACTTTTCAGAAGGGCCTCTTGGAATAAGGAAGGAAGGGGAAGCAAAGTGGAAAGAGAGAAAACAAAAGAGAATTTAATTCAGTAAACAAATATTTATGGTGTCCACTATGTGCATAGTTCTGTTCTAGCTCCAGAATACAGCAGTGACTAAAACAACCAAAACCCCATGCCCTCCAGTGAAAAAATATAGAGAAATTAATAAAACAAAAATTTAAAAATACATAGTATGTAATGATTGTAAAGCAAGGGAGGCGTCGGAAGGGATATTGGTGTTCCACTTAAAAGAGTCAGATAAGACTCCCTCAGAAGGTCACATTTGGATACAAGCCAAAGGTGCTAAGGAGTGAACCATGTGGATATCTGAGGAAATCGTGTTCCAGGCAGAGGAAATGCAAGTGCAAGCCTTGAGGCGGGAGAGGGTCTGGCCTTTCTGAGGGATACTAAGATGGCCAGCATGGCTGGAGGGTAGTGAAGGAGAAAAGAGAAAATGATGTGTTCAGAGAGTTTAAGGGCTTGTGGGTTACTTTCACTTTTACTTGCATAAAGTGGGAGCCACTGAGAATTCTAAATAGAGGAATGACATGATCAGTCTTAGGTTTCCAAAAAAGTGATCAGGCAGCTGTGATGAGAACAGGTCACAGGAGGGAAAGGGCAGAAACAGGAGATGGGTTAGGAAGCCACTGCAATGGTCCAGGTGAGAGATGAGGTTTGCTTGGACCAAGGTGAAGGACGTGGAGAGAAGTGCTCTAATTCTGAATGACTTTCGGAGATACAGCCAATAGCATTTGCTCTGAGTGGATTTAAGGTGTGGGGGAAAAAGCAGTCAAGGATAATGCCAAGGTTTTTTAGCCTGAGCAACTGGAATTTACAGTTGGCATTTGCTGCTATGGGGAAGCCTGGATAAGCTGGTTTGGAGAGGAATCTTGGAGTGCAGTTGTCGGGTACTCAGCCTGAGAAGCCTATTAACATCCAGAGGGGCAGAGTAGACAGTGGATATTATATTGTGATGTTTAGGAAAGGATTAGGGCTGAAGACATAAATTTGATATTCAAAACATGAGACTGAATGAGATCAAAGAGACAGTGCATGTAGATAGAGAAGCCCAAGTGTAAATCCTGGGGTACTCCAAGATCAAAATGTCAGGGAGAGGAGGAAGAGCAAGCAAAAGAGACTGAGAAAGAAGAGCCAATGAGGAAGGAAAAAAAAAAAAACAAAAACAAGCATTCACGCTTGTCCTGGAATACAAGGAAAAACTGCTTCAAGCATGTGAAGTTGATCAACAGGGTCAAATGCTGCTCATAGGTTGAGCTGAGGCTAAGAGATGATGTTGGATTTAACAGAACGTCATTGGGGACCTTGACAAGTCATTTCAGTGGAGTGATGGGAATGAAAGCCTGGTTTAAATAGATTCAAAAGAGATTAGGAAGAGAGAAATTAGAGGTGGCAAGTATGGGCAATTCTTTTAAAGAACTTGGCAATAAAAGGAAGAAGAGAAATGGGTCAAAGCTGAAGAGGAAAATGATGGGAGAAATTAGAATATGTTTGTGTGTTGATGAGAATTACCTAGTAGAAAAAGGGAAATGATGAGAAAAGATATAGTCAATTTTCATTTGTACAAGAAAACAGCAGAAAACAATGTAACCTAATTGATAAAAGATTTTATATAATAAAAGATTTTATTATAATATTGAAGACAGATTGTTTTACTGAAATATAACAAACACCCATGAATCCACCATCCACCCCAAGAGCTAGACCACTACCACTAACATCTATGTGTTCCTCCCTCTCCTACTCTTACCTCTGTTTTAGAAGAAAGCAACTTTCCTGAATTGTGTTATTATCATTTCCCTGTAAAATTATATTATCTTGATTGTATCCTGTTATACTTATTGACTGATAGATCCAGAATAATCTAACCTATGCCTCTCAGCCTGGCCTCCTACAGACCGACATCAAACCACCTCAGTTAGACAGTGTCAGGAAATTCCTCCCTTGCATTTAACCTGCTACACTAACATTCTATTTTATTTCATCTTCCATCTCCAGCTGCTAGTGCTTTGTCCGAAAAACCCCTTCTTCTGCACAAAGATAATTATTATTCATTCTTGTCAGTATCATTTACTCTGCATAAAAGCAGGAACAGACTGACACACCTTCATCCCATGTGCATACCCAGAACAAACTCCAGTGGCCAGAGAATTCTTGTTATCCTGGAAGATGCACCTGCAGTCCTCAGGCCTCCAGCCTCCCCGTCCCATCCTAAGGCACACCTGTTGGTCAGGTGCCTACACCAATACCTGGCAGCCCCTCCACAGAGGCCTCAGAAATGCAGGTGATAGCCAGTGACTAGAATTCCTTCATCCCCAGATCTTGCCTGTGGACAGTGGTCATCCCCAGATCATCCAGGATTCTCCAGATATGCAAGGACTGCAGGATTTTGACAAATGCCAGCAGAGTGGCCTCTTTACAAATGAATGGCAGCAGGCTGTGAAAAGCTTTCTGCGTGCATAAACCAAAAATCTAGTTCCCCTACTTGTTCACTGATGCTTAAAATTGCTTTACGGAGAGACAAAGGCTTTCATCTCACAACCAGAAAAAGCTTTGAAGGCCCTGGGTGAACTAATTGATTTAGACTAATACACACCGTTGTATAAATGGACTGAAAGATTAGATGATGAACTGGGCACCTTTAAAATGCGTGTGAAGTGACAAGCGGTGTAGCAGAGAAAGATGGGGTTTTTCTTCCCTCCTTTGTGCTTAAAAAGCACAGTATTGAGGCTGGTTGTGGTGGCTCACACCTGTAATCTTAATACTTGGGAGACCAAGGTGGTTGGATCACTTGAGCCCAGGGGTTCAAGACCAGCCTGGGCAACATGGCAAAACCCCATTTATAAAAATATAACTTGGTATGGTGGCACACACATGTAGGCTCAGCTACTTGGGAGGCTGCAGTGGGAGGACTGCTTAGACCTGGGAGGCTGAGGCTGCAGTGAGCCATGATCACCCCATTGCACTCCAGCCTGAGTGACAGAGTGAGACCTTGTCTCAGGAAAGAAAAAAAAAAAAAAGTTTTGAAATCAGAAACCCTGAAGTCAAGTTGGGCCCTGGGCCCTAATGCCAGCTGTTTGATCACAGGCAAAGTTATGCAAAGCCTTAAGCCTGTTTTTTATTTCTAAAATGAAGATAATACCTTCAGAGTTACTGTGAAACATTCTCATCATGTTCGTAAAAGTGTCCTAGCACAGTGACCACATTCTATCCAGTAAATACCTTCTGTCTTTCCCTGTTGTCCCCAGGAGGCAGCTCACGCTCTGTTCCTTTGCATTCCATCCCCGTTTCTTAGCATTATAAGGTCAAGAGTGAGGAATCTAGGACCACGCAACCCAGGTTCAAATCCTGACTCTATCACTTATTGACTGTTATCTTGGACAAGTTTAACCTCTCTGTGCTCAGTTCCCTGTACTGTTATTATCCCATCTGTAAAAATGCGGATAATAACAGTACTTTCCTCATGGGATGACAGTAAAGATGAAATGAGTTCATGTGTGTAACGCACTTAGAACAATTCCTGACACCAAAACACGCGCTGTAAGAAGTGTTTCTTCCTATGATTCTCAAAGACTTCTCACCTGTCCACTTTCTACAAACCAAAAGATCAAGTTAAGCTCCACTTTGGCTCTTTCACCTCCAAAAGCGCAGGGTCAATGGCTACACATTCTGCCCCACCCCCAACGCCACCAGCCCGGGTTTCCTAACTCCATATCCTTCACGCCCCCAGCCCTATCCTTCACCCTCCAGGCCATCTGGTCCTTTCACAACCAGCAAAGCCCAAAGCAGCATTCAGCTTCCCCCAGGAGCGCCTTAGCATGACTCTGGGAACGCGCGTCTGCTGAGGGGACGGGGCAGCTCTGCGAGGACCCTGGGAACGCGCCTCCGCTGAGGGGGCGGGGCAGCTCTGCGAGGACCCTGGGAACGCGCCTCCGCTGAGGGGGCGGGGCAGCTCTGCGAGGACCCTGGGAACGCGCGTCCGCTGAGGGGGCGGGGCAGCTCTGCGAGGACCCTGGGAACACGCCTCTGCTGAGGGGGCGGGGCGGCTCTGCGAGGACCCTGAGAACGCGCCTCTGCTGAGGGGGCGGGGCGGCTCTGCGAGGACCCTGGGAACGCGCCTCTGCTGAGGGGGCGGGGCGGCTCTGTGAGGACCCTGGGAACGCGCCTCTGCTGAGGGGGCGGGGCGGCTCTGTGAGGACCCTGGGAACGCGCCTCTGCTGAGGGGGCGGGGCGGCTCTGCTGAGGGGACGGGGCGGTTCTGTGACGTCACACCCGGCGCGCCCCAGGAGACCTGGCAACAGAGCCCGGCAGGGATTGCCAGGAGAAGGCGGCGAAGCGCTCAGGGTCCTAGCGCTAACGTTACAGTAGGGTACCGCCGCTGCTGCCTCCCCGGCCGCTGTTGCCCTCCCTGCCTAGCTTCTATTGGTCTCCTTCTGCCAAGGGTGGTGGGAACTGGATCTCTCCCCACATCCCTC
Source organism: Saimiri boliviensis (assembly GCF_048565385.1). Lineage (NCBI taxonomy): Eukaryota > Metazoa > Chordata > Mammalia > Primates > Cebidae > Saimiri > Saimiri boliviensis. Next base: position 26,097,722 of record NC_133456.1, on the reverse strand, counting down.
CCTCGAGGCGCCAGGTGTCGCCTGAAGCCAGACAGCCGGTTTGGGAGCGAGCCTGAGGTAGCCACCCCGGAGGGGAAGTGGAGGCAGGGCAGGGCTCCGAGCGGGTGGGAGGGAGGGGTCCTGCCCGACGCCCCTGGATTCTGAGCCTCTCCTTGTTCACAGAGCAGGGGGAGGGAAGGCAAGGAGAGCTTTAAGGGAATGTGACTGGGGGGGATTATGGCTTTCCGGCCAAACTGTGTGCGCATTTTGTACCCAGATACTATTCTACGGTTTCTTAACCGGAGGACAGTGATGGGGAGACTCAGGAGTCTGGAAACAGAGCCCTTCCCGGAGGAGCCACACCTCTGCGTATTCATCAGAAACACGGATATAGAAATAGCTTTGGGGGAATTGTCGTGAGGACCAGTGGGCATACCTAGCACTTCATAGACTGCTGCCACTCATTCATTTCATAGCTAGCACTTCACAGACTGCTATCACGCGTTCATTTTCACTAGTATCTATTGAACACTGAGTTCCAGGCACTGGGCTGGACATCGCGATGGTGTAGTGAGCAAAAACTGACCCTTCCTGCCGTGGAGTTTGCTGGGGGAGGCACATGTTACTCGAAGAATCACACCAACCATAGGTAAGTGATGCTCTGATAGGGTATGTACAGTGGAACTGACAGGGTGGTCAGGGAAGGCTGTGCAGACCTCCAAAGGAAGAATTAACCTGTTAATAGGGGGAGAATGCATTCCAAACAAGAGCAACCGCATCCCAAACCCAAACAGTGATGTGCAGTTGCCTGGTGCTTGGCTGCAAGTGCTGCTCATAGAAACTGCATCTGAAATTCCGGCCTGGAGCCTTTCATTCATGTAACTGGAGCCTCTCATTTATGAAACAGAAGCCTGGTTTAGCCCATACCAATAAAACCAAGTGAGAGGTTCCATAAACAAGACTATAGTCTATTTTAAGACCTGCATTCTTCAGCACTTGGCAGGTGTATGTTGGTCTGTCATTTTACATTGGGAGCATGTAAGCTCCACTTAAGAGGAAATTTATTGAATTGGAAGAGTTGGGGGTATGGATGAGCTCTGTATAATTGAAGAAGGCTACTATTCAAGAGCTTTAAAAATGGAAAAGAATTTTATGAAATGTTAGAATTGAGAAATGTTTAGAATGGAACTTTCTCCCACTTCTTTGAGGTGAACAAGTGCCCCATATTGTCCAAAGGCAGAAAACCTGGGCTTTGATACCTCTTTAGCTCAGAGAATTTCAACTCTTCATGATTCAAAAGTGCATGGAACTCCTGAAAGTAAATGGGAACATGGGAGGATAATTTGACCTGACCCTCCTTCCGTGTTTTCCATTTCTACAAGGGTGGCACTACCGTGCACCCAGTCATCCAAGCTTCAAAACTGATAGTCACTCTAGACTCTTCTGTCCTTCACCGCCTCCTCCTTCTCCTCCACTTTCTTTTTCTTCTCCTCCTCCACCTTAACCTCCTCCTCCTCCCTCTGTAGTTACCAAATCCTGTAGATCCTATTTCCTAAATACCTGTCTCTTTTATCTCTCTCTATGACAACTACTTTTCAAGGCAGTGAAGCTCCTGAGAGTTGTCAAAAGTGCTTTAGTCTCCTAACCTGGCTCCCTGCCAGAAGCTTCACCACCCTCTCTTCAGCCCGTCCATACAGCTGTCAGTCAACGTGTGTTTCAGAGTACAACAAAGAGAAATAAATCATACAGTAATTTTTGAGCATATAGTAATTTTAACAAGCTCAATATAAAGAATTGCTAATGATAGGAATGGAGTAATGAAGGATTGGCTGCTATGCCGGGAGAGATCTAAAATATACAGGAATCACGGATATAAGGAGCAATCCTTCCCCCTGAGACAGACGACCCAAGGAGGAAACCTTTCCCAGAGCTTGGTGCAGAGGGAATGGCCACAGCTGACTGGGGAGCAGAGAAATTGCTGAGGTGCCAGGCAGACAAAATTTACTCTCTCAAACACCAGAGAAGCCATTCACACAAAGGTGACTCACTGGCAGCACTCCGCTACAGAGCTTCCCAAGAGGTGCCGGGGGCACTGCTAGCCACGGGGCACTGTTGGCCACTGTGTACTGCAGCAGTTGGGTACTCAGGAGATCACACACTGCATGAACCAGATGCTGGGAAAGCTGTGTGCTACAGAATCCCAGCACGGGAGAAACTACAAATTCCTGCAGCCTAGCAAGAGGAGCACACCTGAATTCCCAAGAGAAACCTCTTCCTCCTCCAGTCCTTCCAGTGCCCTGTACTAACAAAGCTTACCATTATGGGGGCTGGCAAGGGAAAAATGTTAAAGGACCTAGTTCAATTTTTGCAGAGGAGGCAATACAATGTGAATTTGGAGCTGAGAGGCAAAAACTGATAACTGGCACCTCAAGCTGACACTGACTGTGTGACTCTTGTGCTTAAATTTTCTAGTGGCTCCCCATTGCCTTCAAGAAAAAGTTCCAAAGCCCAAGCCTTGAGCTGTATTTCCAGCCTTAGGCCCAACCACTCCTACTCTGCCCACTTTAGAACTCTGTAATTACAGTTCCCTGAACTCGTCATGTTTCTGACAACCACACATCTTTGCCTAAGTCCTTCTAGCTACATGGAATTCTCTCCTTACTCCCATAAGCAAGCATATGCTTATTGAATACCTACCCTGTACCTGGCACTCTTCTGGGTGCTTGAATACAGCAGTGAACAAACCGGGTTGTTCCAGGTCTCAGTTTAGATATCACCACTCTTTGAAAAGTATTTTTTGACCTCCTTCTCCTACCTCCAAATGTTAGATACCTCATCCAAGAGTTTTTCTTCTGTTCTTCTATATCTAGTGTAGGCTTCTTGACACTTATTATGCCTTATTTGAATTACTGATTTTCCTGTCACTCTCTTCCACTAGACTGTGATCTCCATGAAGCAGAGTGTGTGACTTATTTATTTAGGTATTTATTTAGGTATCTCAGTATTCAGCACAATTCCAATAAAACACTTTGGTTTTATTAGATTAACGATTTCCTAAGGATCACATGATTAGTCAAAAATAGACCCAAGGCCAAAATCCTGGACTCCAGCCTCACAGTCAAGAGTGCTTCTTCACTAAAGCTTCATCTGCCCTCTGGATGTTATGCCATAACTAGCTATGAAGGAAAGCAGCCCTGTGTTTTGTTTTGGAAAAGGCCAGTGCAATGTCGAATATCATCAGGAATGGTAATGGAAACTCAAGAGAAACATAGCCCTAATCTTATATTGGAAACTATGGTGGACTCACCCCTCAGAGCCTTTGTTTGTATGTTTTGAATCTCTGAATCATAGGAATGCTACAAGGAGATCAGAAGTAGGAAGGACAACCAGCCTGACAAACATGATGAAAACTCATCTCTACTAAAAATACGAAAACTAGCCAGGTGTGGCAGCATGCACCTGTAGTCCCAGCCACTCAGGAGGCTGAGGCAGGAGAATTGCTTAAACTCAGGAGGTAGAGGTTGCAGTGAGCCAAGATCATGCCACTGCACTCCAACCTGGATGACAAAGTGAAACTCCTTTAAAAAAAAATAGGAAGGACAAGTAAAGAATGAAAATGGTGTAGGGTGTTATGATACTTACTCTTAAATAAAGACTTTCATACACTTACATAAGACAGGGCTAACGTGACCCCTCAAGTGTGTACACCAGATCTCCAAATCATGGCATCATGTGCAACTTTATGGGACATAGTTTACATGCCAGTCTGTAAATGAGCCACGTGTCCCTAGAATTGTGGACGATGAGGTGAACATGGGGGAAATCTTTGAAATATGAGCATGGCTAATTCAAAAGAGGTACCTATTCATTTGTTAAATAACAAACATGTAGAACTCATGATTTCAAGAAGTAATACTAGCAAGGTACATAAGCAAGGTTATATGACCAAGGGTTAAAATTGTTACTGTTGCCATGGAAGGTTATTTAATTAGGACTGGGGCATCTTTTCATTTACATAAGATTATCTGAGACTCCAGGAGAGAAATTAAACAATTGCACAATAAGTAAAAGATCCTGTCAAAATACGTGGACACAGAAAATGGTGCAGCCACTGTGGAAAACAGTATGGCAGTTCCTCAAAAACTTAAAATACAATTACCATGTGATCCATCCATTCCATTTCTGGGTATATATATCCAACATGATTTAAAGCAAGGACTTGAACACATTTGTACACCTATGTTCATAGCAGCATTATTCACAATAGCTAAATGGTGGAAACGATCCAAATATCCATTGACCTATGAATGGATAAAATGTGCTACATCTAACAAAATATCATTCATCCTTAAGAACAAAGAAATTCTCAGCTCAGGACCAGGGGTGAAATAGGTAACACATCTGACGATGGATCAGAAGAAAAAGGAAATCCTGACACATGCTACCACATGAATGAACCTTGAAGACATTGTGCCAAGTGAAATAAACCATATACAAAAGGACAAATACTGTATGCCATATGATTCTATATGATAGAGTAGTCAAATTCACGGAGCTAGAAGAATGGTGGTTGCCAGGAGCTATGGGGGAGGAGAATAGGGAGTTCGTATTTAATGGGCACAGAGTTTCAGCTGGTGAAGATGAAGAGGGTCTGGGGATGGATGGTGGTCATGGTTGCACAACAATGTGAATGGACTTAATGCCACTGAACTATACATTTAATACGGTTAAAATGGTACATGTTATGTATTTCTAACACAAAGAATATACATTTATATATGTGTAGACAATATAAGCAAATAAAGCACGGCCCTTTGACAGATAAAATGGTTTCAAAAGTCACCAGAAACAACTTAAAAGAGTAACTTTTTAAATTATGAAATATTTCATATGTACAAAATTAAATACACAATGTAAGTATAAAAATAATAAAACAAACATCTAGGCAGCAACCATCCAGCTTAAAACATAGAACATTACTACTAGTCCCGAGACCCTTGTATCTCCCTAATGACATCCCTCTCCCTCCTCCACCAGGGGTAACCACCATTCTGAATTTGTATTTATCATTCCTCACTCTTTTTTGTAATATTACACATATGTCACCAGAAACAATATATTGCTTTTCCACCTACATGGTGAGAGTCCTCCATGGGGATGTCTGTGGCATTACTCATTGAGAACTGTTGCTATTGTCTTAACAATTAAAGGTTTCATCATGATGTAGTGACCCTCTTTATTCCTAATCGTCCATTTTGCCTTAAAGTATCTTTTGCCTGGTGTTAGTTTAAGGCATTTTGCCTTAAAGCATCTTTTGCCTGGTATTATTGGTTATTATTTACTTATTTATACCCTTTTTACTGTGAGTCTTTCTGTGTCTTTTTTTCAGGTGTATCTATACCTATATTTTAACTGGCACATTTAAGCCCATTTATTTTTATTGTGATTACTGATATGTATGCACTATTTACTACCATGTTATTTGTCCACTTTTCCTATGTCTTCTCTGGTCCTTTCTTGCCTTCTTTTTGATTGATGTTTTTTTAAAAAATTCATTTTTTCCTCTCTACAGATTTAGTGGTTATATTACAGTTATAAGTTTTCTAATACTTTGCAGAGTCTAAAATTAATCATTATTTTATCCTCCTTTTCTTCCAAATAAAAGAAAATGGCTCAGACAGATGAGCAAAGATGCATCCCGCTGGAGCTGCCGGAAATGCTGAAGAAGTTTGCCAGAGCCGCCATCCTGGCGCAGCCGCAGGACCTCCTCCAGTTTGGGGTTGAGTAGGTGCTCCTTTCTCGCCTTCACCCCTTAGAGGACCGGCCAGGAGAAAGGGTCCTAGACAACCGGGGAGGTTGTCATGGCTGCAGCCAGGGTCGGGACTAACTGGCATCATCTTTGTGGGTTTTAGCCCTCGCATTGCTTTGATGCTTTAAAATTCACGCATAGATACTACATCTAATGGGGTGAGGATGGGATGCCTCCCCTAAGCCAGCCAGATTGAACAGTAGGATGCCAGGCCAATAGGCCGTGTCCTGGGGCAAGTAGCAAGAGTTACATGACCGTGTCACACCAGCGTCTGCACACCCACCTCCTCCCTGCTCTCCTTTTCCCAGTCCCGGTGGAAAGAAGAGTTGTAACCTCCAAAGCTTCATCTGCTTTTTCTTCGTTCTCCTCTCACCACTGGATGGCAGCAGTGCAGCCTGGGAAGGGAAGGGACAGCCCTGGGTAGATTGAGTGGGACAAGTCCAGCTAGTTCACCCCTTTAAAGAGACACTTCCACCTCTGCTGTTAAAATTCATACTTGGACCTAACCAAAGATACTTTGTATCTTGTTTTGAGGAAATTATTGTTATTTAGTGTTTCTCTGAACTGATTTGTTCTGCCAAAATCAAGATGTCCACACAGTACACGTTGCATTCTGAGAAAGGCCAAGCAGAGTGCTGAGGTCCTCAGGCATGTCTCTGTAAACAATGTGCCTCAAACACGGGTGCCTTCTTTCAGGAGGGACCTCCAGAGGCTGCTCAGTGGATGGAACTTACACAGCAATCGCTGCGGGCCAGGCTTGAAGCAGCTTTCCACAGAAAGCCTCTCAGCTGTGAAACTGCTTCTTAGACAAACTTGCCTGCTTAAAACTGGGGAACCAGGACTTGAGGCAGTAGTCGGAAGATCACTAGACCTCATGGACCATTTTCAGGCTGTTTTTACTGTTTGATGATTCCCTGCTTAGTAGGGTTTCAGTGGGAAAGGGAGAGTAAGGGAGGCTGTTGAGAGAAAGCCAGTGAGTTGGGGAAGCGAAGATGCCCTCAGCCTGAGGCTGTGAGTGGGTGCACTGCGCAGATGGTAGGGAGAAAGTGTGGACACCTTTGAGAAGACACAAAATGTCACCTTAGAGGGGCCTTTCAGAGTCTTGGAGCCAGTGCTGTCGTGTTCCTGGGCTGGATTAGGATGCAACTTTGCAATTGGAAGGAAAACAAGCCAGTGGTGCTCATATAAAAAAACATAGCTGGGGGGTTGCTTTGCCTAGTAATGAGCCCCGTTTAGTTTTCCTTTCTAAATTTTATTATTGCCTCTAAGATTGAACTTTAGCATCAGAAGACTAATTTATTTTGGTATAGTCAGATAGACTTTTTCTTATATATTAGTTTCAAATCCATTTCATTGTTCTTGTGCTGCTGTTTTATAGTAAACAAAACGACATTGCTCAGTATTATTCCTGACATTGAGGTAAGAAGGCATTCCACTATTGTAGCCTCCCTGCTTGCATATTGTATCAATGCTATAAATTTTTTAAGACACCCATGAAAACTTCCTTTGCAGTTTAACCACAATGAAAAAAGAGATCATGACCTAAGAGCCCCTCCATTCTATCCAGACATGAAAAGCACCTCTCAGATGGTTTTATGTGATTTACTTAAAACCTGTGGCATTTTAGAGAATAAAACTTCTACAAAGTATTTCCAAGACAAAATATGTATTTAATTCATTGCAAGTAAGAATTTCCCTACATATGTGTTGTCAACAAAGAAACCTCTGATCAGCCATTGTCAGGACGGGTACTTACTTGTCCTCTGGTGGGCATGTGTTACAACACAAAACATTTGTGGTTCATGGATCGTCAATAACCAGGCTTTTGATGGAGACAGACCCTGCCATACAGCACTGGTGACCCACGTCAACGGCTCATGTCCGTTCCCTGCTGCAGGCAGCCTCTTTTCATCTTTTGCCAATTTTGAATCAGAACTCAGTACTTGTTCCACATTCCCCCAAAACAAAGTCCACTCCACAAAATATTGAGGAGCAGGCAGATTTGACTGAAAATTTTGAGGGAAGATAAACAGTTTTCTTTCACAGGCCCCACGTAACTTAAGATCGTCTCAAACCTTCTTTGGCTTGTCTTCTCTCCTGAGCCTCGCACAGTGCCCTGCCAACCCTGTCTCCCTTCCCTCTTGAAGCCCTGAGTCTCACCATCTCCAGCCAGAAACCCTGCCTGATTGACCCCTAGGACACTTCCATCTCTTCCCCTTCCCTCCTTTTTTCTTCTTCAGAGATGGAGGTCTCACTGTGTCACCCAGGTTGGGGTGTAGTTGCACAATTACAGTTTGCTGCAGCCTCAAACTCTTGGGCTCAAGTGGTCCTCCAGCCTCAGGCTCCAGAGTCACCGGATTACAGGCCCTTGCCACCATTCCTGTGCTGTCTTCCCCTTTCATATGTACATTGCTCTAGTTCTCTTCCAACTTCTCTTCCCAAGATTACATGTACATATGTAATATATTATCTGTGTGTTCTAAACACTCAGATATGACTAAAAAAAAAAAAAAAAAAAAAAAAAACACTTGACCCCAATATGCCCCAGGAATTGAATACTCAAACTTTTGGTTCTTCCTCATCCTTAGAGAAGAACAAAGCTTTGTATTCTCAAAGCATTCTCTATGCCCTAAATGGAAAGTAACATATTCAGGCTTTTCCCACATGTACATGAACTAAACACACTGACACACAGAAGCCACTTAACAAGGGTTCCCTTCTCTACCTCCTTTCCTCAGAAAAAGGGGGAAGGATTGCTAGAACAGCCAGAAGTCCCTGGTGTATAGGATGCTCCTCCTACTCTCTTTTTTTCTTGTAGTTATTTTGAGGGCCTGTGCCGTGGAAAGAGTTCTCCGGTGAGAGAGCAGTCTGATCAAGTCGGTTTGTGTAACTGGGCAGAATTAACACCTGAGCTGTTAAAGACCCTGCATTCTCGGGTAAGGGCCCTGCTGCAGCATTGAGGGAATGTAGGAACAGTGTTGAGGCTGGGTGGGCACAGACAAAAGCCCACTGTTCTTCTGACAGTCAGCTGACCACTTAGAACCACCCTAAAATACACTAAACCATGGACTGAAAGTAAATCTTCCCTTAGAAAAATGGGAATAATTTTGAAATAGGCTGTAGGCTGAGTCGTTGGTGGGGTCATCCCAGATTTCCTTGAAGCTGGCAGAATGTACAGGGGTTCAATGCAATGCTAATCCCATCTCTCCATAAAAGTGCAGGTCCTCAGTCACTCGGCAGTGTTTCCCTTCCTGATCCCGACCAAAATATGATGCCAGTCACAGTTTGGGGAAGGGTATATTTTAGCTCCCCAGCTATCCTAGGTCCAGACATAGCTTTTAGGTTTTAAGGAGAGGCTGCGAGCCTCTTCACAGCCACATCATCCTGGCAGCTGCCTGGTGAACGGATGCATGGGTCCGGCTTGAGAAAGTTTGTGGTTTGGCCAATCCCCAGGAAATATGGTTGAGCATCACCATACCCTGCTTTATGATCCAGGACAGAGAGGTTTTGGGTGATTTAGGACTGGCTTGGCTAACTGCCTTGGTCCCAGAGGCTTAGCATTTCACTAGAATCAGAGGGTCAGGAAAGGTGTTGGAGCACGTCATCGGGGCATCTGTGCCTTTGTTGCATTGGTGGCCAGCAACCACTCATCCTCCCTCCCTTTATCCACCAAGTACCTTGCACAGTGACCATGACAGAGCTCTAAAGTACCTGGGATCAAGCAACATTAGGCATCCAGACCAGATCCCCGTGGGTCAGCCACATACCCCGTATCAGTCCTGGGAAAGCATGAGGGATGCACTTGAGGTCTAGAGCTAAGAACTCAGCGCAACTGGGAAGAAAGAGACCTATGTCTTGTCCTGGTTTTACCATTAATTAGTGGCCTCAGGTAAGCACTCTAACCCTTGGTTTTGTTTTCAGACTCTTCTATCTGTCATATAAGGAATAAAACAGTTTAGGAATATGATAGCAGATAAAAGCATCACAAGAAATTAAAATATAAATGTGTATCTTTTGCACAATTGTGACACCTAAAGTTTAAAAATTAATAAATTTCAGCCCTGGGATTTGCAAAGATAACTGCCACATAGAGCCATCTTGTACCTTCCTAACACGCCCTTCCCACCCCTTACCACGTGTTGGGAGATGTGGACCTGGTCTGAGGGTGGGGTGTTCCCCAGGGTCTTGCCTCAACTTCTCCCACATCCTCTGTGTTGTGTCTGTCCCCTGCCCTGCAGGTTGCTGGCAGACTGATCATCCACGCAGATGAGCTGGCCCAGATGTGGAAGGCGCTGAATCTTCCAACAGATCTGTTTAATAGTGTGATGAGCGTGGGTCACTTCACGGAGGAGATTGAGTGGCTGAAGTTTTTAGCCCTCGCTTCCAGTGCTCTGGGAGTTGTAAGTTAGCTTGACTGTTTTTTTGTTCCTGAAGGGGAAAGCTCCCTCTGGGCCTGGAAGGGCAGTGCATCTGTACACATGGTCTACTCTCCAGAGCTGATGATAAACATGCCTCTTCTCATCTTGCCCTTCTCTCTGAATCAAGGTCATTTCAGTGCTCGTCAGGCAGAAGCAGGGGTTAGGAGGAGAGAGAGAGGGAAACACCATCATCAGACTCTGGGGAGAGTTGACTATAGTGTAGTTTTGGATTATTTATGAATATTGTCCTGAGATTTATTTTAACTCTACTCTCTCCATTCATATTCCCAGAGACAACCAAAGCCAGCTGTAGAAAAAGACTTCCAAACACCTAGAGTATATATCAGTAGACACTTTTAAAAAGGGGTACAATCTTATAGAAAGCTACTGTGTAACACACAGAATTGGATGCAAAACTCAGACATAAAACAAAAACAGGAGAGATGAGACTATTTCTGAATTTAGTCATGACATCTCCGTGCATGCAGGATGTTTACGCAGATTCATGCCTTTTCCAAATTTGACTCGTTTGATATTGGAAAAGACATTTTACTGTTCTGAAGCAAAAGATGCTGAAATCAGTTTATATGTATAGATATTTAAAGCTTGAGTATCTTATATGTGGACTTCCATTGTTAAACATTGTTAAAATCACTTAAAATGAATCAAAAACAGGTTTTTTTTAGTAGAATCCCTGAGATACATACAAGTTTGAAGATTTTTGAGAGAGTAACTGCCTCCACCAAAACCAAATGGTATGAAAAGGTAGTTCGAATCATTCAGCATTTCTAAACATCATCTTGTTCTTCTCAAATATGCGTGGAATGCATATTTGACAGTTTTGTTTCTGAGAAAACTTAGCAGAAATATTGTACACCAACTTTTCCTATAGATTCCCCTACAGCCTTCATAACAATCATTTCTTTAGAGAGAACTAAACTAAAGGACATTTGTGGCTTTTTTTTCCTTCATTATCCTTTATAGCATTTTATACTGAATAAATCACTATCCTCCAAGGAGGAAAGGAAAGGAAAGAGCAGAGGCCTATGACTTTTCAATCAGGACTGGAGAAAACAACAAACGGGAAGATAAGAAAGTGGATTTATTTTATTAAATTCTCATAGGGTTACAGATTTTTACACACCACACTTGGAGACGTTTTGGGGGAAATGTACCTTGAAAGTTTTATCTGTAGTTAATTCTAATCTTCTTGGTCTACCTCACCCACAAAGGGTCAAATAAGAAAATAAATAAATTCAGTCCAGTCCTGAAACTTTAGTCTAATGCAGTAACTGAAACAGCCTAAAGGTAAATTTCCCAGTGTCTCAGGTTTTTCTTCACTGTGCTCTCTTCTCCAAGAAGGCAGCTGAATGTAGACAGAGAGAGGTGACTCTAGGACCACAGAGCAGTCAAGTGAAGGGTTTCCCACATCCTCAGTCTTCTCTGGCATCTCTGGTCTCCATGGCAATGCCCATCTGTCTGGTCACTGGCTGCTTGCAGCTTAAGTTTTTGGTCTCTTATCTGTCAGATTGGTGAAAACCTGACGATGCCTCCCCTACTGGCTCATTTCAGTTCTCAGTGGTGTTCAGGGCCTCCTTGAGTCTCTGCCAGGCTCACCCATCTGCTCCCTGGCTCTGGTGGTTTACTTCACAACCCTCACCAGTTTGTGATGTGACTCAGTCTTTCCCTTATCATCATACCACACAGTAACAAAGAGTGACTTTGGAAAGTCATTTTCCAACCCTCCCTCTGCTTAGCCCACTGTGTAGATGTTAGGTTTCCTCTGATGTACCTGTCTCCCAGACTGAAGAGGGGAAACCATGAGATGAATTGTATCTTTTTACTTCCCTTCTAAAACAGGGAGGTGGGATTAAATGTTCCATGAGGTTCTTCTACCGCTGACATTCTGTGATTCTATCCTCAATTGTCTGCTTTCTCTGAGATACCCTGAGACATACCTCTGAATAAATACACTCAATACTTAATATTTTTTAGAATGAATTATGTGGTGACATTTCAATGAAAAAAATTCAAGCTTTCTAGAGTCTTAAATTGTTCCCACCTCATTTTATAAGAGCAATATTTTTGTTTTCTTTCTTGTATCTAAACAGATCTCAGGACTATTGCCTGGAAGAGTAACTTTCTCCTCATTTTATCTAACTTTTTATAGACTATCACCAAAACTCTCAAGATAGTGTGTGAGGTCTTATGTGACCATGATGGTGGGCCACCCCGGATACCTTTCAGCATGTTCCAATTTCTCTACACGTATATTGCCAAAGTGGATAGGGAGAGCTCTGCATCACATGTCAGCCGGATGCTAAGCTACATTCAGCAGGAAGTGTAAGTTAACTTTTACAAAGGAGAGGTGAAAGAATACCAGGATAACAAATCTAGTGGCCCAAGATAGAGCGAGATTATTATATTATACTGCTCTGAGAACAGAAAAGTATTGTGAGGAACATGAAACATGGATCTGAAAGAAAAGGGGAAAGGGAAGGAGAAGAGGGAGGAAAAGAATTATATAGGACAATAATTCCTTGAGTGCTACTGAGACCACCAGTAATGACAGCAGCAGCACCTGAGAATATGTTAGAAATGCAGAATCGCAGGCTACACCCTGGACCTATGGAATCATAAACTCTAGGGGTGGGGTCTAGGAATCTGTGTCTTTATAAGCCTCCCTAGTAACTCTGACTCGTGCTTTGCTAAGATCAGTGGAACAGAAGTGGAGGAGGAGGAGCAAGAGGAGCAAGCAGTCAAGGGTAAAGAGAAAAGGAGGCTGGGCATGGTGGCTTACACCTGTAATCCTAGGATGGGTAGACAGCTTGAGCTCAGGAGTTCAAGACCAGCCTGGGCAATATGGTGAAATCCAGTCTTTACTAAAAATAGCTGGGTGTGCTGGTGTGTGCCTATACTATTTAATTGGGAGGATGGCTGGAGCCCAGGAGGTGGAGGTTGCAGTGAGCCAAGACTGCACCACTTACTCCAGCCTGAATCACAGAGCCAGAGCCTGACTCAGAAAAAAAACAAAGTTAAGAAAAAAAGCATCAACAGCAGAATTTGAAATGAGAGAGTTGTTTGTATATTGTCTTTCTTAACTGTCAATGAACTAACTGCAGATAAACCTTTTTCCAAACAGAATTGGTCCTGATGGTATAATCACAGTGAATGACTTTACCCAAAACCCCAGGGTTTGGCTGGAGTAAAAGCACAATTTTGGCAATTTTAAGGGAAGATACAGAGATGCCTGTACTTCAGAATGACTGAAACCCATATACCCTCCAAAATCAATTTTCTTGTACAACTGGTACACACGAATAAACCATTAAAAATATGAAATCAGAAATGTATAAATTAAGATGTGAAATTGTTGGAACAAAACACCTTCATTACCAGGAGATTAGTATTCCTTCCACATGGACACTGAGTAAAAGTGGCTGACAAAGTATGGATAGAAAATGCATCTCCAATCAAAGCTAGACAGTCAGATTTTTAAAAGGTAGAATGTTAACCAGACACAGTGTGGTGTTCTGTGATTGTTAGGCATCATTTAGATGAGTGTCCTTTATGTGGTCAATTGAAGTTTTTAAGAGTTTATTTCTCCATTTGTTGGTACTGTGCTAGTCATTCATTCATCCTCTCATCAATATTTATTGAGGTTAGCTATGTGCCAAGAATAGGCTTGCCAGAAAAAATACAGGACACTAAGTTAAACTTGAATTTCAGACAAACCACAAACATGTTTTGTTTTGGTTTTTGCTAAACCTGGCAACATTCCAGGAATTCTTCCGGTTTCTGAGCACATACAAATAAATAATATCTGAATTCTGCCTTCAGGGAGCTCACAGTCTAAGGCTAAGATAAGATATGAACATAAATCACTTTCACACAAATGGCTTCGAGAAGAACTAACAGTATTAGAAAGTGTCAGTGTCAACGGACTTTTCTGAAACCATATACAAATGTCATGAAACCCACTAGAGAAGATCCCCTACATAAGCCCAAGACCTTCTGACAATGTCTTAAAGATTTTCCTTTCTCAAAGGAAACAGTTGAGATTAACAGTCTGTGATTATGGCTCTTAATGTCAGGTATGCCAAGAACTGTCCGGAGTCAGTTCCTTCTATTTGTAATACTGTCCCCTCTTAAAAGTTGCTTTCGCTCAAAAAATCATGTTATGTTATATGCATATATCTCTCTACAACAATTGAGGAGAAATTTGTCTATTAGTGTCTAAAGGTAAGCGGCGATTGTGATTAGATGTTACCATGGTCCTCGATTTCTGACTAGAGTGAAACAAACTCTTCCCCCACAGCACTGGGCTGCACCTGCAGGGGATGGGCAATAACTAATCCTACTGGCTGTCTACCTTCTAGCCAAAGTGGCCCATCATTTCTGTCTGCTCTGGAACCTAAGGCTGTTTGAGAAGGCTGAAGCACTACAGGTGAAACCTGGCACTGTAATTAATCAGGATTAGAGAATGAGTGAAATCCTTTAACCTGCCTCGGATTCTTGGTGTCAGTTTCTGCTTCACTGTGGCCAAAGGACTGACATATGGTCTTGTCTGCAAATAGGGAATAACGGGGTAGAGAAGAGATAGTCCAATTTGATAGACATTAAAATAACAAATTAGGTTCATAAATGTAACAAAAGCAAAAGGGTCCTTTGCACATTTGGGAAAACAGGTTGAAATCAGAAACTAAGTCCTGGTAGCCTTGAACACAATCACTCAAAAGTGAGGCTAATAAAATTCCAACAAAGTGTATACTGGACACAGACATGAAGCTATTGGTGCTGTAGCTATCTGTGCTTACCAAGACTAAGCACAATTGGCAATACCATTGTTGCAATGCCAATTGCTCTTCTTTTAAACCACCACTTTGGTGTGCACCATCTTCCTCCTCTCCTGCCCTGGCAATGCTTGCTCCAAGCTATTGACACTGCTATGCTACAGCTGCTCACCAGGGACGGCTTATTTATAGCACACCTGTCAAATCAACCTGCAGTCACCCCAAGGATGGAAAACAGCTTTGTGCTTTGCCCTCTGAGTTATGCTGTATTAACAATATTACAAACACTGTATTAATGATAATAGCCAACATTTATTAAGCACTTACCATGTATAAGGCGCTGGGTACAGTGCTTTATATACTCAAAATTTTCCTTACAATATGACCTTATGAAGTCATTGTCTCCATTATGAAGTCAGTGTCATCTCTAAGAAACAATCTTAGATAAATTAAGTTGTTCAGTGTCACTGGTGAGAAAGAATTTGAATCCAGATCTGTCTGACTCCAAACCTATGATGGCTTATATATATCCTCAGGGCTTGTCTAGGTATGGATTCCTTCCATTCCCCTCCCCCCCACACCTGAAGTGATCCCTGGGACAGAGAATTACATGCAAATAGTTTATTTAGGAGGCAATCTCAGAAACAGTGGAACAGGGATAGGAAGAGTAAGATATTACAGTGAAGGGAAGAAAGCCAATAAATAGGGTGTTATCCAGCCAGTTACCCCCGTATCCCAATACTGCTGAGGAACTCTGGAAGACAGCACAGAATACATCTCAGAGTTATCCTAATCAAGGGGGTCAGGAAGCTCATCATCGATCACTGGATAATCCCCACCTGTCACTGACTGAGGGCTTCTTCCAGGGGCATTAATGTTCTGCCTTTCCAGCTTGCCTCAGCTTGCTCCTTTTGCTCCAGAAAAAAAATCTCTCAGACAGGAAGACATAGATGTTCACAGTAAGAAGCCACCCACATCTGCTACACTGCCTTACAGATATTTTAATAAAACAAAGTTTTAACATTTTAATCACTGTTAATGTTTCTCTTTGGGTCAGGTACAAGTCTTCAGGATCGGCAGGGCAATAAGTGACTGTCATTATGCTGTATTAAAATTTACACCTGACCCACAAACATGGCACATTGTCCCCAAACATTTCTTCCTTGTGATAAGATCATTCTAAAGGGGGACTCTTGATCCTTGCTGCCAACAGATCCTTGTCAGACCCATCCCACTGGCTTTCCTATCATAATCCGCAATATCTACAGAGTCCTAGAGTGACCCCAGTTAAACTGTCAAATGAAGGACCTTGTAACATATGGTTTATATTTCTCCTTTAAAAAAATTTTCAGGAAGCAATAAAATCAGGATTTTATAAAGCAAACACAGTGGGCTCTTTCTTTCCTAAATTAAACTGTTTTGATTAAAGTGAAGACTGCAGATACATAAGCTTCAGTGGGAAATGCAAAGATTATGTCTCAATTCCATTTTGTCTATGCTCCATGCCCTTCCTCTCCTTAATGCTCTTCTACCAGAGACCTACCATCCCTAGTTAACTGACAACTTCCAGGATCATTAGCACCCTGCAACAGAAGGAGCTGGACACCCCAGTATGGAAGGCTGGTTTCAAATTAGGTTAGAATAGGAATCTTAACCTGCAATCCTTGGAGAGGCTCCTGATCGCCTCTGATAACATATATATAACTATGTTTCCAAAATGTGCTCATTAGCATTTTTTCTGAAGAAAAAAGTATAAAGCTTTGAGCAATTTCTCAAAGTTGTATATTATCTCAAAAGGCCAAGAATCTCTAGATTCAAAATAGCCCCAAAGAGCACTAAGTGGCTTGGGGAAAGGCAGCAGCACACCCTCTCAGGTCTTTCCAAGCAGAACTGAGTTCATGCTCCCAACATGTGGCTTCTTTTTTTTTGAGACGGAGTTTTGCTCTTGTTACCCAGGCTGGAGTGCAATGGTGTGATCTCGGCTCACCGCAACCTCCGCCTCCTGGGTTCAGGCAATTCTCCTGCCTCAGCCTCCTGAGTAGCTCGGATTACAGGCATGTGCCACCATGCCCAGCTACTTTTTTGTATTTTTAGTAGAGATGGGGTTTCACCATATTGACCAGGATGGTCTCGATTTCTTGACCTCATGATCCACCCGCCTCGGCCTCCCAAAGTGCTGGGATTACAGGCTTGAGCCACCGCGCCTGGCACATGTGGCTTCTTATCCACAGCCTCTTACTTTTTGAATCTTAGATTCTGGCCATAAATATGTTTTTTTTTTTTTTTTGAGACGGAGTTTCGCCCTTGTTACCCAGGCTGGAGTGCAATGGTGCGATCTCGGCTCACCGCAACCTCCGCCTCCTGGGCTCAGGCAATTCTCCTGCCTCAGCCTCCTGAGTAGCTGGGATTACAGGCATGTGCCACCATGCCCAGCTAATTTTTTGCACTTTTAGTAGAGACGGGGTTTCACTATGTTGACCAGGATGGTCTCGATCTCATGATCCACCCGCCTCGGCCTCCCAAAGTGCTGGGATTACAGGCTTGAGCCACCGCGCCTGGCAAATATGTGTTTTTAGTTTAGATCTTCATATACTTTCAACTTTGGTCATTTCCTATAAACTGGAACATGGTCAAACCTGAATAGAGAGACCTTCACACTTCAGAGGTGAGTCAATTGGCAAAGTCATTGGTCCAACGTGCTGAATTATGAAAGACTGGATAGATAAGCAGAGTTGTGTATCCATGTTACTAGAGGGACTAAATCTCCAGACTAGGCTCAAAGGGCTAGTCCTGGATAATCCTGAGTTTCAGACATTCAAGTAGCTGTCAGCCCTGATGCACCAAAGCAGTTTAAACAATGGTTGATTCACTGATTTATTCAACAAATAATTAAGAAATTCCTACCATGTGCGAGGGATTGGGCTAGGCACTGGGGACACTGCTCTGAACAAGGTGAGGTCCCTGCTTTCATAGAGATTAAATTCTACTTAGTAAGACAGACATCACATAACTAATCACAAGTTTTTAACTATGAGGAATGATGCTACTACATAGTAGTATGGGGCACGCAGCTAGTTTGCAGGGGCAGGACAGAGAGGTTTTCCTGAGGAAGTAATATAGAGCAACTTCTGAAGCCACAGACAACTCAGAAAGATGTACTGCAGCCCACACGTCTTTGCCAAGCTCCAGACTCAACTATCCAGTAGCTAACTTTTCTTGGATGACTCCAAAGTACTCCCTAATTTAACATCCAAAAATGACTTTCCTGGTTTGCATTTTTTTTTCCAAATGAAATGTTGGAGAGAAATGAGTTCACAAGCTTCCTTCCTAAATGTGGATCTCTCCCACCACCCACCAAGATACAAAACCCAAAAACCAGGGTCAACAAATACCTCCCCTTTGCCTTAGTTTCCAACTCTGACAGCAAGTCCTCTCCATTTTACCTCCTATGCATCTCTCAAATACGTTCTCTTCATATTCCCTCACCACCACCTCCCTTAGATCCCCTCATCCCTTCCCAGCTACCAATATATTTCATCTGGACTTCCTATCAGTCTGGTCCTCACAGGAAACAGAAGACAATATAGATTTTGAAGATAATTAAAAGGTTTACAGAATGGACAAGGAAAACAACAAGGGGGTTGAGGCATGCCTGTGCACTAATGAGTTGGATTTCCATTTATAAACTGGAAAGAAAGAAAGCAGAACCAATACCTTAACCCCCTTTCAGGCCCATTCCCTTGCAGCCAAGTTGGCAATCAACCAAACTATTCTTCCTCACAACCTGTAGCTCCAACAACCACACACAGTGGCCGAGCACCAGGAGAGGTAGGCCTTTTCTGGATATTGGTCTTTAAACCATTTTCCTTTCTCTTTCTTCCCATTTAGGAATGGGAATCTACCGTGGAGAATGTGATTTGATCATCTACGGTTAAATAGTTGTTTGAGCCCCAAGTCCCTTCTCACTAAGAGGTCAGGGGCACCCTCCCTACAGTCTGTTCACATGAGACACAACAAAACCAACCACGGAGGCAAGGAATCTCATTATCTGCCTAACACAGACAGACTCAACAATTAGGATATGTCAGAAGTTGTCAGGCTTAAAAAGACAATCTCCAAGTTGACTGTTACCACAAGGCCCATGCGTATCCAACATGATACCACAATTATCACTGGGAATCAGTGCTACATACACACCAGCATAGTTGTTTTGTTACCACCAAGGCTCCGCAGCCAACTGCCTTCAAATGCCAATTCTAACACTTAGTTGTGTGAGATCGGTCAAATTACTAACCTTTGTGCCTCCATTTTCTCTAAAATGGGGATGATGATAGTATTTAAATAACTTTATAAATGTAAGGGGCTTAGAATAATATCTGGCACACAGAAAGCATCATATATGTGTCTATCATTATCATTATGTGGTCAGCCTTCACTTTTCCATGGTAAGCTATCTCTTCCCTTTGGATCACTGCATATGCTCTTCCTAGGTTTGAAACATTGTTTCCTATCTGGCCTTCATCTACTATCTGCTAAATCTTCATGTCTCCAGGAAGCCTTCCTGGCCAACTCAGCTGGGCCAGCCATCCCTGCATCTGCAGCCACCACATCTTGTGCTTTCTCAACCCTGTATTAGCGTCCCCATATTATTATCTGTCTCCCCAACCAGATCCTGTTCATTGGTGTATCCCTAGCACCTGGCACAGACAAGTCACTCAATAAATATGTGCTGAACAAATGAATGGGAAATAGATGAAGGGTAGCTTTCATCACTCAACAAGCATTTACTAAGTGCCTGCAAGATGTCACACTCTGGTCTATGCCTGGAAATACATGATGGAACAGAACACCAAGGCTGCTCTCCAAGAACTCACAGAGTTTCTGCCTTCTAGCAGTAACTCCAGAAAAAAGTGGAGGTGGGTGTAGCCCTGCCCAAGACAGGAGGTCAACCAAGTACCAGAAGGAAGAGGTGCTCTCAGAGGGGAATACAGGTTTACCTAGGATAGGTCTGTTTAATTGGAAGCAAGCAGCAGAAGCTTTGATTCTGTTTATCATGCCTGCATGTGAAAAATGAAGGTCACTCTGCATGGATGAAAAACAAAAAGTGGACTCTTCTTTATGAGGGTGATTTTTTACCCAAGCATCACTCTGTTTCAAGAGAAACACTGGTATAGAAGATACAAGATGGCCGTTTAGGAACAGCTTGGAGTTGCAGCTCCCAGTGAAAGTGCAGAGGGTGAGTGCATGCGCATTTTTATTGCCCACGGACCAGGAGATTCCCAGACGGAGGAGCCCCATGGGTTGCCAGCACAGCTGTTTTGGCCAGCCTGGTTCTTTTGGGCGGCACGGCTGCTTTGTCAGCTCCCCGGCCGGCGGTTCTCTGTACAAAATACACTGGTCTGGGTGCCCTTTTGGCTGGTGGTTGGAGACCCGGGAAGTCGCCCATTCATCTGATTAAAGAGGGGACTGAACAGGGAGCCAGGCCAGGAGATTCCTGGGCAAAAAAAGCGACATGAATCTCAGCGCCACTGTTTAAGCCGGGGGCAGTGAGTCGCCGCAAGGGAAATCACACAGAGATCCTGGCGCCTTTTCAACAGGTGACTGGAACACCTGGGATAGAGTCAACTGTTCAACTAAAAAAGAAAAAAAATGCTCTGAGGTAGGGAGCCAGGTGATCAGGCTCGGCTGGTCCCACCCCAAACTCTTTGGATTGAGAGTTTCACAGGAAGTGCAGCTGAACCCAGGACGGTCCAGCTCTGTGGGGGAGGGGTGTCTGCCATTACCGAGGCACTCCCCACTACAGAGGTAGTCCTCCATTGCTGAGGCAGCCACTGCTGTTGCCAAGGCAACCCACCATTGCTGAGGCTGCCTGCCATTGCCAAGGCAATCTTTCATTACAGAGAGAATCCACCAATACAGAGGTGGGCCACCATTGCCGAGGCAGTTCTAACTATACCCATATAAACAGGACTGCAGGGAAGTTCACAAGGCAGCTGGGTGGAGCCCACAGCAGCTCAGCAAAGCCTCTGCAGGCAGACTGTGACTAGGCTGCCTCCTTGCTGGGCTGGGCAGGGCAGTCCTGAAAAAAAAAAAAAAAAAAAGGCAGCAGCACAATGGAAACTCATAAATAAAGCCCTAACTCCCTGGGACAGAGCACCTGGAAACAAAAAGTGGTTTATGAGTTCTGCTGCAGCAGACCTAAACGTACCTGCCCAGCAGCTCTGAATGAACAGCGGAGCTCACAGCTCAGCACTTGAGCTCCTATAAAGGACACACTGTCTCCTCGAGCAGCTCCCTGACCCCGCTATATCCAAAGAGTCATCTCATAAAGGAGAGCTCAGACTGACATCTGGCAGGTATCCTTCTGCAACAAAGGTAGTGGAAGAAAAAACTGGCAGCAACACTTACTGTTCTGCTGCTGCTGCAGGCGATCCCCAGGCAAAGTGGACCTCAGCAGTCCTGCAGCAGAGGGGCCAGACTGTTAGAAGGAAAACTAAGAAACAGAAATAACCTCATTATCAACAAACAGAACATCCACTCAGAGACCCAATCTGAAAGTCAGCAACTACAAAGATGACAGGTAGATAAATCCATAAAGACGGGAAGAAACCAGTGCAAAAAGAATGAAAACACCCAAAACCAGAAAACCTCTCCTCCTACAAGGGATCACAACTCCTCACCAGCAAGGGAACAAGGTTGGATGGAGAATGAGTATGACGAAATGACAGAATCAGACTTCAGAAGGTGGGTAGTAAGAAACATCTGTGAGCTAAAAGAACATGTTCTAACCCAATGCAAAGAAACTAAGAACCTTGAAAAAAGATTTGACGAAATGCTAATGAGAATGAACAACCTAGAAAGGAATATTAGTGAATTGATGGAGCTGAAAAACACAACATGAGAACTTCGCAAAGCGTGCACAAGTTTCAACAGTTGAATTGACCAAACAGACGAAAGGATATCAGAGGTCGAAAATCAACTCAATGAAATAAAATGAGAAGGCATGATTAGAGAAAAAAGGGTAAAAAGGAATGAACAAAGCCTCCAAGAAATGTGAAACTATGTGAAAAGACCTAATCTACGTTTGATAGGTGTACCTGAATACGATGAATGAATTAGAGCTGGAAAATACTCTTCAGGACATTATCCAGAAAAACTTCCCCAACCTAGCAAGGCAGGAAAACATTCAAGTCCAGAAAATACAGAGAACACCACAAAGATATTCCTCATGAAGAGCAACCCCAAGGCACATAATCGTCAGATTCACCAGTGTTGAAATGAAGGAGAAAATGCTAAGGGCAGCCAGAGAGAAAGGTCGGGTTACCCACAAAGGGAAGACCATCAGACTCATAGCAGATCTCTCAGCAGAAACGTTACTAGCCAGAAGAGAGTGGGGGCCAATATTCAACATCCTTAAAGAAAACAACTTTCAACCCAGAATTTCATATTCAGCCAAACTAAGCTTCATAAGTGAAGGAAAAATAAAATCCTTTGTGAACAAGTAGTCAGAGACTTCGTCACCACCAGGCCTGCTTTACAAGAGCTCCTGAAAGAGGCTCTACACATAGAAAGGAACAACCAGTACCAGCCACTCCAAGAACATGCCAAATGGTAAAGAGCATCAACACAATGAAGAATCTGAATCAAATAATGGACAAAATAGCCAGCTAGCACCAAAATGGCAGTATCAAATTCACACATAACAATATTAACCCTATATGTAAATGGACTAAATGCCCCAATCAAAAGACACAGACAGGCAAATTGGTTAAAACACCAAAACCCATTGGTGTCCTGTATCCAGGAAACCCATCTCACATCCAAGGATACACAAAGGCTCAAAATAAAGGGATGAAGGAAGATTTACCAAGCAAATGGAGTGCAAAAAAAAAGGAGGAGTTGCAATTCTCATCTCTGATAAAATAGACTTTAAAGCAACAAAGATCAAAAGAGACAAAGAAGGACATTAGATAATGGTAAAAGGATCAATACAACAAGAAGAGTTAACGATCCTCAATATATATGCACCCAATACAGGAGCACCCAGATACATAAGGCAAGTTCTTAATGACTTACAAAGAGACTTAGGCTCCCACACAATAATAGTGGGAGACTTTAACACCCCATTGTCACTATTAGACAGAACAACCAGACAGAAAATTAACAAGGATATCCAGGACTTGAACTTACACCTGGACCAAACAAACCTAATAGACATTTACAGAACTCGCCAACCCAAATCCACAGAATATACATTCTTCTCAGCATCACATGATGCCTACTCTAAAATTGACCACATAATTGGCAGTAAATCACTCCTCAGCAAATGCAAAAGAGCAGAAATCATAACAAACAGTCTCTCAGATCACAGTACAATCAAGTTAGAACTCAGAATTCAAAAACTAACTCAGAACCGCAGAGCTTCATGGAAACTGAACAACTTGCTCTTGAATGTTGACTGGATAAACAATGAAATGAAGGCAGAAATAAAGATGTTCTTCGAAACAACAAAAATGAAGACACAACATACCAGAATCTCTGGGACACATTTAAAGCAGTCTCTAGAGGAAAATATATACCAATAAGTGCCCACATGAGAAGCAAGGAGAGATCTAAAATTGACACCCTATGGTCAAAGTGGAAAGAGCTAGAGGAGCAAGATTAAAAAAAAAAAAATCAAAACCTCGTAGAAAACAAGAAATAGCTAAGATCAGAGCAGAACTGAAGGAGATAGAGACACAAAAAACTCTTCAAAAAAATCAATAAATCCACGAGATGGTTTTTCGAAAAGATCAACCAAATAGACCACTAGCCAGATTAATGAAAAAGAAAAGAGAGAATAACCAAATTGATGCAATAAAAAATGATAAAGGGGGATATTACAACAGATTCCACAGAAATTCAAACCATCATCAGAGATTATTACAAACAACTCCATGCACATAAATTAGCAAACCTGGAAGAAATGGATAAATTCCTGGACACTTGCATCCTCCCAAGCCTAAACCAGGAAGAAGTTCAAACCCAGAACAGACCCATAACAAGATCTGAAGTTGAGACAGCAATTAAGAGCCTACCACCCCAAAAAAGTCCAGGTCCAGATGGGTTCACAGCCAAATTCTACCAGACATACAAAGAGGAGCTGGTACCATTCCTTCTGAAACTATTCCAAGCAATCCAAAAGGAGGGAATCCTTCCCAAATCATTTTATGAGACCAATAACATCCTGATACCAAAACCCGGCAGAGACTCAGCAAGAAAAGAAAACTTCAGGCCAATATCCATGATGAACATAGATGCAAAAATCTTCAATAAAATACTGGCAAGCTGATTGCAACAGCACATCAAAAAGCTTATCCACCATGATCAAGTAGGCTTCATCTCGGGGATGCAAGGCTGGTTCAACATATGCAAGTCTATAAATGTAATTCACCACATAAACAGAACCAAAGACAAAAACCACATAATTATCTCAATTGATGCAGAGAAAGCCTTTGACAAAATTCAACAGCCCTTTATGCTAAAAACCCTGAATAAACTAGGTATTGATGGAATGTATCTCAAAATAATAAAAGCTATTTATGACAAACCAACAGTCAATATCATACTGAATGGGCAAAAACTGGAAGCATTCCCTTTGAAATCTGGCACTAGACAAGGATGCCCTCTCTCACCACTCCTATTCAATACAGTACTGGAAGTTCTAGCCAGAGCAATCAGGCAAGAAAAAGAAATAAAGGGTATTCAATTAGGAAAGAAGGAAGTCAAATTGTCTCTATTTGTAGACGACATGATGGTATATTTAGAAGACCCCATCGTCTCAGCCCCAAATCTGAAACTGATAAGCAACTTCAGCAAAGTCTCAGGATACAAAATCAATGTGCAAAAATCACAAGCATTCCTATACATCAATACCAGACTTAAAGAGAGCCAAATCAAGAACGAACAGCCATTCACGATTGCTACGAAGAGAATAAAATACCCAGGAATACAACTAACAAGGAACATAAAGGACCTCTTCAAGGAGAACTACAAGCCACTGCTCAATGAAATAAGAGAGGACACAAACAGATGGAGAAACATTCCATGTTCATGGTTAGGAAGAATCAATATCATGAAAATGGCCATACTGCCCAAAGTAATTTACAGATTCAATGCTATCCCCATCAAGCTACCAATGACCTTCTTCACAGAACTGGAAAAAACCACCTTAAACTTCATATGGAACCAAAAGAGAGCCTGCATAGCCAAGTCAATTCTAAGCAAAAAGAACAAAGTGGGAGGCGTCACACTACCGGACTTCACACTATACTGCAAGGTCACAGTAATCAAAACAGCACAGTACCGGTACCAAAACAGAGATTTAGACCAATGGAACAGAACGGAGGCCTCGGAGGCAACACAACATATGTACAACCATCTGATCTTTGACAAACCTGACAAAAACAAGCAATGGGGAAAGGACTCGCTGTTTAATAGATGGTGTTGGGAAAACTGAATAGCCATGTGCAGAAAGCAGAACCTGGACCCCTTCCTGACACCTTACACTAAAATTAACTCCAGATGGATTAAAGACTTAAACATCAGACCTAACACCATAAAAACCCTAGAAGAAAATCTAGACAAATCCATTCAGGACATAAACATAGGCAAGGACTTCACGACCAAAACACCAAAAGCATTAGCAACAAAAGCCAAAATAGACAAATGGGACCTAATCAAACTCCACAGCTTCTGCACAGCAAAAGAAACAGTCATTAGAGTGAATTGGCAACCAACAGAATGGGAAAAAATTTTTGCAGTTTACCCGTCTGACAAAGGGCTGATATTCAGAATTTACAAAGAACTAAAACAGATTTACAAGAAAAAAACAAGCCCATTCAAAAGTGGGCAAAGGATGTGAACAGATACTTTACAAAAGAAGACATACATGAGGCCAACAAACATATGAAAAAATGCTCATCATCACTGGTCATCAGATAAATGCAAATCAAAACTACATTGATATACCATTTCACGACAGTTAGAATGGCGATCATTAAAAAATCTGGAGACAACAGATGCTGGAGAGGATGTAGAGAAATAGGAACACTTTTACACTGTTGGTGGGAGTGTAAATTAGTTCAGCCATTGTGGAAGACAATGTGGCGATTCATCAAGGACCTAGAAATAGAAATTTCATTTGACCCAGTAATCCCATTACTGGGTATATATCCAAAGGATTATAAATCATTCTAATATAAGGACACATGCACACGAATGTTCATTGCAGCACTGTTTACAATAGCAAAGACCTGGAACCAATACAAATGCCCATCGATGATAGACCGGACAGGGAAAATGTGGCACATATACACCATGGAATATTATGCAGCCATCAAAAACGATGAGTTCCTGTCCTTTGTAGGGACATGGATGAACCTGGAAACCATCATTCTCAGCAAACTGACACAAGAGCAGAAAATCAAACACCACATGTTCTCACTCATAGGCGGGTGTTGAACAATGAGAACGCATGGACACAGGGAGGGGAGCATCACACACTGGGGTCTGTTGGGGAGAAATAGGGGAGGGACAGCGGGGGGTGGGGAGTTGGGGAGAGATAGCATGGGGCAAAATGCCAGATATAGGTGATGGGGAGGAAGGCAGCAAATCACACTGCCACGTGTGTACCTATGCAACAATCTTGCATGTTCTTCACATGTACCTCAAAACCTAAAATGCAATAAAATAAAAATTAAAAAAAAGAGCAACACTGGTTAGTTCATTGCATTTGTGTTGTCTGCAGACTGTTTTTACCGCACTGTAAACTCCTCTGAACAGAAATTATTGTTTGTCACGATCTTATAGTTATATCCCACCCCATTGCTGCCTTCCATCAGCAACAAGCACCTAACGTAATGCCCAGAGTAAAGGGACACTGCAGATTGCAAAAGGGGCACAATTCACTCATTTGGTATAACTTCTACCCTTCTGCATTCCTCACTATGTTTTTTTAGGATTGTTAAAGGAGTATTTGTTGTTTCTTCTACTTTTCTGAAGTAGAACTGACATCACTACTACCCCATCCCCCAAAATAAGCCAACTGTGGGATTCTGGAGAAAAATTACTTGGCGGTAACTTTGCCAGAGCCTTTGATAGTTCAGGCCCATTGAAGGAAAAATGGGAAACAGAATTCCTACTTACAGTAAGAAAAAATTGGAGCAACCTTTCCCTTGGAGATTACATCAAAGATATTTGAGGTTATGTTTTCCACACCAGTTGCCCTAAAAATGAGGGAACACAGGAACTTTTCCTCAATGAAGGCAAGCCTGGCTACCTACAGAAGGGCAATGGTGCTGCCAAACCCCAGCCCGGGAAGCCATGCAGCCGGATGCAACTGCAGCTGGGCGTCCAGGGACAGCCACACTGCCTCCATCCTCCACCGTCCACCCAGAACCTCGAGACCACAGGCTCATCTTCACCACCGTCTTGAGGGTCCTCTGTGGCATGTCTTATAACAAATTTCAAAGCTAAATAAAAGTGAGTTAGAAATTACCTGCCTACCATTTCTATTCTTTTTATGATAGTGCAAAGTAAGCCAGTAAGCCTGTGATGCAGGGCAAGTCCCATTACCATGTTTACAGAGGAACTCTGTGAGGATGACTGCAGTGTGAATGCACTAGGCCTGTGGATGTCTGTGTGAGTATACCTCTCTTTTTCTGTTTTTTGTTTTTTGTTTTTTTTGGGGGAGGGGTGTTTGTTTGTTTGCTTGTTTTTTCTGAGACAGGGTCTCTGTCGCTCAGGCTGGAGTGCAGTGGATTGATCTTGGCAGCTCAAGGGATCCTCCCACCTCAGCCTCCTGAGTCGCTGGACTACAGGTGTATGCTATCACATCCTGCTAATTTTTATATTTTTTAGTAGAGAAAAAGTCTCCCTATGTTGCCCAGCCTGGTCTTGAACTCCTGGGTTCAAGCGATCTGCCTGCTTTGGCCTCCCAAAGTGCTGAAATTACAGGCACGAGCCACTGCGCCCAGCCCCTTTACCTCTGTTATGTTGGGGTGGGACAAATCAGCCTGAATAATATTGGAAATATAACCCGTGGGCTTGTCACTAAAGCAGCTATGTCTCAGCCATAAGACAGTTTCCCTGGGAGACCAACTGGACTGAGAACATAGAGGTAAGGCAGGCAACTAGGAGAGGACAGCTTATTTTGTCTTGATATCTTTGAGACTGAATACACTCTTGCATGGAGGTAAACACATTGCTCATTAAAGTGTTACCAGGATCTATTTTAAATAACATGTGCCCGGGAGCAGTATGTGCTGTTCTCATTTTTCTCCATGACAGTCCTGCTAGAGTAGACAGGAGAATGTCATAGAAGGTGGGTCTGAATTTCTGCTAAGCCTTTTACAAATGTCCTCATGATATTCTTGCATATAAGATGGTGAAAAAATGAATGAGATGAGCATATAGCTAGGTAGATTTGCTGTAGATAAACTGCACGGACCGAAGTGTTTGTTAGGACAATACAGTGACCTTTAGGTGGAATACAAGTCTCTGATAATGGCCACAGAGATCTTCCCTTGACTGTTGTGTTTAACTTTTCAATCATTTACTTAGATCATGAGATCAAAGATATACTTTTAATATGGGCAGATGATGCAAAACTGGTATAGTGGGCTTTATAGCATAATAGATGACCAAAATCAAGACGTAAAATTACCTGGGCAGATTCGAACACTAGGTCAAAATTAACAAGGGCAAATTTCATGTCTGAGATCTACATTTAATATACATATATATCACCCAGTCTTTTGTATCTACCCTAGAGAAGCACTGTACATGTGTACAAGGAGATGCTGTCTATGATGATTTTGAAAACCAGAAATAATGAAAGAATTGCTAAGGAAACTATGGAATATCCACACTGTGAAATATACTATACACAGGATTTCCAGGACATGTTGCATGCAGAAAACTTGCAAAATGATATGTTAACCTCGAACACACATACACGAATTCACACATTTATGCTGATATATATCTACCCCTAATAACTAATACCAAGATCTACCTTCAGAGAGACACTGAGTTGACATGGTATTCAAAAACACTTTGGCTTTAAGGGTAGCCTCTGAAATTCAGAATGTATTTGTGTTAAACTAGTGTAATTAAGATTTATTTTTAAAGTATAGCCTTGCTTTTAATTTTTTTAAAAAAATATTACAGTGGGGGAAAGGATACAAATTCTTGGGCTTTCAGTTACCACAAACCTAAGAGGAGTCAGCGTTATGGAAAGACTACAGAAAGCTAACTCATACTCTACAGACCGTGTTAGAAGTTTGGTGTTCAGAAAGCCTGCAAGGACAGAGTTCATTAAGCTGATCATGTCTGGAACACTAGGTTGGATCCAATTCTGGCAGCAGGAACACTGGCAACACAGAATGCAACTAGAGGAAAGAAATGCTATGGGGATTATGAAAAGCATGACATCAGAATAATAAATATGGAACTATAACTGTTTAACCTGAAGACAAAAAGATTATGGAAAAACAAACAGGTTCCTTCAAATATTGGAAGGCTTGTTATGTAGATGAATCACTAAACTTATGAGTTTTTCCAAAGGCAAACATGAAGACAAATAAATACAAGTGATTTTTTTCTATTAAAAAATAAATAAAAACATTCTAACAGGAATGAATGACAAAACAGCCTATCAGGCCAGGTCATGAGCTCCCTGTCATCAGAGGTATTCAACTAAAATACCGTATGTAAAAAGATGTTGGGTTTTATTATAAACAAAACTATGTAATATTTAATATCTCCGACAACTCTAATGTTCTATGGTTCCATATTTTGACTGCAGAATCAATTTTCAATCAATGTATAATATCAATTCCAAATCCCACAGGTGGTATACTCTACCACAAGGTGGCAGTAGACGCCTTGGGCTCTGGGTCCTAAATGTTAGGTGTGGTTAAAAAGAAGTTAGCATTATACTTTAAAAAATAAAACAATAAAAGAACAAAGTCCAATCATTAAGCCAAAAAAAGTAATCCCTTTTAAAGAAACATGTAAGTATAATTCATAATCTTTCTGATTATTCCATCACAATGGTTCTTAACCCATTGGCTTTCCTCTTGTACATTTCTTTTGCACAGGGTCTACAGAGACCCCTTACCTTGTGTGGCCTCCTCACTCTGGTGTCAAGCTTCTTGACTTGTATACAGTTCCTGATCCTTGTGTCTGTTCTTGATGGAAAACTCCCCTCTGCTTCCTCTGCAGCTGCAGATCATATTTGCCACTACAATCTTTCTTCCCCACCCAAGAAGAACTATTGGAGGGTCAGAAAAACATCCAGCCCCTTCCTGCTTCTAGCCTGCCTGCTCTGTATCCACAGAGCTGAAGCCACAAAACAAGCAATCAACAAACAAAAACAGAATAGGCCCCACTCTGACAGCATGAAAGTATATGATTATCTTTTCCCAATACTAGAGAATAATCTTTCACCCAGCTCTTAAAGAGAAAACTTCCTTTCTCCAGCCACAGCTGTTTGGCTTGGTGTTGCTTGTTGGGGGGAGAGAGCATGGGGAGAAATGCCAGATACAGGTGATGGGGAGGAAGGCAGCAAATCACACTGCCATGTGTGTACCTATGCAACAATCTTGCATGTTCTTCACATGTACCCCAAAGCCTAAAATGCAACTAAAAAAAAAAAAAAGAAGAAAATTCAAGGAAAAAAAATGAAAAAAAAAAATTGAATACAATCAACATCTCTTATCTCAGTCCCTAGAAACCTTCAAGGACTAGCAATTGCCTTGGTTGAGAGTGAGAGATCACTTCAGAAAACCTAGTACTAAGGACGTATTTCTGCAAATGCTTGCGAGTAAATGCAAATGAAACAAGATTTATTAAACTGAGACTTAAAGCAATTTTACTATGTACCTGAGTCAAGGATCTACTCATCTTCCTAGTCTCAGGTGAAAGACCTCTTCTTCCAGGAAGCCCTCAGCACCTTAGGACTATGCTTGTTGTCTCTGCTCTGTGCTCCCATATCCTCCTCAGTATCTCCCATCACAGCCCTGCACCTGCCCTGTCACCATCCTTACCACATACATTATGGCCGCTCTACCAGCCTGTTTCCCCGATACACAGCAAGGCCTAGACTGTATCTGATGCTTTTACCACTGAGCCCCTCAACACAGTAGAACCCAATAAACATCCATGAGACCATGATAAATAAACACATCATCAATTAACTCATTAATGTGGAACCCAAGTCTAGCCAGCTGTTTCACTGAGGTAAATATCCAGTCCACAAACACTTTGTGTCTCTTAGGCCAGTTATAGTTCAGGATGAGTCAAACCCAGGTCCTGCCCTCAAACAACGTACAGTTGAGTAAGGAAGTCAAAACAAGTACACAAATCTATAGCACAAAATATAAACAGGAGCACCACAAAAAGATGACTATCACAGGAGGGAAAAACAGGAGCAAAGGCACAGAGATCACCAAGTAGTTCAAGTAACTGGAACTAAGCCTATGGGACAGGTAATAACGGGGCCAGAGCCTAGAGGTCCTTGAACAATACCTTTGAGTAGTCAGTACATGCCAGGCTAACTGCTTTACATTCATGATCTCATTTATTCTTTTTTTTTTTTTTTTGAGACGGAGTTTCGCTCTTGTTACCCAGGCTGGAGTGCAATGGCACGATCTCGGCTCACCGCAACCTCCGCCTCCTGGGCTCAGGCAATTCTCCTGCCTCAGCCTCCTAAGTAGCTGGGGTTACAGGCACGCGCCACCACGCCCAGCTAGTTTTTTGTATTTTTAGTAGAGACAGGGTTTCACTATGTTGACCAGGATGGTCTCGATCTCTCGACCTTGTGATCCACCCGCCTCGGCCTCCCAAAGTGCTGGGATTACAGGTTTGAGCCACCGCGCCCGGCCCTCATTTATTCTTTAAAACAATTCTATGTAAATTCTGTCACAAAGAAGCAAATGGGTTCACAAAGTCAAGAAAATTGCCCATGATGTCACAGTTAATAAGCAGCAGAGCTGCGATGCACACCCAGGCCAGCCTTACGACCACGGCAGCAATGCTACGGTGCTCTGGAGCCTGTGATGCCAAGTAAAGGAGTTGCTACTTTACCCAATGGCAGCTACTTTGGGCAGGAGCATGCCAAGATTCAAAGATTGTGCTTGGGAAGACGTAGCAGACAGTAATGTGGAGAACAGACTGGGAGTCAGGTTTGAAACCTACTGCAATAGTTCCAATGTTGTATCATTAAGCTTCTGAACTAAGAGAGTGGCGGTAGGACTGGCAAGGGATTCAGAGCTGAGGAAGTCCAGAGGAAGAGTGGGAACAATCAAGGATGATCCCAAGGTATGCACCTGAACGACTGGAAGGATGGGGATTTGGAAGTGGCTCTGCATATGTGCCTGCCCATGGGAAAGAACGGGAATGAATGGGTGGGAGTATAGCAGATCTAGGTCTTCAGGAGCTGCAAACCAGGGAGCAGCCTAAATCCTCCCTACTCTGTTTCTCTCCCTAAGCATTGCTGCTACCTGCAAAAGCTTCCTGAATTCTCTTAGCCTTCCCACCGATTTGGGGCATCTGAGCCCACCAACTCACAAAAGCAGAGGGGCAATAATGTGACATGAGGCATCACACAACCATGTCTACCCAGGTCTACTCTCCTCTGGCCAGCCTGACCCAGCACAGACAATTTCTGGTCCCAAACCAGCACCAAGAAGTGGAATAGCAGCAGACAGGAGTTAGAGGCCACAGGCAGTGATTCAGGCCCCTTCACTGACTCCCTGTAACCTTGGACCAGAAGCTTAACTTTTCTGGATCTCAGTTTCCTAATCTGTAAAACGAGGAGTTTGAACCAGAATCAGAAGTTCCAAACTAGGGGCACACAGGGCAAATTCATCTTGTAAATGGACTTTGACCAACACAATATTTTTTAGTTAGCTTCAACATTTAAAAACCAGGCCACTTCACAAAGAAAGAGCTTATTTGCAGCTGTTCTTGAAGCAGGAAGGTCTGGCAACATGGAGCCCAATTTCCTACATGGCATCAATCAGCTGGGGCTGAGTAGCTTCTGGGATACCACCCTCCAGTTTGCCACAGTCCCCACCACTCCTACTGTCCCTGATTGCTGCCACTCCTCATCTATACAGGCCCATTTTGGTGTTTTATGTTAATGGTCTGGCCCCTGTAGGGATCTGAGTTCACAGCCTCTAGAGAAAATGATCTGAAATATCATCATTGCAAGACTCAGGAACTGGGGACATTAAACAGAAGCACAGGGGAATTGGCAGTGATTTTTCCTCAATGGAAGATGTGGGCTCTTCAGAGGAGCAAGGGCTTGCTGCAGCGGATGAAGGTTGATTAACACGTGTGTCAGGCCTGCCCACCGCCCCACACCCCACCCTCAATGAGGCACAAGGCCAGATGACATCAGCCTTGGACACAGTCAGAGAAACCCCATCATGAAGCAATTTGCTTCCCCAGCCACTCTAATTTAACAATTAGCTTAACAACTCTGTTCAGGCACTTGCTGCTGGAGCGGAGAACCGATCCTGATCTGCAGAAGCTTCAGCCTAGAAGCTTCCGGAACTCCCCTCCTAGCTCTCGACCCCAACTTCCCTTGCTTCCCTTGGGTCTGCATATCCTGCTCACACAGATATTCTAAATATCTCCAAAGAGGTTCCACCTTCTCCTTGAGTTTCCCAGTTGGGCTCCTTGGAAATTCTCCAGCAAAACGAATTTCTCCTGCTGCCATTTTAGACCATTCTTTCTTAGTCTGTCCTGCAGAGATTCTGGCCTCATTACAGGAAGCATGCCAGGCCAGTATGGGAGATGGGGTGTGGAAGGAAGCCTAGCATAGGCCACACTGCAGAGACAGGGGCACACTCACAAGGCTGGCAACCTTCGGCCGTCCTTGGTGCAGATCCTGACTCAGAGCACAAGCCTCAGGAACGGAGTTCTGCCTGACTCAGATAGCAGGCTCAGCTCTGCATCTGCATTGACAAAGGGCCTCTTAGTAAGAATGCACAATACTCCCTCTCTACAGCTAGTCCTGCTCCTGCCTAAAGCTGTACCCCAAACCCAAATGCCAAATATCAGAGAAAGTAAGATTATTAAGGGGAGATCAAACAGAAAAGTTTATGAAGTCACAGGCTATTATTTTTAAATACAGTATTAGAATTCCAGGACAGATGGGGGTGAGGCCAGGGCCTAAAACAGCAGACCCTCAAGAAGGAAAGCATCCCTGCATGACTAGATAGAGATTTCAAAGAGACCATGGAGAAATAAATGGCTCATAAAATATGCAACAATCTTGCATGTTCTTCACATGTACCCCAAAACCTAAAATGCAAAAAAAAAAAAAAAAGATGGAATGAATAAAAAGTTATTCAAAATTGAAAAAAAAAAAATGGAAAAACCACCAGCAAAATAATCAGACCAAAAATAAACCTGAGAGATGACAATGCCAAGGTCAATCACAAAGGTTATTTTCTTCCACTGGGACCAAATCAGTGGAACGAGTTGATGATGCTCTTAGTACAAGTGGTGTCCTCAAGAATAAAAATCCTTCCCAACTTGCCCTCCTTGACGGACAGCAGAGAGGTCAGGGTTGAAACTGCAGTGAGGGCATGGGAACCTGACTGACAAATGAAGTGTAAATAAATCACCAGAACCATAGGGCATCCACTTGGGAATCCTAAAGAATTCAAGGGTGAAACTGTGGCAAGGCTGCCCAAAATGTGTAACCTCTGATTACAAAGTCACTCATGCTCTAGAACTGGCAGAGTGCCAGTGTAGCCTCCATTCATCAGAAAGGATCCAGGGAGAATTCTAATTTTCACACCCGGAAAGTAGGCAGAAGGACACACCTTAAGAATTGGACTACTGAGCATGTGAGCAGGCATGAGCTACGAAAGGAAAAGATGGTACAGTGCCTGCCTTCACTCCACGCATGCTATCTTTAACAACGGTCTCTGTCCATAAGCCTTAAAGAGCAAGTCCCCAGAATATAGGGATCAAATCCAGCCAACTGTACTGACCTTAATCCTATCTTTGTCTCATTTTTCCTTTCTTAATTTTTCCTCTGCCTCTATTTCATCACCTCCTTATTTTTCTTTGTTTTATCTTGTTGTGGTACATTTTTTTAAGCTGCTGTAAATCCCTTTCAAAGCAAGATGGTATCTAAATACATGCCTGCTGGTCTAGCCCATTTGCACAGCAGCCTGATGAAAGAGGCTCTCCAGTCTCTCCTCCAGAAATATCATGGCCTCCCCAATCACTGACTCATCAAATTCATCCTTCCAGGCCTAGGTCAAATGTTCTACAAACCACTTCCCAACTCCCCCAGGCAAAGCTCACCTTCCTCGCCTCTGAGCTTCAGCTGCATGTGGATCTACTAATTTATAGCACTTACCCCAGTCCACTCTGCAATCCACTCTAAACATTGCTAAAAAATTAATTTTGCTAAAGCAAAGCAGTCCTATCATATAATTCCCTCATTCAAAAATACTCAGTGGTTTCCCATGGAACAATGAAGGACTCTCTCACTTTACTATCAGTTTACATTGTTTGATTTTCTATGTTTAACCCCTGTACCTAAAAATCCAACCTGCCTGCTTTTCTCAAGCATGCCCTGTCCCCTGCTACAAGTAAAAGGAAGCATCAGATTTCATATGATTATCTCTAGCACTGACCCTGGGCAGCGCACAACACAGAGGGACATGTGTTGACTCAGCTCTAGGAGATCCTGTCTCTTAGACATCTTAACCACGTTCCCTCAGTATTTCCTCCTATTACTGCTAGGTTTCCATGAATTCCTTTTTCCCCCAGTGAGGCAAAAGAAAGAATGTGGAATGTGGAAATAGACATATAGACTACTTGGTTCAAATCTTAGCTCTGCCACTTAATAGCTGTGTGATTTTAGGCAAGTTCCCTAACCTCTCTGAGTCTGTTTCTTTACCTTAAAAATGGGGACCACAAAGGTCATTTTAAAGATTAATGAGATATTTGTAAAAATGCTCAACTTTATACCAAGCATGTGGAGGGCGTTCAATAAATACTAGGTATGATTACTAATGGTTATTGTCCTTGCCGTTATTCATGCTTTGACATCCAGAAAGACCAAAGCAGGAGTTCAGACACCCACTTTACATCCTCAGTCGTCACTCTCAATGTAGGCACTGCCAGGGCCTGGAGACCTTTTTCACATCACAAATCACATTGCTACCTCATACATCAAGTGGAAAATGTCACATCGTTCCTTCCTGAGAACCTCACTCAGTGAGGGCTCCTCTTTACCCCTTCCCAACTCCTCAAAGCTCCATGATATTTTTTCCTTTTTGTAAAAATGATATGTCCCCAATGCTCTGTCAATAAGCATTATTCAACTGCTGGGTAAAGTGTAAATCAATAAATACTTAATATCTACCAAGCTTCTCTATCATCTCCAGACAGGGCAGGGCAGAGGCCTTGATGTCAGTCTGTGATGAAGGCAGATGGCAAAGGGAGTTTTGCACTAGTTGCCTCTTATTTGCGTCTCTGGCCTAAGCACAGATATTGAGTATGATAGGTAGAAGCAGAGGAGAGTGGTGCTAGATGAATTCTAAAGGTTATATGTCACTCTATAGCACACTCAGCAAAAAAGAAGCCTTCAAAGAACCTGAAATGTAGATGGATTTGAGACTGTCATCACTGTCACTGGGCCAACCAGCCTTTTTTGGTTTTAGTTCCAATTTCACAAAGTGGTCTGGATGCTCACAAGCTGCAACCTCACAGGATGTCACAAAGGCTGCTACCTGTGGAAAGGCAGGTTACACCTGCCTGTCGGCAGAGGCTGACAAGAGTCCAGGCAAGTATACTGGGTTCCACAGATGGAGGTGGGTGCTTTCCTCCCAGAAAGAAGACCATATCCCTAGCCCCAACTTCTAGAACAGGGATCTTGATCCAAGAACTGGGATTTGATTAAGTTATCCAAACTTTGTCATCCTGCCCCCTCAATGGTGAGGTTTTCAGACTAGCCACTGAGGGTTAAAGGAGGCACTGCCTATGGAGTAGAAGCCATTTCTTCTGTGTAAGTCTAGCTGGCCCCCATAGGAATCATACCCATAGTTTGATCTCCTTAAGGCCACTGCCAACCAGCTGAGCTACAGCATAGGGCCTGAGAAGACATGTGCAAGGAGGCAAGTGGGTAGTTAGGAGACTATGTCAAGAGTTTCTCAAACTGTGTCTTCACATCCTAGTTAGGCCTCACCAGCCTTCTGCCCAAGCCATGCACCCAGAACCCAGAGCAGTTCATCAAGATAACTGATGAATGTCTCCCCTGGCCAGCATAGCTGCCCCACTGCCTCTCTGAAAAAGTGAGTATGTGTTGGCAACTGGCACCTCCTACCTGCTGTGCCATCCTGCTCACTTCTCAGTTCTGGTTTCCATAAACACATCATCAACAGTAAAGGTTGGCAGGGCAGAGAGATACACAGGACAGACACAGACTCTTAGATGTAACACGGAAGTCAGGGATGTGATCCTTCTCCCCATTTGTACCTTATCCTAAGTGCACTGGACCTATCTCATATCTTTCCTCTCGTGGTTTTTTGTTTTCTTGGGGTTGTTTTGGGGTTTTTCTGTGTTCTTTACATTGATTTAATAAACCACGTGATCTGAGCATCGTAATTTGGCTGTGAGCTTCCAGTTCCATGACCTCTAGTTTGGGTGCCAACTATGTGTGGAGCATACTTAAAGGGCACCACTGCATCAGAGTAATTCCCCATCACAACAGGGGTGGGTAGGGTGGGGTGGGGTAGAGTAGGAAAGAACAGTCAAGGTCAGGGATGTAGGAAGAGAAGATAAGTGCTAATATCATATCTGAGGTGAGAGTAGGATTAGGGCCTCAGAAAATATCATTTTACTGAAAGCCTGGATATGAGCGTCCCTTTCTGGCTCTGCCACGAAGAGGTTGTGGACCAATCACTTTGCTTCCTGGGAACTGTTTTCTTATCTGAAGGTATGAGGCAAATAGACTAAATTATCTTTAATGTCTCTTCTGGAGCCTTCTGGATCTCCCGTTTGGGGATTTAAAGTCTGCTCCAGCCTGCACTGCAGCTAACACTGCATCCTCAGAAAGTGGAGTTTGTATAAAGATATTGCAGCTTATGTCGAGAGAGTATGGAGGCTGCCTAGCTCACATATTAGTACTGGGAAACTAACTGAAAGGGAGGTTGGAGAAAATTGTTTCTCCTAAAAGCCTCACCTTCTCCTAGTCAGCCAGGGGCTCCTGTTGTTTTCATCACTCTCCACTTGTTCCAAGCACACCCTCTGTCCTTCTCCAGCTCGCTGAGTCCCCAAGGCTGACCTATATGGACCACATCAAGGCTCTCTTGCCCTCTGGCATTCTGCTGAACTCAGCCTTTAAAAAGCTGTGGCAGGATATCAGAAGAAGCAAGGAGGGTGAAGCTGTGGTGTTCTCTATTCCCGACATTGTCATGGGTGCCCATGAGCTTGCTATGTCCCTTAACCTAGGTCACAGCTCCTTTTGAGGTTTCTCTTTCACACATATTCTGGTAACCACTCACGTCCCTCACTCCTTCAAGTCTAAATCCCTCCCACACCTTTATAAAGAGTCCCTTCATTAAATCTTCCTCAGGTTACCCAACATGGCTGGGCCATCCGTTTCCTACTAAAGCCCTGACTGGTACATCTAATGAACGCATTTTCACCCTAGAGTCATCTCTGAACAAATTGATTTACCCTGAAAATCTTTACACCATGCAACTCAACACATTCAGGATTCTCTCTGGTGTAGCAGAATTTCCAGACAGAAGCTACGTTCTCTTTTCTCCACAGCCCTCTTCATCCCTACCTGCAAAATTTCCTGTGCAACATGGAAAGAAGAAAAAAATCATAATGGCTACAACTCTCAGTTCTGAGCACAGATGAGCAACACAACACAATGTTCATGTCATTGTCTAGCATGCTCTCCCACCTAGCCTGATGACTCAACATCTCTACTGGGAGATGACCGGCTGCCTCTCTCCCTGATAACACTCAGGCCACCCTCCCAGGGAAAAGAGTGTCATCAGGGATCCTCGATCCCCATCAAGCCCAGCTGTATTCCTGTTCCCACCAAACTCACCCCAACTGGAAGGTGAGCTGAGTTGGAGGTCTCTGACTGGCTTCCGGAAAAGTTATGTTCTCTCTCTGCCCCAGTCTAAGCTTGAAATCTCAACTTGCTGAGATGATTTCTTTTTCATAATAATAAAACAGTCGGTGAGAATTTATGGACTAGATACGCAGCTAAGCATTCTATGTGTTATACAATTCCATCTTCACACAACTCTATGCAGTAGGAACCTTTATTATCTCATCTTATTTTAAAGAGGAGAAAATGGCACACAGGTTAAAACCACATACTACCAGGATTTGGGCCCATGCAGTCTGGCTTCAGAGCCTGTACTCTTTTTTTTTTTTTTTTTTTTTTTTTTTTTTAACTAAGGAATGTTTTGGTCATGTGGAAAAGTAGAAAGAATAGCGTAACTAGTCATCATAACCTAGATTTAACAATTAGATTATTGCCATATTTGCTTCATCATTTTTGCTAAATCATTTTGAACTGAGTTACAGACATCCTAACATTTCACCCATAAATACTACAGTATGAATTCATTAAATATGAGGGCACTCAGCTACAATACCATTACCACACCTAACAAAATTAATAATTCATAATTTCATCTAATAACCATCCTAAATTCAAATTTCCTGAACTTCACCCCAAAATATGTAACCCTTCTGAATTGACACCTCCTCCTTGCACAGGACTGGGCTCATCGTGGTGAAATTGCTGCGGTGTTAGCTCATATGCTGCTGCTAAAGCCACATCAGCACCCAGCCCTAGCATCACGATGCTCTATGTTCCTTGCTATGCTTTTCCTTCTTAGTCTTTGAAAATAAGAAACCTCTCTTACTCCAGAACTCTTTATACTCAGTTTTGATATAAACCCAATACAAAGCAGTCTTTCCTGAGTAGAAAAGACCCACTTTCCCAATGTAGCTCCTGCCCCACTGTAACCAAGACCACCTGAGAGACACAACACACACAGGACACAGCACTGCCCTTGTCCACTGTCAGCTACTCAGGGAATGGGGAACGGTGGGCAAGCTCTCACAGACAAGGATGAGGGGGTCTTTCTGGGGATAGAGTCTTGAGAGGTCAATACGTTGTCCTTGTCTTTGTCTCACTCTGTCACTCAGGTTGGAGTACAGAGGCATAATCTTGGCTAACTGCAACCTCCACCTCCCAGGTTCAGGCAATGCTCCTGCTGAGGCTTTTTTTAGTATGCAGATTCCAATTCAGTAAGGAGGGGCCTGAGATCCTGCATTTCTAATAGGCTACCAGGTGATGCTCTTGCTGCCAGGTCACCATCCACCCTTTGAGCAACAAGTCTTAGAAAATAAAGTAACTGCTCTTCTGCTGTTCTAAATAAATAGTCTACTTGTTTACAACAAGTACTTCTGCTGTAGAATGTGGTCTGCTCCTGGTGTCCTCAGCTGCACCATGTGGAGTAAGTGGACTCACTACAGTGCTGCCCCTCAGGCCCCCAATCACCTGTTGACAGCCAGCAGAGACGATGCCTAAAACAAAGGTACTCACACCAATCCTCAGCCCCTGACTGTTACTGTAACAATCATGTTGAAAAGTGTCATGGCCTGATGAAAATTGGGGATTTAAAAAGATGTAGCGACATACTGTTCTTGAAAACATATTCAGAAAATAAGATTATTTCATTTTGAAGGAAGATTTCAAATTAAAAATAAACGTCCTTGTCTGGAAATACATGTGGAACCAAACAAGAGGGTTTTATTTGGAATTAGGAAATAAAGAGGCACTTAGTGCCATTGTTATGAACAAAAGCTGGATGACACCCAGAAAAAGAATGGTGTCCTGGCATGGAGGTAGGCTGTGGCACCATATTGCCTGACTTCAAAACTTGGCTCTGTCACTTACATGCTGTGGGATTTGGAGCGAGTCATTTAACCTCAGTTTTCTTATCTGTAAAATGGAGTTATTATGAAAGTTAAATGAGTTACTACAGAAAAAAGCACTCAGCATGAAGCCTGACACATGGTGGGCATTCAGTACAAACTGGCTCTAAATACTACCAGAGATCTGAGTGCAGCAATGAACCACAGTTTAGTTAATTCATCGACAGGGAGCTCAGTCCGATCAGTCACAAGGTAGAATTCTCTCCTGTATCTGCCTCCCCAGGGCCAGTGTCATAAGTGTGTAGGTGCACAGGGTCTTCAGAAGGCCCTGTGTTCGGGATTTAAGGCCCTATGGTCGCTGTCTCAAATTTCTTAATAATTTAATTTTTGAATCTGTGTTTTGTAAGTGAAGTCTGATAGAATGAAGGAGCTGGGGGTTGGGACCTAGGCTTATTGAGAGTCCACCTCCAGCCACCTGCTAAGGACAGGCTCTTGGCTAACCATTTCCCCAATCACTGGGGCCCCGGGCCTTGCCTAGCTTCCCACCCCTTTTATCTAGCAGAGGGAAGGTGGAGGTCAGGTACATATACCCCACAATGTCTCCAGGCAAGTTATGGTGTCAGCCATCCCTCCCTTGAACTGGCAGCACCATCACAGCATGCTCAGCAACTCAGCAGCAAGCCTCCTGCCCACCCACAATCCAGGTGGCTGGCACTTCCCTGTGCTTGTGATATCCTTGGAGGTTGCCCACTCTGGGTTGAGGCAGCAGGCCCAGGGAAAGAGAGACAGCTGGAACAATTTCTCTGCTCCTGGCCAGGGCTCAGTCCTGCCACTGGGGGAAGCGGGAACCCAGCAGCCAGTAGGTCATGTGCACCAAACACAAGGTAAGAAGAGAGCCAAACACCTGTGAGGTTTGCACTGGCTCCTAAGTAGCTTGTGAGCTAAGGGAGCACAACATCAAATGGCAAATATAACACACAGTGACAGGTCAAGAGAGACAGTGAAAGAAAAGAAAGCATTTTATATATTAACACCTACAATAGTACTTTTTTTTTTTGCTATTTTTGAACAAGAAGCTTCACATTTCCATTTGACCTGGGCCCAGCAAATTATAGAGCTGATGCTGACTATGAGCATCTGGCCCACACCCCAAATGCTCTATCTGGTGCTGCTTTCACCTTCCCTTCATCTTATGTTTGGTGGACCAAGGCCTAACCCTTTCTCAGAAAGAACTCCCCAATATGGACTCTAATAAATACCAGTCAGCCTCAAAAATGGTCACCAAAGCCAATGGAGAATGGACAGAAAGGGTCCCTTGAGAATCAAGCCCACTTGGAAGCTAAGAGATTCAGGAGAAGTCTGGCAACCTAGATAATGGCAACCAGGCTGAGGGGGGATAAAAAGCACCAAAATTGTGCCCAGAAAAGATTTATTCCCCTATCCCCATGGTTCCCAAACTATGCACCAAGACACCCTGGGCCACCATAGAAAATTCAAAGGGGCTCTGCGAATTTTTAAATTTTTGAGGGAAACACATC
This sequence comes from Saimiri boliviensis, assembly GCF_048565385.1. NCBI lineage: Eukaryota > Metazoa > Chordata > Mammalia > Primates > Cebidae > Saimiri > Saimiri boliviensis. The sequence goes on along the minus strand of NC_133456.1, from coordinate 26,055,193 downwards.
AATGTTTGGCATCTGTCAGATACTGCATAAGCTACTAGCACAAAGTAGTTCTCAGTTTCAACCTTAAACCACACTCCATTCCTTTCAATGACATCTTATCTTTGCAAAACTGGATTTGGGGCAATTTCTATGACAAAAAGCAAGCACAGCACAAAAATCAATGGAGAACAGGAAATAAAGGAAGCAACATGCAATCTGAGTCCAGCCTCTGAGAAGCTGTGCAGTGCCCAACAGGCACACGCATCTCATTGATAAGTAACTGTGGTTTGTTAAGAATGAAATAAAAGTGCTTTCCTTGGGGAGATTAAGGAGAACATGTTGGTCAAAGAATACAAAATTTAAGTTAGTCAGGAGGAATACATTCAAGAAATCTATTGTATAACATGGTCACTATAATTAATAACAATGTATTGTACACTTGAAAATTGCTAAGAGATATTTTAAGTGTTCTCACCACACACACACACAAAAATAAGTATTTGAGGTAGTGTATATGTTAATCAGCATAATTTAGCCATTCCACAATTTCAAAACATTATGTTATACACTATATAATTTTTATTTGTCAAAAAATAAATAAGAAGAAAAGAAGAAAAATACTTTTAATTTATATGCATCATTTTTTCAAATGGTTACTAGATTGTTAGAACATTAGTACTTGTTGTTTGGATCTAACTACTTAATCAACAGATCTACTAAGTATTCTGTTTTACCTAAGGGTGCCACAGAAAACTTACTGAGATGTCAAGGTGCTGTGAACTGAGAAAGTTTAAGGACCTCCACACTACACAATTCCTTTTTTTTCTTCTATAATGACATCTCAGGAAGGAAGGGACAAGGAAGAGGATTACAAGGAGCACATAACCAATGGAATTAGAGCTAGTCCCAGCCAAGTATAAATCAACCATCAACACAGAGTGACATTTCTCACAATTACGTTTAAAGAAGCTACTTTGAAGATTCAAACTTTAACCTGAATGTTTACAGTATAGAAATAATATAGTTTTTAAAATATATGTGAATATATAAAATAAATCTGGACTCTTTCATCTGTAGCCTGGAGGATGAATTGATCCAATTTGGGAAAGGTTAAGAGAGATGTTAAATCTATGAGTGAAGGGTGAAAAGACAGATACTAGAGGGAAGCTTACTGATTTAATTGGGCTGGATCAATTCCAGTAAGAAATTCCCAGAAAAATCCAATTGCAGGTCAAGGCTGAAGTCTCCCATGCCGAGCAAGCCATAGATAAGGCTTGTGCTTTCAGGCACCACAGGAGATACGCAGATCCAAAAGTTTCAAGCTTGAGAAGGAAGAAAAAGGTAATTGGAGGAGAACTGGATCAAAAAGCAGGAAGGGCCCCTCTTGGTTACTGAATAAAAGCACAAAGATAAATGGACATCTTTAGTTTACAACCTGTTTTACTTGTGGCCAGAAGGACCCTTTGGCCCACCCAACAAAATGAGTTAACTCACTCCAAGGACTCAAGAACACAAAGATAGGGCATCACCAAAGACACAGAGAAAGATACATGGGTAGCTCTGTTATTATGAACTGAAGAGGGAAAATTACACATCTAAAGACCACCAGGCTAAAGGATAATATTCTATGGGGAATTTGGATGCTAACACAGTTTGGCTGTGTCCCCATCCAAATCTCATCTTAAATTGTAACTCCCACCTATTGTGGGAGGATCCCAGTGGGAGGTAACTGAATTATGGGGGCAGGTCTTTCCTGGGCTGTTCTTGTGATGGTGAATGAGTCTCACAAGCTCTGATGATTTTAAAAATGGGAGTTTGCCTGCACAAGCTCTCCCTGCCTGGTGCCATCCATGTAAGACATGACTTGCTCCTCCTTGCCTTCCACCATAATTGTGAGGCTTCCCAGACATGTGGAACTGTAAATTCATTATAAGCCTCTTTTGTAAACTGCCCAGTCTTGGGTATGTCTTTATCAGCAGCATGAAAAGAGACTAACACAGATGCCCAGTCTCACTTTCTTAATGTATCCAGATAGGCTGGCCCCTCAGGTTGAAAACCCAGGCCTAGGGAATAAACCTGGACACATGCAGGCTCACTGAATGGAAAAGACAGAGGGTCCCTGAGCAGCAGAAATGATGGAGCCTCAAAAGATGGCTTGTTCCAGAGAGAAGTAAGGAGGCAGCAGCTGATGACATCAAGAACTGTGCCTTGGCCAGGTCCTCTCACTGGACTCCACCACCCAAGCCCAGGCTCCTTCTGCTTGAGAGCTGGCACCCATACAAGTGCTGGCAGGGCCAAAGCAAGGACACTCCCTCAATCAGTAAGGACTGCTGTAGCTAAACTCACATCTGCTTCCCCTCTCTCCTCCTGCTCCTTCTGCTTCTGCAAATGCCCTGGATGCTGAATGCATCATATACTGCCTTCCATGATTGACCTTTCACCATTTCATCTTCTTGGCCTTTACAGTATCTACTTTCCTCACTCCTGGCCTATTGCTGGCCTGACTCTGGCCAGGTTTCCCCCTCTGGTTCTTACTCTTGATCATTCTATAAACTATGAGAATTTCTTGATCTTTAAAACTTGCTTCTGTTCCCTCAATCCCAGTTCCTCACTCTCTGCCCAGATTCCAGAAAAACGTACTCATACCTGAAGACAGAGTGGCAAAAGAGGGGGTGGTGTGGTGGGAGGCTGGGAATACAGGGACCCACTAAAAGCAAGGATTTTTTACCCATTTTACACATTTATAAACTAAAGCTTGAAGTTGTTATAACTTGCACAAAGTCCCAGAGCTAATAAGCTCCTGTTCCAAGATTCTATGATTCTGGAACTGGTCTACACTTAAGGAAACTCCCATCTCCTTGTATTCTAGGGAAGATAAGCCCAGTACCTCACAATCCACCCTTTGGTAGAAGCAACACCCAGATTCCTACTCCCCAGTCCTCTGGAGGGTTGTGTGAGGCTACTGAGGAACCTTTGATGAAATGGGGCTTTTCATCTTGGGTTGGCCCCTGAAACAAGGGGTGGAGGGAGTGTTTGAGGCAAAGAAAAAGAGTATGGCATCTCTTTTCCACTTCACAGAGAAGAATGGGCAAGGGGCTCTTTCATGAGCCCTAGCCTGCTTCCAGTTTCTTCTAGGACTTCCAGAGACACTATGGAAACTGGAAATTCATGAGCAAATCCCATCACTAATACAGCACCTTGATGACCAGGCACAGACCCCTCCTCAGTAGGTTGCCCAGATATCATCTTGCCAGAGTTTCCCTCCCTCTATCTTCTCCTCACTTACTTCTTCCCCCACTTGCCTTTCTAACTCATACACTGTAGGAGGCAATTCTGTAGACCCCACTACAGCCTAGAGCAGTCCCACCTCAGCTTGCAAAAGAAAGCCACCAGCACTTTTAAACAGATTGCTAACTTCAGATCTCCCAGCCTTGCTTCCTAGCTTCTCTGCCCAAGAGCCTTCTAGGGCTACAACAGCCTAGCCAAACCATTTCACGGTTGCCTCAGCTTGTACTACCCTTCCTAAGCATGGCACCACTACCCCTGAGTCGTCTTCAGCCAGATGATGCTTTCTGCTGGAGCTGTCAATCTGGAACATTGTCCCCAGTGGTCCTTGCCAGCCAGCTTCTTCAATGAGGTCTGCCTTCCCTCCAGTGTCCAAGACACAAAGCTGACCTTGAGACCCACCCCTCCAGGCTCATCCAGGACCTTTCTCTATCAATTACTTGTCTCTTTTCTAGATATTAAGTCTCTTCCTCATGCCTGCCTTCTCCCTCTTCCCCATCCCTAGGTATTCACATATCTTCCCTCCTTAAAAAACCTCCCCTCAACTCTGCTCCCCATCTCCAACTACCTTGCTATTTTTTTTTTTTTTTTTTTGAGACGGAGTTTCGCTCTTGTTGCCCAGGCTGGAGTGCAATGGCGCGATCTCGGCTCACCACAACCTCCGCCTCCTGGGTTCAGGCAATCCTCCTGCCTCAGCCTCCTGAGTAGCTGGGATTACAGGCACATGCCACCATGCCCAGCTAATTTTTTGTATTTTTAGTAGAGACGGGGTTTCACCATGTTGACCAGGATGGTCTCGATCTCTTGACCTCGTGATCCACCCGCCTCGGCCTCCCAAAGTGCTGGGATTACAGGCTTGAGCCACCGCGCCCGGCACTACCTTGCTATTTTTAATCTCCTCTTCACAGCCAAACCTTTCCAAAGAGCCATCTATATGCACTCCCACCACTTCCTCCCATGCGCTCACTCTTCGTTCCCCTTGGAATTTGAATTCCACCTCCCATACACAATTGAAACTTATTTCAAAGATTACCAATGATCTCCCAGTCTCCAGAACCAATGGTATTTGCTCAGTTCCCATCTCCCTCAATTTCCCTGCAGCATTAGACCCTGTTGATCACCTGTTGTTCCCAAGTATTGCTCTCTCCTGATTCTCCTCCAGCCCTTCTGCATCTGTTCTCCTATATCCCAACTGTAGAAACCCCTGTATCTACAGTTCTGTCCTTGGCACTCTGCCCTTAATTCTGTGTAAGCTTTTCATTTTTTATATCATCTATTTTGATAGCTCCAGCCACAAATTCTTTCAGATAGCTCCTAAATCTGTATTTCCAGCTCTGGCCTTCCTCCAAAGCTCCAGACTCCCTTCATTATACGCCTACTGAATCCACACCTCCCTTAGCTATTTCACTGACACCTGAAATGCAACATGTCCCAAAGCAAATTCTCCAGATCTCCCCTCTTCCCCTTTCTCCCCACAGCTGCTCCTCCTCTTCCCAACTCCTGGCTTTCATTAAGGGTACCTCTGTTCTTCCAGTCACTCAAATTCTAAACTTTGGAGTAATGTTGGGTTCCTATCTTTCTTGACACATTAACATCCAAGATGCCAGGTCCTATAGACTCCACTTCCCGAAATAACTCATATTCACCCCCTCCTCTCCATTTCTGCTGCTGCTTCTCAAGTTCAGACCCTCCTACCCTATTGCAGCAATCTCCTAACCCATCCCCGGCCAACAGTTCCTCCCCTACTCTAATGGACCCTCCACAGGGCTGCCAGATTTGTCTTTCTGATCACGTCACTTTTAGCAGCTTCCCAAAGCCAACTCCAGAAAGAACAAATTCATTGGCCTTCCATTCAAAGCCTTCATGACCTAGGAGCCCAATAAATGTTTAATAAAGGAATCACCTACTGAGTCTCATCTCCCACTGATCCTCCACCAGCCTCCTCTGAGTCACATAAACTGGACCATTTACTGACCCTAAATATGCTATGAATATTCCTTCCAATGCTGTTTTACCTGGGATCACAACACTTTCTGTCTTCCCCATCCAAATCATACCCAGATCAAAGAGAAGTAGCCGCTTCCTTAAGGGCAGAGAGTGTCTGCCACTTTTCACTCTTACACTTGTTTATCTGTTGCATCCATGTTCCCTAACTAGTGTCCAGTTCCCTTTAATAATGCCATGAGGCAGATGAGGAGGAGACAAAGCTAATTATCCTATAATTTCTTCTTTACCTCCCTGAATTAATTCCTCTGTCCATCGAGCTGATTCTTTCTGTTCCCTCACTCCTAGGCAGACACAGTTTCAAGCAGCTCTGTTGATCCAACGGCTCTGTTGCTGTCAGTCATTTCCTAGTTATTTTTGCTGCCAGTCATTCATGCACAAAGGAGCGGCAAGAGGAGTCTGAACTGCACACAGACACAGAAGGAGAAGGAAGGGACTGATTCGCTGTGTGCACCTGAGGCTCAGCAGAAGCAAGAAGCAAGAACCTTCTCCAGGTAGCATCGAGCCACGTGGCACAGGACCTGGACAGGGGCTGGGGCACTGGCATTCTTCCACCTATGCAGAGGAGGAGAAAACAGGGGTGCCCTGACCTGTACCAGGCGTCCCCAAACTATGGCCTGCAGGCCGCATGCGGCCCCCTGAGGCCATTTATCCGGCACCCCCGCCGCACCTCAGGAAGGGGCACCTCTTTCATTGGTGGTCAGTGAGAGGAGCACAGTATGTGGCGGCCCTCCAATGGTCTGAGGGACAGTGAACTAGCCCCCTGTGTAAAAAGTTTAGGGATGCCTGTGTAAGACAGTGCTCCATCCAGTCCCCTTCGGAAACCAAAATGAAAAGAACGGCCTCTCTTCCTGGACTGGAGAGGTCCTACAAAAGTCAGATTAAATAAGATAATACTTGTAAGAAGAGGCACTTAGAGTAACAGATGTAATGTTCAATTTGGAAAGATCTACATATATTTGGATAGCATTGTACAACTTCTAAAAACTTTTCAGATATAGTATCTTATTTGAGTCTCTCAGCAGCTCTACAAAGGAAGGGTCAGGGCAGGGAGGCGTATTCTTTATCTTATACAGCCGTTAAAGTCACTTGCCCAAGATATTCATGTAAGTAGAGGGCAAAAGAGAGTGTTTATCTCCTGCTCTACTGTCTGAACTTCTCAGCCTTCTTCATAGACTTTTCCCTCCCCTTTTAGCCCCTTAAATCCAAGTGCTCCCAGAGGGGGTTATTTATATACATTTCCATTCCTGTTCTACATTCTTTCTTTTTAATGGTTTTATATACTCCCATAGCATGGTACCTGGCGACAGTAAACACTCAGTAAAATATTTTTCAAACAAATGATTAAATGAATGAATGAAAGAGAGCCGAGGTCCAAAACTTTGGCTTCCGATGCCACACACACGCTCCCTGCACTGCATCATGTTGCCTCTCTAGCACCCTCTCACATCCATGTCAAAAGCCCTTCCCAGCATGCCTTCAAGAGACCTTCAGCCTCTGGCCATCACACTCCATTAATAATTAAAACAGCAGGAACAACAGGGATAATCAGGATTTCTTGTGTTCCTACTGTGCCAGAGACTGCTAGATGCTCCATATATGTTTTATTTTTCCTACGTAATCCTCTCAACCTGTAAAACAAGCTTTATCAGTCCCATTTTGCAGATACTGCAGGATAAGAGATATTAAATAATAATGCAATATCCTACCCCTGGTTTGTGCTGAACCTATTCCATCCAAAACCTATCATCCTCTGGCTATACCAGGGTTTCCGCATTATTGACATTTTAGAGCTGGATAATTATTTGTTGTCCTGTGCATTGTAAGATGTTTAGCAGCACCCTTGACCTCTACCCACTAGATGCAGTAGAAAACCCTCCCAAGTTATGACAACCAAGAAAATGTCTCCAGGCATTGCTAAATGTTCTGTGATGAGGAGTGAGAGGGGGAGAACTGCCCCTGGTTGAGAACCAATGGGCTATACTATACTGCCCACTTCCAGCAGTAAACTATCAAATACCAGAACCAGAGAAAACTTTGAAAAGTAAGAAGTGTTCATTTTGCAACATCTAAGAAGAAACTCTAGTTCACCCATTACAGTGTTTTATTGATATTTACCATCAGGAAGATTTTCTTACTTCTCAGCTAATTTCTTTCTGTAGCTTCAGTTTATTCTAAAACCTCCTTTCATCCCCCAAGGGATTATCAAATATGACTGGACAGAATGTAACAGTAAAAGAGTTATCGGTGATTTGTGGCACAAGGATGAAACAAAGCTTGCCAAATCTTACAGAGGTGGACCTGGATGTCACTGATATGTTCTAAAATATATTAATAGGAGAAATAGCCTATAAAAATACAACATTAGAAATATTAACAATGTTCCCTCTCCAGAACAACGAAGTCTTCCCAATACTACCCCAGAGGCTCCTGAAAAATAGTGTGACCAAAAGCCCAATTCATAATGGGTGAGAGTGGAGGAGATCAAGAAGGAACAATAAGCATTAACTTAAGCATCAACTATACTCTGAAGCATCAAGTATAACTTTAAAAAAAAAAAAAAAAGATGTTTTTCCTTTGCTGCAAAAGAGAGCTCAGGAAGTGAGAGACTCCTCCCTTTTCGGGTACCTGGCAATGTACAGACTGAGTGGTGATATTTACTCAAAGAATCACATACAAACATAGATTGTTATTCCAAAATCTCCCTTCTGTATGATCTGGACATGACAGCAATTTAAGTTTCCCTGTCTAGGTGTGATGGGGTTATTATTTACGAAAAAAAGTTTAAGGAATCATACAGTGAATATAAACATACCATCACTTAGCTTCAATAGCTGCTTATATTTTGTCACGTTTGCTTTATATTGTGAGTAGGTGTTTTTTTATTAATCACAAGCTTTTAAAAAGATCCTTTTTCTTACCTCCAAAGAACAAATAACTTCAATGGGGGAGACAAGCCCTTCATGTATGAAAAGGCAAAATAACAATACAATACTGATGAAGTGAGAAAATGAGTACAGACAGTGAGTAATTCAAAGAGCTGTCATCATGAGCTGTGAAAGCTCCCAGAAGAAGGTAGGGCTCAAGTCTTAAACAATGTGTTGGATTTGCAGGGTGCCAGGGTGGATGATCCAAGGAGACTGTGAATGCAGGCACCCTTGGGCAGTGTGTGGAGAGCAGCCTGGCTGCAGTGAGCTGTGAGGTCAACACTTGACCCTGAAGGCACTAGGGGGTCACTGAAGGTTCAAGCACCAAACAGTGGTGTGATGAAAGTAGTGCTTTAGGAGGTGTAATGTATCTGCAGGTTCAATTTGGAGTAGGGCTAAAAGAACAGCTTCCAAGGGATGAGAATGAGGGCCAGGAAAGGAGTGCATGGAGGGCATATGGGGACTGCCCAGGGCCATGCCCTATAGATGAACAGCAAGGGCTAACTATGAAAGATAATTCAACAGGGTTTGTTGGAGGAGAGCGGTTCCTCATAGACATTAGCAAGACTTTAAATACCATAACTGGGAAAGTGAAGATGTCACTTACAGAATTAAGAAAGTCAAGAGGAAGAGCTAGTTTGGGGAGTTGGAAAGACATACAGAGTTGAGTTTGAGATTGGCCGAAGCCCAAGTAACCACAACACTTCCACTCAAAATGTCTAGATTCACAGAACCAATGCTCAACAGAAGGACAGAGGTAGAAAATATCTCCACATCACTCTTTTATCTGCTTTTTTCCTTTGTGTCTTAAAGAAAAAGGTTTCTCTGCCGCTCACCAAAGCCAACCTCTTACTTTTGGTAGAGAACCTATTCTTATCTCATTTCTTCAGGTATCGAACTCTACACTCATTCCAGCCTCCTCAGTTTTTCCTCTCCACACATTGTCTCCCTCCCACCTCCAAACCTGCTGTGACTCTGACAAAAAACAAAAATTCCTTTTCTGGATACTAACATCCCTTTTGCTAAGCACACACCTCATTTTCCTTTCACTGATAAACTCTGCAAGTAGCTCATTCCCACTTACCACCCCAAATTCCTCCTATGGACATCCCTTCTAATCCTGTGCTCCTGGAGCATGAGGGGTCTTTCTTTCATCACGCCCCAGCACTCCTGCTCAACCTGTCATCACATCAGAGCCCACACTGACTCCCTGGGGTCTCCAGGATCAAGTCTCCTCTGCTGCCACTTCTGTGATAAGTATTTCTACCACAAAATCTAACTTTTGCCATTCCCCTTCTTCCTCTACTCTTTCCCTCTGAGAGCCGATGCAATCACAAAGCTTCAGCTGCATCCAACAGCATCAAATCAGCATTCCAAATCAGTATCAACAGCCCTAGTCTCCAGCCCATGCTCCAGTCTTGAGTCCTACATTTCCAACTACTGACAAAACAACTCCACCTGGATTTCCCTGAGTCGCCCCCCCACGCCCATGCTTCATATCGAAAGCTAACATCATTATCTGCCCTGCAAAACCAGTTCCTGTCTTCAACCAGCCCACACCTGTTCATCAGCCAGACGCTGTCAGTCCTCTAGGCTCTTTAACCCAACTACTTCAGTTTCCTCATGGCCTTCATGTTCTTCTCCCCGCTAACTAGAGTATCAACAAGTCCTCACATTTATACCTCTAAAAATGTGTCTCAAAGTCATCCCTGACTCCCCATTTTTTCTGCCACCAACCCAGACCAAGGCTCCTCCCCTTCAGCTCTGGGTCACTTTTGCATCTCCCTAGATTGTACCCTTCTTTTCTCCACTTAATCAATCATATTACCCCAGATTAACCTTTCCAAACACCACTTTCTTCATGATGTGTCATTGCTCAAGAATCCATAATGACTCCCTACTGCCCCTGAATCAAATCTAATCTCCATTCTTGTGCTCTCAAGACTCTCCCTATTTGACCCTGCTCCACTTCTCCAAACCTGTTTCCCACTCCTCACTAACCTACATCTTCCCCTGTGTCAGCCCAGGCTCTTCAATGCCCTAATTCCCATGTGCCACTGCCGAGTCTCCATTCATCCTTCAAGGACCACCCTAGGTTCCACCTCCTCTGTAGTTCTGCCAACTTTTTACTTATAACACCACAACACTTAGCAATTAATCTCTAACTGAACAGTAATTATCCATATTCTTCAAAAGTTCTTTGAGGACAGAGACCAGTTTGAATAATTCTTTTGTGTTCCACAGCACCCCGGACAGCAGAAAGTGCTAGGGGGAATTGAAAAGTTATTTTTGATTGGCTGGTCAATTGGTTTCTGGTCCCAATTATCAGTTCCCATATCTCCCCTCCTCTGCCTCATGACTATGATCAATAAAATTATTGTAACACACTTCCCCAGGCTTGGAACAGAGAATTCCCAGGAAGACAATCTGGAGTCTACGATCGAAGAGTAGGCTGGGTGGGGTGGGGTGTCTGTGTTCATATGCACACAGGGAAGTGAGATTTAGGGAATCTAGCTTAACCAATTGGTCAAGGGAGCTGAAATACCAAAATCATCAGTAGAGGACAAGTAAGGAACCAAAATGAGAGAATAATTTGAAATATGCCTAATTAGAAGCACAGTATGCCAGAATTTTAACAAAGCAATTTCCAGTCTGGTCCTTGTGCACACAAAATTTTCCATCAGAAAGAAATGGTAACCTGGTGCTAGAGACTTCAAAAACATGTTTGAAGTTTTCTCAGTTGTTCAGATGAATACATTTATAATCTATCCAGCCTATCAGGTATAGTGCTATATTCCACAGAGATGGGGGATCAGAAGGGAGAAGATTTAGAAACACAGGTTTTCTAAGCTTAAGAAACTCCAGCAATGCATACGTTCACTGCAGTACTGTTAGCAATAGCAAATACATGGAATCAACCTAAGTGCCCATCAGTGGTAGACTAAAGAAAATGTGATACATACACACCATGGAATACTATGCGGTCATGGAAAGAATGAGATCATGGCCTTTGCAGCAACATGAATGGAGCTAGGGGCCATTATCCTAAGCAAACTAATGCAGGAACAGAAAACCAAATACTGCACTCTCACTTATAAGTGGGAGCTAAACAATGAAAACACATAGACACAAATAGGGGAACAACACACACAGGAGTCTACTTGAAGGTGGAGGGTGGGAGGACAGAGAGAATCAGAAAAAAATACCGATCAGGTACTATGCTTATTACCCAGGTGATGAAATAATCTGTATACCAAACCCCTGTGACACAGTTTATCTATATAACCTGCACATGTACCCCTGAACCTAAAATAAAAGTTAATTAAAAAAAAAAGAATCATCATCCCCAGCAAGAGCCTAGGCTACAGACCAGAAGTGTGATGAGTGTCAGTGAGCCAAGCATAGAGGGCCACACAGTGGGTGTAACCCTTGACATACCCTCTCCTGAAACATGTTACAGATCATCAGTCATTTCCAGCCTTATGCACCAAGGACTTAACCTTTCTCTGACACTAAGGTCACATCAGACTTAGCTCAGCCACTGGGCTGCCCAAGGAGGAAGGAGAATATCCCCAACACAGGAGTCCCACAGGAGACTGACCCCAGTCTGCTATTTATTCTGTGATTTGAGCCAGGGTTAGATAATATGCACCACACATTGTGTTTTGAAAGGCCCTGGGTAAAGTAACACATTGGACCATTATTGGCCATTAACACCATTAACACTGAGAATTTACTGTCAGAAATAAGCAAGCCTACAGATACCCAGCCCTGCTACAGGGGCCTGGGACAGAAAATAAACAGGACCTAGTGTTTGGATGATAGGAAAGGAGAAAGAGGAGTTGGCACCAAAAGGTAAGGCGGGAACGCTCACACTTCAAGATTTCCCCGGCCGGGCGCGGTGGCTCAAGCCTGTAATCCCAGCACTTTGGGAGGCCGAGGCGGGTGGATCACGAAGTCGAGAGATCGAGACCATCCTGGTCAACATGGTGAAACCCCGTCTCTACTAAAAATACAAAAAACTAGCTGGGTGTGGTGGCGCGTGCCTGTAATCCCAGCTACTCAGGAGGCTGAGGCAGGAGAATTGCCTGAACCCAGGAGGCGGAGGTTGCGGTGTGCCGAGATCGCGCCATTGCACTCCAGCCTGGGTAACAAGAGTGAAACTCCGTCTCAAAAAAAAAAAAAAAAAAAAAAAAAAAAAAAAAAAAAGATTTCCCCCCCCAGAGCTAAGAAAATGCAGACTTTTTCCCAGTTGGGAGGCATGGGGGGGTCAGCTGGGTTTTGGTCAATTTGTTTCCAGTCTCAGTTATGAGCTCCCGTATTTCTCCTACTCTGCCTCATAGTGTGTATTTCTGGATATCAGCCCCCAGAACCTTTTCCCTAGATTCCACCTCTTTAGAGTCCATGCTTTGGGTGCTGGGGTGTGGGGGTGTGGGGGTGTGCGTCTGTGAGAGAGAGAGAGAGAATGAGAATGAATAGAATCTATGTCTCAGGAAGAGGAAGGAGGGAAGAAAGGAAGAAGAAAGAGAGAGAAGGAAGGTTTAGACCTGGGAAGCAGAATAGAATGACAGGGGCTCCCTCTGATTCCCCAGACCCTGGCATCAGCTCCTGTCCTCCAGCTTTTTCCTCTGCACATCAACCAGAGAATGAATGTATGAGTCAATCAAGTCTTGACCTTCAAAGCCACAAGTCTCCCCAGAAAAGCACCCCACCCCGTTCTCCAGAGATGACCTCCAGGGCACGGCAACAGGGTTAGGAAACAGACGGATATGCAGAGATCCTCCAGAGCTAATCTGACCCCTGACCCCCACCAGTTCATGTCCTCTAATCCAACTTTCCAAAAGGGAGAGCAGATGCATGGGGCCCCGGTAACTTACTGGGCTCCTTGGGACAAAGATTCCAGACAAAATGGTTTCAGCCATATGAGGAGATGGGGAGTTACACAGAGAAGCCAGTGGAAGCCACAGGTACAGGGAGACGGGGAATCCCTGGCCATCAGAGAAACAGGGCCACAGGTGGTGGAAGGTGAGGGTGGTCAGTGCCGGTTCTAGGGAGGGACTGTGTAGCCAGGGAGCAGGAGGAGCAATGGACCCAGGACATGGGCGACGGAAGGGGCGCAAAGAACTAGAAGGACATCTCAGGGCTCTACACATCACAGCAAGCAGAGACTCAGTGGGTGTGTATGAGAGGGACGCTCACTCACACTTCCAGGAATGAGTAATTCTTATGAAAAGCTCCTCCGTTCCCAGAACTGAAGAGGAGGACAAGGAGGGGGTCCGAGGCGCCCACCGCCCTCCCGGCCGGGTCTGCCTCTCAAGTCGGAGAGGCTGGCTCCCCGCACGCACAGGCGAGACCGCCGTCGTCCGCCCGGCTCCTGTCAGTCCGCGGACCGCCCCTCCGTGCCCATCAGGGCCCCGGGCCGTCGGGGTGCCCGCCCAGGGTGGCCGCCGGGAGCCCCGCCGCCGGGCACGGGGGAGGGGGAGCCGAGGGAGGGGCCGGGACGCCGGGAGCCCGAGCGGCGCGCGGCAAAGTGAGCCAACGCCGCCCATCCGCGCGCTCCGGGAGAAGGCGGCCCGAGGGGACCGCCTCCCGCCTCCCCAGCACAGACTCCCGCAACTGGGATGAAGGCGGAGGGGCGCGGAGCTCCCAGCCCCCACGTCCTCCCCAGACGCAACCCGCACTGCCCTAACAACCAGAACCTCCGAAACTCCTGCCCCGACGCCGAGGGGGCGCTGCCCCCCAACACGCACGCGGCGGCAGCAGCCCTCCTTCCCCGAACTTGTCCGAGACGCCGCGTCCGAGGCGGCAGCCTTCCGCCCGGGCCCCCCGCGCTCCGCCCAGCTTACCTGTCCGGAAAAAGGCGTCCACGTCCGAGTCGGCGGCTCCTCCTTCCTCCGCGGCTCCCTCGGGGGGGTTCATGACTGGGGGAGGGCGTCCGCCGGCAGCCGGGGGCCGGAGAAGCCTGGGCCGAGGGCTGCTCGGCGCCCCAGGGGCGGAGGGCGCGGGTGGCCGCGGGGCTTCGAGGGCGGGCGCTGGGCGGCGGGGCTGGGGCAGAGGACGCCAAGCCTCGCTCAGGCGGAGGCGCGCGGCGGGCTGGGGGTGCCTGCTGCCGGCTCCCCCATGGTGCCCCTTCCCCAGGGCGCTGGCCGCCTGCTGTCTGGCTGGGGCCGGGGCCCGGGGCCGGGATGCGGGCCGCCTGGGCGCCCGCGGTCCCCCAGCAGCGGCAGCTGGCTCTGCTGCTCGCCCGTCCGCCCGTCTCTATTGTTCAGCCCTGCTCCGCTCTCTCCTCTTTATTTTTCCTCCTCCCTCCCACCCTCCTGGTCTCCCTACCTCCTCGCTCTCTCGCTCTCTAGCTGCCTCCCTCCTTCCCTCGCTCGCTCTCTGGCTCCCCCTCTGGCTCCCGCCGCCGCCGCCGCCGCCGCCTCCCCGGCTCCTCCCCCGGCTCCCGCTCCCCCAGTCCCGGCCAACAATGACCCGGGCAGCGCCGGGCTGAACTGAAGCTCCGGCCCAAGCGGAGGCTCGCTGCGGGCTCCCGGCGGCGCCGAAGCCCCTCGCCGCGGCGGCCCCGCGCCGACCTCCCGGGGAGCGGAGCCCGAGTCCCCAGCTATTGTTCGAGGCTCCGCCAGGCCGGCTTCCTGAGCCCCGCAGGAAAAGCCCGGGCCGGGGAGGGGGCGGGGCCGCCGGGCGAGCCCGGGGCTGCGGGGCGCACGCCAGGCTCCTCCAGGGCGCTGTGCGGCCCGGGTGCCGCGCGCTCAGCTTCTCCGCTCGCGCCGCCGGGGCTCCTCCCGGCCCCGCGGCCACCTCCTCCGCCCACTCCACGCCCAGGTGCGAGAGGGGAACACCAGGCTGCCCGCCCGCGGTCTGCGGAGTCCCCAAGCGGGACTGACCTGTGCCTAGAGGCCGGCCTTTCTTCCCCTCCTTCCTGACGAGCTCCCTCCCGTCCCCCTGCCCTCCTGAGCCGCTCACATTTTCCTCACCAGTTCGCCACAGTTTCTATCCTTTTTATCTTTTCCCGTCCTTTTCCCCTTTTCAGCGCCCCTTTAAACATCTCCGCCCGTCTCTGTGACCCTTTGTCCAGTTTAATGCTCCCGTAATGTCTCCCTGCCTACCTCTCCCTCCCTCCGCCTCTCTCTTGCCCCTCGTCTGTCTCGGTCCAGCCTCCGTACTTGGCCCGTATCTC
Source organism: Saimiri boliviensis (assembly GCF_048565385.1). Classification (NCBI taxonomy): domain Eukaryota; kingdom Metazoa; phylum Chordata; class Mammalia; order Primates; family Cebidae; genus Saimiri; species Saimiri boliviensis. The sequence goes on along the minus strand of NC_133456.1, from coordinate 26,039,818 downwards.
CGCGCTCCTCTTGGACAGCTGTCAAAACTCTAATCCCTGGGGCCTTCTCGGTTTTGTTCTTCTCCCTTGTGTGAATGGAGAGATCCATTTGGCCAGGAGAAAGGAGGTGTTACAGCAAGCTGAATTTCAATTAAAGTGGGGAGAGGGGCTGGGGAGGAATGGGGAGGACAGCAAAAAAAGAAAACAGATGCTCTATGGGGTAATTAATGCGGTGATTGTATTGTGCCCATCGGTTTTTAAGCAATAATTAAACAATAATTCGCCAGTAGTCTGTTTATGGTTCTAGTGACTGCAGAGCCCACCAAACAGAGGGCCTTTCGACCTGAGTACTTAATAAGGTCTGTTGACCGCCGTTCGCTGCTGCCTCATCCAAACAGATGGAGAGGTGGTGGCCTGACCTAACGTGTTAAAACACGCCTAATAGGAAAACCAGGTGCTGGTCTTAAGCTGATGACCTGCAACCTATCAGCCAGAATCTCCTGGATCTGTTTGTCTCTAGTAACCGATTCGGTTCTACCTCTCTCAGGGCCAAGGCAACTGGGACGTAGGCAGAGCCACCAACTGAGTGACCCTAGCAGCACATAAAATGAACTAAGTAAGTCTTGAGTGAACACTTTCTGGCTCCCTGTACTCGTCACTTCTTCACTGACACAAATAGTCTCTTTTTTTCGCCCATTAAAAAAAGCACCTGTTTCCAACCTTGAGTACATCTATCACACCTGTCTCCAACCTTGAGTACATCTACCAGACCTCTGTAGTGACTCTGACATCACAAGTTCACTGCCCTGAGATCTAATTCATCTGGCCCTAGTATCTTGAACTGGCTTAAGATGCCCCTTTGCCTATGCCTTTTCTGACAATGAAAATAATTCTCATTTGTCTTTTCAAAATCTTCCTTCCCCTTAACCCTGTGCCTAACCCCTGGTCTGCCCTGCTACCCTTGCACACACATATTTGATGCCAGAGCTGCTATTAATTGCCACTATTGTGCAGCTAAAGAACCAGTGGCTGGGAAAGGCATTAGCTCATCCCAATTCAGAAGAAACATTATATGTTCATATCAAAATCTCAAGATATAGACAGAATAGGGGAATACTTTGTGGACACAGACTTTTTTGAGGAAATTTGGCAATTTCTATTAAAATGTTAAATATTCGTGGCTATATTACCATCAAAGAAGATTTCAGAGCAAAGAATATAACCAGGGATAAAGAGGGACATTTCAATTCATCAACTAGACGTAAAAACCCTAAAAGTGTTTGCATCTAATAAGAGAGCTTCAAAGTACATGAAGGAAAACTGACAGGACTCCAAGGAGAAACAGAAAAATTTATAATTATAGTCAGACAATTTAATATCTGTAAAATGCAGTAATTAATAGAATAAGAAGACAGATCATCAGTAAAGATATGGAAGACTTAAACAATGCTACCGGCCAACCTAATCTAACGGACATTTATAGAATACTACACTCCACAGCAGCAGATACACATTTTTTCAAATGCCCAGGTAGCATTTATCAAGATAAACCATATGCTAAGCCATAAAACACATCTCAATAAATTTAAAAGGACTAAAATCATGCAATGTGGTATATAAATTATACCTCAGTTGGTTTTTTAAAAAAATAATAGAGTATGAGGCCGGGCGCGGTGGCTCAAGCCTGTAATCCCAGCACTTTGGGAGGCCGAGGCGGGTGGATCACGAGGTCGAGAGATCGAGACCATCCTGGTCAACATGGTGAAACCCCGTCTCTACTAAAAATACAAAAAATTAGCTGGGCATGGTGGCACATGCCTGTAATCCCAGCTACTCAGGAGGCTGAGGCAGGAGAATTGCTTGAACCCAGGAGGCGGAGGTTGCGGTGAGCCGAGATCGCGCCATTGCACTCCAGCCTGGGTAACAAGAGCGAAACTCCGTTTCAAAAAAAAAAAATAATAATAATAATAATAATAATAATAGAGTATGTTCTCTGACCACAATAGAAATAAACTAGAAATCAATAACAAAAAGAATCTAGAAAAACCTCCCAAATATTTGGAATGCAAATAACATACTTCTAAATAACACATGAGCTACTAAGAATTCAAAGGATGGGCTGAGCACTGTGGCTCATGACTGTAATTCCAACACTTTGGGAGGCTGAGGCTGGAGAATCACTTGAGGCCAGGAATTCAAGATCAGACTGATCAACATGGTGAAACCCAATCTCTATTAAACATACAAAAATTAGCCCGTCATGGTAGCACACACCTGTAACCCCAGCTACTCTGGTGGCTGAGTCGCAAGAACTGCTTAAACCCAGGAAGCAGAGATTGCAGTGAGCCAAGATTGTGCAACTAACTGCACTCCAGCCTGGGTGACACGGTGAGACTTTGTCCCCCTGTGCCCTCCCCAAAAAAAGAATTCAAAGGGGGATATTCAAAAGAATCTCAAAGTCAGTAAAAATGAAAACACATTATATAAAAATCTGTGGGATGCAGCTGAGGCAGTACTAAATCTGCGGGATGCAGCTAAAGCAGAAAGACGTTTATAGTGCTAAATACCTATTTTGAAAATAAATATCTCCCATCAATAAGCTCCTATTTTACTTAAGAGCAAGTGAAATCAAAGTGGAAGAACAGAAATAAAAAAAGATCAGAGCAGAAGGCAACACAATAGCAGGAAAACAAAAGAAAAAAAATCAATGAAACTAAAGTGGGTTCTTTGAGAAGATCAATAAAATCAAAAAATCTCCACCCAGACTGATCAGAAAATAAGAGAAAACCCAAATTACTATTAGCAGGAGTGAGAGATTCTATAAATGTAAAAATAATAATAAGGGAATATTATGAACAACTTTATGCCAACAAATTTGACAACTTTCATAAGATGGACACCTTTTTTGAAAGACACAAACTACTAAAGTTCACTCAAGGAGAAATCGCTAAGTAGCTATTTATCTACTAAAGAAATTAAATTTGTAGCTTAAAACCTTCCCCCACATACACTCACAGACAGAACAACTCAAGATTCATATGGCTTTCTTGGTAAATTTATGAAACATTTAAGGAAGAAATAATATCAATGCCACAAAAACTCTTCCAGAAAAATGAAGAAGAGGGAATATTTCCCAACTACTTCTATGAAGCCAGCATTATCCTGATGGCAAAACTAAATGAAGGCCATATAAGAAAAAAAAAAAAACAAAAACAACTATAGACTATTATTCCTTAGGAGTATCATGCAAAATTCTTAATAAAATTTTAGCAAATCAAATCCACAACATATGAAAAGAATAATACATCATGACCAAGTGGGTTTATCCCAAGTATACAAAGTCGGTTTAACATTTGGAAAATTATTCCCTCTAATGCCATCCCAGCCCAACCTTCAGCTCTATGATCTTGAATTCCTACAACAGCTTGCCAACTGGCTTCCCCAGGCAAAGTGGGGAAGTGAAGCCAACGATTTAAAGAAACAATAGGCCAGCGAGACAACTCACAGGAATATGTTAGCCATGGAGACTAGGGGAGAGGGTGTCAGGAGGGAGACGGGGGTGAAACATGTCAGATGCCACAGGGAAGTGAGGGGCGGAGAGGGTTAAGACATGGATACAAAATTTGGGTAAGTGGTGGGTTTTAAGTGATCTTCAGCAGAGGAAGAGGAGCACAGAACTGGGTGATAGGAGACAGTGTGTGGTGAGGGAGCAAAGCAGAGGACTGAACCACACTGCAGGCAGGACAGGGGCCAGTGTGAGGCGAAGGGATGGAACAGCAAAGAGGAATCATCTCTTCATCAAGTGTGGGCAGTGAAAAAGAAAATAAGACAGTAGCTAGACAGGCTGGTCAAGTTTCCAAATGTGTATTTTGTTCTGTTGTTTTCAAAATGGAACAGCTGTGCATAGCTAAAAAGCTGAGAGAAAGATACAGCAGAGAGAAAAAGAAAGGAATAGAGAATTCTGAAGCCAGAAGAGTATCAGCCTCACTCAGAATGTGGAAAGGTGGTTGTCTTCCCTGCTGAAGTGAGCAGCCGGCACCCTGAAGGGTCTGCATAGAGGAAGCTAGTGGAAGATATTTGGGCCTCAAATCTTGATTCCCAGCCCTCAGTCCATACTGCACAGGAAATTTCTAACAGAAAGCTGTTTCCCTTGTCACACTATTTTTCTGTTTAGAGTGAGGACAGGAAGTAATCTGTCCTCATCTTTTAACAATTCCAAGGGAACGCCAAAACATCCCCTGGTCTTGGCCTTGCTTGTTATACAGTTGTGACAGCCCCAAAGTTCTTCCTGACCTCTACTCTTAGTCTTTCCTGCTGCAGTGGAAGCTCATTCACTCTCATACTGTCTTTGGGGGCAGCATGTGGTGACCAAAAAACCTGCCTGAATGAGGAAATCTGCAGGAGGTAAAATTATGTCAATTTCCTACAGATCCTCAGGAAGTTTCTCTTACAGATTCCACACCCATGTTCACTGTCAGCCTTCACCTATTCAGATGAGATGGGGAAACACAACAAACTAAAGAACATTCAAATATGCCTCAGTTTCCACTGGCATTTCAAAACAAAGACCCCCTTAGTCATCTCAGAGAGGCAGGTGCCAGGAAGCCAGAGGAATTATGCAGCTAATAAACTAAAACATATCTTAAGCTACCCATAAAGAGTTAGGTGTTCTTAAGAAGAGGCCAGACATGCAATTCAGTCATCCCAGGAAACACTGTCACCAAGTAGACCCAAGGAGGAGAGAGATTTCCTTTCTGATGTCATCCCACGAGTCTAGGAGGATCTGCCAGGCATCCTGGAGGATACGTCTTGCAGCAAGTGACAAGAAAGAAACCAAGATGTGGAAAAGGAAGTGAGAAACAGAAGTTATGATGAAAAAGGAATAAAGACAAAGGTGGAGGAAAGATGGTGATATGAAGACAAAAAGAAGATACTGAGGCAAAGAGCAGGCTCAAGGGAGAGAAATTTGTTTCTGCTATTCACTCAGAGCAGGGGTCTTGTAAATAAAGTTTTATCAGGGCTGAGCACGGCGGCTCATGCCTGCAATCCCAACACTTTGGGAGGCCGAGGTGAGTGGATTACGAGGGCAGGAGATGGAGACCATCCTGGCTAACACAGTGAAACCCCATCTCTACTAAAAATACAAAAAATTAGCCAGGAGTGGTGGCATGTGCCAGTAGTCCCAGCTATTCAGGAGGCTGAGACAGGAGAATCGCTTGGACCTGGAAGTCAGAGGTTGCAGTGAGCCAAGATCTTGCCACTGCACTCCAGCCTGGGCAACAGAGCGAGACTCCATCTCAAAAATAAGTAAACAAATGAATAAATAAACAAAATAAATAAAATAAAGTTTTATCCGAACATAGCTGTGCCTGTTTATTTACTTAATGTGTATGGCTACTTTTGTGTTACAGGGCAGAGTTGAGTAGTTGCAATAAAGACCATTTGACCTGCCAAGTCAAAAATATTTATTATCTGGCACTTTAAAAATAAAAAGTCTGCTGACCCCTGACTTAGAGTAATAACAAGCTTGTAACTTCCCTTAATACTGATAGGCTCTCTGTGGTTCTTCAACTATTCTTTAGAATAGTTATCTTCAGAAATTACTGCCTGAAAGAAACCAAAACAGGAGCCAAGCAATGGGAAAATTAATCAGACCTGTAGCTTAACCTCTCAGCCTCCCGAATAGCTGGGACTACTGGCACATGTCACCACTCCACTGTAGCTTAGAGAGTGACCAAAGTAAAACTGCTCCAAGATACAAAAGAAATTGCCAAGCTAAAGAACAAATCTGACTCTTGAAAAGACTGCTATAAAGACTTGGAACCAACCCAAATGCCCATCAGTGATAGACCGGATAAAGCAAATGTGGCACATATATACTCTGGAATACTATGCAGCCATTAAAAAGGATGAATTCATGTCCTTTGCAGGGACATGGATGAAGCTGGAAACCACCATTCTCAGAAAACTAACACAGGAACAGAAAACCAAACACCACATGTTCTTGCTCATAAGTGGGAGCTGAACAATGAGAACACATGGACATGGGGAGGGGAACATCACATACTGGGGCCTGTTAGGGGGTGGAGGGCTAGGGGAGAGACAGCATTAGGAGAAATATCTAATGTTGATGGGTGCAGCAAACCATCGTGGCACATGCCTACCTATGTAACAAACCTGCACATTCTGCACATGTATACCAGAACTTAAAGTATAATAATAATGAAAAAAAGAAAACTATGATGCTGACAATAAAATAAAGTCTCAATATAGATCCAAAAAAAAAAAAAAAAGACTGCTATAGATGAAAAATATATGTGGGGGAGGAGGGAGTATGTGTGTGTATAAAATATGATTTTAGATTGATAAATACTAATCAGATATATATAGAAAAATATATAATGTATATTTGATTACAATTATGTTTCTGTATATATTTTTTTCTCCTGATTAGAAGTTAACAAAACTAAAATCACAATTGTTTCATGCTGAAAGTTTGATATTGTATGGCACTAAAGGGAAATAAAAGAGTGAATCAGGCCGGGCGCGGTGGCTCAAGCCTGTAATCCCAGCACTTTGGGAGGCCGAGGCGGGTGGATCACGAGGTCGAGAGATCGAGACTATCCTGGTCAACATGGTGAAACCCCGTCTCTACTAAAAATACAAAAAAACTAGCTGGGCGTGGTGGCGCATGCCTGTAATCCCAGCTACTCAGGAGGCTGAGGCAGGAGAATTGTCTGAGCCCAGGAGGCGGAGGTTGCGATGAGCCGAGATCGCGCCATTGCACTCCAGCCTGGGTAACAAGAGCGAAACTTCGTCTCAAAAAAAAAAAAAAAAAAAAGAGTGAATCAATATAATATATACATAATAATGTAAAATTGAAATATAGATAAGAGGTAAATTTGAGGGAAAGAAAAGGCTGTGTTTCCATCATCTTCTGATACTGACATGAAGGTACAGGTTTGACAGTGGCATTTTTAATATAACTATCCAGAGTTCTTCCCCCCACCCCACACTATAGCAACAGAGTCTCCCTATGTTGCCTAGGCTGGTCTCAAACTCCTGGGCTCAAGCAATCCTCCTGCCTCAACCTCCCAAAGTGCCGGGATACAGGCATGAGCCACCACACCCAGCCTACCCAAGGTTCTTGATAACATGAAACTGAGGAGGGAAGAGGATGGGAGTAAAGGATGAACACCATCCCATCAAACATGAAACAGGCTGATCAGAAGCTTTTGCAGAGAAATTCAAAAGACAGGTTAAAGCCACATATCTCTAGCATTTGGCACATGTTTTTCCACTATTTTCTTCAGATGACTTCTCCCCGCACCTATAAATCCATCCCATGCCATTTTGTCCTGTCCTCTCCTCAACACACACGTGCACACACACACGCGCGCGCGCGCACACACACACACACCCCTGCTCCATTCCAGGCACAAGATTCTGCTCTTCGTTCTCGTATTTATCCAGTAATCCCTGCCCCGTCTTCATCTCTAGGCTTCTGCTCACAGGCACAAATTCTGCTGGGTACCTACTTCAAATCTATTCTTACCTGCTTGCTACTAACAGAACTACAATAATATTCAGGAGGGCAGTATGTCCGGCTATGATTCTCACCTGCCCAGAATCCTCTGCAGCTAGGGGTGGCCATGTAACCTGTTTCTTATCATGAGATATGACTGAAGAAAAAGTCTGCTAGGGATTTGGGGAAAATTTTTGCCCTCCTCATACAGGCTCCGCCTTCTCCCACCAGTCCTTCCTTTCTTTCCTACCCTTTTTACTTTCTCCTTTTTTCTGCCTTGTGCAGAAATGAGGTTTCAGGTGGAACAACCACTTGGGAACACAGATCAACAAAGCCACAAGCTAAGGATGGTGGAGCAGAAAGAGAAAAGAAGCCCAGGGCATCAATGGCTCCTTAATATCCTGCATTAGCCTTGGGCTTCTTGTATGTATGTCTCTTTTTAGCTAAGTCCCTGTAGTCAGGTTTACATAGTGAGTGGCCTAATACAACTAACTCCCATGCCCTTATTTTCTCCCTTCTACCTGGAAGGAAATTCTCCCCACCCAACAGCCAACTTTTGAAGTCCTGTACTTCCTTCAAAGCACACCCTAAATCCCATCTCCGTCAAGTGGACGTTCCACAATGCCTCAAAATCAATTTCCCTCTTTCCCATAGTCATACAGGGCACAATTAAAGTCATTAGAATGGTATACCCATCTGCTTCATGTCATAAATATTCATGTCTGTTTATTCATACATCCTCTCCCTTGACCGAGAGCTGCTAAGGGCAAGGTTCGTTTTTCACTCATTTTGAAGCCCTGCAACACCCAGCACAGTGCCCAGAGCAGTCACTCAGTGAAGGATTCTTGAATTTCTTTGATTGCACAAATATTCCTTCCTTACCAAGTGTATGTTATGGATCATATTAAAACACCCAGCTTCTATGTAGGTGGGATGGGAAAGTTAATAATTAGGAAAATAAACTTGAGAAATCCTAGTCATGTTTGACTATGTTTTGGCGGTATGAAACTGTGTGGTCCTGCTGCTGACTAATTGCCCAGATATACACACTAAGGCCAAAAGGAGGAACAGAAATGAGAAGGTATAGAAAGTCCAAAACTAGTCTATATATCATCAAACTAGTATGCTGTTTTCACCAAACTCAACTTCCAACTGGTGTCTATTAGAGGCTGATTCATATCCAAAGTAGATAATATAGCTTATTGCCATGTAATTCCAGTTACGCATCTACTACTTATTTAATGCATTTATCTTGGTTGGCAAAAATTTATTGACCATCTGTTATGTGCCAAGTCCAGGTGACCAGCCATCCCGGGTTATCCGTGACTGAGCAGTTTCCTGAGACACAGAAATTTTCATTGCTAACACTAGGAGAGTTCCAGGCAAACCAGGATGGTTAGACACCCAAGAAACTCCGTGCTTCATGTTTGATACAAAGTAGTAAAAATGATAGATGTTGTCCCCGCTCTACAATGTAGTTGGTTTTTATTTGGGGTTCCTAGCAATTAAAAATAAATTTGTATTCTGTAACTACATTTTCAAATCGTACATGTTTGAGCTTATTAAACAGCAACCAAGGAAATCCACCACCATCAAGTGCTAATATCATAAATCTCCATAGTACAGTTGTCTATGCGTGCTGAGGGAAGATGGACTTTGGAACAGGAGGGTAAGCCGAAGTTTAGTTCGTTAATGTGGTCATCGTTCTACTGGCTGTGAATTCCAACCAACTTTAATCACAGCCTGAGCCAGTTGTCTCTTGTTTTTGGATCAGCAGGCATGCTCCATCTTCAGGTTCTCAGCCCTCTTTGTGATACTAATTTTGACCTGTTGGTGGGACTGTGCCTTCTTTGGAAAGGACCAGGAGATGTCAACTTTTCCTAGGGAAATGTGGGGGTAATCTGATGGTGGCATCTGCTGATATGGCCACCACAACTGGTTGGAGCTTTTCTTCATCATTCTTCCACATTCATTCTTCCTATAGCTGGGTGCTGGGCCCTCCCATTTTTGACATATGAATGACATATTTCCCCTTTTAGAATGCCAGTCCTCATGGATAGATAATACATACCTCTGAGTTAATAATCTGAAGATCCTGTCCTTCCATAGGAGTCACCTACTCAACCAAGACTGAAGGTAGGTCCTCGTTCCTCATTCCAAGAATAAGTGGGGTGCTTCTTATTTTACGGCAGACTTTTCTCTTTCATCTCCAGCCTTCACCTCTGCTAGGCTTTCATAACAGCCACCACTGCTTTTCTACTCTTGGCTAGGCATTTTTATATTTGGTTTTATTTTATTTAAACTGCACAGCAACTCAAAGTAGATATTGTTATACCCACTTCTGGATGAAGAAACTGAGGGGCAAAGAAGTTAGGGAACTTTCCTCGGGTCACACATTATAAATGGACAGAGTGGAAACTGGATCTCACTCTATCAGACTCTTTTCTGAGAGCTGATTTGATGACCTGGAAGGGAACAGATCTTGTATGCTTGAAAAGAGGCTGTACATCTTGAATGCTTGAAAATAAGTGTGTGGATGATTTCAAGGGAGAAGCAATTTTGTGTCTGTTGTCTTCCAAGTTTTGCTTAGTGAGGGGGTGGGTGTGCCAGGGAACAGTGCAAATCAGGAAGAAAGGCCTGACAAAAACCCTGGTTTACTGCCTAGATCAAATGTTAGTTCATACCTCTATGTGAGTTTGTAGCTTGAAGCAATAAGAATGTAATTTTAAGATGGTTTTAGGAGGTTTTTAAAGGGTAATTTTTCAACAAATAAAACTAAAATGCTTAATTTCATTTCCACGAAATTTTTATGGCAGAGATGCTTTAAGTGATCTGGAGCCACTCTTTAAAAAGATACAGACAAAAGAAGTTGGAGAATCTTATCTTTTATATTGAGACAGCCTCAACATTGAGGCACAGCACTGAAGGTCTCAGAGCCTGATCCCATCACTATCCACCGTTAGCACAGTGGTCAATATAATCCAGGGATCCCAGAATGAGCATTTACAAATGATGAAAATGAAGCCTACAACAATATATCACCACTGTCTTGCAAACTGCCTGGTTTATAATAGGTCCTTAATAATTTTATTGAATAAGGGAATAAAGGAACAAATAAATGAAACAAGTGATTTTCCAGAAGGTCACACAAACAGGGACAAAAATCCAGCGTTCTAAGCCCTCGCTCCATCTCTGAATCTATTCATACCACCCTCTGGGTGAGCCTAGCTAACTTTAAAATGGATATTTGGATGTTGGAATGAATAGAGCAGTGTGCCTGACTTAAGTAATATCTACATTTTAATTAGAGATGTGGAAAAGATGGAGATGATGAAGCTCTCCTGTCATCCAGAAGCCTTGACTATTCCGTGTGGTTCTCCTGTCATCCAGAAGACTTGACTATTCCGTGTGGTTCTCCTGTCATCCAGAAGCCTTGACTATTCCGTGTGGTTGGTTTGATTTCTAATGCGCATCTGCTCCATCTCACCGATTGCTTTGCGCAATATGCGGTTCACGTTACAGAGTCAACAATTCTTTATCATCTGTGTGGTAAGTCACCCTTTGCTGTTCCTTCCTAGTAATTGTTTAATCTGGGCTCCCCTGCCCCATTTTTTTGGCTGCCTACTCTCCCTGCTCCTGTCAGTCAGGTTGTACTCAGGAATGCAAATGCTCAGAAAAAGTCCAGAGCCAATTATAATTAATTAGGTGTTTTATCTGCTGCTTTGTGTTATCTGTGCCCTCTATGGACACACAGCATAGGCTGGTTGAACAACCACCCCTGGACTGGGGAGTGTTCTACGATTCACACACAGCTCCCTATTGTCTGTGCTAATGGAGGTAAAGGGTGGCATGGATGTACAACAGAGGCATTTAAAAGTCAAGGTATAGTTCACACCCATTTTCATTGTACATTTTAGTGTTTACAACTTTATATACCAGTGCAACCATCACAACAACCAAGGCAGAGCATACTTGCAACATCACAAAAAGTTTTCTTGTGCCATCTCTGCCAATCTGCCCCTATCTTGGCCCCTAGCAACTACCAGTCTGCTTTCTGTCACTATAGACTAGATTTTTCTTTTCTAGGGTGTCACATAAATTGAACCATTGAGAATGTATTCACAAAAGTTATTTTTACTTGACTTTGGAATGGTTTCTCCAATTTCCTTCCCAGTGATGTCTGGTTCAGGCTGATATTAAAATGTGTTCACATTCCCTATATCCACCCTGATTTAACAGGGTGAGCAGAGCTGGGACATGGAAGAAACGTGAGAGGCAAGACATGGAGCCTGGGGAGCATAATTATTGGCAATGAGAAGAATGTTGGCTCTCACCAGTGTCTGTAGAGTATGACAAAGTGTGTGTGCCCATATTGTGCCCTGAACCGATTTTCAAGGTCGTTCAATACAGAGTCTTCTAAATTTAACTGCCCAGGAATTGTGTGTGCTTTGCCTTGAATGGACATTTGGAAACTCCAGACTCTAGCCAGCCCCTCTCAGCCACGGAGTCATTGCTCCCTCTGGTGTAAACACAGAGATTTGTCACCCTGTGTCATGAGGCATTCCCACCCACCAGGACCCTCCCTAGACTGAAAGGAGTCAAGGGCAGGCAAGAAAGCTTCAGGTTTCCTCTGGCTGCTGTTAGGCTCATGGGTCAGAGGCTGAGTTTGTGAACACAGAGGAACACCAAGAGATCAACTGCTTGAGAGAGGACAGAACAGAGAGAAGGGAAACCCCACAGTCGGAACTACCTAGACATGCAAGATAGACAGGTGAGGGAGCAGAGGCACAGCCTGAAAAACAAAGCAAGAAGCAATTGAGGGATGGGTTTTTTCTCCATTTATGAGACATCCTAAAAATTTACTCCTCTGCCCAAAATAGATTCAGATCCAGGATATGAGAATCCTTGAGAAGTGAATTTTAACATGGAAATACTGATAGATCTTTTAAACGACTTATACACCTCCAGGTGCTGCCGGACCTGCTTAATCCCTTTAAACCTCCAGTAACTCCAACCATGGTGTTTAAAGTGTCATAAATCTGCAGAAGCTTAAAATAGGGAAATATAAATCATGTTCAGGAGCACAGGAGTAGGGACAGGAGATGGGCACCCCAATGTCATTTAAAACCACACACAGCCGGGCGCGGTGGCTCAAGCCTGTAATCCCAGCACTTTGGGAGGCCGAGGCGGGTGGATCACGAGGTCAAGAGATCGAGACCATCCTGGTCAACATGGTGAAACCCCGTCTCTATTAAAAAGTGCAAAAAATTAGCTGGGCATGGTGGCACATGCCTGTAATCCCAGCTACTCAGGAGGCTGAGGCAGGAGAATTGCCTGAGCCCAGGAGGCGGAGGTTGCGGTGAGCCGAGATCGCGCCATTGCACTCCAGCCTGGGTAACAAGGGCGAAACTCCGTCTCAAAAACAAAAACAAAAACAAAAACAAAAACAAAAACAAAAACAAAAAAAAAACCCACACACAAAGCAGGAGTTGCAATTCTCATCTCTGATAAAATAGACTTTAAACCAACAAAGCCCAAAAGAGACAAAGAAGGACATTACATAATGGTAAGAGGATCAATGGAACAAGAAGAGCTAACAATCCTAAATATATATGAACCCTATAAAGAAGCACACAGATACATAAAGCAAGTTCTTAATGACTTACAAAGAGACTTAGACTCCCACATAATAATAGTGGGAGACTTGAACACCCCATTGTCAATATTAGACAGATCAACCACACACAAAACTAACGAGGATATCCAGGACTTGAACTCAAGCCTGGACCAAGCAAACCTAAGAGACATTTACAGAACTCTCCAACCCAAATCCACAGAATATACATTCTTCTCAGCACCACATCATACCTACTCTAAAACTGACCACATAATTGGAAGTAAATCACTCCTCAGCAAATGCAAAAGAATGGAAACCATAACAAACAGTCTCTCAGACCACAGTGCAATCAAGTTAGAACTCAGAATTCAGAAACTAACTCAGAACCTCACAGCTTCATGGAAACTGAACAACTGGCTCTTGAATGTTGACTGGATAAACAATGAAATGTAGGCAGAAATAAAGATGTTCTTCGAAACCAACAAGAACGAAGACACAACGTACCAGAATTTCTGGGACACATTTAAAGCAGTGTCTAGAGGAAAATATATAGCAATAAATGCCCATATAAGAAGCAAAGAAAGATCTAAAATTGACATCTTATCGTCAAAATTGAAAGAGCTAGAGGAGCAAGATAAAAAAAACTCAAAACCTAGCAGAAGACAAGAAACAATTAAGATCAGAGCAGAAATGAAGGAGATAGAGACAGAAAAAACGCTTCAAAAAATCAATAAATCCAGGAGATGGTTTTTCAAAAAGATCAACAAAATAGACAGACCACTAGCCAGATTAATACAAAAGAAAAGAGAATAATAAAATAGATGCAATAAAAAATGATAAAAAGAGGACATCACCACAGATTCCACAGAAATACAAACCATCATCAGAGATTATTACAAACAACTCCATGCACATAAACTAGTAAACCTGGAAGAAATGGATAAATTCCTGGACACTTGCATCTTCCCAAGCCTAAACCAGGAAGAAGTTGATACCCAGAACAGACGCACAACAAGACCTAAAGTTGAGACAGCAATTAAGAGCCTACCACGCCAAAAAAGCCCAGGTCGAGACAGGGTCACAGCCGAATTCTACCAGACATACAAAGAGGAGCTGGTACCATTCCTTCTGAAACTATTTCAAGCAATCCAAAAAGAGGGAATCCTTCCCAAATCATTTTATGAGACCAACATCATCCTGATACCAAAACCCGGCAGAGACTCAGCAAGAAAAGAAAACTTCAGGCCAATATCCATGATGAACATAGATGCAAAAATCTTCAATAAAATACTGGCAAGCCGATTGCAACAGCACATCAAAAGGCTTATCCACCATGATCAAGTAGGCTTCATCCCAGGGATGCAAGGCTGGTTCGACATATGCAAGTCTATAAACGTAATTCACCACATAAACAGAACCAAAGACAAAAAACACATGATTATCTCAATTGATGCAGAGAAGGCCTTTGACAAAATTCAACAGCCCTTTATGCTAAAACCCTGAATAATCTAGGTATTGACGGAATGTATCTCAAAATAATAAAAGCTATTTATGACAAACCAACAGCCCATATCATACTGAATGGGCAAAAACTGGAAGCATTCCCTTTGAAATCTGGTACTAGACAAGGATGCCCTCTCTCATCACTCCTATTCAATATAGTATTGGAAGTTCTAGCCAGAGCAATCAGGCAAGAAAGAGAAATAAAGTGTATTCAAATAGGAAAGAGGGAAGTCAAATTGTCTCTATTTGCAGACGACATGATTGTATATTTAGAAGACCCCATCATCTCAGCCCCAAATCTTCTGAAACTGATAAGCAACTTCAGCAAAGTCTCAGGATACAAAATCAATGTGCAAAAATCACAAGCATTCCTATACACCAATAACAGATTTAAAGAGAGCCAAATGAAGAATGAACTGCCATTCACGATTGCTACAAAGAGAATAAAATACCTAGAAATACAGCTAACAAGGAATGTAAAGAACCTCTTCAAGGAGAACTACAAGCCACTGCTCAATGAAATAAGAGAGGACACAAACAGATGGAGAAACATCCCATGTTCATGGTTAGGAAGAATCAGGATCGTGAACATGGCCATACTGACCAAACTAATTTACAAATTCAATGCTATGCTCATCAAGCTACCAATGACTTTCTTCACAGAACTGGAAAAAAACACCTTAAACTTCATATGGAACCAAAAGAGAGCCCGTATAGCCAAGTCAATTCTAATAAAAAAGAACAAAGTGGGAGGCATCACACTACTGGACTTCAAACTATACTACAAGTCTACAATAATCAAAACAGCATGGTACTGGTACCAAAACAGAGATATAGACCAATGGAACAGAACAGAGGCCTTGGAGGCAACACCACACATCTACAACCATCTGATCTTTGACAAACCTGACAAAAACAAGCAATGGGGAAAGGATTTCCTGCTTAATAAATGATGTTGGGAAAACTGAATAGCCATGTGCAGAAAGCAGAACCTGGACCCCTTCCTGATACCTTACACTAAAATTAACTTCAGATGGATTAAAGACTTAAACATCAGACCTAACACCATAAAAACCCTAGAAGAAAATCTAGGCAAAACCATTCAGGACATAAGCATAGGCAAGGACTTCATGACCAAAACACCAAAAGCACTGGCAACAAAAGCCAAAATAGACAAATGGGACCTAATCAAACTCCACAGCTTATGCACAGCAAAAGAAACAGTCATTAGAGTGAATCGGCAACCAGCAGAATGGGAAAAAATTTTTGCAATCTACCCATGTGAGAAAGGGCTGATAACCAGAATCTACAAAGAATTAAAACAGATTTACAAGAAAAAAACCAAACTAACCCATTCAAAAGTGGGTGAAGGACATGAACAGACACTTTTCAAAAGAAGACATACATGAGGCCAACAAACAAATGAAAAAATGCTCATCATCACTGGTCATTAGAGAAATGCAAATCAAAACTACATTGATATACCATCTTACATCAGTTAGAATGGTGATCATTAGAAAAATCTGGAGACAACAAATGCTGGAGAGGATGCAGAGAAATAGAAACAATTTTACACTGTTGGTGGGAGTGTAAATTAGTTCAACCATTGTAGAAGACAGTGTGGTGATTCCTCAAGGACCTAGAAGTAGAAATTCCATTGACCCATCAATCCCATTACTGGATATATATCCAAAGGATTATAAATCGTTCTACAATAAGGACACATGCACACGAATGTTCACTGCAGCACTATTTACAATAGCAAAGACCTGGATCCAACCCAAATGCCCATCAATGATAGACTGGACAGGGAAAATGTGGCACATATACACCATGGAATACTATGCAGCCATAAAAACCGATGAGTTCACGTCCTTTGTAGGGACATGGATGAACCTGGAAACCATCATTCTCAGCAAACTGACACAAGAACAGAAAATCAAACACCACATGTTCTCATTCATAGATGGGTGTTGAACAAAGAGAAAACACATGGACACAGGGAGGAGAGCATCATATACTGGGGTCTGTCAGGGGAAATAGGGGAGGGACAGTGGGGGGTGGAGAGTTGGGGAGAGATAGCATGGGAAGAAATGCCGCTATAGGTGATGGGGAGGAAGGCAGCAAATCACACTGCCATGTGTGTACCTATGCAACAATCTTGCATGCTCTTCACATGTACCCCAGAACCCAAAATGCAATTAAAAAATATGTTGAACTAAGTGAAATGAAAATACAACACCAGAATGTGTGGGATGCAACAAAACCATTACTTAGAGAAAAAATTATAGCATTCAGTGCATGTATTAGAAACAAAGAACAATATAAAAATGATAATCCAAGTTTGAACTTAGAAAAAGAAGAGTAAGGTTTAGATTCCACTCATATCGTGGCGCTTGGGGGAAGAAGTTGGTGTTCCACGAGACCCTGATACTGAAGATGCAGTCTGGGTAACTACTAGTTCTTTCCTACTGATCTTCCACCCTGCCCCCATGCCCGCCTTTTCCCTCTTTCCCCTGCAGGCCCGGGTGAAGGAGTACTTCCTGGCAACTATGGGAACTATGGCTATTGCTAATAGTGGACAGAGAGACTGGGAAGAAGAAAATGAGCGACTCACTGAAAGTCTGAGAAGCAAAGCAGCTACTATAAAATCTCTTTCCATACAAATAGGCCATAAAGTTGAAACCCAAAATAAATTATTAGCTGAAATGGATTCACAATTTGATTCTATGACTGGATTACTAAGTAAAACTATAGCCAAACTGAAGAGTTTATCCAGAAGGAGCCAAACAAAGCCACTGTGCTATATGATGCTATTTTTCTTATTTGTTTTTTTTTTTTTTTGCGTCATTTATTGGATTATTAAATTGAGGTGATGTAAGTAATTGTGAATTTGGAGTTTGTGCTAACTTAATGGCTTGGAGTACCACTTTGATAAAAATCAGCATCAAAATATTCTTGGTTTTCAAATACTATGGACTTTTCCATTGAAAATTGCTGAATTTTGCTTGTTTTATAAATCATATTAGATAATTTTTTTAAAAAAAGTAAATTAAATCCAAAGTAAGGAAAAGAAAATTGTTACAGACGGCATGTTTCTGTTTCTCCAAAGTACCCAATGTGATGATAGTTGGTAGTGGAAGCTTTGGAAGGTAATTAGCATAAGGATGGAGCCCTCATGAGTGAGATTAGTGCCCTTGCAAGAAGAGGCCAGAGAACTAGCTTTCTTTCTACCATGTGAGGGCACAGCAAGAAGACAGCTGTACATAAACCAAGAAGAGGGCTCTTGCTAGAACCCAACCATGCTGGCACCCTAATCTCAGACTTCCACCCTCCAGGACTGTGAGAAGTCAATGCTTGTTGTTTAAGACACCCAGTTTGTAGTATTTCATTATATTAAGTTGGTGCAAAAGTAATAGCATTTTTACACCAACCTAATAGCAACCAAGATGACTAAGACAAAAATAATAAAATTTATAGAAGAAACCAATGAAATTTTTAAAAAGTAAAGTCAATAGAGTAAATCAATGAAACAAAAGATGTTTCTTTGGAAAGATCAATAGTCCTCTAGTCAGACTAGAACAGAAAACAGACAATTTATAATATCAGAAATGAAAGAGGGGACATCACCACAAATCCCATGGACATTAAAGGAATAACAAAGGAATACTACAAACAACCTAATATCTACAAATTTGATGACCTAAAAAAAAAAAAATCTGATGACCTAGAGGAAATTCACCAATTTCTTGGAAAACACAAACTGCCCAAACTCACACAACAATAGACAGAACATCTCAGTAGGCCTATATCTATTACATGGGATGAATCAATAACTAATAACCTTTCAAACAGAAAGCACCATGTCCAAATGGATCCATTCATAAATTCTACCAATCATTTAAGGAAGAAATTATATCAATTCTCTAAAATATATTTCAGAAGATCGAAGCAGAGGGAACATTTTCTAACTCACTCTATGAGGCTAGAATTACTCTATTACCAAAACCAGACAAAAATATTGAAGGGGAAAAAACTACAAAACAATACCTCTCATGAATATATGTCTTACTTTGCTAGAGCTACCATAACAAAGAAACACAGACTAGATGGTTTCAACAATAGAAATGTATTTTCTCACAGATCTGGAGGCTAGCAGTTCTGAGATTAAGGTGACGGCAAGGCCAGTTTCTTCCATGACCTCTCTACATCTCCTTGGCTTCAGGATGACCACGTTCTTCCTGTGTCTTCACATGGTCTTCAGGCTTTGTCCTAATTTCTTCTTATGAGGACATGAGTCATACTGGATTAAGGCAAATCCTAATAATCTCATTTTAACTTAATTTCCTCTTTAAAGTTTTCATCTTTAAACACGGTCACACTTTGAGGTACTTGGGATTATAACTCCAACATACAAGTTTGGGAGAGGAAACTCAGTTTAGCCCCTAATAACATAAAGGCAAATTTTTCTATGAAATATTAGCAAATATAATTCAACAATGTAAAAAAATTGTTAGACACAATGACCAAGGTATGCAAATTATGCAAATATTCAAGGCTGATTTAACATTCAAAACTCATTTAATGTAACCCATCACTTCAACCTAAAGAAGAAAAATCACATGATTATATCAATAGATCCAGAACTGCACTTAACAAAACTAACGCCCATTCATAATAAAAGCACTCAGCAAACTAGGAATAAAAGGGAACTTACTCGAAAAAGACTGTCTATTTTTTTAAATTGCAGCTACCACCATACCTAATATTGAGAAACTGGAAGCTTTTCTGCTAAGATCAGGAACAACAGTATCTCATCTCAACTTGTTTTCCACATGATATCGGAAGTTCTAGCTAGTGCAATAAGACAAAAAAATGATTAAAGGTATAGAGATTGGGAAGGAAAAAATAAAACTGTTTTAACACATTACAAGACTGTCTATGTAGAAATGAAAACTATATCTACTTTATTGACTGGTTTGCTCTTAGCCGTATTATTGTATCCTCACATGGTGAAGGGAGCAGAGACCTACAGCAAGTTCTCCTGTCTTCTCTTATAAAAGCATTAATACCATTCATGAAGTCTCCATTCTCATGATCTAATTACCTCCTAAAGACCATGACCCCTAATACCATCACATTGAAAGGTAGGATTTCAAGATATAAATTTTGGGAGAACAAAACATTCAGTCCACAAAATTATATGACCTAGAAGTTATATTCCTCGGTATTTACTAAAATGAATTGAAAACCTACATACATATATATATATACATATATATATACATATATATATATACATATATATATATATAACCCGGCATATACATGTTATTGGCAGATTTACTTACAATGTTCTCAAATTTTGAGCAAACAAGATGTCCTTTAGTAGGTGAATAAAGAAACAAATGATGGAAATTCAGGCAATGGAAGATTCTTCAGCATTACAAAAATGAGCAATCCAGCCATACAAAGACACGAGAGAACCCTAAAAACATATTACTAAGTGAAAGAAGCCAGTCTTTAAAGGCTGTATACTATATACTTCTAATATAAGAAATGGTAAAACTGTGAACACTGTAATAAATTAGTGGTTGCCAGGGATGGTAGAGAGAGAAAGAGAGAAATAGGCAGAGCCCAAAGGATTTTTAGGACAGTGAAACTATTCTGCATGATACTATAATAATGGATACATCATCATGCATTTGTCAAACCCCATAGAACATACAACATCACAAGTGAAACCTACTGTAAACTATAAACTTTGAATGATAATGATAGGTCAGTGTAGGCTTATTGTAACAAATGGTGGGAGAGCAAGATGGCTAACTAGACGCAGCCAGGTGGAACAGTTCCTACTGAGGGACCAAGACAACTGGCATACTCCTAACAGATCTTCCGAAGGAAGGCACTGAAAGTGGATGGAGAAAAGACACAGAACCGGGCTGAAGAAAGAGAAAGTGGAACCGTGCACAGGGCTACCATATACCAGGATTCATTCCTGGACCCTAATGGCTCCAGGGCAATGGGTGAGTTGAATGGGCAAGGAACAACCTACTCTTGCCACAGCCCTCTGGAATGCTGGCAGGAAGAGACTCCTTGACCACTATGGACACTCAAATTGTCAGGGAGAGCTTCTTAGAGAACTGATAGGGGCAGCAAGTCTGTGGAGCCCAGAGACTTTGGTGCAGGAGCCTCTATAGCAGAGCATGGCCAAGGATGTGCACCTCCCTAGGCTCAACTTGCTCCCATAGGATTCATTAGCCCTAGGGGAACTGTCGGACCTGAACTCTGCAGGGTGGTCTTGCCCATCAGATGGGGCCAGTCCAACCTGAGCACACCTTGGTCTACTGGCTTCTTCTAGGGCCCCACCCTAGCCACAACCTGCTTGCAGGGCAGTCTCAGGTGCCCTGGGGACCTGCACCTTAGCTTCTGCACTGGTGGACTGTGCCTGACTGGTGGAGAGCTCCAGCAATGTGGCTCCAACAGCCACACAGCATTCCACCCTCTCCCTCTCCATACTGCAGCCTTTCCCAGGCCCACAGCAACTCCCCACATAGTTTTGCTGGCATGTGTCTGTGTGGGTGGTTTTGCTTTCCTTGACCCACCAGCGCACAGGAGTGCAGTCTGTCCCTCTTCCCACCCCCAACCACTTTGCAGATGGAGCTTTGGCAGGCACAGAGCCAAGCAACCATGTCTCCACCAGCACCCCGCCCTTGTGCTAATACTGCACAGAACAGTAGATTCTCGCTCACGCTGAGCAACCACTCTTGCTTGCAGGATACAGAGAAGACACCTAGACCTGCATGCACCACCATCCTGCTCTTGAGCCAACACCAACCCAGCATGACTATGCATGCACACAATCACTAGCAGGGGCCCCTTGCCCATCCCAGCTGGCTGCCTCTGCCACTGGTGAATGCCCGCAGGAAGGCTGGCACCCTGGCACCCTGGTATCAGCTAGCACTCTGCCACAGCTGCCACCACTTGGATGGATCCCACTGTACCCACACCAAAAGCTTTGGCTGACGCCACCCATCCCAGTGTAGTAATCAGCAGTCTGAGAGCACCTTGGCACCACCACCCCCACCTCCTCACCGTGCCAGGGCAGTGGATTCCTAACCTTGAGGAGCCAGAGAACAAAGGGCCCAATACAAGTCCTCAGAGTTAGAGCATGCAATTCAGGAGTTGGGAGATGAACACCAGCCCACTAAAATCTTCTAGAAATAAAGCTAGTTGGCTGAATCCACCTTATACCACAAACAAACCCTCAGAGTCATGAAATAGGATAAAAGGAAAAAAATCCAAAGGTCAGCAACCTCCAAGATTGAAGGTAGATAAGCCCACAAAAATGAGAAGGAAACAGTGCAAGAGACCTGACGACTCAAAAAGCCAGAGTGTCTTCCTTTCTCCAAAGACAGCATCACCAGTCCAGCAAGGATCTGAACCAAGCTGAGATGGCTGAAATGACAGAAATAGAATTCAGAATATGGATAGGAACTAAGATAATTGGGCTATAGGAGTACACTGATATCCAGTCCAAGGAAGCTAAAAATCATGATAAGACAATGCAGGAACTGACACACAAAATAGCCAATGTAGAAAAAAAAGTAACTGACCTGATAGAGTTGAAACAGCACACTACAAGAATTTCATAATGCAATCACAAGTGTTAACAGCAGAATAACGCAAGCAGAGAAAAGAATCTCAGAGCTTGAAGACTAGCTTACTGAAAGAAGACAGTCAGACAAGAACACATTAAAAAGAAGAGAAAGGAATGAAAAAAAAAAAAACCTCCGAGAAATATGGGATTATGTAAAGAGACCAAATCTATGACTTACTGGTGTCTCTGAAAGAGGAGAGAATGGAATCAATTCGGAAAACTGATTGTAATATAATATAATTATATCATAACTGATTATATCAGAATAGCATCCGTAAGAATTTCCCCAATCCAGCTAGAGAGGCCAACATTCAAACTCAGGAAATGCAGAGAACCCCAGGAAGATAATCCACAAGATCATTCCAGACACATAATCATCACATTCTCTGAGGTTGATATAAAAGAAAAAATGTTAAAGGTCAGGTCACCTACGAAGAGAAGCTCATCAAACTAACCGTGGACCTCTCAGCAGAAACTCTACAAACCAGAAGAGACTGAGGGCCAATATTCAACATTCTTAAAGAAAAGAAATTTCAACCCAGAATTTCATATCCAGCCAAACTAATCTGCATAAGTAAATGAGAAATAAGATCCTTTTTAGACAAGCAAATCCTGAGAGAATTTGTTACCACCAGACCTGCCTTTTAAGAACTCCTGAAGGAAGCACTAAATATAGAAAGGAATGACCATTACCAGCCACTACAAAACCACAATGAAGTACATAGACCAATGGCAGTGTAGAACAACCACACAAACAAGTCTGTAAAATAAGCAGCTAACATCATGACGATAGGATCTGTCAACTGATCTTTGACAACGTTGACAAGAACAAACAATGGGGAAAGGATTCCCTATTTAACAAATGGCGCTGGGATAACTGGCTAGTCATATGCAGAAGATTGAAACTGGACCCTTTCCTTACACCATATACAAAAATCAATTCGAGATGGGTGAAGACTTAACTGTAGAACCTAAAACTATAAAACACTGGAAGATAAACTAGGCCATACAATTCTGGGCATAGAACCTGGCAAAGATTTTATGACAAAGATGCAAAAAGAAATTGCAACAAAAACAATTGACAAATGGGACCTAATTAAACTTAAGAGCTTCTGCACAGCAAAACAAACTATCAACAGAGTAAACAGAGAACCTTCAGAATGGAAAAAAAATATTGCAAAGTACACGTTTCACAAAGTCTAATATCTGGAGTCTACAAGGAATTTGATTCAACAAATGGGCAAATGACATGAACAGATACTTTTCAGAAGACATACACATGGCTAAAAAGCATATGAAAAAATGCATATTACTAATCATTAGAGAAATACATATTAAAACCACAGTGAGATACCATCTCCCACCAGTCACAATGGCTATATATATTTTTAAGACAGGATCTTGCTCTGTCACCCAGGCTTGAGTGCAGTGGTGCACTCATGGCTCCCTGCAGCTTCTACCTCCTGGGCTCAAGTGATTCTCCCACTTTAGCCTCCCTAGTAACTGGTACTACAGGCATGCACCACCGCACTCAGCTGATTTTTTTACTTTTCATAGTGACAGGGTTTTACCATGTTGCACAGGCTAGTCTTGAACTCCTGGACTCAAGCAACTTATCTGCCTCAGCCTCCCAAAGAGCTTGGATTACAGGTGTGAGCAACTGTGTGTAGCCCAGAATGGCTATTATAAAAAGTCAAAAAAATAGATGCTGGCGAGGCTTTGGAGAAAAGGGAATGCTTATACACTTCTGGGGTGAAATGCAAATTAGTTCAGCCATTGTGGAAAGCAGTATGACAATTTCCTAAAGAACTATGTGGTAGTCCACTCAGGATGGTAGTAGAGATTGTAAAACTGCAGAATATAGTCACAAACCTTTTTGGAAGGCTGAGAGGTTTATGTAAAAGCTTCAGGAAAGAATGGGCTGAAGACTGCTAGTTCTTTTATCTTGAGGCTTGAAGCATAGGGCAGTTAACAGGGGGATGCAAAGGAGTTTAAATGGCTTGTTGTCCTAAGACCAACCTTTGCCCATGTGTGCTTGACTGCCTCCTACTTGGGGGGTTGGCAAAAGTTTATTACTCAAAAATGGTGTTTGTTTTAGGCCTTGGAATCTGGCCTTGGATCTGCACCCTCTAGTGGTGTTGACTGAAAGCCTCTGTGGTTTAATGTGTACTGAATAAAGGCTGGGAAGGCCAGCGAGTTGAGGCTAGTGGCGGCTAATTTCTTCAGGTGAGTGGCCATAGACACCCCTAGCCCACTCTTCTGCTGTATTCTGTGTCTGAGTAAATTTATTCATCCATTGTGCAGCTGGGGTCTGTGGGGTGGACCCCGGGAGAAATGAAAGCAGAATTACCATTTTTTACACATTTGTTCTCTCATCCTACTTTAACTTGTGGGACACCAAATTTGGTGCCCTTGACAAACACTGCACACTCATTCTCCACCCTCTAGATGACACTCCTTTCACATTTACTTGAATTTGGCCTTGATTTTTATTTCAATTTTATTTTTATCTTGACATTGGTGTTGATCTTCCCTTTGATGCTGACTTAAAATTTTACATTGACCTTGACTTGATCTCAACTCAAACAAAATCTTGTTTCCCACCTTATGTCTAGGCCACATCTAGCACAGTTTCTTTACCTTTGACACTAACCTTGACCTTGACCTTTGCTATGGTTCTAACACTCATCCTGTTCTTGAACAATAGCCAGATCATATACAGCACTAATTACAAAGTTGAATATAATCTTGACTTTGATTTTGGCACTGACTTTGATCTTTTATTGACCTGTTAAGACTTTCTTCCTATCCTTTCATTACTATCATCTACCAGATGTCGTCTTATATGCAAACTTGAAGTTGACTGATCCCTTAAATTTCTCCTTGACTTTTATGTAACTACTTAGACCACTTCACAGGCAGATCAAATTCAGCTGATTTTGAACTTGAAATTGATTTAGACCTTGGCCTTGAACTTGACCTTAACCTTCATATTACTCCTGACTGAAATTCAAGCTTGACATTTCCTAGAGCTTATTTTAACCTTTAACTTGACCTAGACCTTGAAACTGAGCTTGAACTTTACTTTCATTTTCACTTTGACACTAATCCAGATCTACTACTTTTTTCTAATTAAAATCTCTATCATGTATGGTTCAAATTCTCATGACTTTGAACTTGAACTCTGCAGCTCAGAAGATACAAAAGGGATGGGTAATGTGAAAATCTGGATCAATATTCGAATTATGGGGAATTATACTGCAAATTGTGCCAGATCATCATCTGGGTATATGGCCCGTAACCCAGAGATTTCTTTTTGGGGGAAGGTAAGACAAAAAGAGCTAACCAGAGTCAAGCCCTATGCACCCAAATCTTAGCAGGCATAACTATAGCCACCTGTTACCTGGAAGTGTTGGCAGCCTTGGGATTTTTGAGCTGTCCCTACCCCCTTGTTTCATTTTGATCTATGTCTTCTAATAACTTGGTTTGTCTCTTCTCACCTACAGGCCATCAAAGTCCAAATGGTCATTCAAAGGGAGCCTCAGACAATGGCTTCCTTTAACTGGGGATACTAGATAGGCCTCTGAGAGAATATCTGACTGCCATTTCCCCCAAAACAGTGCCCCTTGTCAGCAGGAAGCACTTAAATTATCGTCTCTATACTAATGGCAGATGTACCTCGTCAGAGGGGGGACTGGTGGCAGAGGCAGCCCATCTGGAGCAGTGGTTGTTGAATGTGCCAGCTGCAGTGGGGGAGACACACTGGGGTTGCACACTCCATGGTGCCAGCAGGAGCCAGAAACAGGTGGGGGCCCTGTGCCCTACTGTTGGTGGGGTGGAAGCCCCATGCTCCTGGGCACAGCTGCAGCCACCTAGCTGTGGCTCTGGACCCAGGCATCCCTGTGCTCTCAAGGCCCTGGAAGCCCCCCTGCCCATGCAGGCTCAGAAGTGCCTGCTCCCACTCCCTGGCTCCTCCCTGCTCTTGGCACCCACTATGATCCTGGAGCAAAGTTGAAGCCAAGCCTGGATGCTGTCGTGACCTGGCCTAGTTTGTATGCACTTGGGGCGGCACTAACATGTCAGCCCTACCACTGCCTCAGCCCTCTCTAGACTTTGGGTGCTGACTTTGGGTTCCCTCCTTTAGGAGGGAGGCTGCGGGTGGTTAGGGGCAACTTGGTGCAGGCCTGCAGGTGCCCTTTGACACAAACAGCCTGGGCACCATGAAAAGCATGTTGGTGGCAGGAGGCAGACAGGCTCCTGGGTGAAAAGAGGCAGGGCCCTGTTGAAAACCCCACTTCAATCTAGGGATGGCCTGAAGCCTGTGGGCTGGGCTGCCAGTTCAGGGTAGAGTTTGCAGCCTGGAGTGAGAACTTATGGTACTTTTTCCAGGCCAACCCGTGGCCACTCATGGACCAACCAGCATGCAATTCCTCCCTTCTGTGCCCATTAAAAACCCTGGACTCAGCCAGACCCACACTTGTTGGGATGACCTATCTGTGGAAAAGAGCTACCCATTCCAGGTCTCTTCTCCACTGAGAGCTGGACACTCATTGGAACGACCTGCCTGCAGAAAGGATCTACCCACTCAGGGTCTCCTGAGAGCTGTTCTGTCACTCAGTGAAGCTTCCCTCCGTCTTGCTTACCCTCCAGTTGTCTACATACCTCATTCCTCCTGGAGGCAGGATAAGAACTTGGGACCCACTGAATGGTGGGACTGAAAGAGCTATAATACAAACAGGGCTGAAACATGCTTCCCACTTGCCATGTTGCAGGCAATGAGGAGAGAAGAGCTGTAGGTCTTCTGGGAACCCAGACCTTGGAGCTCCCTGAGCCAGAGCTATGACACCCTCTTTGGGGCTCTACAGCTCCTGGTATCTCCAAGCTTCTGGGTACCACCGCATTCTAGATGTGGGTACCTGCGGTGGATGCTCTTGTACATCTGATCCAGTTGCAGCCTTGCATGAAACTGGTGCCTGTGCCAGTGCCTGAAGCTGCCTGCCCCACCGCAACAGCTGGAATGCCTGGCTGCGTGCAGTGGCTGGACTCCATGCTCACTCACTGACATACCCCTCATTACTCTGTGCCTGGCTCACCTTGGCAGGTGTGGGAGCATGAGCTGGTAGCATGAGCCAAGCGCAGCCTGCCAGGCCGAGTGGACAGACTGAGCCCAGCAGGCCTCAGCAAAACTCAGGCAAAGTTGCTACCAGCCATAGATGTTTCTGGCTGGCAAAGCAACACCCCAAGGATCTTGTGACACTTCCTTTAGTACATACATAACTTGGGTCTGAGCCCGAGTGTCTATGTTCAAATCCTTGATCCGCCACTCACTAGCCATAGAACCTTGGGAAAGTTAAGCCTCATATGCTTCAGTCATCTACAAATGAGAGTGGTACATACTGCATCACTTATTGTGAGGCTATCAGAGTTTACCTGTCAAATGCTTAGAATATAACCAGACACACAGAAAGTGCTCAATAGATCTTAGCTTTCATTACATGCTTCACTAGCACCACATGCATGTCTTTTGTAGGACTTATCAGAGCTAGACTTTGAATACTCGTGTGATGTTCATGACTGTCTGTCCTAGTGGGGACTTGAACAAGGAATGATGAGTGCTTTGCCCACAAGTGTGTCCCCAGTATCTAGCCTGGAGTTCGGCACATAGTTATGTTGAATATTCTCCAGTTGCCTCTCCAGATCCATCCCCAGCCTCCTCTGGCTCTGTGCCCCAGGAGGCTGAAACATCTGTGGGTCGTCAAGAGGCTCCCCAAGTCATTGAACTTCTGGTTGGGTTTGGCCAATGGAAGACATGGGCAGGAGATAATAGAGTAGACAGAGAATGGGATTGGGATATTTATTTCCCTGGCTTTCTCTGCCAGGCCACAAGCTGAAGCAGCCATGTCTCTTTATTAGAGATCCCCACGCATCTCAGGCAACCACAATCCCAACTATTCTCCAGGTCAAGTGAATGCCTGATAGCGCCTGGCCCCAGGATGCCTCACCCCTTCTTAGGTCCCCATGCACCTATAAACTGTGCCTTCCTTAAATTCTGCTGATTTATCCCAGTTAATGCGCCACGTCTTTCCTTCTGGAACATTGATACAAGAGGTTCTGTATCAACATTTTTGGAACAAATGAGTAGACGCCTATTTTACCATATGAAGATAATAATTCTCAGGCCCAAGCATGGCTACAGTTGTCCTAATGAGTTAATAAGAGACAGGAAGTGATCATACCTTTTTTAAAGATGATGTTCTTGAGTAGTAGCTCTCAAATGTGGGTGTGCATGAGAAACCTGGAGGTCTTGTTGAACTCATATAGCAGGCTCTACTCCCAAGAGATGCTGATTTGGCTGATCAGGCCTGGGGGTGAGGGATAGTAACTTGCATTTCCAACAAGATTTCTGGTGACATTGATGTTTCTAGGCTGAAGACTACTCTGAGAAACACTGCACAAGAGAAATGCCAGATGCTTTTGTTACTTACAGACCCCAAGGCTCAGGGCTGCATTAACGGTCTTTAAAGACATAAAAGCTCAAGTACAATATAATTAGTTTTATTTTACACTTCTCTGATTATTGAAATCTCAACAGAAGTTTTTGATAACAAACAAAAAGGAAAATAATAAAACAGCAAGGACAAGATTAAATGTTGACAGCAGATGAAGGGTTGTACAGGGCCCCATCCTGGGGAGGCTGTACACATTCTCAGCACAGCAGCAGAGTGGCCCGCGGAGCTTGAACCTGGTAAAGACAGCAAGTAAGCCACAGCTCAAACCCTGAGGCTTGGGAACAGAAAGGAGCTCCTTCCTGGTCCATCCCAATCTGGGTGGCATGGGCATGGGAAAGAGCAAACGCACCCCGCAAAGCACACTGGACATGCCTCTTCTTTAGCTTCTCAGGCCAGAAGACCCTCCTCTCCACAAACGCAAGCACACTCGCATGCTCACAAGCATGTACACACATCATATTCACACACTCAAGCCACGCTCTTCATTTCAGGGTTCTATCATGGGCTCAGGTACCACGGCCAGAACTGAGGTATATGTGAGCTACCTTAGCAGACTCACAAAAGGCTACTGCAGGGGTGGGGTCAACCGTCCCAAGGACCTGGCAAGGGAGGAACTGAATTCTGTACCCCAGTGTTGTGGGAGAAAATTCTAATGAGCAAATGGGACTAGCGAGGCCCAGTTAGGGAGGTCCGGAAGCCAGTTCTGAGATGCCACCCAATTCTGCTTTGCTCCTCAGTAGCCAGTCGGCAAAGAAGCAGAGTGCCAGGAGGCCAGTCCCAAGCAGGTCACCCAGCCCTGTGAGGTAGGGGATGCAGTGGTTATCAGGATCCTGGGCCTGGTGCCAAGTCAGCCGAACCATCACTTCTGCCAGGTACAGCAGGATTGCCACCTGTCAGAAGAGCAAAGAGACACAAAAGAAGACCAAGTCAGAAAGCCAAGTACGGGTAGGAAGCACTAGCTGAGGCTCAAAGGCAGACACCAAGGTGGACATGTCAGCCCCAGCCAGCCTCCTTCCTCCAGCTTCTCTTGGGGTCTGAAGCCCAGCTCTGAGCTCAAGCAGTGGCTAGAGAGGTGACCCTCATCTGCACTTTCCTAGCCTCCTCCCTCTGGTGGGCCCTGCTCCTGATACCCTGAAGGGCCAGTCAGACACACTGTCACTCACCAGCTAGGGCTCTCTCTGCTGCGCCAGGCTCCACTCATGGGACTTCGTGGAGACGTCCACTGGGTTTGCCTGAGCCCTTCTCCCTGGAGGTTAGGACAGCCAGCCCTTCCTGAAGGTGCCATGGGGTAGTCCATACAAGCCTGCTCAGGCCTCACGGCTCCTCAGTCCCTTGTCCAAGGCTGACCCCAGCTCCTTCCTTCTCCCCAACTGGAGCCATAAGCTGCTGCTGCTCAGGACAACTTCTTGGATTTCCCTAATTCTACCCTTTAGGGTCAGGAACACACCACCATTCCAAATGCCATCAACTCAGGGAGATAAGAAAGTGGCAGTACCAGTACCATACCCACAGAATTGCCCTCCAGTGCCCACAGTGCTCCTTGCAGAGGCCCCAGGCCCACTGGGGACCATCAGCCCATTGCAGTCTAGGCAGTGTACTGAATACCACCCCAGCACAGGAACCAGCTTAATCTCCTTCACCACCGTGATCACTGCTGTCCAGCTCTGATCAGTCTATGCATGCCTTCCAGCAGCACCCCTGCAGGGGCCTGGCTCTGCCCACCTGCTGCTGGATAGGCAGTGAATGGCTGGACCGCTCATCAGCCTGTTCCATGGGAACATGCTTCATCCTCAGACTGCTCCTCTTATCCTGATGATGAATGTGCAGCATGCAGTGTGGCATGTTGTATGTGGTGTCTAGCACACAGCATATAGTGTGAGGGGTGATGTGCAGGCTGAAATGTGGAGCGTGTAGTGCAGTATGTAGTGGAAGCTGTGTCGTGTGTAGGATGTGGCATGCACTGTGACACGCAGCGTGTAGCGTGGGTGGCATGCACTGTGTGACGTGGAGTGTGTGGTGTAGATCGTGTGGTGTGTGGTATGGAGGGTGTGGTGTGGGGTGTGTGGTGTGGGGTGTGTGGTGTGGAGTGTGTGGTGTGAGGTGTGTGGTGTGGGGTGTGTTGTGTGTGGTGTGTGGCATGTGGTGTGTGGTATGGGGTGTGTGGTGTGGAGTGTGTGGTGTGGAGTATGTGGTGTGGGGTGTGTGGTGTGGGGTGTGCGGTGTGGAGTGTGCGGTGTGGGGTGTGCGGTGTGGGGTGTGCGGTGTGGGGTGTGCGGTGTGGAGTGTGTGGTATGGGGTGTGTGGTGTGGAGTGTGTGGTGTGGGGTGTGTGGTGTGGAGTGTGTGATGTGTGGTGTGTGGTGTGTGGTGTATGGTGTGAGGTGTGTGGTATGGGGTGTGTGGTGTGTGGTATGTGGTGTGTGGTATGTGGTGTGTGGTGTGGGGTGTGTGGTGTGGAGTGTGTGGTGTGGGGTGTGTGGTGTGTGGTGTGAGGTGTGTGGTGTGGGGTGTGTGGTGTGGATTGTGTGATGTGTGGTATGGGGTATGGGGTGTGTGGTGTGAGGTGTGTGTTATGGGGTGTGTGGTGTGTGGTGTGTGGTGTGGGGTGTGTCATGTGTGGTGTGTGGTGTGGGGTGTGGTGTGGGGTGTGTGGCATGGGGTGTGTGGTGTGGGGTGTGTGGTGTGGGGCGTGGGGTGTGTGGTGTGGGGTGTGGGGTGTGTCGTGTGGGGTGTGTGGTGTGTGGTGTGAGGTGTGGGGTGTGTGGTATGGGGTGTGTGGTGTGGGGTGTGGGGTGTGTCATGTGGTGTGTGGTGTGGAGTGTGTGGTATGGGGTGTGTGGTGTGGAGTGTGTGGTGTGGAGTGTGGGGTGTGTGGTGTGTGGTGTGAGGTGTGTGGTATGGGGTGTGTCGTGTGTGGTGTGGGGTGTGTGGTGTGTGGTGTGGGGTGTTTGGTGTAGGGTGTGTGGTGTGTGGTGTATGATGTGAGGTGTGTGGTATGGGGTGTGTCGTGTGTGGTGTGTGGTGTGGGGTGTGTGGTGTGGAGTGTGTAGTGTGAGGTGTGTGTTGTGGGGTGTGTGGTGTGGGGTGTGTGGTGTGAGGTGTGTGTTGTGGGGTGTGTGGTGTGGGGTGTGAGGTGTGTGGTATGGGGTGTGCAGTATGGAGCAGCCTCTGTATCTGACAAGTTGACTCAACTCCTGGAAGATAGGGACTCATCCATTTATTCTCAAGTGTTCACTGGATACCTACTACGTGGCAAGCGTGTTCTGGCAGATGGCGATACAGTCTTTCCCCTTCTGTTCTGGAGCTGATATGTTAGAACCCCACATGTCCAGCCACCCCCATACACCCCGCTCAGCCTCTCAGGAGACAGGAAATGCCTGGCTGGCAACCCAGCTGCACACCTCTGCTGCAGCAGTCAGGCTTACCTGGATTAGGCCTGCCAGCAGGTAGAGCACCACAAAGGTCTGGCTGTTTGTGACCGACTGACCCTCCACCAGGTAGATGATGTAGAAG
Source organism: Saimiri boliviensis (assembly GCF_048565385.1). NCBI lineage: Eukaryota > Metazoa > Chordata > Mammalia > Primates > Cebidae > Saimiri > Saimiri boliviensis. The sequence continues at coordinate 26,007,510 of NC_133456.1, read as the reverse complement.
AAAATCAGATGGCCTGGGACCACCAGCAAGAGCAGGACTCGAGCTGACACGGAATTGATTTCTGAAAGAAACAGAACCAAGAAGGTCACGTGACCTGAAGCGAGGCCACCCTGGCATGCAACAGTCCTCAGTGAGGCATCCATACTCACTCATTCATTTATTCCCAAGTGTTCACTGGACACCTATGAGACAAGCATATTCTGGCAGACGGGGGTATAGTGTTTCCCCCTTCCTCGTGGAACTGTTATTTTAAAGAATAGAAACAAACAAGAATCAAGTAAGCAGAAACAAAAAGAAGAAAGAAAGACTATTTCAAACTGTGGGAAGTACTTTGAAGAAAATGAGGGTAAAAGGAAGGGCAAAAAGCAGGAAGTATATCAGTGGGGATGAGCTCCTGCAGATAGCATTTCAGTTGGGATTTGAATTTGGGGGAGAGGAGTTTGGGCAGACAAAAGAGAACATGCAAGGGGCTTAAGGAGAAAAAGAGCTTTGGGTGCGGTGCTCCACTCAATGTGGCTCTGGTGATCTGGGGAGGGCAGCTGGTTCAAAGGGGACCTCAGGCAGCCCCTTCTTCACAGCAGCCTTTGTGGCCCTGTCAGCATACCTGCAATGTGTCAGTGAGCCCGGGGTTTCCTTCAGATTCCCATGCTCTGAGTTTAGACTTTACAACAAGTGTGATTGTCCCTGGCTCTACCACAAACACTTTTTAAAATTTTAAAGTGAATGTGATTGATTTCTCAAACGGAAATGGAGTTCTAATGAAAAGTAAGTCTCCATTTGCCTCTGAGTTAATACATGTATTTCACCAAAATGATAAAGAAAAGGAGAAGGCCGGGCGCGGTGGCTCAAGCGTGTAATCCCAATACTTTGGAAGGCCGAGGCGGGTGGATCACAAGGTCAAGAGATCGAGACCATCCTGGTCAACATGGTGAAACCCTTTCTCTACTAAAAATACAAAAAAAATTAGCTGGGCATGGTGGCACGTGCCTGTAATCCCAGATACTCAGGAGGCTGAGGCAGGAGAATTGCCTGAACCCAGGAGGCGGAGGTTGCGGTGAGCCGAGATCGCGCCATTGCACTCCAGCCTGGGTAACAAGAGTGAAACTCTGTCTCAAAAGAAAAAAAAAAAAAAGGAGAAAAAAAAATCAGATATAGCTCAAAGCTAACGCAGAGGAGCACCAACATCTATTCATGAGAAATCAGACACAGAATAAAAGTATTCTTTAAAAAATAGTCAAAAAGAGGAAGCAAAATGATCGGAAGAAGCTACTATTGGAAGTTTGTGTAAGAACTCAAGATAATCTATAAAGCAACCATGTAAACAATAAGAATTCAATAAAATGTTTAGGTGTACAAATAACACAGAAAAATAACAGCTTTTCTATATACAAATGACAAGTTAGAAAATATAACAGGGAGTTTGACATCTGAGCAAAAGCGGAAGACAAACTTCTTCCTATTTCTCCCACTAAGTACAACTAAAAGCCTGAACATTGTATATAAAACAAATGCAAACAGATTCTGAAAGGCTGGCTGGGGACCTTGGGCCACAATTAACAACATGGTCGTGAGTCCCCTGAATTGTCCTTTTTCTCTTTATTTGCCTCACGTATCCAAGACCGAGTCCTGGAGAAGTCAGCCATCAAGAAATATGGACACAAATAGACAAAAAAGGCTCCACAGGCTGGGCACGGTGGCTCACGCCTGTAATCCCAACACTTTGGGAGGCCAAGGCAGGTGATCACTTGAGGTCAGGAGTTTGAGACAAGCCTGGCCAATATGGTGAGGCTTGTCTCTACTAAAAATACAAAATTAACTGGGCATGGTGGCGCATGCCTGTAATCTCAGTTACTCCGGAGGCTGAGGCAAGAGAATTGCTTGAACCTGGGAGGTGGAGGTTGCAGTGAGCCGAGATCACGCCATTACACTCTAGCCTGGGTGCCAGATTGAGATCCTGTCTCAAAAACAGACTCCATAGAATTCTGTTCTTTTTAGCCAAGGGCCAGGAAAGGGGCAGCCCAGCAAAACAGAGAACTTTCAGATAATAACTACTCTACTCCAACACACCGCACAGGATAAACTGCAACCCCAACCCCATCAGGAGAGTCCGAGTGGGACCACCATCAACTGTGGCTGGCAGGGTGAGATTCAGAACTTTCATCCCTACCCAGTGGTAATGGGGTCCCCACCTTGTCAGTGAAGCCATGTGGGGAGCAACAATAAGGCATCTCTCCTCATCCCAGCCAGGGTGGTCTCAGAGGAGGCCTAATGAGGAAACTAGATCGCACCATGCCTAGCAGTAACAAGGTGCTCCTCTTCTTCCAGGATAGCAATAGAGGCTGAGTGGGAAACCTGGCCTTCCACCCCAACCTGGGAGTAAGGCAGCAGTCCATTCTCTTCTTCCTGGTGGTGGTGCCAACAGAGGCCAGCTAAAATGGAGATTCAAATGTGATCCAAAGTCTTGTCACATAATACCTGAAATGTCTGGATTCAAATGAAAATCACTCATCTTACCAAGAGCCAGAAAAATCTCAACCTGGATGAGAAAAGACAACCAACAGATAGCAGAGTGAGATGACACAGACGTCAGCATCAGCTGAAAGCTGTTCTAATGAAGCCACTACAATGCTTCATCAAGCAATCACAAACATGCCTGAAACAAACAAAAATAGAACGTATAAGCAAAGAGAAAGTCTTAGAAAAGACAGAGTAGAAAGAAGAACCAAATGGAAATGTTAGAACTAAACACATACAATACCCCCCAAAGTCCCAAACAACTCAGTGAATAGGCTCGATAGCAGAATGGAGAGGGCAGGGGGAAAAAATCAGCCAACTTCAAGAAAAAACTGATAGAAATGAGCCAATCTAAACAAGGAGAATAACAGACTTTGAAAAAACTAAAGAGTATCAGGGACTTGTGGAGCTGTAACAGAGGATTTAACATTTATGTCATTAGAATATCAAAAAGAAAGAGAGTACAGCTGAAAAAGCGATGGCATAAATTTTCCAATTTGACAAAAGAGGTAAATTCATGTGTTCAGGGAGCCTAAAAACACCAAATAGGATAAACCCCAAGAAGTCCACACCAATACATGTCATAATCCAACTCCTAGCAACTAAAGACAAGGTCTTGAAAAATGCAAGAGAGAAATGGCCCCATCACTATACAGCAAAACACACTGAAATGGCAGTAGATTTCTGATAAGTCATGGAAGTCAGAAGGAAGCGGCACATTTTTCAAGTGTTTGAAAACAACTACCAATCCTGAATTTTATAATCAGTGAAAATATCCTTCAGAAATGTGCCAACAGCCAACCCAAAAGATGGCCAAAGGTAGTTCTCAAAATAGAAAGGAAATCCAAAACATAACAGGAAAAATGATTAATTTTTCAAAGCCAACAAAAAGATAAAATCTCTCCAAAAGCTTCCAGTGGTTCTGAGTAGAATCCAGCCTCCTTCCTCAGCTCCAAGGCCCTGTCTGCTCACCCCTTCCGGGCTCTCTGGCCTCACCATCCTTCATCCCCTCCTGTCCATTCAACTCAGGCCATATTTGTCTTTCAGTTCTTCAGACTTGCCACACTGTTTCCTGCCTCTGGGCCTTTTCTAGACTGCACCCACTTTCCTGAAAGGCCCTTCTCCAGCCCTCCTCCTCCCAACAACACCTGCTTGTCCTCAGGAGGAGCTTCCCAACCCCAAGTGTATATCCTCTAATTCTTCTTCACTGCACTCTGCACTTTTGCTACTCAGTACACACTATAATTTGTAATTATGAGATCACTTGTGCTTATCTGCTCTTCTACATAGTGTACTCCAAGGGCAAGAAATCAGCTCTCTCTGTTCAATAAATAACTGAATGAAGGAATGAAGGACAGGCAGGGCCAGGGAGTCTGGTTTCTGGAACCCTGAAGGTGATGTGTACCAAGATCAGCCCTGGCCTCAGGCATCCATTGCTACAGACACCAGATTCCAACAACATGGATGTTTTCTTGTTTAAAGTAACAGCTATGATGCCCTCTGAAAGACATGATACCCACCTGATGTGCAGAAAGTAGAACATGGATTGGGCCAGAATTTTTTCATCTGGAGGGGCAGGACGCCAGGTGTGCTCCACATGTGGAGGTAGGTTGAGATTCGGCTGGTCTGAATGGCCACCAGATTGCCACCAACACCTACGAGGAGAAAAGAAATCTGTTTTCCCCTTCTTCACACCAGTCTCTAAGTTGTATCCCTTATTTTAAGTTCCCTTCTTCCAGGAAGGCTTCTTTGGTTAATTCAGTCCTTCATTCTCTTTTCTTTTCCTCCCACTTGACCACAGATCTTGTCTGGCAGCAAGTCAGGGTGGCCCAGAGCTTGTGAGTGAGATATCCAGGGAGCAACTGCATCACCTTGACTGCTGGCATCTCTTAAGGTGAGGAGAGTAGGGCTGTAAAGTAGGTTCTCAATAAATATTTATTGGCTGGAGCAAAGGTGCAGGGACAAAGTGAGGATGAGGAGAGTGGATGGAGTCTGTTTTTGAGACAGGATCTCAATCTGGCACCCAGGCTAGAGTGCAATGGCGTGATCTCGGCTCACTGCAACCTCCACCTCCCAGGTTCAAGCAATTCTCTTGCCTCAGCCTCCGGAGTAACTGAGATTACAGGCATGTGCCACCATGCCCAGTTAATTTTGTATTTTTAGTAGAGACAAGCCTCACCATGTTGGCCAGGCTTGTCTCAAACTCCTGACCTCAAGTGATCACCTGCCTTGGCCTCCCAAAGTGTTGGGATTACAGGCGTGAGCCACCGCGCCCAGCCTGTGGAGCCTTTTTTGTCTATTTGTGTCCATATTTCTTGATGGCTGACTTCTCCAGGACTCGGTCTTGGATACGTGAGGCAAATAAAGAGAAAAAGGACAATTCAGGGGACTCACGACCATGTTGTTAATTGTGGCCCAAGGTCCCCAGCCAGCCTTTCAGAATCTGTTTGCATTTGTTTTATATACAATGTTCAGGCTTTTAGTTGTACTTAGTGGGAGAAATAGGAAGAAGTTTGTCTTCCGCTTTTGCTCAGATGTCAAACTCCCTGTTATATTTTCTAACTTGTCATTTGTATATAGAAAAGCCATCCACACAAACCCCACAAAGTCTAGGCCTAGGAAGTCAGCACGTGCAGAAAGCCAGGTGTCACGCAGCAGGCAATGTGGGGATCAAGGCAGCTGGGAAGCACAGTCCTAGATCCGTCTCAGGGACTGCTGCAGTGCCAGAGTATAGGCCTGGTATTTGTTACAGTCTTAATTTTTAAGAAGAAATCCAGATTTTTAAGTGTACATATCTGAGTTTTGATGTCAGCAATGAATCAAAAAAAAAAAGAAAAAGCCACAAGAACCAGCACCCTGGTTCTGAAGGCCATGCTCAATCGGCAGGTGCCTGAGAGGCCTGGAGTTTGGTTCTGTCAGGAGAGCTCATGTCCCGAGGCTACCTGTGAGCAGTGGGTCTGAGTTGCTGTGAGCATGTGTGGGGCTTCCTCCCCGGGCTCCTTCCATCCTCCGGCATCCCTGCAAGGCAGCAGTCTGTCCACAGCTCAGCTGCCCAACTGCCTGTGTGGGGCTGGTGCTGCCCCTCTCAGGTCTGCTGTTCAGGTCCAACCCAAACCTGGGGGCCAGCCTAACCCAGGAACCCCATGGGAACCCCTCAAATACCTACCACTTATGACAGGGGTAAATATCGCCATGCCTTTGTATTGCTGTTTAGCAATGGTTTTGCTCAAGATGAGCCCTCCAAAACTGGGGAGAGAGCAGACAGCAGTCAGGTGATCAGAGTTTACACTTAAAATGGCCCACAAACCTCTATACAAATCACCCTCTCAGCCTGGCTTCCCACTGTTAGCAGACACTCTCCTTTCCCCTACACAAAATATCTGCTGCATCCAAGCTGGTCTCCCCAGCGTTCTCTGCACCCTGCTCATGCTTTTCCATCTCCACTCTGAGCCTCAACTATTGCAGAAAGCCATCCGAGAACACTCACTTACTGCAAAACAAACACCTTTCCAAGGGCCAACAGCGGGCTGGGCTGTCCCATGACTCTGGGACCAGAACTGAGATGCTCTTTAGAAGAAAACAGAACCTGTAGGAGGATCACCTCATGCTCACCCCTTGTTCTCAGAAAATTTTGCAGCAAGACCTTGCTCCCACCAGCCACTGTAGTTTAGCAAAAGCTTTCCCACCCCTTGGAACTTCTTAAGAGTCAGTTCTCTTAGAACAGTCTTAGAGAAGCCAGGTCAATCTGTATAAGGAGCCCAGGAGCCTCCTGGAAGCAAGGATACCTACTCTATCACCTCTTCTTCCCAAGACTTAAAGTTAGAAAACTCCATCAGAATAGACTGGGGTGGCCCCCATCAAGGTTGACTCCCAGGAAATGGGCCTTGAGTGTGGTGGACCTGGGCTCAGCTGAAGGTTCTAAGGCTCTGGAGGGGAGCTAACCCCACAGCTGTCTGGGTCCCACCAGCAGCCATGAGTGGACAGTGACCAGGAGGATGGATGAGTAAGCAGATATGGCCTTGAGGCCGAGGTGTGGGACCTGCCACCTACGCAGGGGTCTGGGCCAGCAAAGCTCTGGCGGCCATGGCCTGAAAGCTGCTGTCTCCTCTGGGGCTCCAGTGCACTCATGCGGTAGGCCCAGCTTTGGCTCTTCCTGGCTCCCTGGTGTTCTGGCAATTCTAAACAGAGCAGCCGCTCTTAGAACCAATAAGGCCCAGGGTTCTCCATGAAAGGGAGAGAAGAAAGTAATTAATCAGCAATGGGAGTTACTGAAGGAGCCCATGGCTACATTTCACTCCATCCCCGACCCCCAGGGTAGTGAGTGTCACTCTGGTTCTAGGGGCCTTCGTGGCTGAGAAGAGGAAGAGAGGGCCGTGGCCCTGGCTCCTGCTCACCTGCTGATGACCATGGCCAGGATGATTGGGAACCAGCCAAACTTTAGGATCTTCATGATGGGTGGGCTCTGCTTGGCAATGAAGATCCACAGCGGGGTCAGAGCCGCGAAGCTGAGGCAGACCAGCGGCATCAGATATTGATTCTCTGAAAGGAGAACAGGGACACACGTGACTCACGTGGCCAAGGCCAGCATGCACAGGCCCAGCCTGGGTTTCACAAGTGAGAAGTAGATGAGGATGCTCCTATCGCCATCAGTTTAGGGGGAACCACCTTGCCATACTTTTCAAAGAATTTTCACCATCCCAAGAAGTAACCAGAAAAGCTCCTCTCTGAACTCAATTCCTGCCACATTCAACTCCACTTTTCTGGCAAACTTGCTATTTTCCCCACATAAAGTACTCTATTCTTAGTACTCTGTTGGCTGTGTACTGGATCAGTCACCGCTGTGGGGGCCCAGGACGAGCCTGACACACTCGGGCACCTTGTACATTCATTCTCTTCCTTCCTGCCTTGCATGCAGTGTGAGGGTCTCCTTCCACAAGTGACAGAGCAAGACTCTGGCTTTCTCTAGAGCGGTCCTCTCATCCTCAGGCCCACCCTGATGTTACTGTCATAAACAAATAGAAGTACAGTTTATAGAGCACACCACGAGCCGGCACTATGCTCGGTACTTCGTATGTACAATCTCATCTCACCTTCTTGACATCCCTGCTCAGACAGGCAGCAGGAGGAAGCAGACATGCCAAAAAAGGTAGCTGCCCAGATAGCAAGCAGCTCCATCAGGGCTACGGCCCAGGTCCATGGAATGCCAGGGCTGGCTATGGGATGCCACCTGTGGTCCTGGTCCTGGCTGAGGCCAGTCCCAGGCAACCACATGGGTTACGGCCAGCCCGGAAGCTTTTTTTTTTTTTTTAAAGTAGCAGGAGCCATACCTTTGAAGCACTTGAGATTGATTTCTGCAAAGTCTAGAAAAAGCAGTGACTCCAATGTGCAGTGCTGATGCATGTGACAGCCGAACATGTTATCATTCAGCTCTGGCTGCAGCCCTGCTATCTACATGGCCCCAGTTAGTTTTTAGGGAGTCACAGATTGGGCAGGCAAAGAGGAGCAGGATTTTAAAAGCACATCATATACATTAGGCAAGCAGCCTAAGGACATTTTCCTCCTGCATTGCACACTTACTGTGCTTTCTGTTCAAATAGATCCACAGGCCACCTTTCGAGAGCATTCCTCTCTCATTTCCTCCAACATCCAAGATAAATCTAGCTACCCCGTCTCATTTTCTCCACAGGTGGGAGGACAGTGAAGACTGGCCAGGTGCTGGATCAGTCACCGCTGTGGGGGCCCAGGACAAGCCTGACATGCTTGGGCACCTCATGCATTCATTCCCTCCCTTTCTGTCTGGTGCTCTGTGTGAGCGTCCCCTCCTACAAGTGACAGAACGAGACACCAGCTTTCTCTAGATCAGTCCTCATACCCTCAACCCCACCCTCCAGAGGGTGGATTCACCTGCCAAGGGGGCTCCAACACTCAGGGGTGCCCAGGCAAGGGTCTGTGTCCCACACGCTCCCTCCATGGTGGTATTATCAGGAACATCCCCTCCTTTCTCCTCCACACTAAAGGGTCAAGGTCCATTCCTCTTGTTTAGGTGCCCCAGACCAGCTACAGACAAGGTATTTATGGTAGGAGGATGTCGCCTCTGCAGTAGATATAAGCCAGGCCCAGCCAGCTCTAACCAGGTCTTCCACCCTCTGGGAAACAGCAGCCTGCAGGAGCATCATCTTATAGGATGCTTTTGAATCCAGTCTGAGTTTTTGGTTAGCTACTCACAAGCCCCCATGGGGCCTGCCTCATATTCTCCCCAGCATACCTCCCCGGTGTGCAATGCCAGTTCACAATTACACCCAGCAGGTGCAACAGTCAGCTGCTCACACCTCGGTGGGTAAAGATTTATCTAATACAGGCCAGTCCCAGTGACTCCGGAATGCAGCAGAGAGAAGGTCACAGTCTCACTGGAGAGACAAATGCTCCAACAGTGATTTTGTGTCTAAATCGTAAGTCATGTGGAAATGAGCACATGGTATAGCAGGGCAGAGGGAAAGGTTCATGTGATGCCTAACTCTCACTTATTTTGCAAATCTAACTCAAATTATTAACCCATACACAAACCTTCTTGTTTAAGTTCAGTTTAGCTTAAAAGTATAATTAGTTTATCTTATTTAATTCTTACATTAAGATAAATAATATAAGATAAATAAGATAAACTAATTATACTCCATTGCTACTTAGGCAAACTTGGTGAATCTCCCTGGTGATTAAACATCATTGCTGGCAGACAATACCAGGATGGCAAGGAGATGGTCCCAAAGCTGGGACAGAAAGAGTTGCAGCGCCAATATCCTCCAAATCACAACTGTTTGTCTGCTTCAGTTGCCAATAGGTAAAGATGGGATGCCTTTTCAAATCCCTGGGCCCACATTCTCATGGGGAGTGATAAACTGCAGCTTTGCTGAGGTTCTTCCCTTTGTCTAGGCCAGGCGTCCCCAAACTTTTTACACAGGGGGCCAGGTCACTGTCCCTCAGACCGTTGGAGGGCCGCCACATACTGTGCTCCTCTCACTGACCACCAATGAAAGAGGTGCCCCTTCCTGAAGTGCGGCAGGGGGCCGGATAAATGGCCTCATGGGGCCGCATGCGGCCCACGGGCTGTAGTTTGGGGATGCCTGGTCTAGGCGCTTCCTCAACAACTGTCACTGCCTGCCCACTGCCCTCCAATCCTGTGACGACACATCAGTGTGGCCAACCAGCCTCAGGCCCCACTCAGCCTCCTAGGACACCTCTGCCCTAAAGGTAGAAGTTAACCACCCATATAAAGGCAGGCCTGCTTCAGCTGCATATCCTTCCTAACGCGGTTTGGAGAGCTTGGGCACTCTCTTGAGGACTCCCTGAACTTGTAGAATGACCTCAGGCTTTCCCTCTGTAAAAGGATTTTTGTCTGTAACACAGCAGGTTCCTTCCTGTGGGAACAATGGCTGATTTGAATACCACAGTGTTTTAGTTTAGTTGCTTATAACAGAACGCCTGAAACTGGGTAATCCCTAAAGAAAAAGAATTTGTCCTTATGGTTATAAAGGCTGAGAAGTTTAAGGTCGAGAGGCTGCCTCTGGTGAGGGCCTTCCTGCTGGTGGGGACTCTACTGAGTCTGGAGGTGGCACAGGGCACCACATGGCAAGGGAAACGAGCATGTAGCTCAGGTCTCTCTTCCTCTTTTTATAAAGTCACCAGTCCCACTCTCATGGTAACACATTAATCCACTATCCCATTAATCTATCAATCCATGAGTGGATTAATCCATTAATGAGGGCAGAATCCTTATGACCCAATCACCTCTTAAAGGCCCCACTTATCAATACTGCCACATTGGGGATCAACAAATGAAATTTAGGAACTCGTTGAAACCACAGCATTCCACCCCTGGCCCCCAAAATTCATGTCATTCTCGTGTGCAAAATACATTCATTCCATTCCCAAAGCCCCAAAGTCTTAACTTATGCCAGCATTAACTCAAAAGCCCAAAGTCTAGAGACTCACACGTGAGCCTATGAAATCAAAACAAGCTATCTGTTTCTAAGATACAATGGTGGTACGTATATAAGGCAGCCATTCCCATCCAAAAGGAAGAAATGGGCAAAAAGAGAAGACCCATAGGCCAGAACCTGAGAGAGCAGACACTGGGGCATGTGACTCCACAGCTTTCTCCTTTGACTCCATTCCAGGCATCCTCTGCACACTGGTGTGGGGTGTTGAGGCTCCTAGCCCTCTGAGACCCTCCCACCTCCAACCATGGCTGTGCTATGCTCAGTCCACCCAGCTCTCCCAGGCTGGAGTCACACACCAATAGCTCTGCAGTCTTGGGTTTATGGTGGGAGTCCTGCTTCCATGGCTCCACTAGGCATTGTCCTGGTGGAACTTTCTGGGGCAGCTCCAGTCCTACATTTCTGCTTGACACTGCTCTAGTGGGGGAGCTCTGCAGTGGCTCCAGCCCAGCAGCAAGTCCCTGCCTGGGCCCCGGGCTTCGGACAAAATACTTCCAAAACTTGGTAGTGGCTACCAAGCTTCCACGGCCCTTGCTCTCCACGAGTCTGGACAATTAGCACCACATGGACCTAGGTTTATGACTTGTACCTTCTGGAGCAGCAACGTGAGCTGCATCCAGGCTGTTTGAGCCATGGCTGGGATGGCTAAGAAGTGCTGTACAGGGAACAGAGTCCCAGGGGGCCCTGGGCAGCAAGTTCATGCCTTGAGCCTGTCCCCTGGAACGATTCCGTCCTTCCAGGCTTCTGGGTCTGTGATGGGAGGGAGAGCCCTTGAAGAATCTCTGAAATGCCTTTGGGACATTTCCCCCTGGTCTTGACTATTAGCTCCCGGCTCCCTTTCAGCCATGCTCACCTCCTTAGAAACTGGTAGCTCAGCCATACCCTTGGATTCCTCTCCCGGAAACTCTTCCATTCTCTACCATATGGCCAGGCTAAACATTTTCCAAATTTTTCTGCCGTTTCCCTTTTCTCTAGGAGTTCACCATATAAACTAAAAATAAAATTCTAAGCTCCATCCCAACTATCTGAATGGACTTCCTCCTCTTAAAATTTAACCTGAAAGACTGGTTCAGACCATGATGGAAAGTGGGAATCGGACAGGCCTCATTATCCCTCTCTGGGATTAACATCCACACAGACTTTCAGTGTGATAAGAAACATTTTATAATGTCTTCTCTCTGAAGCCTGCTACCTGAAGGCTTCCTCTGTAAACAAGAACTTTGTCTCCACAATCCTTTATCTTAACACAGACATTCCCTTCTATTGATCCCAGGTCTTTTGATAAACTCAACAAATTGTCAATCAGAATTTAAAAAAATATACCTATAAGCTTGAAGCCCTCACTTTGAGTTATCCCATCTTTCTGGACCAAACCATTGTATTTCTTAAATGTATTTGACTGGTGTCTGATGCCTCTCTAAAAATGTGTAAAAACCAAGCTGCACCCTGACCACCTTGGGCACATGTTCTCAGCACCTCCTGAGGGCTGCGTCACAGGGTATGGTCACTCATATTTGGCTCAGAATAAAGCTCTTCAAATATTTTGCAGGGTTTGACTCTTTTTGTCGACAGCCATAAGCAGTCAGAAGTAAACATGAATCAGCCTGAGCACTTCACCGCTTAGAAATCCCTTCCACCAGATACTCCAGCACATCACTCTCAGGTTCGGCCTTCCACAAAGCCCTCAGGTATGGACATGGTTCAGCCATGTTCTCTGCCAATTTATCACAAAGATGGCCTTTACTCTAGGAGATCACGTGTGATAGTCCCTTTCAGAGCACAGTCTGAACAGGAAAGAGGACTGCAGAGAGTAGCTCAGGTGTCACCTCCTCTTCTTATAAAGCCATCAGTCCCACTCCCATGGTAACTCATTAATCCATCAATTCATTAATCTAATCACCTTTTAAAGGCCCTAACTTTCATTATTGCCAAGTTAGGGGTTGTTTCCAACATATGAAATGTGGGGGACACATTCAAACAACAGCACATAGGCTGGGTGCCAAAGTACCCACTCAGCCTTGGTGGTGACCTGCTCCAGGACCCCTCCTCTGTGAAGCCCTCCTTACCTTTGTGTCTATAGAAGAAGCTGCTAACCAAAGCCAGAATGGACAGTGTGATGAGGTCTCCTAGGCTGGCTGCAATGGGCGTGGCAATGTTGTCTGGGTTGACCCCGAGCTTTCGAGCACCAATCACTATACAGACCATCAGCACCCCTGCAGAAAGAAAGAAGAAAGAGCAGACTCAAATCCCAGGCAGCCAGATGGCCCTGAGCAGGCACAGCAGCAAGGGATGGGCAGCACAGAACCAGGAATGGCAGGTGGCAGGGAGGCTACTCACTAACTTGCCTCCCTCACAAAGGCATTGATGTGAAGCCAGGCTGCCCTAACTTTCAGAGCTTCCCACTACACCAGAGGCCTGAGAAGGCTGGGAGAGTTGGACTTCACTATGTGACCTGTGCACATGATGCTAAGGAGTGACCTGTGGCTCCCAGGCTCCTAGATCACCAGGAACCACAGAGACAGGCAGCCCACAGCCCCATGCTGCATGGGGGCTGCTCCAAAGATGCTCAGGGCAAGGAGCCTCCCATGGGTGAGCTCATGGCCTTCTGTGTTTACTGGCATCCTCTGAGAAGCAGACACCAGTATGGAATCTTGGTAAGAGATTTATTAGGAACTAGGCCTGTGAGGGAAGACGGGGAGGGTGGGAGGAAGCTGGGAGCACTGGCAGACATTGACACAGGCGGGGCACAGGAGCGGGAGGAGGTAAGGTGGGATGCATCTGAGATTGCACCACATTTCTAGGTGCACTCAGCCAGGCTGTCAGAGGCACCCTTGGAGGGCCCCGCGTCTCCCAGGAACAGTCCTGTGATGGGAGCCTGGCGGTGCTGTCCCTGGGCACTGGGAGGCACATGCTGTGGTGGCGGATTTCAGGGTGCAGCACTGAGAGGTGAGGCTCACATTTTCATGGCCACCATGACCCAGCAGTCCTCCTTCCTGTTCAGACTGTGCTCGGAAAGGGACTCATGATCTCCTAGTCCACATCCATGGCCTAGGGCTTGACTCCACAGACTCTCACTTGGTTCTCTAAGAAGATGCTCTGTGTTGTGATTATTGGCATTTTAACACTTTACTCAGGATCTTGTAACTCTAAATATAATTACAATCAACACCTAATGCCATCCTCGAGCTGCCACCACAAGCTGGTTTGTGCCTTGCCTGATCTTGTGAACAAGTCACAGCCCTGTTAAAGAGGGAAATTAAATAAATAACAACAGTAGTTTGTCGATGAGTTTGTGTCCTTTGTAGGGACATGGATGCATCTGGAAACCATCATCCTCAGCAAACTGACACAAGAACAGAAAATCAAACACCCACCATATGTTCTCTCATAGGTGGGTGTTGAACAATAAGAACACATGGACACAGGGAGGGGAGCATCACACACTAGGGTCTGTTGCGGTGGAATGGGGAGGGACAGCAGGGGATAGGGAGGTTGGGGAGGAATAACATAAGGAGACATGCCAGATATAGGTGATGGGGGGAGGGAGGCAGCAAACCACATTGCTATGTAGGTACCTATGCAACAATCCTGCATGTTCTGCACATGTACCCCAGAACCTAAAGTGCAATTTTAAAAAAGTATATATATATATATATATATATATATATATATATATATATATAATTATATATAATATATTATATATATAAAAGATCCCCCATTCCAGAGAGGATTCTGTTACACACCCAGAAGAAAGGAAGGCTGCACAGAGAGACCAGAAAGAATCTAGACAAACAGGCCTTGCTGGCTTTCCTCACTTTGTTTATTAATGTTGTTTATTAATGTTAGGCTATACCCTTTTTGTCCAATCATATTTCTTCACAGCTATCAGTAATTTGTTAAACCTAAGCATAAAAAAAGGACAATTTTCCCTGTATCTTTGGGTCTTCATTCTGAAGGCTCCTATCGATACACATCAAATAAATTTGTATGCCTATTAAAAAAAATAGTAGTTTGTAATTGCTGCATAATAAAATAAAGTTTAGTGTATTGTGTTTAATATAAATCCTATCCCCCAGCTCTGCTTAAAATTAATGAACTCCCTGTAAAACCTACCTTACCTATTCTCCTCACATTCTCAGCAAAGTTCCCAGGCATCTCAAGACTCCTATTTTTCTTGCTGACCAGCCGCAAGGTCACAGAGCAAGATAACACCCAAAGAATGTACAATGTGTTTCTCAAAATGCTATTTTTCAAATGTAATGTACATCATAAGACACGCTACAAATTAATTAACTGTTCTTTGTTTTGCCTTCTGTAAACCTGTTAGCTGCTAAGTCATCCTGAATGTATAAAAAGTACCCCATTTTCTTTGTCTTTTGCTGTTTTCGGACACAAATGCATGGAGCCGGCACCCCTAAATAAAATCCTCCTTTGTCACCCATTGGTCTCTCCTGTCTCCGGATATCTGCAACACTGTGTCTCCTTTTGAATACCAGCTGTAAGTGAATCTGAGCTTGCATGCTGAGTCAGTGAGGTGGGGACAATCTCGCAGGGACCATTTAAAGGAACAGCACTGGTTTGGTGGTACCTATTGAAAACCACTACCCTGAGGCTTGTGTGACAGCCTCTTCAACGGCACCTGGTGAGGCAACCGCAATGCTTCTGAACAGCCGTGGACAATACAGATTTTGCTTATGTTGCTAAGCTTCACCCCATCTCTTGGCTCAGTTTCCCCTTCTGTAAAATGAGGAGCTGGGAATGGTGTTCTCTATAAGCCTCTGCAAAGACAGGGCTGGCCTTCTGCACTGTTGGACTCTGTTGCTTTCAGGAGACTTTATGCTGAGGGTCTCCTGGACTCTTCTACTCTGGAAGGTCTGGCATATTCATCCTGCCCCATCCGTGGACCAGGCTGGGTCATGGCATCCGCCATCTGTCCATGCCTGCTCAGGCTGTGACCAGAAGCCAGCCTCAGGCAACACCTTGAGCAGGGACATGTGGTTTGTAAACCTGCAGCTGGCTCCATGGTTTGTAAACCTACGGCACAGTCCTCTTCTGGCCTACACCCTCCATGCTGGCTCCATGCACTGGCACAGGAATGGGGCTGATCAGCTGCCTGGTAGGAATGAGAAACCTCAAATAGCCCACATGGGTAACCCACAGCAAGCCAAGCCCAGACGGTACTGACTGAGCAAGTAGATGGGGGAACGGATGTATAAACACAGGTTCCATTGTGAAGTTACCAACATTTACTTCTTTCACTGCACCAAAGCAAGGCACCTGGTCTGCAAGATTCACATAGACACATGACCCAGGAGAGAGCTGGAGGACAGTCTATTCATTCAGCTAAAATCTGTGAGCTGGTTATAAGCCTGGCCCGGGTTTAGGGGATGACAGTAACCAAAAGGTTCTGTTCCCATCAGTGGAAATGCCTGTCGGGTTGGGGGAGAAACAATATGCAAGTGTGTGAACACACATTTGAGGTGAGGTGAGTAAAAGAGGACACTAAAGGAAAGCACGACTGGAACCAAGGTCACCTTAGTGTTGGTCAGAGAAGGCCTCAGGACAAAAGCGACGCATGGCACTCACTCTACTGTCCCGTACACTCACAAGTTTATTGTCTGCCCCTGAGCTAGACTGTAACATCAAAACACATTTTGTTGACAGTCTATCACTAGCACTACACAGTGTCAGGCACACAGCAGACACCCGGCAACAACTGAATCACCAATGGATGACCATGCAATGTGGCGAATGTGTGGTGATTGTGCTTTCCCCACACGTGAGCCCCAGGGAAGAGGGTTACGTCTGCCCACAATTCTGTCTCACGTATGCTGCAGATGCACATTAAACACCTGCTGTGTCTGGCATGAGACAGGAGCAGCAGACAGCAGGTGGGAACTGCTGAGTCCCCACTTTTGAGGAGGTGACATTTTAGCAGGGAGGTGAGGCAGAAAGATGATGAAACAAGACAATCTGAGCTGCATAAGCAGAGCCGGGGTCCACGGGAAGGGGAGAGAGAAGGAGGGTGCACATGGGAGAGTGGTGCTGTGCATTCAACACTACCGTTCCCCTAACCCACACCCTGAAATCCTCACCTCTAAGGTGATGGTGTTAGGAGGTGGGGCCTTTGGGAGGTGAGGTCATGAGGATGGGGGCCTCATGAATGAGATGAGGGCCCTTATGAAAGAGGCCCCAGGGAGCTCCCACATTTCTCTCCACCATGTGACGACAGTGAGAAGCAGCCTCAAAGGGAGCAGCCCCGATCCCAGCCCACGGGCACCCAACCTTGAGCTCCAGCCTGCAGCCCAGTGAGAAGTAAATGTCTGCTGCCGCCGAGCTGACTGGGAGCTCCGTCACAGCAGCCACAAGCCCCTCAGACAGGTCAGAAAGGCCTCTCTGAAGACATGAAATGGAAGCTCAAATCTGTGCCTTGCCTTCAGGATGTCTGTAGCCTCCAGAGTCCATCGCAGGCCTGTGTGTAAGGTTATGCTCAATAAATGTTTGAAAACCAACAGGCTGGCCGGGCGCGGTGGCTCAAGCATGTAATCCCAGCACTTTGGGAGGCCGAGGCGGGTGGATCACGAGGTCAAGAGATCGAGACCATCCTGGTCAACATGGTGAAACCCCATCTCTACTGAAAATACAAAACATTAGCTGGGCATGGTGGCGTGTGCCTGTAATCCCAGCTACTCAGGAGGCTGAGGCAGGAGAATTGCCTGAACCCAGGAGGCGGAGGTTGCGGTGAGCCGAGATCATGCCATTGCACTCCAGCCTGGGTAACAAGAGCGAAACTCCGTCTCAAAAAAAAAAAAAAAAGAAAACCAACAGGCTGACCGAACAGACAGATGAACAAGCCTACTGTGTGCAAATGTCAGGTCTCAGCACAGGAGCATGACCAGCTGAAGAGATCTGCAGAGCAGGACCAGGCCTTTACACAGCAGAGAGCAGAGGTGGGTGGTGGCAGGGGCAGCACACACTCCTGCCTGGGTGAGGGCACAGGGCGGGCCATGAAGACCCAGCTGGCTCCCTCCACCCTGTTAGTGAGACCCCTGAGCCCACCATCAGTCCCATTAGTGGTGAGACTACCCAGAAACTGAAAACACAATGAGCCCTAAGGTGGGAACTCAGAGGAGCAGGGGGTGGGTGGGGGCACACAGCTGGGGCATGGCTCACCCAGGGCAAAGGCTGCAAGGAAGGCAGTGAGGACACTGCTGGCACACAGCAACTCCACCTTGGCAATGTCCACCTCTTCTCGGGACACCGCGCCCAACAGCAGTGCAGCCACAGCAGCCAGGAGCCCCACGACAGTGGCCTGCACCTGTCAGGCACAAATCAGAAGCATGAGGGGGCCCCTAGGGTCACAGCCACACTCCCTGCCCTTCATACCTTGCTCACCACAAGGAGCCGGGTGCCACATGCTACTGCCTCCTTTCCCTCACCCTAAAATCTCACAAGCCCTCACCCCAGGAACAACTAACACCACAACCCGTACCTGCCTTGAACCCAATTCCCCCGAAACTACGCTGGCTACCTCTGCTCCCTTGCTGGGTGCCGCCTTCAACGGCAGAATCTATTTCTGCATCTTCTGCTCAGACTTCAGTCAGGGGCCACCTGGTCTCTTGCTCACAACTCCACTCTCACTGGTCTGGGCGGAAGTGCTCTGCAACCCCCAGCAGTGCAGACAACGCACCTCACTTGCCATGTGGTGCACCCATGACGCAGAGCAGCCACACAGGAGGCCTCCGCACACTTTTGGTCTCTCCCGGGACCCTGCACACACCCTCCCCTTCCAGGCTCTGCTCCCATCTCTGTCCGGCTGAGCACACACTACAGCATGTGCCAGGAGCTGCCCTGATCTGGACATCAACACTGGTACCTTTAATCCAAAATGCTGACCTGGAAATGTTATTAAAGAAGGACACAGAAACAAAGAGCTCCACCATACACAGGGAGGAGAAGAGTGATATGGTTTGACTCTGTATCCCCACCAAGTTTCACGTGGAATTATAATCCCCAATGTTGGAGGTGGGGCCGGCAGGAGGTGACTGGATCATAGGGGCGGTTTCTCATGGTTTAACATCACCCCCTACCCCTTGGTGAAGTCATCAATAATTGTAAGTTGTGATGAGTTCTGGTTGTTTAAAAGTATGTGGCACCTCACTCCTCTCTCTCCTGCTCCTTCTTTGGCCATGTGAAATGCTGCTCCCCTTTGCATCGGCCCCTGCTTATAATTTTCCTGGGGCCCTTCCACAAGCTGAGCAGATGCCAGCATCATGCTTCCATGCTGTACAGCCTATGGAATCATAAGCCAATAAACCCTCTTTTGTTTATAAATTACCAAGTCTCAGATATTTCTCTGTAGCAGTATGAGAACAGACTAACATAGTAAAATGGTACTGAGGAGTGGGATACTGCTATAAAGATACCTGAAAACGTAGACACGACTCTGGAGCTGGGTAATGAGCAGAGGGTAGAAGAGCTTAAAGGGCTCAGAAGAAGACAGGAAGATAAGGGAAAGTTTAGAACTTCCTTGAGACTTGTTAAATGGTTGTGACCAAAATGTTGGTAGTGATATGGACAATGAAGGCCTGCTGACGAAGTCTCAGATAGAAATTAGGATCTTTTTGGGAATTGGAGCAAAGTCCCTTTTGTTACATTTTAGCAAAGAACTTGGCTGTTTTGTGCCCCTGCCCTAGGGATCTGTATAACTTTGACCTTGAAAGTGATGATTTAGGGTATCTGGTAGAAGAAATTTCTAAGCAGCAACACATTCAAGACGTGATCTGGCTGCTTCTAATGACCTATGCTCATATGCATGAGCAAAGAAATGATGTAAAACTGGAACTCATATTTAAAGGGGAAGCAGAGAGTAAAAGTTTGGAATATTTACAGACTGGCCATGCGGTAGAAAAGGCAAACCCACATTCAGGGGAGAAATTCAAGCAGGCTGCAGAAATTTACGTAAATGAAGCCAAGTGCTAATAGCCAAGACAATGGGAAAAGGCCTAGAAGACATCTCAGAGAGCTTATTGGCAGCCCCTTCCCTCACAGACCCAGAGGCCTAGGATGACAGAATGGTTTCATGGGCCTGGCCCACAGCCCCTGCTGCCCTGCACAGCCTCAGGATACTCCTTCCCACATCCCAGCCACTGAAGTTTCAGTCATGGCCCAGAGGAGCCCAGGTACAGCTCAAGCTGCTGTTTCAGAGAATGCAAGACATAAGCCTTCATGGCTTCCACATGGTGTTATGCCTGTGGCTGCACAGAGTATAAGAGTTGAGGCTTCAGAGCCTCTGGCTAGATTTCAGAGGATGTATGGAAAAGTCTGGATGTCCAGGCAGAAGCCTACTGCAGGGATACACCCCTCATGGAGACCCTCTACCTGGACAGTGTGGAGAGAAATGTGAAATTAGAGCCCCCCCGCCCCACCACCACAGGTCCCACTCGGGCACTGCCTAGTCAAGCTGGGAGAAGACGGTCTTCATCCTCCAGATTCCAGAATGGCAGATCTACCAGCAGCTTGCCACCATCAGCCTGGAAAAGCTGCAGGCACTGAACACCAGCTCCTGAGAGCTGCCTAAAGCCTCTGTGGCTTTGCAGAGTTCAGCCCCATCTGCTACTGTCACAGTAACTAATTTGTCTGTCATTTTACAGGCTCATTGGCAGAAGGTACTTGCCTTGTCTCAGATGAGACTTTGGACTTTTGACTTTAGAGTTAATGCTGGAATGAGTTAAGACTTTGGGTGACTGTTAGGAAGCCATGATTTTATCTTGCAATGTGAGAAAGGCATGAGATTTGAGGGTCCAGGGGTGGAATGATATAGTTTGTATTTGTTCCTCCACCAAATCTCATGTCAAATTATAATCCCCAGTGTTGGAGGTGGAGCCTGATGGGAGGTGACTGGATCACAGGGGTGGTTTCTGTGGCAACCCCCTTGGTGCTGTCACCTACAATAAGTGAGTTCTGCTAAGATCTGGTCCTTAAAATGTGTGTAGCCGTCCCACGCACCACTCTTTTGCTCCTTCTCTGGCCACATGAAGTGCTGGTTTCCCTTCTGTCTCCTACCATAATTGTAAGTTTCCTGAGGACCCCTCAGAAGTCAAGCAGATGCTAATAGCATGCTTCCTGAACAGCCTCTGGAACCATAAGCCAATTAAACTTCTTTTCTTTATAAAGTACCTAGTCTCAGATATTTCTTCATAGCAATGCAAAATGGACTGATACAAATAGCTAGTTTTTTAAAGCTAAAAAATGCTCCCCAAGTTAATCTATGTAATTCCAGTCAAAGTCCCAACAAGATCTTTCACGGCACTTGGCAACTCATTTTAAATTTCACAAAAATGAGAAACTGTGCAAGAATAGCCAAGACAGCTCAAGAGGGGTCAAAGAGGTAGCTGTGAGATATTCATGATCCATGTGTATTTTAATATTTAATATTTAATTTCATTCCTGCTGCAGGAATGAAAGCAGTGTGGTGCTAACAGAAACAAATAGATCAGCAGGACAGAACAGAGTCCAAGAATAGAACCATGAATATATGAAAATTTAATATATAAAAATGTAATCATGAATATATAGTATGATAAAGGTGGCATTGCAAATCATGATGGAATGGGTAAATATTAAACAGGGTATGGAAAATTGGATATCTAGCTTTGAGAAAAATATGGGTCCCTACTTCATACCATGCACACATACCCCTGAACATAAAAACCATATTCCATAAAATAAAATATATAATATATATTATACAGAATATATAATTATAAAATGTATAATGTATATTATATACATGATATATAATATATATATTATTATATTTTAGGAAAGTTCTAAATAAAATCTCAATATGTGTATAGTATAAAACTTTTTATGCTTAAACAATATATATTGTTATATATATAAAACTTTATAACTTGTATACTGATATATAATTATTTACATATTATACATATATACACAAGTCCATTTATACACTGGACTTCATTATTCTGGATACTAACTAGAAAAATACACAAGGTTTATGGATAGGCAACTCACAGAAAATACAAATGGATAACAGATGTCCATAAAGACAAACTTCTCTAGTATTTAGGAAAATTCCAAATAAAATCTCCACTTAAAGTTATCTATTTGTGGCTGATGCTGTTCTTCCTCTTTTAAAAGGTAAGCACTGCCTTGTTTTCTACTAGGATCCCTGTTCTGAGCACAGAGCCTGGCACTCTGCAGGTAGTTATACAGGCTCAATGGATAGATGGATGAATGGACAGATGTGTGGGTGAATAGGTAGGTGGATGAATGGATGGGTGGGTGGATGAATGGACAGATGGACGAATGGATGAGTAAGCAGGTAGGTGGGTTGGTGGGTGGATGGCTGGCTGGATGCACAAGATATACTTTGTTTATTCATCAGATTAGGTAAGATTAAAATTTAAAAGTTTGATAATATAAAATACATATTGACAAGTATGTGAGAAAATGATTCTCTCATACATTGGTGGGGGTCAATATTGGCACAGAAATTTTGGGGGAAACTTTGGCTATAATTTTTCTATATACCTTATGATTCAGTATTTTCTCCAAAGAACACTTGCATATGTGTAAAAAGCATTCACAGCTGATATTTACTGAGTGCTATCTGCTATGTTTAAAGTAATTTTTTTTTTTTTTTTTTTTTTTTTTTTTGAGAAGGAGTTTCGCTTTTGTTACCCAGGCTGGAGTGCAATGGCATGATCTCGGCTCACCGCAACCTCCGCCTCCTGGGTTCAGGCAATTCTCCTGCCTCAGCCTCCTGAGTAGCTGGGATTACAGGCACGCGCCGCCATGCCCAGCTAATTTTTTTTTTTTTTTTTTTTTTTTTTTGTATTTTTAGTAGAGACGGGGTTTCACCATGTTGACCAGGACGGTCTCGATCTCTTGACCTCATGATCCACCCGCCTCGGCCTCCCAAAGTGCTGGGATTACAGGCTTGAGCCACCGCGCCCAGCCCTGTTTAAAGTAATTTTTATTCAATAAGTCATATTAAGAGAAAAGTACAAGGTACAGAATCATGTGTATAGTGTGAAATTTTTTATGTTTAAACAATACAGAAAACCATATGTATTATCCGTGGACACACATATATATATGGTGAATTCAAAAAGTAGTTTAGAAGAATATTTTCAAAGCTAATTAGGTTATATAGAAACTGATTCAAATATTGCTCAGATATTAATGGTAGGGCTAATTATTTATTATTAAGAAATAGTTTTTAATCATTTTAGAGGGAAATCTAGAGGTTTGAACTGTTCACACTCTTTGAACTTATGGGAAGTTATCTTAAGAATTTCATGCACAAGGCCGGGCGCGGTGGCTCAAGCTTGTAATCCCAGCACTTTGGGAGGCCGAGGCAGGTGGATCACAAGGTCGAGAGATCGAGACCATCCTGGTCAACATGGTGAAACCCCGTCTCTACTAAAAAAATACAAAAAATTAGCTGGGCGTGGTGGTGCATGCCTGTAATCCCAGCTACTCAGGAGGCTGAGGCAGGAGAATTGCCTGAACCCAGGAGGCGGAGGTTGCAGTGAGCCGAGATCGCGCCATTGCACTCCAGCCTGGGTAACAAGAGCGAAACTCCGTCTCAAAAAAAAAAAAAAAGAATTTCATGCACAAAGATATTTTCACTACAGTATAATCTTTCAAGTAAGTCAAAGGCTAGGAAGACTTCAAGGCCCTCCTCAGTGGCAGGGTTCAGGGAAGTGGGAAGGGCTGGTACTGAGTGGACTCCCAAAGGCCTGGCTCTCAGTGGCTGCCGTTTGGTCACTGTTGCCACATTTATATGATAGAGTATGTTGAAGTTCTTAAAAAGTCCAGTGAATAAAATTTATTGCACTGCTGATGATTCAAAGTTAATTAAGCTTTTTTAAAAAAGAAGACAAAATTACATCCATGCTAAGATTGGGACTATATGCCAAGCTAGTGCCTGGCCCTGAGCAGGGCTTCAAAAACATATGTTGAGAATCAATTATGTGGAACTGTGCATCCACATGGATAAAGATTTTATGGAAAACAGCAAAGTACAACCAGCGTGACTTGCAGCTGAGGCATTTATTACCTGCCCCTTGCCAGACCTTGTGTTAGAACCATCACAAGCATCTCGTTCAACTCTGCAGATCCTCAGCCACAGGACATGGTGCTGGCCCATGAGACTCAGCTCAGCTGCAGAGAGCAGACATTTAAACACACCACTACAACCAGGGCAGCCGAAGCTGCATGCATAAGGCACCAAAGGAGTAAAAGGCAGAAGGAGATACACCTGGTGTCAGGGAGGTAATTAGACCTGAGTGGAGCCTTTAAAGAGTGTCACTGGCAGCAGAACTAGAAAAGAAAGGACTTTGCAAGGAGAGATGGCTGAAGATACATGGCAGGGAAGTGTGAAGGTGTGGGTCCTGGGCAGGGGGTTGATGAGGTGGTGCAGCCAGGCCCACAGTTGGATGAGGGGAGCCAGTGAAGGAAGAGAAGGCATAAATGACTTTGGATTTTAGAAAAGGCCACCCAGGTATCCAGGAGGAGCTGGAGGATTCAGGGCCTGGGAGCAGCTAGAGCAGCGTGGAGGTCTGCCATTATCCAGGCAGGGGAGGAGGAGGAGAAGCAGGATTCATGCACAACTCGGAGGCAGAGAAGCCTCAAAGAGACTGCATCCTGAGAAGTAGCTAGGGTGACATAGCCTGGTGTGGTTACTGGGAAGGAACATTACAAAGCACAGCCGACAGGACAGCGTGATGGCCAAGAGCCAGCCAGATGCCACACAGTGACAACTTTGCAGCACCCCTGCACAGGTAAGGTGAAGTGACTTGCCTGAGGCCCCTCAGTGGGCTGATTCCCAAAGTGAGCTTTCAACCATCACACTAGACTGAGTCGGGGACTTCAGCAGAGGTGAGTATGAGCAGGGAAGATAATGAGACCGGACTTGGCTGTTTTGGGGGGTGCCTCCAGGACAGGTGGACGGAGATGCCCCATAGAGAGTTAGATGTAGTGGTTCTGGAACCCAGGTGAGGTATAAAGTAGGTATCATCCTAATGTGATGGACAGGGGGAGTCGGTCCTGCTCAAGGCTATCCGGTGGATAGACGATAGGCTGTCTGATCTCAGGGTCCATATTCTCAGTGCTGCCACAGACCACCCCCACCCAGAGAGACGCAGAAGGTTCTAGGATAAAGTTACCTCCTGTCTTTGTCCAGGCCCAGCCTCTCCTCTTGCCTCTAAGCTTGATCTCTTTCTCAGCTTCCCCTGCCTTGGGCCTGCTGACTTAGTGACACTCTGTGGCAAGGTCCCAGGATAAGTGCTTAGCGGAACTGGGACCCGGCAGAAGGACGTGTGAGTGTGAGAGGAGCATGAATCAGCTAAGGAATTAAGATGTCTCTTGCAGGTTGAGAAGGAGCAGGCAGAGAGGCAGGAGCAGAGCCAAAGGAGGATTTCCAGGCAGGAAGGATCCACACATGCCCAGAAAAAGTAAGATCACATGTAAGAGGCAATCACAGGCTGCCTCAGTTAGGGGAACACCTGTGGCCTGGGAAGCACAATTTGAGGCAAGGGAAGCCTATGAGCATTTTGCAGGCCATGGGACAGAGAAGGAGCAACAACAGGTGAGTCTTTCAAGAAGTGAGCCTTGGAAAGAAGGAAATGGGGAAGGTGGAGGGACCCTGGGTCTGCTTCAGGTGGGCTGAGCCTCCAGAGGCTGCATGAATGTAGTCTGATGGACATGAGAGGGACAGGTAACCACCTGTTCTCAAAGTTCAGGCCAGAGTGCAGAGCTTGCTTAGCCTTCACCCTTCCGACCTGGGCAGGCCTGGCTGCAGATTCAGAGGGAGGGTCTGACAAGGTGGAGGCTCACCTGGATGAGGGCCAGGTTGCTGCTGATGACTCTGTGTTGCTCCTGGGGGTCATCGATTTGTCCAGTGTTGGCCTAGAATGAAGAGAAAAGGACAAAGGTAGGTCTGGCTAGGCCCAAAACCAGGTCAACTGTTCCTGGAAAAGGAGTCTCTCAGGAGATATCAACAAATAGCATTTCATCAGCGTCAGAACAAATTACTCTGTTCAGCTTTCCAAACAGCAACCTGGCCTTTTTATGTGGGGAGTGGGGAGAAATGTTAGGGCATGGAGCCCTTTGAGAACTGGATGGGGGTCATGGACCAGTCCTCCATGACCATGCAAGTATATGACTGCACACACTTGCACACACACAGCCATACACACACACAATGCACAGGTCCAGTGGCCTAGGAAGAAAGAATGGTTTCAGAACCAGGGCACTGCTTCCCTAGACAGCCCTGGGACACTGCTCCTGACATGCCAGGCTGCTCCAGCGCCAGCCATGGCTCAAAGGATACCAAGTACAGCTTCAGCTGCTGCTTCAGAGGATGCAAGCCTTATGCCTTGGTGGCTTCTACGCGTTGTAAAGTCTGTCAGCGCATGGAATGCAAGAGTGATTTCAAAGGATGTATGTGAAAGCCTGGTGCCAGACAGAAGCCTGCCATTAATGCAGAGCCCCCATGGAGAAACCTTACTCGGGCAGTGCCAAGGGGGAAATGTGGGGTTAGAACCCACACAGAGTCCCCACTAGGGGAATGCCTAGTGGAGCCTGGGAAGAAGGCCACCACCCTCCAGAGCCCAGAATAGTAGAGCCACCAACCAGCTTGTAAGGTATGCCTGGAAAAGCTGCAGGTACTCAACTCCCACCATGAGAGCAGCCACAGGGGCTGCCCCTGGAAAGCCACAGGGGTGGAAAAGTCCAGAGGCCTTGGGAGGCCACCGCTTACACCAGTGTGTCCTGGATACAGGGCATGGAGTCAAGGGAGATCATTACAGAGCTTTAAAATGTAATGCCTGTCTGCTGGGCTTCAGATTTGCATGGGGCCTGTTGCTTCTTCCTTTCAGCTGATTTCTGTTTTTTGGAATGAGAATGTTTACCCAGTGCCTGTACCACCATTGCATCTTGGGAGTAAATCGCTTGTGATTTTACAGTCTCATAAGTGGAAGAAAAGTGAGTTGGGTTTCAGATGAGACATTGGATTTTTGATTGAGTTGATGCCGGAATGAGTTAAGACCTTTGGGGACTACTGGGAAGGGATGACTGTACTTTGTAACGAGAGAAGAACAGATATTTGGGGGGGCCAGAAGAAGAAAGATCTGGCCCCCCAAATCATTGTTTATCCAAACCCCCAAATATCTGGTTTGGATATTTGTCCCTTCCAAATCTCATGTTGAAATGTGATCCCCACTGTTGGAGGTGGGGCCTGGTGGGAGGTGTTTGAGTCAAGCGGGTGGATCCTTCATGAATGGCTGGGTATCCTCCTTATGGTAATGAGTGAGTTCTTGCTCTGAGTTCCTGTGAAAGCTGATTAAGATTCTACACCTCCTCCCTCCCTCTCTCTGCTCCCTCTTCTCACCATGTGACACAATGGCTCCCCTTCAGCTTCTCCCATAATTGGAAGCTTCCTGAAGCCTTCACCAGAAGCAGATGCTGGCACTATGCTTCCTGTACAGCCTGCAGACTGTAAGCCAAGTAAACCTCTTTTCTTTATAAATTACCCAGTCTCAGGTATTCCTTGAGAGAAATACAAATGGACTAACATAGTCACCAAACTAAGAATTGAACAGTGGTACAAGACTAGTAACTAAACTATAGAATGTATTCAGATGTCCCCAGTTTTCCTACTAATGTCCTTTTTTATGTTCCAGGAAATAAATCAGGATCACCCACTGCATTTAGCCACAGCTCCTGAGTCTCACTGTAGAAGAATGAGTCAGCTATTTTGTGGGATGTTCCACAACTGGGTTTGTCTGAGGTTTCCTCATGATTAAACTGAGACTGTGGGTTTTGAGGGAGAAGACCAATGGGGTGAGGTGCCTCCACTGTGCACGCTGTCACAGGTGATACCAGCATAACTTGTCACCAATGCTGCTGACCCAGGTCACTGCTGAGGTGGCGTCTGCCAGGTTTCTCCACTGCAAACCCTATTTTTTTTCCTTCCTGTACTCTCAGAAGTGAGTCGTTAGGTCTTGCCCACACTCAAGGGGAGGGAATTAAGCTTTAGCTTCTTTAAGGCAGCATATCCAAGATTTGAGGACATATATTAAAACAACCAAAGAAATCCACACGTATTTAAAGGAGATACTCTGAGGCTATGCAAAGATTCTACTTCTCTTTAATGACCCACACTCTAATAATTTCCTCAGGAATCTTACCTGTGGATATGTGTGCATATGCAGGTTAGCATATATATGTATATACGTTTCCTAGCAGTACACTGAAAGGGCCTAGAAGTGGTGGCATGCCAGGATGCCAACCAATGGAAGTACAGAATCTAGGGAAATAATCAAAGTAGGAAACTGAAAAGGTAGACTCAGAAACTATAATTATGTACCCAAATAGGAGTTACAGAGGGAGAGGAAATGAATAGGAATGAATATAAAGATACAAAAAATAACAAAAATTATTCTATAGAGCTGAAGACAGATGTCTTTAGATTGAAAAAAATCCAAGATATATGCAAGACAATAAGAAAAAATCTGTGCCACAAACATCATGGTGAAATTCTGTAACAGATGATAATAGAAATAAATCTCCAAAAAGTCCATATAAACAAGTTACCTAAAAGAAATGAGACTCGAAAGGACACAGGCTCCATCAGCAATACTG
The DNA here is from genome assembly GCF_048565385.1 of Saimiri boliviensis. NCBI lineage: Eukaryota > Metazoa > Chordata > Mammalia > Primates > Cebidae > Saimiri > Saimiri boliviensis. The sequence continues at coordinate 25,979,323 of NC_133456.1, read as the reverse complement.
GGCACAAGAAGATACTGAAAATATAACTTCAGTACTGCAGGAAAGTAACTGTGAACATTGCATTCCCTAGCCAGCCAGGCTGGCATTCAATGGTAAGGGGAAAGTAAAGCATTTTCCTACTCCAGATGTTAAAGTTTACTTCCAACAAATCTTATCTAAAACAATTACTGGGGATGTACTTGAGTACAAAACAAAACAAATATAAATTTAAAAGGAAGCTGAGAGAGTGGCACCAGCAGGATGGTGAATAGGCAGCTCCAGGCCCTTGTTTCCCCACAGACATGTCAAATAAGTAACACAGACTGAGCAAAATAGCCTTGTGGCAGCTCAAATATCAGTAAAAATCTGCAGCAACCAAGAGAAAATTCAACCAGAAAAAGCCACCCTCAAACCAACAGGAAATTCCACGGTGTTTCTGCTTGCCCTTGCACCACTCTTCCTCCACACAGCATGGTGCAGTTGCGGGGAACCACCTAATCCAAGAAAGAAAGAAGGAAAGAAAGGAATAGAACCTGCTGGCTATCCTCTTGCTCACCTGGGGGCTGCCCAAGAAACTGATTTCTGTCTCTCCCGAGAGAGCAATGGAAATGGAGACACAATTTGAACATTAGGATGGAGGCCACAGAGGCACCCAACATGTTAGAGCTGTGGAGGAAATGCAGGTCCATGAGGGCCCGGAGGGGGCAAGACATTATGGACAGAGAAACGCAATAGAATGTCAAGGACCTGAGAAGAAGCAGAGCTGACACTCTGAGGGAAATTAAGACATTTAAAAGCAGCCATGTGTATGGGGGAATTGGAGATAAAAAGCACATCCACAGGCTCAGGAAGATGCATGCCAGAAAACCACTGAAAAGACCTTAAGCCTTCATGCCAGACTAATTAGTGCAGATTTTTCCCTGCACAGAGCTAGTCTGCATAGATTGGGAGAGACGGCTGTTTTGCAAATACCTAATTTTTAATAAAAGATGAGAAAGGATACCAAAAAATAAGTTAAACACAGTCTATACATAGGAACAAAAAAATTGGCAGACATTGACCCTAGAGAAACAAAGTCTTCACACTTGCCAAAGACTTTAAAACAACTTTCTTAAACATGTTCAGTGAGGTAAAGGACATACAACTTTAGGAAATTAAAAAAAAAAAGATATGAACACAATGAAAATGTCAACAAAGAAACAGAAATCGTAAAAAGAGAACCAAACAGAAATACTGGAACTGAAAAACATAGTAATGGAATTGAAACATTCTCTATAGAGGTTCAACAGCAAACTCTAACAGTCAGAAGGATGAATAAATTTGAAAACAGTTCATTTAAAATGATCGAGTCTGAAGAACAAAAATAAATAAGATATATTAAAAGTAAATAAAACTTAAGGAAATTATAGAACACCATCAACTAGAATACATACAATTTGGAATTCCAGAAAGGAAAGAGAGAGATAAGGGGGCAGAGAGCTTATTTGAAGAAACAATAGCCAAAAACTACCCAAATTTGGAGAAAAAAAAAAAAAAAGGTATAGATATAGAAATTAAGATGTATGAATTCCAAGTAAGATAAACTCAAAAAGATCAATACTGAGACACATTATAAACAAACTATTCGAAAGTCAAAAACAAAAAGAGAATCTTCAAAGACAAGAGAGAAAAGAGACTCATCACATGCAGAAGATCCTCAATAAAATCATCAGTGGATTTCTCAGCAGAAACTTGCAGTCCAGAGGTAATAATACTAATATATTTAAAGTGCTGGATAAAAACAGCTGTCAACTGAGAATTCTATATCTGGCAAAACTATTTTACACAAATGAGGGAAAAATGAAAACATTCCTAAATAAAAGCTAAGGGAGTTCATTATTACTAAATCTGTCCTAAAAGAAATGGTAAAGGGAGCTCTTCAAGTTGAAATAAAAGGATGCCAGACAGGAACTTGAAGCCAGATGAAAATATAATGTTCTCCAATAAAGGTAAATGCACAAACAAATATAAAAAATTGTATTATTTTAAAATTGGTTTGTAAAAATTTTTATAAGCATTTAAAACACAAAAGCACACACAAAAAATAAATCTATATTTTAATAGGTATACAATATAAAAATATAATTTATGACATTTACAGTTCAGAGGCAGAACTGAAAACAGTAGAGTTTTATATGCAATTGAGTTAAGCTACTATCAGTTTAAGGTAGATTGTAATCTATACTAATGGCTATACTAACATAAGACAAAATGGACTTTAAACAAAACCTGCTACAAGATACAAAGAAAGACATTACACAATGATACAAGGATGAAGCCATCACAAAAACAGAACAATTACAAATAATGAAACACATTTTACCAAACATCAAAATTCCAAAAATACATGATGCAAATACTGACAAAATAGAAGGAAGAAAGAGAGAGGTGTTAAATAATAGTTGGAGACTTCAATACCACACTGTCAATGATGAATATAACAACCAGACAGAAGATCAGTAAGGAAATAGACTGTTTAAATAACATTAGAGACCAACTGGACCTAAAAGACATATACAGAACACTCCACCAAACAATGGAAGACTACACATTTTTCTCAATGAAATGTGAATGTAAAACATTCTCCAAGATAGACCATATGTTAGGCCATGAAACTAGTCTTAATATATTTAAGATTAAAATCATACAGAGCATATTTTCCAATCACCAGGGAGTAAAACTAGAAATAAATAGGAGAAGGACAACTGAAGAATCTCCAAAAATGTGGAAATCAAGCAACACACTTGAACAACCAATGGGTCAAAAAAATAAATTCTATTATTTATTTATTTATTTATTTTTTTATTTTGAGACCGAGTTTCGCTCTTGTTACCCAGGCTGGAGTGCAATGGCGCGATCTCGGCTCACCGCAACCTCCGCCTCCTGGGTTCAAGCAATTCTCCTGCCTCAGTCTCCTGAGTAGCTGGGATTACAGGCACGTGCCACCATGCCCAGCTAATTTTTTGTATTTTTAGTAGAGACGGGGTTTCACCATGTTGACCAGGATGGTCTCGATCTCTCGACCTCGTGATCCACCCGCCTCGGCCTCCCAAAGTGCTGGGATTACAGGCTTGAGCCACCACGCCCGGCAAAATAATAAATTCTAAAGTAAATTAGAAAATATCTCAAGACAAATGAAAATGAAAATACAACACATCATAATTTATAGGATGCAGTGAAAGCAGTTTTAAAAGGAAATTTATAACTGAAAACAATTTCATTTAAAAAAAAGACTTCAAGTAAACCACCTAAACTTATACCTTCAGAAACTAAGAAAACAGCATACTAAACCCAAAGCTCACAGAAAGAAGGAAATAATAAAGATTATAGCAGGGATAACTAGAGAGTAGAAAAATAATAGAGAAAAATCAATGAAACTAAGAATTGATTGGCTCCTCAAAAAAAATCAACAATTCAAAAGCCTTCAGTTAAACTGACTAAGAAAAAAAGAGAGAAGTCTCAAAAAACTATAATGAAAAATGAAAATGAGATATAACTACTGATTCTACAGAAATAAAAAAGAATGTAAGAGAGGACATTGTATCCAAACAAACTAGGCAACCTAATTCAAATGGGTATTTTCCTAGAAACACACAATTGACCAGGACTGAATCATGGGGAAATAGGAAATCTGAATATACTAAAACAGTAATGAAAACCTCCCAACAAAGAAAATCCAGGACCAGATGGCTTCACTAGTGAATTCTACCAAACATTTAAAGAAAAATGAACACCAGCTGGGCGCGGTGGCTCAAGCCTGTAATCCCAGCACTTTGGGAGGCTGAGGTGGGTGGATCACGAGGTCGAGAGACAGAGACCATCCTGGTCAACACGGTGAAACCCCGTCTCTACTAAAAATACAAAAAACTAGCTGGGCGTGGTGGTGCGTGCCTGTAAACCCAGCTACTCAGGAGGCTGAGGCAGGAGAATTGCCTGAGCCCAGGAGGCGGAGGTTGCCATGAGCCGAGATCGCGCCATTGCACTCCAGCCTGGGTAACGAGCGAAAACTCCGTCTCAAAAAAAAAAAAAAAAGAAAAAAGAAAAAAGAAGAAAAATGAACACCAATCATCTATAAACTGTCCCCAGAAAACTGAAGAGGAAGAAATACTTCCAAATTTATCTTATAAGACCAGTGCTACCCTACCAAAGCCAAAGACACTATCAGAAAATAAAACTACAGACCAGTATCTGCTAAATACTGATGCAAAAATCTTTTAAAAATACTAATAAACTGAATACAAGAGTATATTAAAAGAATTATGCACCATGACCAAGTGGATTTATTCCTGGAATACAAATGACTATTTCCAGTGTGTACAGGAGTATACAGAGACATTAACAGTATGTTAATATATATATTTTATTTCATGTAGATGTTTTGAAATTGGCCCACTTTACTGTTTTACAGTTTTTTAAGTGATTTGCTTAGATTTTCCAAGAAGGCAAGCATATCACAAAAAAAAGAGTAAGTTTTTCTCTTCCTTTCCAATATTTAAGACTCTTACTTTGTCTTCGTACTTTATTATGCTAGCCAGAACACACAGAACAACATAAATAAAATATTCTTCTGTGTCAAGTTGCACTTAAGAGTATCTTTGTAAGTCACATATGGGAGTTGAAGGCAAAACTAATAAATGGAGATTGAAGGTAGATCAGAGGGGGGCGGTATGGAATAGGTGAGTGGGCTGCAACAGTGACAAGAACTTTCCAGGGAGATGGAGATGTTCTGTGTCTCAACTAGGGTCATAGCTACACAGGTGTAGGTATTCGTCAGAAGTCATTGACCTGCACACTTAAATCCTCTGGTTTTCTTTTTATCAATTTATACCTTAAGACTGATTAAAAAAAAAAAAAGGAAACTTTGAAAGTTCTACTGTGATGATAATGTGTCTGTTCTTTGAAAGACTGTTGTAATGAATTACATTAATAGTTCTTTTTTCCTCTCATGTTTTACGTTTTTTAAAAGAATTATAACACTAAGGTATGATCATTGTAGAGAAGGGTTTAAAATGCAGTTAAGGGCTGGACGTGGTGGCTCATGCCTGTAATCCCAGCACTTTGGGAGGCTGAGGTATGTGGATCACCTCAGGTCTGGAGTTCAAGACCAGCTTGGCCAACATGGCGAAACCCCGTCTCTACTAAAAATACAAAAATGAGCAGGGTGTAGTGGTGCACACCTGTAATCTCAGCTATTCAGGAGGCTGAGGCATGAGAATCAATTGAGGCCGGGAGGTGGGGGCTGCACTAAGCAGAGATCACACCACTGCACTCCAGCCTGGATGGCACAGTGAAACTGTCTCAAAAAAATAAAAATAAAATAAAATGCAGTTAAGTACTATGAAACAAACATCTGAAATGCCTCCATGGCAGAGATTACTATCAGCATTTTTTCACCTCACAAAAATGGATCAAAACAATTGTGCACACATGTATGCATGTGTATACATGAGTTGTGTGTGCATGTGTGTGACTGCACGCATGTTATCAGCTGTTCAAACATTTCCACATCCCACAAGGCTCCACGTGATCTGGCCCTCTGTGTTAGTTTCCTCTTGCTGCTGTAACAAACTTAGTGGCTTAAAACAAAAAAAATCTATCCTCTTATAGTTCTAGAGGACAGGAGTTTGAAATGAGTCTTACAGGGCCAAAATCAAAATCTGATTCCCTCTGGAAGCTCTAGGGGACAGTCTGTCTCCTCTCTCCTAGCACACAGAACGGCATTTCTTGGCTCATGGCCCTCCATTGTCAAAGCCAGGAGCAAAGCATCTTTCCTCTCTTACCCTGCTTCCACCACCTGGCCTTTTTTTCCTGTCTGAAATGTCCCTCTGTCCACCTCAAGGACCCCTGTGGTTACACTGGGTCTATCTGGATAATCCAGGACAATTTTGCATCCCAAGGAGCTGCTCTTAGTCACCTCTGCAAAGGCCTCTTCCCTAGAAGTTAACATCCACAGGTTACAGGACCAGGACCCGGTTATCTTCAGGGCCACTCTTGGGCCACTCACACCTTGCCTATCTCTTCAGCCTCATGTTCAGCAGTCCCCTGCCCCCACCCCACCTACCCTCTGCTCTTTAGCTACATTGCTGTCCTCTCAGTTCCTTGAACACACCACAACCTCCTCTTGCCACAGTCTTTGTCACCTACAGGATATCACATGGGCATCAGAGAACGGAGAAACCATTCTGTGTAGTAGAAGGAAAAAAGCTTCAGTCTCCTGGGGTAGTTGGGAAGGTGTGAGAAGAGCTGGCAGAACTAGGAACTATGCTGGTTCAGGAGCTGAGAAGACACCTCCAGTGACCAAGTATTCAGAGAGCCATTCTGGGGAGTAGAAGCAGCTGAGAAAGGTTACTCTAGGTGACAAACCTTTCCTGTCTCCTCCACTGAACCCTACATCACGTCTGCATTGCTTGTCGTGGCTTCTGCATGAATGTGTGAAGGGGCTGAGCTTCACAGGCTCAGGGTCCTCGTGGATGTTGGTGGGCAGGGCGGTGTGCAGACTTGGGGCACATGGCATCCACTGACATTTAGGTCAAGGGAGGAACGGGGACACACAGGGTTGTGCACGTCCCTTAGTCATCCAGTTTGGTATTGGAAAGCCAGGGTGTTAGGCTGGGAGGGGGACCAGGGACAGCATCATCAGGTAACAAAACTCAGAAATATCCATTGTTTTGGAGAATCCAACCCACCGCCTGCGCACCAGGGGAGACCCAGTGGTAGGGAGGCTCCTGCCCCATGTTGTGGCCGCCTCGTATGTCCAGGTGTCCACTTACAGCTGTGGAGAGTCTGGACGCCAGTGTCATCTCCAGGTTCCCCTTCAGGCCTACCAGGGGTGGCACCAACGTCAAAAGGTCTTTCACCTCCATAAACACAGGCCAGTGCTGGTAGGGAAACAGTAAGGAGATAAACCAAACACACATGTCAGCGAATCTCTGGAAATTTCTTCAGAAAACCTTTAGCAAGTCACTTTTCACTTCCCATAAAATGAAAAAGTAAGACTAAGTAGTTTCTTAAATGACTTTAAACTAAACACAAAGAAATGATAAAGCTGTGAAACCTTTTTAGTGCTGTTCACTGAATCAGCATCAGCGGCTGGAAGCACGCTGGGGGCTGGGCCAGGCTGGAGGCCAGCGGGCGGCAGCTGGGCTGCCTGCACTCTGCCCCATGTGTTCTGTAGAGGCATGAATGGGTCCTGGATGAGAAAGTTGGGGATTTCTCATGAATTTCGAGGCCTGGAAACACCCGCAAGATGGCTGGGCTGAGGAAAGGCCCTGTCTCTACCGGGAATCGAGGATCTTCAGGCAGGCCAGGCAGGCCAGGCAGGCCATGCGGGCTCTGCCTCCCTCTACCACCAGGTCCAGGGGCTTCATGCAGGCTGCCACTCAGCAGCCTGTGGGGCTTGGGGTGTTTAAAAACAGATAGCGGCCGGGTGCGGTGGCTCACGCCTGTAATCCCAGCACTTTGGGAGGCCGAGGCGGGTGGATCACAAGGTCAAGAGATCGAGACCATCCCAGTCAACATAGTGAAACCCCTTCTCTACTAAAAATACAAAAAATTAGCTGGGCATGGTGGCGCGTGCCTGTAATCCCAGCTACTCGGGAGGCTGAGGCAGGAGAATCGCCTGAACCCAGGAGGCAGAGGTTGCGGTGAGCCGAGATGGTGCCATTGCACTCCAGCCGGGGTAACAAGAGCGAAACTCTGTCACACAAAAAAATAAATAAATAAAATAAAAAATAAAAATAAAAATAAAAAATAAAAACAGCGTATGTCTCTATCCCATTTAACACAGAAAAATCAATAAATTCAAAGGTCAAAGAGATTGGTGCTTCAAGAAAAATGGAAGAGAAAACATTTATTGGTAGAGGCAAAAACTATTCTTAACTGTTAAATATATGATTAGATGATCCCCTAAATCAGTTGTAATGCCCCATCTGATCCTACTGATTTATTTTGCCCGTCTGGCCACTGCAGAGATCTCTGACACCTAACACCAGAAGCTTCTCCTGGGTTTGGAATTCTAGACCTGAAAACAAATCCCTGCTTTGTCATCAAGGAGATGGGAGGCATGGGGTCTAGTCCCTGTACATCCCCTACAAGGCAAAAGCTGTGTAAAGATGTGCAAATTGGTCCAGCCTCTAGGGACTCAGATAGCCATCCACAAGCTGCCCAGCAACAGGCCTGACCAGGTATGAAGGTGAAGCGATCAGGCCAGAGGCCCTTTAAGACTCCTTTTTGCTCTCAGACCAAGGAAGATAAGCACTGTTTATGGCTCCCTTCCTGTTCAGTTTCTCCCTGTGCCTTATCTACTGGGCTGTGGAATTCAGAATCCAGTTCCAGCTCTGACAGAGTTCTGAGTTTGCCCTCTTCTAAAACTTGAGAAGAAAACAACATCACCAAGCAAGGTGTCCTCCCATGCCTCCCAGCCTCCCAGTGGCACCTGTGCAGCTGTCCTCTCAGCCTGAACACTCCTCAACACAGAGCAGGTCTCCATCCTTAGCAGGGGAACCAAGACCATCACATACTCCCCAGCTGGCCTTTGGGCGTGGCCACCCACACTCTCCCAACCTCCTGTGCAGCCTAGGGTGCTCATGGGCACTCTCTCTGCCTATACCCAAGACCCCGCACCCAGCAACGCTAAAGTCACAAAAAAACCCTCCTCAGCCTTCCTCCTGCCTTCCCAGCACCACCACCTTCAAACAAGTGCCGGTCCTCACCCATCACTCTCAGTGCTGCAGCGGCTGGGCCCACCCTGCAGCCTTACAGCTCTCACTCTCTCTAAAGGAAGTGGTGGCCCCTGATGGGTAAGCCCCACCTACTGCTCCACCTTCAGGGTGGCACTGTCCCCCACTGCACAGATAAAGCACCTGCTGACAGGCGCAGCTCTGCAACCCTCTCCCCTGGCCTCTCGGCCTTCACCCCCAAGTCCTTTGCCCATCTCACTATCCACCGCGTCTTGGCCCCTCTTCCTTCTCCTGACCTTGTAATACTGACCTTCCTTCCTGATTTCTCTTTGGTTCTCCTTTCTCCCCACACCCTGTCCCTTCCGCAACTTGAGTCCCCTTCCACTGCACACCCGGCACTATCTCCCAGCAGCCACCCCACCTGCTCTATCCTCCCAGGGCTTTCAGCAGGAAGCCTAGGCAGGAGATGGAGTGGAAGCTGAATCCTAATGCGTGGTGGTCCCATCCTCCTTGCCAGCAGTTGCTATGTATGACTCGGGCCAGTGAGATCTGAAAATCCCCGTCTGGTCACATTGGGTGTCACACAACCATGACGCGGCTGCTCTGGCACAAAGTCTCGAAGATTGGCTGAATTGTGTCCCCTAAAACTCGTATGGTGAAGTCCTCATGCCTAGTACCAAAACATGACTATATTTGGAGAGACAGTCTTTAAAGAGATAAAATTTAAGTCTAGCCATGAGGGTGGGTCCTAGCCCAGTATGAGAGGCATTCTCATTAGAGGAAATTAGGACCTAGACATGTACAGAGGCGAGACCATGTGAAGACACACAGCCATCTGCAAAGCTCAAAAACCAACCCTGTCAACACTTGCGTCTCAGACTTCCGGCCTCCAGAATTGTGGAAAAAATCAGTTTCTGTTGTTTAAGCTACCAGCTCTGTGGTATTTTGTTATGGCTGTCCTAACAAACGAATACAAATGTAAAGTGAAAAAATGCTGGGTGACACTGTTAATCCAGTAATTAACCAATTCTGGCACTGTCCTATCTCTAGACTTTTATACAGAGATAATAAGTGTCCATTTTTTAAAAGTCCCTTTGAGTTGGTTTCCTGTTAGCTGCAGCCAATAGCAAATACACCGACACCCTGGGCTTGTGCGGGTGCCTCCCAATGTCTCTGGCTCAGAAGCCTCTTGTGAACATCACATCTGCCCGTCCAACTCTGGCTGAACCCTGGACACCCCACAAGTACCTCAAACCCCAAATCCCCAAACTTCTCCTTGCCACCCTTCCTGCTCTGCCAGCCAGGACTCAATGCCTTCTTTTCCCCAATCTGACATTCATCACAGCTTTTAAATTCTGCCACCGCTCTCTCCAGCAACACTTTAAAGATGCCTATATCGGTCATCAGGGAGGTTGAAATAATCAGAAATAACGATTCTTACATTTGAGGGGCTCTGAACTCTGCCCACAGCCCCGCAGTTCTCCCTTGCTCCTCTTCACCCTCGGGGTTATCCTTGACACCACTGCCTGGGGTGAGTTTTGTGGCATAAATATGACCCCATCACTCAGTTACCTGTAACCCTTCACTGCCAACTCCTCTTCCGGGGTGTACCTAACACATAGGTCAAGTCAGAGGTGGGGCTGAGACAGCTGAGCACAGAGGACTCTGCTGGGGCTCTGCTGAGGATGCCGCAGGTAGGGCTGCAAAGGTCCCTGTACCTTGAGGTGGCCCATGGAACCGCACAAAGGGGTTGTGTGCTCTCCTACATGTCTATGCTACCCTTCAATAAAACCAGCAAGATACTCATTTTAACATAAAGCAGCCACCTGCTATAGTCAGTGCACAGCACACTCTCTGAGCAGAGCAGACAGAACCCCTCACTTCTGCCCAGCATCCCTGTCCCTATGACAGTGGCCACCCCTGTCCCTCACGCTCCACAAATACACACTATCATTCACCCATATCTTTGCACACAGATCCCTCTGCCTGGAATGTTCATGTCTTTTCAGGGCATCCTGGAAATTGCTACACTACCCTTTAATGTCCAAATCAAATTGTCCTGCTCCTCTACAGATCTCCTGACCCCTAAGAAAAATGACTGCTCCCTCTTCCTTCACTGGCACACATCTGCTTGTGGCTTCCACTCCCTGCCCAGCCCTCTGAACTGCCTGACAGTCTCCCCAGCATCGGCAGGGTGAGGCTCTCAGCACAGCCTGGGGTGAGGCTATTGGAGGAAGAAGTGGGTGTTCAGGTTTCAAGCCCACAGAAGCACAAGTTTTCTAACGGGGCTGGCCAGGATGCAAAAGGCAACCCCAGCCCCAAAAGGGGATGAGTGTCCCATGAACTGAGATGAGCAAGCAGAAGCCACCTGGGAGCCCTCATGGGCTCACAGTCGGAGGCCAGTTGGACTGGTGGGTACAGACCACCCCTCTCCAACTTGGAACCAAGGGCACAGACAGATGCTGAGTGGCCATTAGGAAGAAGATGCTGCATACACTTGGGAACATGAAACGCTATCTGAGGTGTCCTTATGGTTGAAATTTCAAGTTTATATTTACAGATTAAAAAGCAATACTGCATAGTATAAACCATACATGTATATGTTGATATGTACATAGAAAATTGTCAGCCGGGCGCGGTGGCTCAAGCCTGTAATCGCAGCACTTTGGGAGGCCAAGGCGGGTGGATCACGAGGTCAAGAGATCGAGACCATCCTGGTCAACATGGTGAAACCCCGTCTCTACTAAATACAAAAAATCAGCTGGGCATCGTGGCGCATGCCTGTAATCCCAGCTACTCAGGAGGCTGAGGCAGGAGAATTGCCTGAACCCAGGAGGCAGAGGTTGCAGTGAGCCGAGATTGTGCCATTGCACTCCAGCCTGGGTAACAAGAGCGAAACTCCGTCTCAAAAAAAAAAAAAAAAAAAAACTATTTAAAAAAAAAAAAAAGAAAATTGTCTTGATAGGTGCATAGCAGCAGTGATAGAGGCGAGGGACACCCTTCCTCCATCACTTGGGTGTATTTTCCAATTTTTCTAAACTGACTCTATATGAAATGTTTCAGTAGGCAGACAGTACAAACCTCCCAGTGATTCCAATATACTACCCGAACCACACTAGGGGAGAAACAGATTGCAATGAGCGAATCTCCCTCAGCACAGACCACCACCACAGGGAGACCACCACGGCCTGGCCACCTGCACCCTCAGGCAGGATGCTGGGGGCTAGGTACACTGAGCTCTGCCCGCAGCAGTCATGCCCCCACCCCACGGGGACCACGGAACACAGACCAAGTCATCTGGTCCTCACAATTCTGTGAGGTGAGGGCTTTCATGATCCCCATTTTACAGATGGGGAAATGAAGGCAGAACAGTGTAACTAAGAATCCCCTCCACTGGGAGGAAGGCAGTTGAGCTCCCGGGCTGAGGAAGCACGTGTAGGCTAAGGTTCTGACAAACCTCCATTGTTCTGTGAATCTCCAATGCTGAAGTCTCAGTGTTAGAGGTCCCTCCTGCCAGCCTCACTGCACCCAGGATGCCCAAGCAGCAAGGGCAGGCTCAGGACTGCTGTGCCATTCGGGAGGCCCCTCATGTCTCCAGCCTGCCCTGTCTGTGGGGCCAGGAGACCTGGTCTGTGTGTCCCCGCCCCTGACCTCCCAAACACCCAGTACGCACTTGGATGGTGTTCATCACCAGGCCGGCCGTCATCATGCCCAAGCCGGACAGCAGAATGGGCACCACGACCTGGCACATGATGGTGAAGGAAGACTCAGGCAAGACCCCATGTGAGGACCTGGTGAGCTCACAGCTGAAGCCTCGCAGCTTCTTGCCCTGAAAGCAAAACTGCAGATTCAGCTGAGTGACCACCATGGCCAGGCAATGCACCACAATCCTAGGAGCACGCAGTTGGAGCCTGGGGTACCTCCAGTCCTCTCCTCCTGGCCCACACCAGGACGTTCTTCCCAAAAAGTCCACACAAACAGGATTCCCAGTCGCCAGGTGCCCTGCGCCTGCAGAGTTCCCTGATAGCCCCTTGGCAGAGGGCCAGCAAAGATGAGTGAGGAACAAAGGCCAGTGTGACTCAGAGCCTCATTCCGGAGACTCCGCCGGCCCGTTGTCCCTCCCTGAAGGTCAGGTTCTCCTCAGACAGTGGCTGTGTGTCTGCCAGGACCTCCCTCTGCCGGCCTGCCATGAAGGCTCATGGTCCCTCCGCACCGACCTTGACAGCATCCAGCAGCCCAGCAGTCCGGCCCATACTGGCTGGGCTGGACAAAGCTGGAGCCCACGTGGGGCCTGGCCTTGGTGAGTGCCCAGACAGAGGTCTGTTGCCACCTTGCCCTGTACGAGTGCCCTGGGCTGCTGCCCTCCTGGCAGAGGAGGGCCTGGAGAGATCTCAGCACAGAGGGACTACCACCTCGGGCCAATTCTACAGACCTCAAGTTTTATTCTTCAAGGTCAAGCAGTCTGTAGGCAGGAAGCCACACCCTGGGTCATCTCGACTTGTGTCCAGCCAGGGGGTTCATGGCCACAGGAAGCTGTGTTCACAGAAAAAAACACAGCCCTATTCTCCCTCCACAGCCTGGAAGACTCATAAACGTGCTTCCAAAGTGATCTGACTTTCTTCATGTACAAAGTTCAGACTGGCCCTGCTGACCCTCCTCACCCAGAGGAGGGGAAGGGTCTGGGAAGCCACCTCTGATTCCCGGGGTTCTGTTGTTGGGTGTGTCCTCTGCACATTCCACAGGTACCAGGAACAGAATGTTCATGCCTGAGGGTAGGCTGGGGCAGGCAGAAGCCCGAAGCTGATGGTCAGACTCACATCTGCTGAACGCAGGGCTGCTGTCAGGTCTAGGCCTCACTTCTACTCCCATCCCTAAACCGTGACCCTAGTTGGGCACCTTACCTGCTTCTCGCATCAGACAGCCTATCCCAGGTTCAAGTGCGGACCCCAGGCTGGAGTCCACTGCCCTCCCCAGTGTGGGTCCCACAGGCCCCCCCAAACCTGTCCCTGCAACCGAACTCCAGACGAATTTCTCCAGCACCTGCTCCCCTCATGCCCCCAATATTCCTCACACTGCATCTTTGCTCACACCCTCATTTACTCATTCATTCAACAGATATTTTTAAGCCCCTCGTAGGAGCAACACATAATGGGCCCTAAACTCCCACACAATTCCCACTGAGAGCTAGAGTTTCTGTACCCCTCTTCCCACTGTCCCCACAGCTTGTCCAAGAGAACACAGTGGAAGAGACGCTGTGGCAGTCAGTTTCTGGGTGTGGATATTAAGAAACTGACAACTTTTATCTTTTAACTTTTTATCTTTTGGGCTGCTCATGCTCCTAGCTACTCTGCTGTGAGGAAGACCACACGGTCACACATAGAGGCCATATGGCAGTGTTCTGCTGATAGCCCAGCCTGGCACGTGAGTGTGCCGTCTTGGGCTGGCACAACAGCTACAACACAGAGCAGGTGGTTCTTCTCACTGGGCCTTGCCCAACCTGTGGATTCAGCATCAAACAGTGGCTTTAAACAAGCTGCTAAGCTTTGGTGTCCTTTCTTATATGGCAATAGTTAACTCCATTTGGGAAATCTATTCCTCACCCATGATCTTGCTATTTCACATGGAACAACTCCCAAATCTCTCAGCCCAGACCTCTCCTCCAAGCTTTCAGACCATATACCCAGGCCCTGGTAGGGATGAGCGTGTGTCTCTGCCAGTCTCTCAGGACCACCGCTTCCAAGCCTGCCTCTCCCAAGTGGCCCGCCTCAAGGAAAGGTTCTGCCAGAAATGCAAGCCTCACTCTGACCCCAACCACCTCAATCCCACATCCACTCTGCCTGTCCCCACACCTCCCCCACAGCTGTCCCCAACTCCCACCCACAGACGCTGCCTTCGCCATGGCCCTTTGTCCCTCTAACCTGTCTCCCTGCAAAACCAGCATGTGCTCTTCACAGGCACAATCCACAGGTGCACTGTGAGGATGGCGCTTGCTCATACAGCCTCCATGGCGGTCAACGCACTGCCTGAGAAAAGGGCGCCTGGACCCCTTGCAGTCTGGAAAGACGCATCCATGTGAGCCTCCTTTTTTCTAGTCCCCGGTCCTATGCTGTAGCTGCAGACGGAATTTCTCACGACCCTCACAGGGGCCATGCCCATGCTCTTCCCCTCTGCTGCAGGCCAACAAATCACTGAGGCCAAACATCTGCCAGGCCTCTTGGCCAGCTGAGGCGTCTCCTCTCAGCCAGAGCCTAACAGCTCTTTCCCAGAATTCTCAACATACTCTCTGAACCTCTCTGAAGATAGGTCCCACTTTTGCATAACAGAAGCGTGAACTGCAGGTGTATCTGCCTTCCCTCCCTGGCATGAGGCCCCTCCTGAGAACAGAGCCCTTCTCACCGCTGCAATCTTGGGGATTCTCCACAGCTTCACTCCACGGATCAGTACTTAGGGCCTAGTATTTGCCAGGGTACACTGTGAGTGGAACGGACACAGCTTATCAGATAATTAAAAAAAAAGAAAGAAATGATGATCTGTGACAAGTGCTCTGAGGGAAACCCGGGGCATAATGAGGGCACAGAGCAGACTCGGCTGCACGCAAGCACTCAGGCACTGCAAATAAATGAAGGAATGCTCGGTTGTTCCCTGGTGCAGCAGTCTGTATTTCTCAGAGCTCTCTCGCATTCTGTCAATTTCATAACAACTTCACAACAGCCCTGGGATGTTCACAGGAACTACAGCACTGTTTTGCAAATGAAAAAAATGAATGGTTTTCTCAAGACCGCACAGCAAGTTAGTGTCAAAGGCAAGCCCAGACCTCAGCTTCTGGGCTGCCACTTTTGCCTGCCAAGCCCATCACTGTCCGCCATCCATGGTTAGGATCAGTTTGTTCAAACAGGAGATTGAACCAATAGGAGGCAGAGAGAAATGGCCTGATTCTGAGAGAAGCGTTGCAGAAGGTTACTGGTTTAAAGTCATGACCTGGTTAAAGACAGAGTCCTCTAGGCTGGCCTAGTTTCCCTGGCTGCTCAAGGCCTGCTGTGGGATGCACATTCCCAAGGCACACAGCTGAGCAGCCCCCGGACAGGTGATCACTTCCTCCAGGTGTCAGCACCTCTCGCAGTGTCATCACAGTTTTGGGCGTGGTCAGACACCACCACACAATGTATAATCACACACAGCAAATCTGGAAACAACCTCTTCAGTGCAGGAGATGCAGAAATTAACAATCATTTGCGTACTATCATATAGAAAGAGGTGTCTGATCAAGTAAGTTACAAATTATTACAAAAATGTTTCTCAAATCTGTTTAAAAATTGAGAAATAAAGATACACACACACATGCATGTGCAGTGAAATGTTACCTTTATTTTATAATTTTCTATTCTGACAAGTGTGATTATTTGATTTTATAAATCACAAAATAAATTGTCATCAAAAGCAAATAATGTAATTATATCAGAAAAATGACTCTCCTGTGAAAACCTGACAACAAAACATGTCAACACAGCCCACTGGGTTATTATCCAGAAAATCAATAGTGTGGTTTTAAAAATAGCTCAGTAGCACAGCAGAAAAATCTCAAGGAGCTTGAACTAGATTCCAGCCACACAGAGCAGCAGGTGGAATCTAGGTCTGGCGTCTGGTGGTTTCTGTGTGACCCTTTCTGGGCCTCCAGCCCACCCCACAGCCCACAGCATGAGAAAGTGGCACAAGATCAGTGATACTCACCCATCAGGTGCACCAGGACCACCCTGAGGGGCTTTGGCAAAAGGCAGCCCAGGCCCCACAAAGACCACAGGATCAGAACGCTGAAGACCACTGATCTCTGCCCACCGCCTCGTTCTTACTGGGGTGTGTTTTTAGGGGAGGGTCTGCAGAGAGTGGGTAGGGGGCTCTGGAGTACACTTCTGATGCTGAAATGGGAACTGCTTATGTTCCCAGGAGCAGTTCCAACACAGCATCCAATTCATTTCTCAGGGTCACCTTGACCCTAAGCAGGTTCTGAGCCAGATGGTCATTCTTACAGGTCTGAATTCTTCCCCCATCTTGTTCAGGTCTCACACATCAGGCCAATTAAATTTTAAATAACTGTTAAGGTTCGGCTAGGCGAGGTGGCTCATGCCTGTAATCCTAGCATTTTGGGAGGCCGAGGCAGGCAGATCACTTGAGGCTGGGAGCTTGCGAACAGCCTGACCAACATGGAGAAACCCTGTCTCTACTAAAAATACAAAATTAACTGGGTGTGGTGGCACACGCCTGTAACCCCAGCTACTTGGGAGTCTGAGGCAGGGGAACTGCTTGAACCTGGGAGGTGGAGGTTGTGGTGAGCTGAGGTTGCACCATTGCACTCCAGCCTAGGCAACAAGAGTGAAACTCCATCATTTTTTAAAAAAATGTTAAGGTTCTTCTTTATTTTCTGCTTCTGATCTCGACTGGCAGAACCCACCCACATGTGAAGATTAAAGACTTGTCCGCCCCCTGCCAGGCTGGCCTGCTTCTGCAGTGTCTCCAAGCAGCCTCTCTTGCCTCCCCTGCAACATCCCCTCCTGAGGAAGGGGGATCTTCTTGGCCTCCCTCCACAGGGCCGCTCCCACCACTTCCTGGGCACACAGCCCTCACTGTTATCAACACTGACCCCCGCACCTGTTGTGTGAGCGGCATGAGGGCAGGGCCATTTGCCTGGCACAGGCACACAGTATATGCTGCCTGAATGAATGAGTGAGTGAGTGAGTGAGTGAATGAATGAACGAACAAACTGGTGTGGCCCTCACCTATCCAGGCGTGGGTGTCTAGGGTCTACTATACCCATAACCCAAGGGTGAGACCCCCTCCCTCACTGACGAGGTGAAAAGGAGGTGACTATAACAACTGCCTCATGAACAGATGGGCCCACCATGACTGAGGACACCTGTCCAGCTCTCCCTACCTGTTCTTTGCTTTTGAATAAGCCCACACAGCCAACTGGGATGCAACTGCCAATTGCTGGTTTGAACCTCTACACAGAGGGTGTTGCCGTGTAATAAGGGAGGATCTGTCATCTCCTCCCACCCTAAAGGGTTTTCACCCCCATGACGAAAACTACCATTAACTAACTTCAGGCTGGTGTGAGTCTGGTGGGTGCTCTCTGGCACTCCTGCCACCTGGTCTAACTTATCAATTGGCTTGACAAGATGAGACCCCAGAGATCCTCCCCAACTCCCCACTAAAACAGTTACTCCCACCAACGCAAATTACAACAGGACCTTCAAGGAGGGAAACTTACGCGAGACCTGAACAGGGTGTGCCAATCCCCCTGCTTCTCCTTTTCACAGGCCAATTTGGCTCATTCCTAAGCCTGGAGAGAATGAAAGGGTGCCTCACGGTAGATTACCACCACCTTAATGCCATGACCCTGTCCATGCAGACCCCACATCCAATACCGAATATTACTGAAATCACTGGCTGCATCCAGATCAACTGGTACTTTGCTGCTATAGACTTGGCTAATATGTTCTGTTCAGTGCCTATTTCACCAGGCTCTCAGGCATAGTTGGCCTTCGCCTCTAAGGGACACTAGATACCTTTTCCAGGCTCCCCATAGGGACCTCCACAAGTCTGTCATCACACACAGTCATGCAGCCAAGGTCTCCCCTGCATCCATCTTTCTCGGGAGCACAGTTACATTACACTGATGACGGCCTCCTTCACAGAGGCTCCTCTGATACATTCATTAAAGGAATATACGTAACCCACAAAGGTGCTCACAAGGAGAGAGGGGGCCATCACCCCACATGTGGTGCGAGGCCTGGCGCCTTAGTTAAATTCCTGAAAATCACTTGGCAAACTGAGAGCCATTCCACCTCCAATTCTGCAACAAGGCTATTAACCCTCTCAGCACCTACAACATTAATATAAGTCTCCAACATCTTTTAGTTCTTTTGGGGTTCTGGAAGCAACATATTTCTCATCTACAAAATTTACCTGGGCCCATTTATGTTGTCATCTGCAAAGAAACTCAACTCAAATGGGCTTCTCCAACAAAAGGTTCTAGAATTTGTCCAAGTTAAAATCAGCAGTCACTCTTATCGGTGCCCCCAGAAATGCCTTCATGGAAGAGGGGGCGTTAGCAACCTTCCCTCAAGCCCTGGAGTCTAGAGGCTGATGGCCATAAGTTGTCTAGGGGCTGTGGATCCAGGGAAATGCCCTCCTCCACTATGCACTGTGCACCATCAGAGGAGCAGCTGCTGGCCACATGCTGGGCTCTCCTGGAAGCACAGGCTCTCACAGATGCTGTGCCTGTGACCCTCCACACCCGCTGCCCATTATGCCTTCAGAAGTGGCACTCCCAACCTCAGTACAGCTACTGAGGTCTCCTTAAAAATAGAATAGAGTCGGCCAGGCGCGGTGGCTCAAGCCTGTAATCCCAGCACTTTGGGAGGCCGAGGCGGGTGGATCACGAGGTCAAGAGATCGAGACCATCCTGGTCAACATGGTGAAACCCCGTCTCTACTAAAAATGCAAAAAAATTAGCTGGGCATGGTGGCGCGTGCCTGTAATCCCAGCTACTCAGGAGGCTGAGGCAGGAGAATTGCCTGAACCCAGGAGGTGGAGGTTGCGGTGAGCCGAGATCGCACCATTGCACTCCAGCCTGGGCAACAAGAGTGAAACTCTGTCTCAAAAAAAAAGAAAAAAAAAAAAATAGAATAGAGCCAAACCTGGGCCCTCTGGCATATCCCACCTGCAGGAGGGGTGGTCTCCCTTGTCCTCAGTCCTTTGCCAGATGCCATGGTGCCAGAGGAGTCACCCCTTCCTGGGGCCATTGGCTATCCAAGGCCCGTTGAGATGGGCTGGCCATTCACGGTGGCAGGGGGTCGGGGGGTGCTATAGGCTTCATGGAGGGTGCTGCCATGTAATATGCAAGGGAGCTCAGGGGAAGGGTGCTGCTTTCCACCTTAACCAGAAAGTCCCTTATAAGGAGCAAACCTCCAAGGGTCAGTACAGTGGCCAAGCATCAGGCACAATGGCATCGGCACCCTCGCCTGCCAGTGGCTCCCTCTGCACCTGTGCACAGGCTCTTGGCCCAGGGCCTCGAAGCTGCCCCACTTGGGTGTAAAGAGCTCTGGGAATTTGCTGCCTCACTAACACACAAAACATAAAACAGGGTTACAAATGCCTACACATATACTACAGCCACAACACAAGGCCTCAGCCAATCACTCCTGATCCTCTAAGGTTCAGGCACTGCCGACGGTGACCAAGGCCCTCATTTCCTTCTTGAAATACAGAGCACCAGCCCTGCAGGAAGCACCCAGCGGCACCCCCACTTCCCGGGTGGGCCACAGGCAGCCAGGGTCAGCAGGAGGCACACAGGCCCCTCAAAGAACTCTGATGAAGTGACAGGTGGCAAAGGGACCTTCACTGGCTGTCACCACTGTCACAGGCACTGATTAAGCCAGATCTAAGGCCACCGTGGACACGCACTCCCCATACCCAGGCCACCAAATCCCTCTGTTGCCCTTCCTAGCCACAAAGCAGATACTTTCCAAGGGCACCACGTGGCCCTCTCCCTCTTGGCCAAGGGCCTACCCTGCTTCCTGGAGAGGCTGTTCTATTCCCTGAAAGTCTCAGTCACCATCAAGGCTGAAGCTGGCATTGAGGCATCAAGGGGTCAAAGGTAGGGTAAGGCCTAAAACTACAAAGTGCTGCCTCAAACCTGGAGAGAGTAAGATGCTGTGAGCAGGACATTCCCCCTCCTGACTCTGCTCCTGTGGACAAGGTTCCCAGCCCAACAGTGTCCTTATTTCAGGGCAGGCACTGTCCCTCCACATCCCCAAGAAGCAGACTTCAGTTCCTGCCACCCTGTGGAATTATTTACATTAATTATGTAAATAGTCAGGAATGGGGGCGGGGTGAGTTCCCCACTCTCTTGTTAGGACAAATCTTGCCCCCCACATCCCCTGCTGGCTCACTCTGCTCTGGAGAGGCCCTGTGTGGTGTGACACGTGGCGTCTTCCTGCCTGGATGGTGGGTATGAGGACTGAAAAATTGCCGTGGTCCCCACCTGTCCAGGGCCAGGTGTTGCGTGTCCACCATCCCCATAACCCTAGGGCATGAGTGAAGAGGAGGCAGCAGAGTGAAGAGGCGGCAGTCAAAATAGGCTGCCCTAGCCGGGCACGGTGGCTCAAGCCTGTAATCCCAGCACTTTGGGAGGCTGAGGCGGGTGGATCACAGGGTCAAGAGATCGAGACCATCCTGGTCAACATGGTGAAACCCCTGTCCTTACTAAAAATACAAAAAAGTAGCTGGGCGTGGTGGCACATGCCTGTAATCCCAGCTACTCAGGAGGCTGAGGCAGGAGAATTGCCTGAACCCAGGAGGCGGAGGTTGCGGTGAGCCGAGATCGCGCCATTGCACTCCAGCCTGGGTAACAAGAGCGAAACTCCGTCTCAAAAAAAAAAAAAAAAAAAAAAAAAGGCTGCCCTCACCTCCTCCTGCACCCCCAGTCTTCTCTCTCTGCCCACACGAACATCTCTCCAGCCAGCCCTCTTGTCCTCCTGGCCTTTCTAGGCTGCTCCATGCCCTTGTAAGGCCATAACATGCCTGGAGACCCCCGTTCTTCCAGGCACATGCACACAACACTCATCCCAGCCCACCGCATGGAGCCCAGAACCAGATTCGTTTCTGGAGACTGCTGTCATTCCTGCCTGCTCCACATGTTCCCATGAGGAGGCCTGGTGGAATTTCAGAAAGATTCACTTGAGATGAGCTTGGCTTCATCAGATAAACCCTTTAAAGGCAGTAGGCACTTCCTGAAGTCAGAAAGCGATTTCACTCAAGGGAGGTTTCTCCACTGCTCCCTTTGAAGATGGAAAGGCCACATGGCAGGACACAGGAATGGCCTCGAGAAGTGAAGTGCAGCCCCTGGCTGACAGCCAGCAAGGAAATGGAACCGCAGTCCTTCAGCCTCAAAGAGGAACACAAGGAGGTGAGTTCTGAAGACAGAAATACACTTGGAAGTGGATGTTTCTCCAGAGCCTCAAGAGAACACATCCTGGCCAGCACATGGATTTCAGCCATTTAGACCCCTAGCAGAGACCCTAGCCATACCATGCCTGCACTCTGCCTTACAGAACTATGAGCTATTCCGTGTGTGCTGTTTTAAGCTGCTAAATTTGAGCACAGCAACAGAAAACTGATACATGAACCACATGTTGCCAAATCTGAGTTTTAAAGAGGAGCTGAATATAAACACTGTAATGAAAAGCTTCCAGTTTTGAAATGTTTGCACTGAACTGAACAATAACCAGTCAACAAACCAAAGCAGACCAGCACAACAGCTGTGTACACCCACTTTGAACCTCTCATATACCCAATGCAAAGAAAGCAGACTTATAGTAGAGGGGAGTTTTTCTTCTTCATAGGAACACATCCCTAGCCTCTAATATATGCTGCTCTGTGCATGCACATGGGCAGATAGGGACCTTTATATAAAAAGCAGCTTCTGTTTCTAAGAAGGGCATAGGCTCAGAGCCTTATAAGAAAGATGAATGAGACTAAAAGAAAGATGACTGAGACTGCATTTGAAAAAATGAATGCACAGCAAAAAGCCACCAAAAGCAAAGTCAAAAGACAAATGGAAAGAAAAAAAAGGAAACATTTGTAATCCACATCACAATTAAACGACCAATTTCCTTAATATATACAAAGCCCCTAGGTATCAAGAAGAAAACAGACAACCACTCCATAGAAATATGAGCAAAGAATATGAGCACAGACCACCACACTATAATGACCACGGCAGGTAGAAGCCCTCAAGGACAGCCCCTGACCCTGCCTCCTGGTACTGATGCTCTTAGGCAATCATTTCCCCTGGAATGTGGCTGAACCTGGCGAACTGATTCTCACCAACAGAAGCAAGGAAATGCTGCTTCTGTGTCTAGGTTACAGAAGACAGTGATGTCTGCCTCACCAGCAGACTCTATTTCCATCTTGGACTGCACCCTGATGAAGCGGGCACCATGCTGGAGGCATCCACATGGAGAGGACCTGAGGGGGCCTCTGGGCAATAGCAGTAAGAAGCTGAGGCTAGTAGGCCAGTACCCACCAGGAACGTCACCCTGTGAGTGAGCTGGACTGGAGCCACAGCCTCAGGACAGACCATGAAGCAGAAAAGCCAGCTAAACTTCAGCTGGCTTCTTCACCCACAGTAACCATGAGATAATACATGCTATTATATTAAGCATGTGTGTATTATTGGGATACACACATGCTTAATATAATGTGTGAGTTTTGGGATAACTTGTTAGGCACCAAGGGAAATTAAATTAAATTAAATACAATGAAATGCAATTTCCAGCCAGCAGATTACTAAAGATCAAAAAGGTTGAAAAGACCTATGTTGGTTGAGTGTTGAGAACAAGCATTTCCCTGGGGTCCTGGAGGAAGGATGATGTCCTACCATTAGACAGATGATTTGGTGATCTCCATCAAAGCCACAAAGACACATGCTCTTTACCCAGCAATTCTACTTTCAACAAGTTATCCTGCTGATTTACTCCGAAATGTAGAAAATGATTTATGTCAAGATTATTCATTGTAGCATTTGTTAGTAATATTTTTAAGTGGTTATGGGCTAAAGTATGCCCCTGCAAAAATTCACATGTTGAAGTCCTAACACCTAGTACCTCAGAATGAGACTGTAATTGGAGACACGGCCTTTAAGAGGTAACTAAATTAGGCCAGGTGTGGTGGCTCATGCCTGTAATCCCAGCACTTTGGGAGGTTCATGCAGGTGGATCACAAGGTCGGGAGATGGAGACCATCCTGGCTAACACGGTGAAACCCCATCTCTACGAAAAATACAAAAATTAGCTGGGCGTGGCAACACATGCCTGTAATCCCAGCTACTTGGGAGGCTGAGGCAGGAGCATCGCTTGAACCTGGGAGTCAGAGGTTACAGTGAGCCAATATCATGCCACTGTACTCTAGCCTGGGTAACAGAGCAAGACTCCATCTCAACAACAACAAAAAAGAGGTAATTAAATTAAAATGAGGTCATTAGGGTGGGCCCTAATCCAATCTGATGGGTCTTAGGAAGAGGGATTAGGACAGAGAGATGCACAGAGGGAAGATCATGTGAAGACACAGGGAGAAGGCAGTCGTCTGTAAGCCAAGGAGAGAGGCGGCAGGAGAAACCAAGACTGCAGGCGCCTTGATCTTGGACTTCCAGCCTCTAGAACTATGAGAAAATAAAGGTCTGTTGTTGAAGCCCCCCACTGTGTGGGACTTTGTTACGGCAGTGCTAGTTGACTGACACAGTTGTTAAACTTCGAAGTACATCAGAAGGGAAATGATTAAGTAAGTTTTGGTCTACATCAATCATATCTAATAAACTGTCTATTGAAAATTAACTTGAGTTAAATTTAGTCTCTATAACCAGAGACTAAAGAGTCTTGCCCAATATACAGGAAAAAAAAAAAAGGCTTTTTGAGAGGCCTTTCCAATATCCTTTAAGCTAGACCTGATATGAAGCTGCCTACTCTATAGGTGACATCTGACAGTGCCCCCCGCCCCCCATCCTCATTTAGTTCTCTCTTACCTGGAAATAGTCCAGAAGCATGCCAGCCCAGGACAGCCCCAGGCCTGCAAACATGAAGGGCATGGTCACCTGAAGGCCGATGGACCAGGCGGTCTCCTTGCTAGGCTCAGTCTCCACTGGCTTGGGGGCCACACTTTGGCTCTCAGGGGCCCTGAGAGCTCCATCTTCTGAGGCTGCAGGGAGTCCTCCTGTGCTGAGCGGGTGAGGAAGCCCCAGCTCCCCTGGCTTGCCACTGCTGTCCAGCCTTCGCTGCCGGGTCTCTGTCCCATCCATCTGGGCACAGCTGAGTGCCTGGCAGCCCTACAGTGGGAGACACAAAGCAACAGGGTGTTGTAGGGCCGAGTTCCTGAATCCCATGGCACTAACACCTGAGGCGCCTCAGGCACCTGTCCAGCCCCAGGCCGGCATCGTCTCATCCAAACTGCAGCCCTTACTCTGCACCTGCTCCACCAGCATCATTAACCCCAATTTACAGTAGTTTGTTGTTTAATATGCACATGTGTGAGCACAAAACATACAGAAGAGCACAAACAGATATAAGCTGAAGTCAGCAGAAAAGGGCCTCTGAAAATTCTCTCTTCTATAAAAGCAATTTAAAAAAACAGCAAACACTGTCAAAATCAACTTTTTCAGAACTGTTATTGGTATCAAAGGCTTGAGGCATCCAGGAGTACCTATTCAAGAAAAACGGCTGACTCTCAGCAAGAAAGATCACTTTGTAACATTCAAGATGCTGGTGATGTTCTAACTTGCCTGGTCCCACTACCCTCTCCAGCTCTCAACAGCCCACAATTGCAGTGAGAGCCAGCAGCCTGGAGGGTATTACAAGGCCGGAGCTCTTTCAAATCCCCATGCCCAAAGAATTATTTTTTGACCCATATGGGGATCCCTAAAACCCCACTTACAGAGCTGTCTGTATTTAACCCCACTTGGAGTTCACCTGGCGCAAAAACCTTTTGTCCTTGGAAAAGTTAGTAGAAAACAATTATAGGCACAGTGGCTACCCGCTGGGGTGGACAATAGACCAATGAAAACGCTTCAAAGGAAAAGCAGAGGAAGGGGATGTCAATGGGGGTTTTGAAAAGTTCCCACACACTTGGGGAATCTATTAGTTTGGTGCAAAAGTAATTGCGGTTTTTGCTATTACTTTTTTTTTTTTTTTTTGAGGCGGAGTTTCACTCTTGTTACCCAGGCTGGAGTGCAATGGCACAATCTCGGCTCACCGCAACCTCCGCCTCCTGGGTTCAGGCAATTCTCCTGCCTCAGCCTCTTGAGTAGCTGGGATTACAGGCACACGCCACCATGCCCAGCTAATTTTTTGTATTTTTAGTAGAGACGGGGTTTCACCATGTTGACCAGGATGGTCTCGATATCTTGACCTCGTGATCCACCCGCCTCGGCCTCCCAAAGTGCTGGGATTACGGGCTTGAGCCACCACGCCCGGCCCGCTATTACTTTTAATGGCAAAAACCGCAATTACTTTTGCCCCAATCTAATAGCAGGCCACCAATGGATAGTGCCACACTTGTGGCCAGGAAGACACTCAGAAAATTCCTAGGAAGGCCCCAAGTTTGCACCTCCTAGAGGCTTTGTACAAGCAGCAGGTAAAGGCTGGGGAGGCTCTGGCGAGCACTGGACTGCATGTGCCCAGTGTATACACAGGGCCCCTGGGTAAAGACCAGGAGGCACATTCATTCCAGGCACGGAGTTCCAGGCACAGAGTTCAAGGAAATCTATAACTGTTCATCAGCTGGCACTAAGCAGAGAATTCTGTGGCCACATACGACAGAGAATGAAGGATGTTTACAGGATTTGTTCAGAAAAATCACTACACAAACAAGAAGCAGCAGCAACAGCAAATCCTGGGGAGGGGGAATCTCATTTCCACACATGTCGTGTTATAAACTGTTAAAGGTCCACTTTCAACAACAAAAATGAGACATGACAAAAAATAAGAAAGGATGCCCCCATTAAAGAAAAAATTAATAGAGATTGTCCCTGAAGGAGACCAAAACTTTGAACTGGCTGTTTTAAATATGTTCCAAGAACTTAATAAACCATACTTAAAGAACCAAAGGAAAGCTTCAAAATGATGTCTACTCAAATACAGAATATCAATGTAGAGACAGAAATTATTTTTTAAAATAACCAAATAGAAATTGAGAAGTTTTAAAGTACAACAGCTGGAATGTAAAATTCCCTACAAGAGCTAATGGCCGATCTAAGCAGGGGGTATATAAAGAATCACTGAACTGAAAGATAAATCTAGAGAGATTATTCACTATGAAGAACAGAAATGAAAAAGAACAAAGAAAAATAAACAGGACCCCCCAAGAACTATAGAATAATCAAGCATAACAATATAAATGTTGAAAAGGGGGAAGGTAGAAAGAATATTTGAAAAATAATGGGCAAAACCTTTCCTGATTGCATAAAACATTAACTTCCACATCCATGGAGCTCCACAAATTTCAAGTAGAATAAATTCCAAGAGAATACAGTGAGACCCGCCAAAGATCTTCGCAGCAGGAAGAGAGCAGCAACTCATCATGTAAAAGGGATCCTTTAAAGCAGGGGTCCCCAACTCCTGTTCGGAACTGGGCCACACAGCAGAAGGTAAGTGACTCCTGGCGAGAATCACTGCCTGAGTTCCCCCTCCAGTCAGATCAGCGGCAGCATCAGATTCTCATAGAAGCTCAAACCGTATTGTGAACTGCGCATGCGGGGGATCTAGGTTGTGCGCTCCTGAGAATCCAACGCCTGATGATCTGAGGTGGAACAGTTTCATCCCCAAACCAGCACCTCCCCTCCGTCCCAGTCTGTTGAAAAATTGTCTTCCATAAAATCAGTCACTGGTGGCAAAAAGGTTGGGGACCACTGTTCTATAAGATTAGCAGCTGATTTCTCAGCAGAAATAGAAGCCAGAAGGCGAGAGGATGGCTCAAAGAACAAAAGCTGTCACCTAAGAACTCTTACCTAGCAAAATTATCTTTTCAAAGAAAAGAAGAAATTAAGAGATTTTCAGATAAACAGACACAGAGCATTCGTCTCCAGCACACCTGCCCTAAAGGAAACACTAAAGGGAGTCTTTCAGACCGAATTAGGACCCTAGACACTAGCTTGAATCCACACAGAGAAAGAAAGAGCACTGGTGAAGGTAACCACCTAGTCAGATTTTCTTTTTTTAAGTATAAGCACGTTTTTGTTAGTAACTCTTTTTTCTCTTATCCAATTTAAAGACAACTACGTAAATCACGTTGGAATTAAGTTACTATTGATCCAAACTAGATTATTATAAACCGAAGTGCTGATTGTAATCCTCAGGGCAATCTCTAAGAAAAAAAAATGTAAAAGAAATAACAAGCAAATAAAAGTGATACACTAGGAAAGATCTGCTTACTACAAAACAATGCAGTAATGGGGAAATGGGGGGAAAAAGACATAAGACATACAGAAAACAAATAGCAAAATGGCAGACGTAAATCCCATCTTATCAATTATTACATTAAATATAAATGGATAGGTTGGAAGTAAAAGGATTTAAATAAATATAATATGCAAACAGTAGCCCAAAGATAACTGAAGTGGCTTTACTACTTTAATAATATCAGGCAAAACAGACATAAAGACAAGAATTCTCACTACAGACAAAGAACAATATTTGATAATGATAAAAGGGTCAATCCATCAAAAAGCTGTAACAATTACAAACATGCCTATGCCTAATAACAGAGCCCCAAAATATATAAAGTAAAAGTGGCAGAATCAAAGGAAGAAAAAGACAATAATTGATAGAACAATTAACAGAATACCAACAAAAGAAAGAGAACTTCAGCATTATACACCAATTAGATCAAACACATCTATACGGAACACTCTGGGCAACAATAGCAGAATACTCAATCTTAAGTGCACATGGAACATTTTGTACGCTTGATCTATCTTAGGAAAAATGAATTCAATAATTTAAGACTGAAATCACACAAAATACCAACCACCATAAAATCAAATTAGATGTCAATAACAGAAGGAAATTTGGGAAATTCATAAATATGTGGAAATTAAACAACATACTCTTTTTTTTTCGGATAGGGTCTCAGGCCAGCACCCAGGCTGCATGATCACAGTTCATTGTAGCCTAGACCTCCAGGGTTCATGCAATCCTCCCATCTCAGCCCCTCAAGTAGCTGGGACTACAGGTGTGCACCACCACAAACAACTAGTTTTTTAAATTTTTGTAGAGATGAGGTATCACTGGGTGGCCCATGCTTGTCTCGAATTTCTGAGCTCAAGTGATCTGCTCACCGCAGGTTCCCAATGTGCTAGGATTACAGGCCTGAGCCACCATGTCCAGCCCATACTCTTAAATAACTAATGGGTAAAAGACAAAATCACAAGAGAAATTAGAAATGTCTTTGAGATGAATGAAAATGAAAACACAACATACCGAAAAATTATGGCATGTGTTAATGCAGTGCTTAGAAGAGGAAAATTTATAGCTATAAATGTCACTTTCTTTAAAAAGAAATGAACAAATTAATAAATCAATCTTCCACCTTAAGATGAAAAAGAAGAGCAAACTAAACCCCAAAAAATAGAAGGCAGGAATGAATATAGATTAGAGTGGTAATAAATTTAATAGAGAATTGAGAAAAACAAAAAAGGCCAGCAAAATCAATAGTTGGGTTCTTGAAGATATTGACAAAATTGACAATCCTTTAGAAAAACTGATCAAGAAAAAAAGAGAGAAGACTCAAATACTTAAATTAGGAATGAAAGAGGAAACATTATGACCAAAAGTAAACATAATTATAAGAGAATATAGGAGTAATTTTAAGCTAACAAATTGGAAAATCCACCAGTCAGAATGGCTATTATTAAAAAGTCAAGAAATAACAGATGCTGGTGAGGTTGTGGACAAAAGGGAATACTTACATACTGCTTGTGGGAATGTGAATCAGTTCAGCCATTGTGAGAAGCAGTGGGGTGATTTCTCAAATACTTTAAACAGAAGTACCATTCAACCCAGCAATCCTATTACTGGGTTTTTCCCCAAGTGATATAAATCATTCTACCCTAAAGACACAAGTATAGGTATGTTCATCACAGCCCCATTCACAATAGCAGAGACATAAAATCAACCTAAATGCCCATCAACAGAAGACTGAATAAAGAAGATGCAGTATGTATGCACTGTGGAATACTATGCAGCCATGAAAAAAATGAGATTATGTCCTCTGCAGCAACATAAATGGAAATGGAGGCCATAATCCTAAGCAACATACTGCAGAAACAAAAACCAAATACCACATGTTCCACTTATAAGTGAGACATGAACATTGAGTCCACATGCACATAAAGAAGGGGACAACAGACTCTAGGGCCTACTTGAGAATGGAGGGTGAGAGGAGAAAGAGGATCAAAAAACTACCTATCTGGCCAGGTACAGTGGCTCATGCCTGTAATCTCAGCACTTTAGAAGGCCAAAGTAATCAGACTGCTTGAGCTCAGGAGATGGAGACCAGCTTAGGCAATATGTGAAACTCCATCTCTATAAAAAATACAAAAATTAGCCAGCTATGGTGGAGTGCACCTGTAGTCCCAGCTACTTGGGAGGTTGAGGCAGGAGGATCCCTTAAGCCCAAGAGGCAGTGGTTGCAGTGAGCCGAGACTGCACCACTGCACTCCAGCCTTGATGGCAGAGCAAGATCCTGTCTCAAAAAAAAAAAAAAAAATCCAAAAACTACTTATTGGGTACTATGTTTATTACCTGGGTGACAAAATAATCTGTACACCAAACCCTCATGACATCTAATTTATAACGAACCTGCATATGTACCTCTGAACCTAAAATAAATGTTAAAAAATAAAGCTAATGGCCAGGCGCGGTGGCTCAAGCCTGTAATCCCAGCACTTCGGGAGGCTGAGGCGGGTGGATCACGAGGTCAAAAGATCGAGACCATCCTGGTCAACATGGTGAAACCCCGTCTCTACTAAAAATACAAAAATTAGCTGGGCATGGTGGTGCGTGCCTGTAATCCCAGCTACTCAGGAGGCTGAGGCAGGAGAATTGCCTGAACCCAGGAGGCGGAGGTTGCGGTGAGCCGAGATTGTGCCATTGCACTCCAGCCTGGGTAACAAGAGTGAAACTCCGTCTCAAAAAAAAAAAATAAATAAATAAAAATAAAAATAAATAAAATAAAGCTAAAAAAAATGAGAAAGCCTAGATGAAATGTACAAATTCCTAGAAACACACAAACTAATAAGATTGACTCCAGAAGAAATAAAAAATATTAATAAATATACAATTAAAGAGATTGAATTTGAAATAAAAAAACTTCCCACAAAGAAAAGAGTTCACTGGTGGTTACCAAAGCCTATGGGGGGACAGGGGGAAGAGAGGATGGCTAATGGCTAGAAATATAGTTTGATGAAAGAAATAAGAAAGTGTTTGATGGATCAATAGGGTGACTATAGTTTACAATAATCTATCATATATTTCAAAATAGCTAGAAGAGAATTCAAATGTTTCTGGAATAAATAACCAACCTCTAAAATGATGGATGTCTACATTGCACTGATCTTCACAAGTTATATGAATGTGTTAAATTATCACAGGTACTTCAAAAATATGTACATCTATTATGTATCAATAAAATTTTTTTTTAATATAAATGAACCTGGCATGAGGTGCTTCACCTTGCCACCTCGTGGCACTAGAGCAGGGGTAGAGAGAAGGGCCTTGAACACGGCCAAAGGGCTCTGGGTTTTCCCCTGCCAGAGGAAACTGGGCAGTGACCACTAGAGGCCATACATCCGCACTCGGCCCCAGTCCTGGTGAGTCACTCACATGCGTGCCTGAGGAGGCTCACCCAAGAGCATACAGCAACTGTGCTTGGTAACAGCAAACACCAGAGCAGCAGGTGCCGCCCTGATGTGTGGTCTGTGCTGGGGACACGCATGCAGCTGGACCTAGAGAGCCCCAGCCCTGGGTCCACCCTCACTGTGCCTGCACGAGTTGCCAGAGGAGGGCCTGACCAGGGTGACCCAGGAGCAGGGCCCAGCTGCCACCAGCACCACAGTCATTCCCACCAGCTCTGTGTGCCTTGCAGGGTGGGGGACCTCACAGCTGTGGGCGTGGCCAAAGGTCCCTCAGCTCCACCTGAACGCTGGACTGTTTGCAAGGAGAACATGCTCCAATGTCACTGTGCCACTGACAGCTCATGCAGATGAACAACCAAGTCCTCAAGCACAGGCCGGAGGAAGCTCTTGTGGGAAAGGGGGCTGTGCACCAGGAAATCTCTCACCCTGGAGCCCCAGGGAGGAGCCAGGATGGGGGTGGAGGCATTGCCTCCAGGGTCCCCACAGAGGACACCGGGCAATGTCTCCACATGGTTTTGGTGGTCCCGACAGGGTGCTACAGGACAGCCCCCAACAGCAAAGAACTGCCCTGCCCCAAGTGTTAGTAGCGTGGAGGCCAAGAAACCCTGCTATGGGGCAGTGGTCAGAGACCTTTGTCCTGCTTTGAGAGGGGCTGGGCTGGGCAGGGCAGGTCATGGCCCACCCAGGGCCACAGGTCAGAGCCACACTTGGGTCTGTGAGGCTGTCCACCCTCCCAGCTGCCAGCAAGGGGTAAAGAGATGTCCACCCCCATCGGACTGAGGAGGAAACAGACAGTCACCCAGAAGCATCCCTGTGTCACCCTGTGAGGCTGGTCTTGAACCCAGGGCTCTGGGCACCCAGTCAGTACCCCAGTGTGAACACATCTTGCTCTGGGGCCTGGTCCCAGCCGCTCACACAGACCAGAGTTCGCCCAAAGGCAGGCAGTAAGGCAGGGCCACCTGCTGACCATGCACCTGGCGGGCAGAGATTCTGGAACTAATGGTCTCTGATTGGCAGGGAGCCTCCAGGGCCTCTGGGCTTCACCCCTCCCCAACTTCACACTAGACGTTGCCTCAGTGGGAATGTTCTAGAGCTGGAACCCAAGGTTGGAATTCTAGCCCCTCCCCTTTCTAGGTGTGTAACTTTGGAAAAGTTAATCTTTCTGTACCTCTGTTGCCTAATCTGTGAAATGGGGTAAGATTACCTACTGTGTAAGGCTGTGAAGACTGGAGTCACGCATTTTCATCACAGGGCACCTGGCCCATCCTCACCCCCAGTTCAGCCTCCTCAAAGCCCTAAGAGTTCAGATCAGTGGTCAGAACCACCAGGAGAACCTGCTAAAGGCAAGTACAGGGACCCACCCCTAAGGTTTGGGGTTCAGAAAGTCGGGGTGGGGCTGGGGAACCCACGTTTCTAGCACATCTCAGGGAAGGCAGTGGTGCTAGTCCTGGGACCACAGTTTGAAAAACACTGGTGTAAAAGGCTTCTAAAAAAGCGGGAATTGATGACTAAAGTCATATGGAAGAAACTGAAAGAAAAAGGAAAACAACATAAAGAATGTGATTTTAAAGAGACCTATCCCGCTGGCTCTCCTGCATGGAAAGTGCGTGGGGCTTTGAGAGAGACTCGGAGCTCGGCACCCCAGGAGGCTTCCTTCACCAGAGGTTTGCACCGAGCCCACCCAGGACAGTGGGCTCAGCCTGTGGCAGAGACTGGCGGGACGTCTGGCTGAGGGAGCAGCGAGGGCTCCCTGGGCACCGGCGCTGCTGGCAGCTGCGGGAGTCACGCTCGTGGCATCCACCCAGGAGCCGTGCTCTCCGCAGGCTAGGAGGGAGGAGACGCGGCCGCCGGGAGCACGCCGCGGCGGTGCAGGGAACGGCTTCAG
Source organism: Saimiri boliviensis (assembly GCF_048565385.1). Taxonomy (NCBI): domain Eukaryota; kingdom Metazoa; phylum Chordata; class Mammalia; order Primates; family Cebidae; genus Saimiri; species Saimiri boliviensis. Next base: position 25,946,283 of record NC_133456.1, on the reverse strand, counting down.
ACACCTAAGGGCAGAACCGGCCCGCACCCCGGCGAGCCCCAGCGCCCCCCCCACAGGCGTGCCCCCCGCCCCAGGCTGCCCCTCCGACCCCTGGGGTTCGCCTCACCTCCCGCGCGCCCTCCTCTCCCCGAGTCCCCCGAATCCCGGCCCACATCTGGCTCCCCCTCCTGCCCGGGCTCACCCCCCTCCCACCCAGGACCCGGCGCCCGGCTCACCCACCGCCCACGCGCCCCCATCCGGGCGACCTCTCCCGCGCGCCTCCCCGACCCGCCCGGGCCCCGGCTAACCGCACCTTCCGCCCTCACCACGCCAGGCACAGCGCCGCGCTTACCAGGTCCCCGCCCAGGCGGCGGCGGGAAAGAGGCGGGCCGAGGACGCCGGGGCGGGCCTGCGGCTCCGGCAGGAAGCGGGAAGGCCTGGCGTCCTTGGTTCCGCCCCGGCCGGGCAGCGGGACCTCGGGCGGCCTGGCGCTCGCGGTCTGTCGCAGACGCCCCGGCCTGGGCAGCGCGGAGCCCCGCCGGGGCCCGGGGAACTGGGAGCCCCGGATCGCGGGGATAGAAGTGTGGGGCGGAGGCTCGCGAGCTCCGGCCCTCCCCGCCGCGCCCACCCGCGCCAGTCCGGCTCCTGTCGCCGGGGAGCGGGTTTACACCCAAGGGTCGGGGCTTGACTGGAGAAACCCCCGGGGGAAAGGGAGGTGGGTGCACCCCGGGGCCCGGCTGCGGAGTCCGAGCAGCTGAGCCCCACCGGCCCCACTGCGGGAGCGCGGCAGCAGAGACGCAGGTGCGGCTGCAGGTGTTATTACGGAGTCGTCAGGGTGGAAAGGCCCAGAGAGCAGGAACCCACCCCGCAGCCAGCTTCCCTTGGAGCCTGCATTTTGCCAAATAAGAAAAAAAAAAAAAAAGTCTGTGCTTCACCCCACACACGCCTTTCCTTTTCCTTTTTATTCCAGAGTAATTTTAAAGCCTCCCAGGACATAAATTCTTTAAATACTCGAGTATGTTTAATCAATAAGGCCTATTTTTTAAACATTCCCATAGTGTTACCATCACACCTAATGAAATTGGCAATTCCCAGTCCTCTTCAATTTTCCCTGGTGGACTCGAAAGTGCCTTTTGACAGTCCGCGTGCTGGGAACAGGATCCAAAGAGGGCTGGGCCATCTCTAGAGGGCTGGACCTGAGGGAGGCATGATGGTTCACAAGACTGGGTAAAACAGATGATTATATTGTAAACCAAAAAATAAATTCTAAGCCCCTGCCCCCCAGCCCCAAATCATCCGAATGGACTTCCTCCTCAGCCAGGGCTTTTAAAATTTAATCTGAAAGACTGGTTCAGGCCATAAAGGGAAGTGAAGGCCTAACAGGTCTCATTATCCCTCTCCTGTATTAACATCAACACAGACTTTAAGTCTGATAAGAAACATTTTGCAACTTCTTTTCTCTGAAGCCTGCTACCCTACCCAGATGCTTCATCTGCATGATAAAACATTGGTCTCCCCAACTTCTTACCTTAACCCAGATATTCCTTTCTTTAATCCCAGGTCTTTGGACAAACTCAACCAATTGTCAACCAGAAAATGTTTAAATTGACCTACAGCCTGGAACCACCCTCCCCCACTTTGAGTTATCTGGCCTTTCGGGATCGAACGAATTTATTTATTTATTTATTCATTTTGATACTGAGTCTTGAGCTATTGCCCAGGCTTGAGTGTAGTGGCACGATCTCAGCTCACCGCAACCTCTGCCTCCTGGGTTTAAGCGACTCTTGTGCCTCAGCCTCCCAAGTAGTGGGGATTACAGGCACCCACCACCATCCTGGCTAATTTTTATAATTTTAGTAGAGACGGGGTTTCATCATATCGGCAGGGTGGTCTCCAATTCTTGACCTCAAGTGATCTGCCTGCCTCGGCCTTCCAAAGTGCTGGAATTACAGGCATGAGCCACTACACCTGGCCCAAACCAATTTATTTCTTAAATGAATTTAACTTGGTGTCTCATGCTTCCTTCTAACGTATTAAATCAAGCTGCACCTCAAGCTCGGTACATGTTCTCAAGACCTCCTGAAGGCTGTGTCACTGGCTGTGCTCCCACATATTTGGCTCATAATAAATCTCTTCACATATTTTAGACAGTTTGACTCTTTTCATCAACAATAATTTGCCACCCAGCATGGGGCCTTAGAGAAGACTCAGGACCCCAAAGGAGTTGTGTGAATTCAGAGCTAGGATACCAGGAGGGCCCACTGAATCCTCCCAGACTTTGAGCTTCTCCCCTGAAGGAACTGGTAAGTCCTCCTGAGCTCCAGACCCACTCCCCCCCTTTGGTTGACAGTCCTTGGTTTATTCTGAGCTGGTTTTTCTCCTAGGAAGTTGTTAAGGATTCTAATTCTAGTTCACAGATGCATTCTAAAGGGTTTTCTCTATTGCTTTTTCTCCCAAAATTAATCTTGGTTCAGCTTGCCTGCATATTTGTGTGAGGAAATGAATGGTTGTTTTAATAGGTAAATGAGAGACTGAGTTTTCTCAGCTCCTAAAAGACATTTGCTCCTCCCAGCCAAAAGGCACCTCTGGGTGACTGGGGGCCTTGTGGTGTAGTGGGAAATCAGAGATCTGGAGAGATCAGTGGGGTTTCAGGAGGATTTTACTCAGCGTAATCGTGAGCTCAGCAGAATCACTTCCTGATTCAGAGCAAAGGACAAAGAAAATGGGTTGCCTTTTATGCACCTAGGTGGTACTGATGACAAAGTAGGAAGCAGATTTACAGAAGCCAGAACAAAGAACAGTTTATTAACTTGTGACATGTCTTGTGATATACTTTACATTTAAAAAGTAACATCTTGAGAAACACATTCTGCAGTTTTGAGATTATCTGCTTTGTGACCTTGCAGCTGGTCAGTAATAAACACAGGAATTTCTAGATGCCTGGGAACTTTGCTAAGAATGTGGGGAAGACAGATAAGGTTAAACGGTTTACAGGAAGGCAGTTAATATTCTGCCTCCAACAGAGCTGGAGAGGTATTATATTAAACAGCACACAACACAGCAAAATTTACTTTATTATATAGCAACTACAAATTATAAGGTTTTGTTTTACTATTATTGCTATTATTTAATTCCCTTCTTCAGTGGGAGTGTCTGGGGGGGGTTGACATCCTGTGACATGCAGCGGCCCTACAGGGAAATCCCCAACAAAAATTAATTTTAAAAATGGCTTGTCCAGGAAATGCACATAAGGCTGATCATCCAGCATTTTGACTCTTCTCAGAGGTAACAGACCTCTGGAGAAAGAAACTGTCACATGTAAAACAGTGGAAATGACTCAGTGGTGACACATTGTGGGGTCTTGCCCACAAGAGGCACACATTGATCCACCACACAAAAACCCTAGGCCACAGATCAGTTCCTTCTTTTAAGAACAACAACAACAAAAAAAGTGGAAAACAAATGATCTGAGAATGAGGAGAAGCAAGGAGAACGACCCCGTTTCAGGCACTCTGTTGGTTTTATGGTGCCTCTACTTGCCAGAGTTTATGTAAAATGGAAATATAATGATGCATGTGCACATTTACGTTAAGGAAAAGAGGCTGTACACCATAGAGTTCCTAAGTTCTCTTCTTCTCTGCATTCTTTTCTGCCTGCTTTAAATCTGCTTTTACTTTTCTACTGAGATAAAAACCACTGTTTGGATCTAACCTTTTCTTGTTCTTTCTTTTTTTTTTTTTTTTTTTTTGCAAGCTGGTGAATTTATATTTATCTCATGGCTAAAGTTCTAAAGTAAAAGCTATAGGATCTGTGTGTGTTTGCGTGCACGCGTGTGCACACGCACTCGAGTGTATGTGTGTATTTAAAAGGATTTTATAATAGACTACTATAATTTTATGTTTAATTGGCAAATTAAATCCATTTTAATTTCCCTCTAGCACAGCAAACTGTCTCTTGGTACTCTGAGATGTAAATTTTGCTATCTGATTCTTCACCTAAGAGTTGTTTCCTTTAATATGCAAATGTAGAACTATTTAGCTGACCACTACTTAGGGTGATGAAACAGGTTATCCAGAATTTAAAAGTCTAAGGAAAAAAGAGATCTTACAAATGTATAAGATGTACTTCTGGCTGGGCGCAGTGGCTCAAGCCTGTAATCCCAGCACTTTGGGAGGCCGAGGCGGGTGGATCACGAGGTCAAGAGATCAAGACCATCCTGGTCAACATGGTGAAACCCCGTCTCTACTAAAAATACAAAAAACTAGCTGGGCGTGGTGGTGCGTGCCTGTAATCCCAGCTACTCAGGAGGCTGAGGCAGGAGAATTGCCTGAACCCAGGAGGCGGAGGTTGCGGTGAGCCAAGATCGCGCCATTGCACTCCAGCCTGGGTAACAAGAGCGAAACTCCGTCTAAAAAAAAAAAAAAAAAAAGATGTACTTCTATCACCATGCCTAATACATCTTGTATTTATGTGTTGTGTACACAATATTTCACTACTAAAATATGTAAAAGAGCTCTAATTAGCTTAAATAAAAATAAAAGCACTTAGCTACTTTATTAAAAATATACTAGTCAAATGCTTTTCAAGTTCATGTGACAAGTAAACTATTTAATAAGCCGTCTTTTAAATTATTGGTAAAATATTAGAAATGTTCTAAGAATTGTTAGTATTTTTGTTTGCATTTATTGATCAAATGGCTTCATGTTTATTCTTCCAGAATGCTATAAAATTAGCCATAAGGGTTATAAAACTATAAAACCCATCCCAAAACAGAATGATCTTTGCTTGCATAATTTTCGATAAATAAGACGTGCAATATTGTTGGTTTAATGAAGACAGCTAAATCGCCGAGTTATTGGTAAAAATACCCTTATATTTAATCACAAATTCTTTACTGAATTAAACACCTGAAATTCATAGCTATAAAAATGGTTAACAGGGAAATAACTTAAATAATGACTATTACAGTTTTTGTTAATAATCCAGGTAAACAATTAAATACGTTAATCAGGTAAAGGTAATGGAATGTTTTTGTAAACAAACTTGTCATATAATTTAGGATCTCAAGTTATTAATAAATATTGACTATCTGGGTAATTTCTAATTTAAAAATTATAGGAACACTTTTTTAAAGGGTAAATACCTTTGTCTAATTCAAAACTTAGTTATGTATAAAACAAGGTAAAAGGAACCAGGAAATAAGAGATGTAGAGAAAATTAAAGATATAAAGAGGTAATTTTTAGTAAAAAATGTAAAAAGGAAAGTGATGTTATATAAGAAAGCATCTTGTGTAGTGAATTTTTGTCCTAAAATAAAATGACTAAGTTGTTCAACAAAGAGAGATATTTAGGACAAAACAGAAAGTCTAATTGTGAATGGTCTATAGAAGTTGTAATAAGGTTAGTAAAAAGGAATTTGTTTTTTTAAAAGGAATTGTATAATTCAGTTGGCTATGAGTAAGAAGAATTTACAGTAGTCTTTCTAGAGGTGGATCTTTGATATTTAAAAACTACACTAATACAAAACTAAGTAATTGGCTAAAACAATGTATTATTACAAATAGTGACTTAGTTCAATGTAATAAGTTTTAAATTTATAAACTCTATAATCTGTCATTCTTCAGATTGATATTTCAGAAGTTCAGCTCTTTCTTTTTTGAAAGAGCTTTGGATAATAGATGTCTCCTTCACCTTTTGTTGGTTCCTGTAACTTAATAATTACAGAGTAATTAATAAAATTATCTGAAAGAGAAATTTTTTTGAAAACAGGCAAATAAAATGAGATCTTTTAGACCTGCCTTTTAATTCTGCATGCCTCTTATATCTCTATCTTTATATGTGTCATGTGGAAGTGATATTTCACTATCAAACTACATGAAAGAGCTCTAACCTAGTAACTTTAAAAATGTTAAGTGCTTATCAGATTGGTCGATGCTAGCTCAGATGCCTTTTAATTTAACATGATCTTGGTAATCTTTGGTAAAATTAATTTGTTAAATTAAATCTCAAAACTCTAGTAATTTTAAATCTTAAAGTCATGTTAAAACCTCATTTTTTTTCACCAGAAATTTTAGTTACTAAAAGTTAAAATAGGAGCATAAAATATGTTTTTGGTGTTATAAAACACAAGCATGTTGATTTTGCTAAAAAGGGAAAATAGATTTTTCTTCTCTAATTAAAAAACTACTTAAGAGTTGCTTTAGGATGAAGAAAAAAAATTATACTGATAAAACGAAATGGAACAATTAAGCCAGAGGAAGAAAAGTTAACTAAGACCTGTGGCTACCAAAAACATAGTTGATGTGGGGGAAGGGCAAAACTATTTAAAACCAGAGGGTATAAAGAAATTGTTTCACTTTGTAGATTTGTATCATTAGCTTCTTAAAAAAATCTTTACGACAGTGGATTGTAAAAATAACCTCTTTAAAGACAAAATCCTTAATTTTAAATGCTACAGAAATTAAGAGCTTGTTTGGGTTGATGCAAGACCCCACGGCTCACTATTGAACAATCACTAGTAAGTATATATGATCCAAATGTACAAGAGGTCATTCCTGAGAGAACAATTAGCCTAGTGGACCAGATAAACGCCACTCTAAGGTCTGTTTGCCCTGAGAAGGAGACTGCCCAACTCTGTATAAAATACCAGGTAAAGCAAGCACCCTAGATGAAGCAGTTGATACGCTTCATATGCAAGCCATGTTTAAACAAGCTTTATGTAAGGCAGTTGTAACCTTTTCCTAAATGTCTTATGAAAATGGGTCCTGGATCTAACTGGGGGATGTTTCTCCTTTCTAGTCTGTAAAACTAAGGGCATGTAAATCGTCTCTTTTGAGAAATTGGACACTCTAAATGGGAACTAGTAAGATTGTCTGAACCCATGTGGTATAGAGTAGAAGCTGGAATACTAGTCAGGACAAATCTTTCACTTCATAGCCTTTGTGGAACATTTACTGGGGCTGATGGCAAAAGATGAAGTACTTCCCGATGACATTGACTAAACTAGAGAATTTCCAGTTGAAGGGCATTTACTGCCTTAATCTGGAATGTTAACAGAAGCGATCCGTATGTTTTTTTTTCCCCCTTTGAAAACTATGGGCGATCCATATGTTAATGGAAACAATGGTGCCCAAAAGAGTTCCATAATAAAATAAAAATGGTTTACATGGAATCTTACTATCTGGGGACGTAGGGAGGAGATACTGGTAAGCAGGGAACCCTTTCCTAGGACTAATTCTAATTCTGGGAGGAGTTGCTGGACTCCACAGTGCCTGACAGACAGCTCTTAGGAGCTGCCTGGCTTGGGAATGGTATTTCCACAGCAAACAGACTTTTTTTTTGTTGAGACAGGATCTTGCTCTGTCACCAGGCTGGAGTGCAGTTGTGTGATCTCCGCTCGCTGCAACCGCCATCTCCTGGGTTCAAGTGATTCTCCTGCCTCAGCCTTCTGAGTAGCTGGGACTATAAGTGTGCACCACCACGTCCAGCTAATTTTTGCATTTTTAGTAGAGATGGGGTTTCACCATGTTGGCCAGGATGGTCTCTGTCTCTTGACTTCGTGATCCAACTGCCTTGGTCTCCCAAAGTGCTGGGATTACAGGCATGAGCCACTGCGCGTGGCCCAGACTTCTTATTTAAAAGATGCTACTTTCAAGAAGGTCAAGAAAATATTTTTCTTTTGAATTAGTTGGGTGAGATATGTTTTTTAAACAAATTTACCTCTCTCTTGAGTTCTCCAAAGTCTGGATTGTGATTTTATGACAATGTAGTTATTTGCGTAAGTTCAGTTAAGAGTCTTTTAAAACAGAACAATTAGAGACACTGGTTAATTTACCAAGACTTTAACTAAAATAGTATATTTTTAGGTAAAATTCCAGGAAAGCTGACTTAAAAGGAGCCTGTATGGCTATCAATTTTATGCAAATAATCAGGGCAAGCATAATAAGCTTAGAACTTACTTTATACAGAAATTAGTCTTACTATAATTTCTCTTGAGTAGAAAAGAAAGGGGCTAACAAAATTTTTTTAAAGGTAAAGTATCACACTTGGCAGTATATTTTGACCCTAACTTTTTTTTTTTTTAAAGTATAGATTAAATCATGAATTATTTCTTGGCTGTAATAATTTTGTAGAGTACCAGATTGTAACTTTTCTTCATATTTTTAGTTGGCACCCTAATTGAATAGGCCACTTCTTCTATTCTGACACACAAATCATTCTTATAATTGTCAAACTAAAACGTTATTTCTCTCTTTGTTTTACTGCCAAGGAAACCAAAATCATGGTATTCTGAAGACTAGAGATGAATCCCTCATTTGGCATTCTACTGGGCCCAGATGTGTTTTACTGGGAATGTTCTGGTGCTAAAACTATACAAGTTCCCTCCCTCTTGGCCCAATGGCTATTGTGGAAGAGGTGGGGATGTAAGATTTTAAGGGCCAATTTTGAGGGCTGAAATTAGGCCAAGGTCAAACTCTCTAAATCAGGAAGGGGTACAAAGATGCCCTCTTCCAGCCAGGCCTTCTCCCCTGCTTATCATGGAGTGAGGGGCCATGTCCACTGGAAGCCTCTGCATGGCGTTCCAGCTGCCTAGGACCCGAGAGCTCCAGTGGCTTCAATCCCCCTTCTAGGATGTGTGTCCAGATCAGCACACACCCACATAAGCAGGTTGGGGCACTGCTGTCTCTTCTCACAGTGCCACATCGAACTCCAAGGAGTCTGAGAATTCTACATTTGAACTTGGCCTCACAGATCTCTATCAAGGTACATTTGTCAAGGCCAGAATATAGACTATTTTACAGTTGTTTGGTTTTATTTATTATGTAGACCAAAAAGTATCTGAGACAGGTCTCAATCAGTTAGAAGCTTATTTTGCCAAGGTTAAAGACGTGCTCATGACACAGGAGGTCCTGAGAACGTGTGCCTAAGGTGGTCTGGCCACAGCTTGTTTTTATACGTTGTAGGGAAACAAAAGACAACACATGTACAATTTACACTGGTGGGGCCCAGAAAGAAGGGACAACTTGAAGTGGGCAGGAAGGGTTGGGATGTAGGGAGAGGCTTCCAGGTCACAGGTGAATTCAAAGATGTCCTGATTGGCAATTGGTTGAAAGAGTTTATCTGAAGACCTGGAATCAACAGAAGGGTGTGTCTGGGTTAAGACAGGGCTTGCGGAGACCAAGGTTTTTAGTATGTAGATAAAGCCTCCTGGTCGTGCAGGCTTCAGAGGGAATAGATTGTAAATGTTTCTTATCAGACTTAAAAAAGTGTCAGACTCTTAGTTAATTCTCTCCTGGATCAGGAAAAAGACCTGGAAAGGGAAGGAGATTCTTTGCAGAATGTAAATTTTCCCCACAAGAGACTGCTTTGCAGGGCCACTTCAAAATACGTCAAAGAAATACATTTGGGGGCAAAACACGTTGATTTATTTTAGGGCCTGCCATCTGTCATGTTTGTATCTTATTGCTACAGAGAGTCTGCTCTGTCAGTCCAAAGGACCTGAGCTACTTTTTCAGGTAAATTTCAGGTCCTTGGCTAAGAGGAGGGCCATTTGTTACTCATGGAAGGGATCTCGGTTACCCTGAGTTACTGACAGCAAATTTGTACCAGTTCACAGCGACTTCACTCCCTGCCTCCTTGAAAGAAAGAATTCAACTGAAGGGCATGAAGCAGAAAAAGAGACCAAGGCAAGTTCCAGAGCAGGAATGGAAGTTTATTTAAGAAGTCTTAGAACAGGAACGGAAAGGAAGGTGCACTTGGAAGAGAACGAAGCAACCATGTGAAGGTTAAAGAGATCCTGTTTAACCATGATCCTAAGATTTTTATAAGCTTTCCTCTTTCCCTGAGGGTCGGTTTTCCACATGCCCAGTGTAAGGCCAGTTGCCTCACTGGGAAGTCGGACACACCCACCTCTGCACTCAACACCCAGCACCAGGCTCTGCACTCGGCACCTAGCTCTGCCGTGTGGCTCCCCTGGAAGGCTCCGGCTGATGCAACCCTGGCCGGCTCTCGCACTGGAAAACCCACCCAAAAACCCACCCAGCAACCCGTCAACCAATAGCGGCCCGCCCCATCTCAATCCCGCTCCCCTGGACCCAATCAAGGCGTTCTGCTGTTGCTTGTTCCTCGTAGCCATAAAAACCTCCCACCCCAGGAAGTCAGCGTGACTTCTCTGGTCCCAGACCACAGAACCTTGCCCGGGAGCTGAATAAATTGGCATTTAATTTTCTTATACTGGCCTCAGTTTCCTCATTTTAAGCTTGGCAATAACCCTTACCAGTGGTGCCAAAACCCGGAAGGAGTTCAAGACCCCTCCTGGGGGAAAGTGACTTCTCTACCATAAGCTACCTATTCTGTATTGCCTTCCTACTCAGGACCTGGCGTACCTTCCCAGGTTTTAGTCATGGGAATTGACGGCAAGCCTTCCTGTCCCAATCAAACCCATCCTTTAGCCTGTGTCCTCGAGGGACACCCCTTTTCCCACTCCTTTTAAATCATACCCTCATGTCCAGTCCCCCTTTTAGGACGGGACATTCTCCAGACAGTGGGGGCCACTCTCCAACTCACTGGCCCCCCACACTCAAGCCCATCATCTACCCACCTCCTACTGCCACTCCTAACCGACACCATGCCCTGTCTTAACTCCGCGTCCCAACCCCCTGTCCCTCCTGACATAGTTAATCCCCTGGTATGGGATACCTCCAAGCCTATAGTGGCCAAACATCATACCCTGGTTAAAATACTTCTCTAAGACCCTACCCACTTTCCTTCACGTCCTCAGTTCCCCATCTTGAAAACCCACCGTCAAGGCCTGAAGCCTATCATCACCCGCCTGCTAGCCCAGGAACTACTCATAACCACATCACAAAAGAGCTCATTGCCCTAACCCAAGCTCTTACACTAGCACAGGAAAAGCGAGCAAATATTTATACTGACTCAAAATATGCTGTTCTTATTACCCATTGCCACTCTGCCCTCTGGAGAGAGCGGGGATTCCTTACCACAGAGGGGTCCCCCATAATCAATGCTACACAGATCTCCAACCTTTTACAGGCCTAATCATTGCCAGGGAAGTTGCAGTCATACACTGCCGAGGACACTGGACCCAGCATGATGCCGTCTCCCAGGGCAATGCGCGGGCAGATACAGCAGCAAGATCTTTAACTAATGCCAAGTTAACCCCCTACCCCTGTTCTCTTCCTTACCACAGCCACACAGCCTGTATACTCACCATCAGAAAAACAGGCCCTCATACTAAAAGGGGGAACAGAATCTAATCAGGCCTGGATCTTCCTAAATAACAGAATCGCCCTTCCCTGGGAACAGGCCCCTGAAATTATTGCTGAAATCCACCAATCCTTACATATAGGGCCTAAGGCATTACACCGCTTTGTACAGCCCCTCTTTTTCTCACCAGGTCTGCAACAAACAATTGAGCAGGCACACAAAGCATGTGTTACTTACTCTAAGGTCTCGCCTCAGGGAGGATTAAGGCCACAGTTTCCTACTCACCAAATGCGTGGCAACCTACCAGCCCAAGACTGGCAAATTGACTTCACTCATATGCCCACTCACAAAAAGCTCCGCTACCTCCTAACTTTTGTAGATACCTTTTCAGGTTGGATTGAAGCCTTCCCCACCTCCTGGGAGACAGCAGACATGGTGGCCTCCCTCCTTACTCAAGAAATCATCTCTCACTTTGGCCTACTTGCCACCATCCAGTCGGACAATGGTCCAGCATTTACGGCCCAAGTAGTCCAGCTAGTTGCCAAGTCCCTCAGCATCTCCTGGAAACTGCACATCCCTTACCATCCTCAGTCGTCGGGTAAAGTTGAATGGGCCCATGGCATCCTCAAAGACCATTTGGCAAAACTTGCTACTAAGGTAAAACTCTCTTGGCCCACACTCCTACCTCTTGCCCTGGCCTGGGTCAGGGCCACCCTACGGGGGCCAATGGGCCTTAGCCCCTCTGAATTGCTGTATGGCCAGACTTTCCTGGTTTCTCACAACCTCCCTGTAAACCCCCCTCCACTGGCTTCCTACCTTCCCTTCCTCTCCCTCCTCCGCCACCTGTTAAAGGGGAGACACAGACTGCTCCCTCCCTGTTGTTCCAGGACCAGAGGACTCCCACCCAGCGGTGCCTCTCCAACCAGGTGACAGCATTCTCCTCCGAGAACTCAAACCAGGATCCTTGCAACCCAGGTGGTCAGGACCCCACACTGTTATCCTAACCACCCCCACAGCAGCCAAACTCCTGGGTCACACTCCATGGTACCATGTGTCCCACCTCAAACTGGGCCCCCAAAATGATCAGTGGAAATCTGAACCCCTGGGTCCCACTCGCCTCTGCCTCACCCATGGCCCCAACCTGTCACCACCTAACCCTTCAGAGCCTCCTCCTGACAGTCCTTTTGATATCTCCTCTTGAGGCCAACTCATATGTTTGCTGCTTCTACATCCAGGAATCCTGGACTGAGGGCCCCACCACCAGGACCCATTATCTTGCACAGGCAAACTGCCAAACAGGCGGCTGTCAGTCCACTTTCTCCATCCTCATCCTGCATGGTAAAACCACCGTACTCAGTCATGATCATGGGTTTCACTTTGGGCACGGGCTGTGTTTTCTATATGACCAAACCAAGGACTACGGTCATTGGTGGAACATCACCTACAGGGGGTGCCCATACAGCTCTTATGTTATTCACAAGCCACAGCCTCCAAGCTGTCCTTCAGCAATGGTTCCTTAGCCCCCAACATCCTCGACCCCTGGCACAGCCGTTGGGATGCAGAAGTGTCTGGTAAAGTCTATGAAGATTATACCTGGAGCCATCCTCAGAGAACATGGCTAATATTCTGGTCCTGTACCTGCATCATCTCTGAAGTAATAGAACAGCTCAGTTCTGTAAGCCAGACAATCCTGCAAAATGAAGCCATCCTAACTAACCATTTCAAACCCTCAGATAACACCTCTCAACCTTTCTCTTGGTTGATTCTAGTACAGCAGGGAGCCAACATGTTAAATTTAATTAAAGCCATGAATATCACCAACTGCTTTTTATGTGCCTCTCTCAGCAACCCCCCCCACCTTGGCTGCAGTTCCCCTCAGGTCCAGGTTCAATCTGCTACAATCACCTACGGGACCCGGCACCATCTTAACAGATATCCCCTTGTTCCAAGTACACCCTCAAAATATTTCTCTCTTCTATGAGACAGCCAGCAGCTCCAGTCCCAGCTGTAACACCACAGTAAAGATAAAATCCACTACGCGCCACCAGGAGGATATTTCTGGTGAAATGGAACCTTAACAAAAGTTATTAATACCTCCTTCCCTTTCCCTTGTGTGCCTGTCACCTTGGTCCCGCAGTTAGAGGTATACGGACTGGCAGAACTTCTATCCCTCCTTCCACCCTCCCCTAGTCACCGAGACAGACAAGCAGCCTTCCTCCCAATGGTCGTTAGCATCCTCTCTGGTGGCAGCTGGGCTGGGTAGCAGCACTCTAGGCTACGGTGTCACCTCAGCCACTTGACTAAAGGAAAAGCTACGCGTGGCTATCGAAGCGTTGGCCACCTCCCTGGCCTCCCTCCAGCAACAAATCATGTCACTGGCCCAGGTAACTCTCCAGAACCGACGGGCCCTTGACCTGCTGACAGCAGAAAAGGGAGGTACCTGTCTGTTTCTTCAGGAGCAGTGCTGCTATTACATCAATAAAACAGGCCTTGTAGAAGAAAATGTCAACACTCTCTATCACCTCCAAGAGGACCTCCGCAAGAAGCAGAATGCATCGGTCTCGCCTCTTAACTGGTGGCAACCCCCCATGCTAACCTGGCTCACCCCTATTATCACTCCTATTATACATCAGTGTTTGTCTTCTGTTAATGCTAGCCCCTTTTTTCCTCAAGTTTTTACAGGCCCGCATGAAGGAAATTTCCAGGGTGGCCATAAACCAGATGCTACTTCACCCCTATGTCCAACTCCCAACCGAGGCACCAGCCAACTGACCCTTCTCCCTCACTCTGCCCCGATTCAGCAGGAAGTAGCCAGAAAGAAGCGGAGTCCTTTATCATCAAAAGGGTCGGAACGTAAGGCCAGTTGCCTTGCCGGGAGGTCGGACACACCCACCTCTGCACTCAGCACCCGGCACCAGGCTCTGCACTCGGCACCTAGCTCTGCCGCATGGCTCCCCTGGAAGGCTCCGGCTGATGCAACCCTGGCCAGCTCTTGCACTGGAAAACCCACCCAACAACCCAACAACCAATAGTGGCCCGCCCCGTCTCAATCCTGCTCCCCTGGACCCAATCAGGGTGTCCTGCTGTCGCTCATTCCTCATAGTCATAAAAACCTCCCACCCCAAGAAGTCAGCATGACTTCTCTGGCTCCCTCTCCCCGGACCACAGAACCTCGCCTGGGGGCTGAATAAATTGGCATTTAATTTTCTTATACTGGCCTCAAGTTTACTCATTTTAAACTCAGCAATAACCCTTACACCAGTGCTTTCCCTACCCTTTAGAACTGAGCACACGTGATGTGTTTAGGAAGTTATCTCCATGTCCATCTGAGGCTTTCTTCCTTTTTCCAGTGGAGTGTGCCCATGGAAGGTCATATTTCACCATTTTTTGCCTCTTAACATGCATGCCCAGAAAGTTGCTTCTCCCTGGGGCCTGCATTCAATTAACATTTTGATGGTAACAGGTGTGGACCATCAGGAACTGGCCTCTCCTTGGCACTGTGGAATTATCATTCGTAGAGAGGCAATTCAATAATTGCTGAACCATCACCCAACATTTCCAGTAGGTTGGTGGGGAGCCCTCTCCTACCCCACCCATGCCTAACTACCTGTAACACATTCAATTGGTTAGGAGATTTATAATTTTATGTGTGGCTTACAATAATCATTAAATATTTAGATACATGGTTTGTGGACCCTCACTTGTACTTTTGCCCTGGACTCTATAAATTTTGAGGTGGGCCTGTCTGGTTTATGATTCCTAGAGTTATGGGTACAAGACACTATTTTCTTCTTAATTCTAATGCATGAAAAATAAACTGGCAAAGAATAATGACAGATGGCAACCAACAAGTAGCCTCAGTCATGGAGAAAGCATGGGGAAAATGGTAGCATTCTAGAAAAGGGGGCAGCCAAGCTCCAAAGGGCAGTCACCACACCAGGGCACAGGATCCATTTCTTGGGGCCTTGGTAAAAGACACGCAGTGTGTACCAGTTCCTGCAGACTACTTTATGCCCCTCTGTCTCTCCCTCACACGGAGGCACTTGCAGGTGCTGGTTCAGGAATCCAGAGGCCTGGCTGGAGTCTAAGCAGTAAGTAGCTTGGCAAAGAGCTGCTATGCTTTAGTTTTCAGTGGAAACTAAAGATAGGATAGACATAAAATATATTTGTAAATAATAAGATTCATACAATGTTAGGAGATATTAGGATTGAATCGGGTCCCCACACATTCATATGTTGAATCGTTAGCCTCCAATGTGACTCTATTTGGAGATAGGGCTTATCAGGAGATAGTAAAGATTCAGTGAGGTTATGAGCTGGGGCTCTAATCCAATAGGACTAGAGTCCTTAGAAGAGAAGGGAAAGAGGCAGGGGAGAGCTCCCTCTGCACAAGTACACCAGCAAAAAGACTGCCATCCACAAGACAGGTAGAGAGGCCTCACCAGACACAATCCTGCTGGCACCTTAAACTCAGACTTCCAGCCTCCAGAACTGTGAGACAATAAGTGTGTTAGTTATGAGCTGCCATAGCAGAGGATTACTATTTTCACAGCAAGCTGACCTTGAGAGTCATTAAGCCTCAGTCTTCTCATCTGTAAAGTCAAGACAATATCAGCACCTCCCTCATACGCTTGATGATTACATGAGGCGATCTAGGTAGAGCCATCAGCATGGTGCCTCACGTGTAGTGACAGCTCAATAGTGTTTCCTGCTGTTATGTTTATAGTTGTTACTAAAACCCTGATGGGACAAATCTCTAAGGAAGAAATGATTCCAGGCTCCCAGATGGACCATGGGGGAGGTCTGGGGATTAGGGAGGGCTTGACTATGAGCTTGACATGGGCATCTGCCCACCTGGGCCTGCCCACACCTTTCCTCATGTCTGTTCCACTTTCCCACTGTTATTCTGCCACCACAGTGTTCCCCTGGGGTTCCCAGCCAGTCTCCATCTTACCCAAATGGATTCCAGGTTGGTGGCAGCAGCCCTAGCCCAGGGCTGGCCTTCATTTTCCCCTCCACTGCCAGCGGGTGGCCCTGTGGGAACAGGCCTCAGTGGTGGGCCTGTCTTTCTACCCAGGCATCTGGCTCTCCCAGGCCAAGCAACACCATCACACCCAGGTGACTGCACAACTTCCAGGCCCACCCAGGAACACCCACGGGTGCAGCAGAGAGACATGGAGATGTAGATGTCTCTCTTCAGAAGCTTTATTCTCCCTGGGTAGGGGGCATGCCTCACCCAGCCAAGGGCTGCTTCTGACTGGACAGAGGTCATCCGAAATGCTGATGTGGGGTGCAGGCAGGGGGGTTTCCACTGGCTGCACAGGTGGGAGGTGCTATGCACCCGGGCTCGAGAGGGAGGGGGCCCCAGCCGCCAGGGAGGGGCAGGGACTTTCTTCTCACAGAGACCTTTCTTCAGTACTCGAAAGTCACCGTCTTGACCCGCAGGTACTCGTTCAGAGCTGCCTCTCCTGTAAGACACCACAAAGGTCACAGCAGCTCCCACCACAGGCAGGGCACTGCTGGGGGCTGCAAGTGTCTTACCCCTTGGCAAAGCTGAGGCCCAGTGAGGTCATGAATCTTACCCAGGTTCTCCCTGGCAGTGGATAGTGGGCCAGGACCCCTAGAATACAAAGCAATCTGAGGCAACCATTTAAGAATCTTCCCTGGCTCCCACCGCCTTGTCTGGACAGCAGAAAGCCCCTTCAGACAGAAGAGGGTAGAGAGACTTAGTGCTACTGCTGGGACTCACTGGCCCATCTCTTCTCCCATGGCTGACCCCAGCTGCATCCGCATCAAGCTGTGGCTGGGAAAAGGGGATACCTCACAGTGCCCCGAGGCCCCGGACCTTAGCAGTGCTATGTGGCTGGTGCATTTCAGCCCCACAACAAGTGTGAGGCCTGGGGCTGCCTGGCAGCCTCCCAGCATCTCTGGCTGGCCCCGGGAGTGGCACTGTCCCAAATGCCACTGCCATGTTCCTCTGAGGTCCTGGGCCTGCCCAGGAGGGCTGCTTGGAAGGCTTGGCTTGTGGGCCTGTCCCAGGAGGGTGCTGGTTCTCTCGGCAGGACACAGGGACCAGGGTTGGGAGGGAGCTGGGGGAACTTGGGGAGGATTCATAAGTGGCCCAGATCATGTCCTGGGGACTTGGCAGCTACAACGTTCCCTGGGTGGCCATGGGCCTCATAGATTCCCATGGTGGGCATAGGAAGGCAGCCTGGGAGAAGGCACGAAGAGGAGGCCCACAGGGACAGAGGGAGCAGGAGTGTCCAGCTTACACATGTGTTCATGTGAGCCCAGCCCTGTGGACACACGTGGGCCCCTCTCACAGGCACCCTTGGGGGATTCTGTGGGACTTGAAAGATGGGGGTAGGAGAGAAAACTGGAAACAGTAACCACCCTTTGACCCCAGCCTCAGCATGACCTTCCCTGTGGTCCCTGGGCTGGCACAGGAGCCTGGTGAGACAGGTAGGACCTCTGAGACAGCACACAGCTCCCCCAGACCTTGCCAGCTTCCCCTGCCAAGACTGCCCATCAGACCTGTCTAGTCTTTCTTGCTGAGAGCAGGACAAAGCCCAAGGCTTGGAGCAGCCCAGGAAGAGAGGGCCAGAGCAGAACTCTACGCCACCCAATGAGTAGAGCACCAGGGGACCTATGCTGTGTGCTGGGGGGACCCGCCTGCTGCTGCCTCAGTGAACTCATTTCTACTGGGAGACTCACAACACCCATGGATGTGCACTCGGGGGCAAATTCGGTTCCATGGCTCCTCTTCATTCTAAGGATGCAACCTGAGCCCCTGACCATGGCCCATGGACCCTTGATCTGGCTCCTACTTGCCTGTCAGGCCTCCTCTCCTCTCTCCTGCTGCCCCTTGGCCCACTCCCGCCACTCTGGCCTCTGTGCAGCTCTACAACCAAAGCTGGTTCCCCCAAGGACCTGCTGAACCCTCAGCCGGAAACACATACTCTTGGGTCTTCACAGTCAACTCCTTCCTGCCATGCATGTCTGGGCAGCACAGGTGCCACCATGCCAGAGAGGCCCCCACTGCTTCCTGGCTGGAGTGTCTCCCCCAGGCCACTCTTCTTGCCTTCTTCCCAGCATGCCCACTTCCCAAGCGTCTTGCTCACAGACTTATCAAATGTCCCCTCCCAGTAAGAAGCAAGCCCTGACAGCCACTGTATTCAAGGCTACATCCCTGCATCTGGGACAAGAGCTGGCACTGAGTGGTTTTGAACAGATATTTGTTGAATGAATAAATAAAAGCAACGTCACAGGCAGAAGTAGGTTACCCAGATCTTTGCCAAATCCAGACTGCTTGAATCCTCCGAAGGGAGCGGCCACATCAGTCTTGTTGTATGTGTTGACAAACACAGTGCCTGCCTGGAGCTTGTCACTGACATACAGGGCTTTGTTGATGTCCCTGGTGAAGACGCCAGAAGCCAGACCAAATTCCGTGGCATTGGCCCGAGACAGCACGGCATCCACGTCCCTGGAGGGAAAGTCCAGGAAGAACTCCCTGTGGGAGGTACAGAAGAGAGCCTAGCCCGCTCCACACCCCAGCCACACGAGACCTTCAGAGGAGAAAATGTGCTGGGCTGCAGCGCAGAGGGCACGATGGGGACAGGCTGGGCTGCAAGCCAGGAAGAAGGGCAGAGGCCCATGTGCAGGCAGCTACCACAGGGGCTCCTGGATCCTGGGGTGAGCCCTTTACTCCACAGACTGGGAGCAGGGGCCCAGAGACGGGCCACTGGGTCCTCACACACAGAAGGACCCAGGCAAGCCCTAGGCAGGTTGGGCATTCACCAGACATCAGCGATTTGGAGACTTACTACAACCATATTTATTGGCTAGGTGGCAGTGAAGTCTCTTATTCTGATACCATTGGCATATGATAATTTCTGTGGTTTATTTTTTTTAATTTTTGATAGTTGGATAGTAAAGTGTGAGGATGAGGCATGATTTTGCAATTTGCTCCAAGGTGCTACGGAGACAAGGGGCAGGCCTGAGAGGTGACAGCAGGGGTCTCAGCGCACCCCACCGAAAGTGGAGTCCAGTTTTTTCCTTCCAGCCCAGGCTGGCCTGGGTGACTGGCTTGGCCAATAGGCTGTGGTGGAAGGGATGCTCTGGGATTCTAAAGGGCCCGATCATAGAGAGCCTTTTGGCTTCCAGCTGGCCTCCGAGGGGGAACCAGGTGCCTCAGCAACCCTGAGGCTGCCACACAGAGGAAGCCTCCTGGGAGGCCCCCAGCAGCATGAGGACAGCTGCTCTGTCACCCCAGCTGAGGCCGGGCATCTCACAGAGCAGAGATGAGCTTGCCTCATTGAACCCTGATCACAAGTAAAATAAATCTCTGTGATTATTCCAAGCCACTCGGTGTGGGGGTGGTTTAGTGCACAGTAACAGACCTTAGAACAGAACCCAGAGGGCTGCAAGAAATATGCCAGAGCACGTGGCAGGAACGAGGACAGGGAAGGGAGCTGCCTTTGCTCACAGGGGGACTCAAAGCCCCAGGTGACAGGGCTTTCCTCTCAGGGGTATAGAGACTCAGCAGGCAACCCAGGTGGTGTCCACGGCTTGCACCCCGTCTGAGTTCTCCTCCTGGCTGCCCATGGACTACTTCCTAAAGCCCACACGAAGATCCCAGTAACATGTGGAAGAGAGTCAGGGCCCTTGAGACATCGGCAGGATTCCCTACCCATCAGCAAACCGAGAGATGATCATGACAGGCCCGAAGGACTCCTCTTTGGCTATGAACATGTGGTCCTCCACATCTGTGAAAACGGTTGGCTCAAAGAAGAACCCTGCAAGAGAGTTGGAGGCCAGCTGCACGTGGGAGGCACAGTGCCTGACGGTCCAGCCTCGCTGTCAGCAGGGCCTGGGCCACACGGGCCACCTGCAGATGACCCAGCAGAAGCACCGGATCATAGCACCCATGTGATGGGTGTCGCCATGCTGCAGATGGCTCTCTTACCTGGCATGTTCTTTGATGTTGGTCTCACCATGCTTTTAACTGAGTGCTGTTGAGGGAAATGCGGCTGCAGGTTGGCAGGTAACAGAGCTGAGACCTGATCCCAAGTCCGTCCAACTCTAGTGCCAGAACCCATGGCCAAAGCAAAGACCTGAGCTTTTCTGGTGACAGCTAATCTAAAACATCCTAGAATCTTTGGCAGGTGAAACCCCCCAGGCAGCTCTGCCACTGGCTCTCCTGGCCGCAAGCCGTGGAGTAGGAGAAAGTGAGGGGGAGGAGCTCTGGACACTGAGGCCTCCTGGGGCTCCCTCCCTCCTCCCTCCTGGGGTGCCTATCAAGGCCCAGCTTCATGCTGTCAGGTCAAGAAGGGACCACCTAGTCTCAACCCTGGATGCAGCCCCTACAGGCTCTGGTTGCCAGGGCAGAAGCACTTCTGACAGCAGAAATACTTTCTTGTTTTCTCTAGAGCAGGCGTCCCCAAACGATGGCATGCGGCCCCCTGAGGTCATTTATCCGGCCCCCCGCCGCACTTCAGGAAGGGGCACCTCTTTCATTGGTGGTCAGTGAGAGGAGCACAGTATGTGGCGGCCCTCCAACGGTCTGAGGGACAGTGAACTGGCCCCCTGTGTAAAGTTTGGGGACGCCTGCTCTAGAGACAGAGCCCTGAGAACCTGCTGCACTGAAGTCTTCAGTCCTGCCTGACCTCACTGAGATTCAATCCTGCCTGACTTAGGAATAATCAACAGACCGGGAATTTTCTCACTCTAGTTTTTAGAGAAAGAGAAAATTTCAAAAAAACAGTAAAAAGTGATTTAACTAGTAAAATATTTGATATTTTTCATACATTTATACATGATATTTTAACACTGATTACAATTCTTAAAGTGTGACTCATGTGCATGCACAGTGGTTTATGTAGTGTGGCCCATGTTCACTCCACAGTTGCACACCACTCCTGCTGGGCCGTGTGGGCCGTGCTGGCCATCTCTCTGTTGTCCCCTACCCAACTACCTTGTACTCTCCCCTGTCCCCTCTGGGCCCTGAGAGCTGGTCTCCTGGTCCTTGGGTCACCAGAAGGCAGCCCCATGCTGTGCTCTGTCCCTCACTGGGTTGCAGGAATTCTGCTTCTTCTTGTGTCCCCTCCAGAGTAGGGTGATGGCTCCCCACTGTTCCTGGTTCCTGGATGCTGCTGTACCCCTTGTTAGCTCCCTAGCCCTGCTCCTGGCACAGGGCCTCCATCACACTGTCTCCCACCAATCCTGAACCCGGCCATCCTTGCCCTGCAAGGGCCCTGGTGACACTCCCCCTACCCTACCTGTCTCATGGAACCTGCAGTCCAGCAGGAGTGGGAAGAGGGTAAGTGGACAGGGACAGCAGCAGTGCAATGGTCACAAGAGCTCTGTTGAGGTTGTGGTGCCTGGCTCCCTGCGACATGGCATGCCCTTGCTTGGATGTCCTGTGAGCTGAGGAAGCAGAAGTTCTCCAGGTGGGGACACTGGGAAGCTCCGCTAAGCCAAGCAGCAACAAATGCATGGAGGCCAAGAAAGCACGAGAAGCCTCTGGAGAGGATGAAATGTGGCTGTAGTGCAGGTCAAGGGCAAGTCAGGCACAGACCATGAAGGACGGTGGCTGTGAGGTCAAGGAGTCTGAACTTGCACTGCAGGAGGGTGGGTCACTGCTGCAAGGTCCTAACATTGGAGGAGAGGTCACTAGACCCTGGCAGCTGTGTGAGTAAAGGATCAGCGGGCTCACAGGGCCACTTGGGAGGCTCCTGTGACGCCAAGCAAGGCAAGATGCAGGGAGCCAGCACAAGCGGCAGGGA
Organism: Saimiri boliviensis; assembly: GCF_048565385.1. NCBI lineage: Eukaryota > Metazoa > Chordata > Mammalia > Primates > Cebidae > Saimiri > Saimiri boliviensis. Next base: position 25,924,294 of record NC_133456.1, on the reverse strand, counting down.
AGCGGAGGAGACCCAGACTGCGACGATTCTCAGATTCGACGGAATCAGGCAAAAAATTTAAATAGGGGTCACAGAAAGATAAGAGTCGAGGATTCCTTCTTTCCTTCCCTCCTTCACACCACCAAATTAACTGAGCACCTATTTTGTGCAAAGCCTGGTCTAGGCATGAAGGAGCTAGGGTTGACGAAGACAGTCATGGCACCTGTCCCCTGGCAGCAGCACCAACAATCCATCCCTGTGACTGCTGCACTTCTGGCCTGGGTGGCTCAATCAGACAGAGGGCCCTGGATCAGCTGGGGTGTATGTGTCTGGGCTCAAAGCTGGCTGGGACATTGTGATGGCCATTGAGTTTGAAGGGCCTGGGGGATATCCAGGTGAAATGTCCAGTGCCCCTGGCTGTGTGGTTAGGAGCTCTGGGTGGCGTGGAGCCTGGAGGCCTGTATCTGACAGGGTCTGAGCTGCTGCAGGGGAGAGATCCTACAGGCAAACTGCCCCCATGAGAGGAGCTCCAAGCTAAGGACAGGCAGGGATGCACCTGCATTGAGGGGACAGGTGGAGCAACAGCTGAGAGGTAACAGCCAGCGAAGTAGAAGGAAAATCACAAAATCTAGTCTCATGAAATCAATGGGGGAGAGAATCTCAAGGCTGCAGGGACAGTAAGGGCAGGTCAGAGTCCAGTTCAATACTGACTAAACCAGCACTGAATAATGCTCATCCCATTCCCGGGTCTGGCTGTTGCCCAAAAAGCCAAGGCCCAGTCCATCCCAGGTCCAAGGTGGGGCTGCAGCCTGACTGTGCAGGTACCTGGCCTTCAGCTGCCTCCAGTTCAACTGGACAAGGAACCAGAGGGCACAAGTCCTGCTGCCTCAGTTGACCTAAGTGGGCCTGATGCACTCTGACTTACCTGGCCGAGGGACTTGCTTCCCGCCACAGATCAGCGTGGCCCCTTCCTTCACGCCACGCTGGCAGTACTCCATCAGCTTCATCAGGTGGGCATGGTGATTCTGTGGCCCATGGTCGGTGTCCCTGTCCAGGGGGTTGCCCACTTTCATCTTCCGCACCTCTTCTACCTGCAGAAAGTCCTCCAAGTCAGGTGTGGCTTGTGCTGCCGCAGTTTCTGACAATCATCCTCACCTCACCCAGCTCTCACGCCTGACCCCTGAGGAAAGTCCACACTCTATTCCAGCCTCAGGGTGTTCCAAATTCTGACTCCAAATTCACCTTCCAGGCTGAAATCCCAAATGGCTCCTATGTGCAGAGGGACAGAAGTCTCCAAGGAGATGGGAGCCTGGCGACAGATGGGCCGGGAACGGAAGGGCACAGGGGTGTGGGTGAGGAGGAGAGAGGCAGGCGTATTTGACTCTGGTCCTGCACCAACCTCTTGGACCAAGAAGCTGAAGGAACTATTTGTCTGGGGGACTCCGGGATGTGGGGTGGGTGGGATACACCAGCCCTGCTGCAGCCCTGGTGCCAAAGTGGGACAGAAATTAAGTGGAGGGGAGGGTCCCAACGCTCTAGTCTGCTGACCCTCCTCCTCCAAGGCCAGTATATCTCACATCTTGCAAACTCTGTACCCCCAATCAGCCCTAATCAGTTGCCGGTGGGACTCGAGCACTCGGGACTCCCCGCTGCGCTTCCCACCAAGGACCACTGAGCACCTCTGACTGTTCTGTCTCCACAAGCCTGGTCGTTTTTGTTCTGCATTCTCTGCTCCTGTACTGGTGACCCAAACCACACTCCAATCTCTTTTGGATACAAAGAACAAGCAGCCTACTGAGTTTCCTGAATGCTAGCCTCACTTCCTTTACTTGGGATTATGACTGTCCTGAGAATTATCCCTGGGATTCTGGCCCTTGTAGTCGCCCCACTGTGGAAGTCTCATCTCCCTGGAAGACCCCCAGACAGGACCTTGTGTGCACAGCTCTGTGGCCCCACAGCCACCATCCCCTCATGACCGCCACCTTATCTCCAGTAGTTCCCGGGTCTGTATCCTGGCTCCACTATTCCTGTGACAGGCCCATTACGGTAACAGGCCTCGCTTGGCCAGGCAGGCAGCTCCCTTACTGCAGAAGATGAGCTTGTGCCTCCTATGACGTGGTGGGGTCTGTTTCCTCACCCCTTAAACCTGGACCAGCCTGTGACTTGCTTTGGCAGCACAATGCATGGAAGCAGTGTTTTGTGCATTCCAAGAGGCCCTTCAACTTCTGCTCTCACTCTCAGGCATCCTGCTACTGTCTACGTGAACACGCCCCAGCACATGCTGCAGAATGCAGGTCCCCCGGCCACGGGCAGCTGTCCCAAGAAGCTGCCTGCTGCCTCGCTGCCCCCAAGACTCACTGCAGATGCTTGGGCAAGCTCTGACGAACCCAGGCAAGCCTCAGTGAACCCCAGCCTAGACTGCCACTGCCACCCACAGAAGCGTGAGCTGAGGGAAGGGCTGCCATTTCTAGCCACTCCGTGTTGAGGGTCCATTGTTACAAAGTAAAAGCTGTTCCAGCCCCTCCTACAAGTCCTTCCCTTTCCCATTCCTTCCGGACTCTGAGCCACCCGCCCAGGTCCAGCGCTAGGTCTCCTGCAGGGACCCCTCCCTCAACCCTCGGCTCACAGGCCCTCTTTCTCCCTGGCTTCCCAGGTGCCATCTGTCTGAAACCACACATGGAGGCTGCTGGTTGTCTCTCCCGCATCCCTGCTGCTACCTGCTGGGATTAGACACTGCTCTCCAGGACCTGGGAGCAGGGGGCAGGCTCTTTGCGGAAGCTAAGCCAACCTCAGCTTGCTCCACCCCTGGTATCACAGCCTGGATGAAGGATGGCTGGGGCCTGGCTTGTGTCAACCCCACAGTGCTTTCTAACGGAGTTGGTGGGGAAGGAGTCACATCCCGCTCTGGCTCCATGTGGTAAGAATGTAATGCTGGCACTGTCAGCTCCATATCCCACATCTGAGCCACTTAGAGAGAATGAAGCCAACCAGCTGAGGGACTGAGAAGTCAGGCATTACAAACCTCCCAAGGGGACTCAGGACGACCCATCTGTCCCGAGGCCAGCATCAAGCCTGCTCTTCCAGGTATGGCTGAGTGAGTGCATAAATCTGGTGGGAGATACTGTCCAGTGCCCACCAGATCCCTAAGGCCATGCAGGTGGCTGTGGAGCCTGATGGGAGCTGCTGTCCCCTACTGGCTGCCCACAGCCAAGCCTGCCTGCCACAGGGGCCCACAGCCTGGCCACTTGACTCCAGCGGCATTCCTGTGTAGGGGGATTTGTGCTCCAGGGACCCTGTCCGCGGTCAGGCTCAGGCTGTCCTGAGGCCAGGCCCTTGCTCCATTCTGTTCAGTCCTCCTCTGATCCCTTCACCTTCCAGGCTTCACCTAAGAGCCTGCTTTTAGTAAACCACATGCACTGAATTCTGGCCCCAGGCTCCACTCCTAGGGAGCCAACCCAAGACAGGCCCTTTTTGGTGATGTCAATGTAAGCCACAGGGCTGCTATTTCTTGGTGAAATAATAAAATCCAGTGAAGGCTCAGCACAGCTCTGCTGCGGGTACCTGACCCCCGTGGGCAGTGCCCTCCAGGAGGAGCCTAGCCTCACTTGACCCTGCTCTGTCTCCCCTCCTCCAGCCCCCTCCAGTCAGGCTGCTGTCCCAGTGAACCAGAAGCCCGCAGGCCCTGGGGCAGGACTTACCACTCTCCGCACGAACTCATCATGAATGGAGTCCTCTACAAAGAGCCGGCCTGCTGCAATGCAGTTCTCTCCTTTGTTAAAGAAAACAGAGCTCATCCCCTTCAGAGAACGGACAAGAACAGCAGGTCATGGCTCCTCCTGGGACACCAGCCCACTGCTCTGCCAGGCCCCAGCTGCCCCTTTGCATTGGGAAGGAAGGCACCCATGGGTCCTGACTTCCTCCCGTGGGCCCCATTCAATCCTCAGTCACCTTGAGAGAAGAGGTGAGAGGTAATGGTATGGGAAGTACAGACGCTGAGGCCTGAGGCCGTGAGAGACCCCACACCCTGACTCGCACCACTGGAAGACAAGGCCACCATCCACACTGCAGAGCATGGGGACCAAGTGAGAATGGGCCTTGGCCTGCCTGAGACCCTCTTGCACCCTGGGTGGGTTCCCTGGGGCGTCCCAGGAGGTGCCGACTCCTGTTTCAGAGCCTACACTCCTGGGAGCTGAGGGGAGAGGTGCCAGGGCACATGTGTAAGCACGCAGCAGGTGGCGGGTGACAGGGCAGAGAGGTAGGACACAGGCAGGCAGCCCCGATGTGGGTGGGTGAGGGGTGGGGCAGCCCTGGCCAGGGAACTCCCGGCACTCCAGAGCAAAGACCCTCAGAGGCCCCAGGCAGCCTGCTTTTTCAAACTCGCCCACTAGGGGGGATGATGTAGAGCCATGGTCAAGCCTGGCTCTCCTGGAACCCGGGACTGCACAGCCAAAGACACAGCCCCATCTCCAGCTCAGCACAGGGCCCAGCTAGATCCCAGGGCTAATAGGTTCACCCGGGCCCATGAACAATGCCCTTGCCTCCCTCAGTTTCTCCACTAAATGAGGTTGGACTCCCTTTCACACCCATGCTAGGGTGTCATGCCATCCTTCATAGCACAGTGGGACTTAGAAAGGGTTGGAGGCATATTTGGAGACCTGGCTGAATATGGCCTTACTGGTTTGCTCCCACAGGAGTGGCGACAGGACCAAGGCATCGACAATACTAATGGTGGAGACAGGTACTGACACCTGTCTTACATGGCACTTGCCACTAATCTAAGCCCTTCCGACATATTCATTTTGCAACCTCCCAGGAGGTGGGTATCACCATGGTTCCTATCCACAGGTGGGAGCACAGACACCAGAGAGGTTAGGTAACTTGCTCAAGGCTGCCCAGGAAGTCAGTGGTGGAGCTAGGCACATACAACATGGCCACCGGCAGAGAGGGTCATTGTCAGCAGGGTTGGGCCCAAGTGCTCAGAGTTATGCTTTGCTCTTTTATTTAAAAAAAAAACAAACACATTTTATTGTGTATATTTGGGGTTTACAGCACAAAGTTATGGACTGCATACAGATGGTAAAGTGGTTACCATAGTGAAGCAGATCAACACATCTGATTTGCCCTCTCATCAGACGGAGAAGGCTGCCATGCTTATCTTAGGACAGATGGAGCTGTGGCATGTGTTTTCCGATTTCATATACATATGTAATACACACACATCTGTGTTACAGGCAGCTGATCTCAGCCATCCTGGCAGTTATGAAACTTCCTGGGAAGGATGTTTGGAGGGCACACGTCATTCTTCCCCAGGCCTGCTTACTGTCATGTTATGCCTGTGGTGACACTGGACTCCATTGAGGCTAAATGTGTGAGTGTGACAGTGGATCAGAGACGGGGCTTCCTGGTCCCCACGGTCCCTGTCCCCACTTGCTTTCCCTGCCCCCTCCAGGCCCGTCCCTCACCATCTGCACAGCCTTGTTGAGGTCACAGTCAGCAAAGATGATGAGGGGTGACTTCCCGCCCAGTTCCAAGGACACCTTCTTCACATTACTCACGGCACAGCTGCAAGGAACAGAGGGCTGGTGGGGCCGGTCCCTCCAGGGCAGGTAGGTGCATTGGGTCTCCAGGTAGCAGGGACCCAGGCAGGCCCAAAGAATGCCTTGCTGCAAGAAGCAAGACCTGGCCAGTGCCTCCCCACTCTCCCCGCCCCTTGCGACTTCACATGGCCACCTTCCTTTCCTTCCTGGCCCACACAAACAAGGCCTGTGCCCTGGTGACCCCTGGACTGTCCTTCCTGCTGCACACTCCACACCTCACTCCCTACAGGCCTGTGTTCCCATCTCTGGCATGCCTCTCTGATGGCCCTGTATAAAACCACAGTCTGCCCATACACCCCATCTGCTGCTCTTTGCTCCACTGCATGTTGACCTCTGATCCCACCTGCAAAGCATGAGCCTGGCCAGGGCAGGCACGCATCTGAGTCCCACTACAGTCCCAGTGCCAAGCACAGTGCCTGCACACAGCTGGTACTGCACAAATGAAAGAATACAAAACAGCACCATCCACTGGCACTGCTGCAGGGGCCCAGGGGGTTTGGCACCTCCCTGTTTGTGGCAGACCAAACAGAGAGAGGCCGGGAGTCGTGAACACATCACATCAGTGCGCAAGAAATGCACTGCAGGGATGCTGTCCTCAACTGGATACTCATTTAACAGCCAGCAGGCAGGAGGCTCCACTGGAGAAGACAGGCCTCCTCTGCAGGAGCCACCCAGGGAGACGGCCCCCCATCTCAGCTACAGGCCCGGGTGATGTGGCTACCTGGGAAGAGGGAAGCAGCAGAACCAGGGATGCTGGGGCAGGAAGCTGCTCAGGGCTCTGCTTTGCTCTTTTTTTTTTTTTTTTTTTTTTTTGAAATAAATTTTACTGTGTATATTTGATGTTTATAGCATGATTTTTTTTTTTTTTTGAGACGGAGTTTCGCTCTTGTTACCCAGGCTGGAGTGCAATGGCGCGACCTCGGCTCACTGCAACCTCCGCCTCCTGGGTTCAGGCAATTCTCCTGCCTCAGCCTCCTAAGTAGCTGGGATTACAGGCACGCGCCACCATGCCCAGCTAATTTTTTGTATTTTTAGTAGAGACAGGGTTTCACCATGTTGACCAGGATGGTCTCGATCTCTCTACCTCGTGATCCACCCGCCTCGGCCTCCCAAAGTGATGGGATTACAGGCGTGAGCCACGGCGCCCGGCCTGATTTTTTTTTTTTTTTTTTTTTTTCCTGAGACGGAGTTTCGCTCTTGTTACCCAGGCTGGAGTGCAATGGCGCAATCTCGGCTCACTGCAACCTCCGCCTCCTGGGTTCAGGCAATTCTCCTGCCTCAGCCTTCTGAGTAGCTGGGATTATAGGCATGTGCCACCATGCCCAGCTAATTTTTTGTATGTTTAGTAGAGATGGGGTTTCACCATGTTGACCAGGTTGGTCTCGATCTCTCGACCTTGTGATCCACCCGCCTTGGCCTCCCAAAGTGCTGGGATTACAGGCTTGAGCCACCGCGCCCGGCCTTTTTTTTTTTTTTTTTTTTTTTTTTTAAGACTCGCTCCGTCACCCAGGCTGGAGTCCAGTGGCATGATCCTGGGTTCAAGTGACTCTTCTGCCTCAGTCTCCTGAGTAGCTGAGATAACAGGCATGTACCACTATGCCCAGCTAATTTTTTTTTTTTTTTTTTTTTTTTTTTTGGTAGACACAGGGTTTCACCGTCTTGGTTAGGCTAATGTCTAACTCCTGACCTCAGGTAATCCACCCTCCTCAGCCTTCCAAAGTGCTGGGATTATAGGCATGAGCCATAGCACCCAGACTTTTTCTTCTTTTCTTTTCTTTTGAGATAGTCTCGCTCTGTCATCCAGGCTGGAGTGCAGTGGTGTGATCTCGGCTTACTGTAAACTCTGTCTCCCGAGTTCAAGCGATTCTCTTCCCTCAGCCTTCTGAGTAGTTGAGAGTGTAGGCATGTGCCACCATACCTAACTATTTATTTTTATTTTTGATAGAGTTAGGATTTCACCATGTTAGCCAGGCTGATCTCTAACTCCTGGCCTCAAAGGATCTATTCACCTCAGCCTCCCCAAGTGCTGGCATTACAAGCATGAGCCACCACACCTAGCTATTTTTTTTTAAATAAAATGTTCAAATTGAGGTAGTTTTGTTTTTTGTTCTGATTTATTTATTTATTTATTTATTTAAGCAGGCTCTCTTTGTTGCCCAGGCTGGAGTGCAGTACGGGATCTCAGTTCACTACAGCCTCCACATCCCAGGTTCAAGCGATCCTTCCACCTCAGCCTCCTGGGCAGATGGCACTACAGGCACATGCCACCACATGCCCCACTACAGCATGATGTCATGAACTATATATAGATGGTAAAATGGTGACCATGATGAGGCAGATCAACATATCTTGCCACCCAAACCCTCTGTCCAGCTCTGAAGTGCTCAGAGCTGACATTTCCTGAGCCCTCACCCTGGACTTGACTCACATGTGCTCAGACGTGACCACAATCTACACACCTCAGAGGAACAGACCAGCTAGCTTTTGAATCAGGAGAGGCAAACCTGCTGTGACTACTTGCAGTTACCCCATTCCCCCACCCATGTCACTCAAAGTGCAGGTGCCAAAACCCACCCCCAGAAGTTCAGCGTCAGGGCTGGGGCAGGCTCCAGTGTCAGTCAGAGCTCCAGCTACTACCCTGTGATCTGGCCCCAGCTAGCTCTCCCAGCTTGTCAGTGATGCGGACTAGAACCCCTGCACTGTCGAACTACTGAAATGGAACTGGCGGGGGAACCCAAGGGATGGGCATGGCCCAGGTCATATTGTGGTTTAGTGACAGAGCCAGGGAGATGACATTAGTCAGTTTGAGGCCAAAGTCCAAGGATGACACTTCTGTCCACAGAAACAGAATGAAAGCTTCAAACATTAGCCGCATAGACGACGGGGCTTTTTTTGATGGTAGTCACATTAAAGAACAGCCTGGGCAACATAGCAAAACCCCATCTCTACAAAAAGTAAAAAAATTTATCCAGGTGTAGCGGCACGTGTCTGTAGTCCCAGCGACTCAGGAGGCTAAGGTGAGAGGATCACATGAGCCTGGGAAGCAGAGGCTGCAGGGAGCAATGATCACAACACTGCACTCCAGCCTGGGTGACACAGTAAGACCCCAACTAAAAAAAAAAATGGAAGAGAAACAAGTGAAATTAACCCTAAAAATATATTTTATTATATTTTATTTAACCCAACTAATCAAAAATATTATTTCATCTTGAAATCAATATAAAAACTTAATGAAGGCAGAGCACAGTGGCTCACACCTGTCATCCCAGCACTGAGATGGGAGGTCCAGTCAGGTGGATTGCTTGAGTCCAGGAGTTTGAGACCACTCTGGGCAAGACAACGAGACCCTGTCTCTATGAAAAATACAAAAAATTAGCTGGCCTTGGTGGCATGTGCCTGTAGTCCCAGCTACTTGGGAGGCTGAGGTGGGAGGATCACTTGAGCCCAGGAGGTCAAGGCTGCAGCGAGCTATGATGGCGCCACTGCAATCCAGCGTGGATGACAGAGCAAGACCTTGTCTCAAAAAAACCCCAAATATCCTATTAATGAACGATTTCACTTTTTGTGGGTGCTCAGTTGTTGAAATCAACGTGTCTTTCATACTCTCAGCTCCTCTCAATCCAGCCCCGTGCTGATCTGATGGGGCTCCACGGGGCTCCTGAGGGCTTTGTCAGAAAGGCAGATGCATCTCTTCAGCGTCTGCACAGAGCCCAGCTGGGCCATGGAGGTAGCTGTGCCTGGAGCCCGGGAAGCAAGGCGCAGCTCCTGGAATAGCACTGCCATGTCCTAGGCGCAGCCCGCGGCAGCCCATCCTCTGCCCTACCCCCCCCAGCCACGCACCTTTTCATGATGTGCTTGCCCACCTCTGTGGAGCCTGTGAACCCGATTTTCCTCACGTCGGGATGGTCTGAGAGTCTCTGGCCAACCAGGGAGCCTGTGGGTGGGAGGGACAGGGGAATCAAGGCGGTCCCCCTGGTTCTGGGGAGGCAGGAGCCCACCTCCAGGTCTGCACAGATCCACCCTGGGACCTGGGGCCCTCAAAATGCTCCCCACATGCTTGATCTCCATGGTGCCTGGGGCTCATGGAGCCTTGCTCCCTGTCAGGTGCTGAACTGTGTCCCCCCAGATTCAAATGGTGAAACCCTCACTCCCTCTACCTCTGAAGGGGACTGTGTTTGGAGACGTGGCCTTAACACAGGTGATTCAGGTCAAATCAGGTCACTGGGAAGGACTGATCTGACTGGTATTTTTCTAAGAAGAAGGGATTTGGGCAATGACCATGTGAGGACACAGGGAGTGGAAAGCTGTCTGCAAGCCCAGGAGAGAGGCTGTGGGTGAAGCCAATGCTACTGACACCCTGGTCTTTGACTTCCAGCCTCCAGAACTGAGAGATGATAACTGTTTGTTTCTGAAGCCCCTGATCTGCAGTGCTTTGACATGGTAGCCCAAGCAAACTAACCCACTCCCCCCATGGCTTTCCACCATCAAGCAGACCCCATGGTGAAGGCATCAAGCCTTCAGTTCTCGAAGGATATCAGCAGAGACCCACGGACACCTGACCACGTCCCTGAGGAATGTGGCATCCTGAGCATCACAGACTCTAAAACACCTGCCCTCAGCCATGCCCTGCACAAGCCCTGTCCCCAGCCTGGCTAAGTCCTCTCTGCCCCTCAGGTCTCCATCTCAATGAGACTTCGGAGTGGGCTCCCTGATGCTGCCTCATCCCAGACTCAGCATAGCTCGCCACTTAAGCCACTCTCTTGTTTTGGCTTCTGAAGCTGCACCCTCCTAATTTGCCTCTCACTTCTCTGACAGCTCTTTTTCCATCTCCTTTGCTCACCTAATCTTAAAATACCCAGCACCTCTGGCTCTGTCCCAGGCCCTCTTCTCTCCTTAGTTTACACTGTGTGCTCAGCTGATCTCGCAGGCTTCCAAGTGCCATCTTCAGGTACGTCATCCCCCAGATCAGCCTCTCTAGCCAAGCTTCTCTGGGATCCAGATCCACTGGCCACTCCTCTGCCGGCTTGGCATCTACACTTGGATGTCTTCTGGCTTCTCAAATTTGACATATTTGAAACTGAACTCTTATTCATCCCCCAAGATCTGCTCTTTCTCCAGGGTTCTCCATTTCAGTAAACAACTTCTTCTTGCAGCCAGCTGGTTCAAGCCAAGAACCAGAGTCATTCTTGACCCTTCCCTTTCCCATCCCATGACTCGCTCAGTCCAGGGCTCCTGCGTCTACCCAGCCCCTCCATGTCCACCACTCCCCTGCCTCCAGGCTTGTAAAATTCACATGCCTAGGCACACCTGTGAAGGTTCCGGTTCAGCAGGTTTGGAATAAGACCCTTGTATCCTCCCTCTATATACAGTTAAAGCTCTACAAGTGATTTTGATACTAACTCCATTCTACCACTCCCCATTAATCACTGTTTTGGGGAGAAAACGTTTGCAAAAGATATATCTGATGAAGAACTGGTATCCAAAATATACAAAGAATTCTCAAAACTCAACAATAAGGAAATAACCACTAAAAACTAGGCAAAACACAGAAACAGACACATCACCAAAAAAGACAGGCAGATGGCAAGTAAGTACATGAAACAATGCTCAATGTCATTTGTCATTAGAGAATCAAAAACTAAAACAGCAATGAGATACCACCACACAGCTACTAAACAACCAAAATCCAGAACCCTGACGATGCCAGATGCTGGCACAGATGTGGAGCAACAGGAACTCTCGGTCATTGCTGTGGGAATGCAAAATGGTACAGCCACTTTGGAAGACAGTTTGGCAGTCAGTTTAAAAACTAAATGCACTCTCACCATATGATCCAGTAACTGTGCTCCTTGGTATTTACCCAAAGGAACTGAAAACTTATGTCCACACCAAAACTTACAAATGAATATTTACAGCAGCTTTATCTAGAATTGCCAAAACTTGGAAGCAACCAAGATATCCTTCAGAAGATGCATGGATAAATAACTGATGTGAATCAGACAAGGAATATTATTCAGTGCTAAAAAGAAATGAGCTATTAAGTCACAAGAAGCCATGGAACAACCTCAAACACATATTACTAAGTGAAAGAAGCCAAATGAAAAGCCTGCATATGATTGCAATTACATGACATTCTGGAAAAAGCATGAGGGAGACAAGAAAAAAATCAGTGGTTGCCAGGGCTTAGAGAAAGGAAGAGATGAAAAGGTACTGCACAGAATATTCTTAGGGCAGTGAAACTACTCTGTGTTATAACCTAATGGCAGATGAAAGTCACTACACAGTTGTCAAAACCCATGGAATGTACAACCCAAGTGTGACCCCTAAACTGTGGACTTTGGGGGATGATGAGGTGCCAGTGTAGGTCACTGATGGTAACAAATGCACCCTTTTGCTGCTGGATATTAGTAGTGGGGGGCTGTGTCTGTGTAGGGGCAGGTGATATGTAGGGACTCTGTACTTTCTGCTCAATTTTGCTCCCAACCTAAAACTGCTCTAGAGTAGCTCTAAAATCTACTTACTAGTGTAACAGTAACAATAATAATAGCACTCTCTCAGGCTATTTAAGACATATTTACAAAAGGTATCATATATTAGACCATAAAAATTCTCCATTTTAGATAACAGAATTTTTATAAGCTGTCATGTGTTGGACCGTGCCTCCCCAAACCACCTGCCAGAAATTTACAGGTCACCCTCCTAACCTCCAGTATCTCAGAATGTGGCTTTATTTGGGGATGAAGTCAGTACAGGTAAAATTAGTTAAGATGAGGTCATTGGGGTGGGCCCTGATCCAAAATGACTGGTGTTCTCATAAAACCGGGAAATTTGGGCGCAGATGCATACACATGCAGGGAAATACCATGCATGTGATAAAAGCACAGATTGGGATGATGCTTCTACAAGCTAGGAGGAGGCAAAGAACTCTTCCCTAGAACCTTTTAGACAGAGCATGGCCCTGCTAGCACCTTCCATCCCCCTAGAACCTTTTAGACAGAGCATGGCCCTGCTAGCACCTTCCATCCAGACTCATAGCCTCCAAGCTGTGTGGCGCTGCCTTGCTGTGGTTTATGCCACTCGGTTTGCAGTGCTTTGTGACAGCAGCCCTGGCAAATTCACACACAGGCCACTGTCTTTGATCATGACATAATTCAAGTAGAAATAGAACAAAATTTTAGACAAAAAACAACTTGGCAATTGTTTTAAAATCTCTTTTTACTTACTGCATTAGAGAGAAGACCAAAACTATAACTATATGACATTTAAGAATAATAAAAACGTGAATATAACATGCTCATGGCATGAGGCAGGAGTGCATTTCTGGAAGGCCAGCTTGAGGAGCCCTGTGGACAATTCCCCAGGAAAACCACCATCCTGGTGAAGATGATCTAAAAACAACCACTTAAACTCCTTGGAAATTCTTCTAAGGGCATGAGACAAAACATTCTTCAAGAAAATCTGAATCTCAGTAAGAGCAGGGAAGGTCTGCGGCACTGAAGCTACAGTCTGCTCCCTCCCCTTGGGGGAAGCTCCACTCCAGGCCGGTGTGGCCAAGAAGGCAGCGCTCCTTTCCCTCTCACTCCCAGTGAAGGAACCTGGCATCCACCAGGAGGGGCAGGACATCAGGATTACTCATCTCTGCCAACTCTCAGTTGCAGAAGCTAAGTTCTTTGGTGACTATGGCTAAGATGCTGAGGCCCCTTCCTCTGTCCAGACATCACTCATAAGGGGAAGGCTCTACCCCAGGTGTGGCAGATGGAGAAGACAGTGCATGACTGTATTCAAAGTGCAGAAAGAACAAAACTGTCAACCCAGAATCTTACATCTAGCAAACCTGTGTTTCAAAAAGTAGAGGCAAATAAGGATATTGCCAGATAAACAAAAACTGAGATAATCTGTTGTTAGCAGAACCACCTTACAGGAAATTCTAAAAGAAGTTCTTCAAGCTGAAAGCAAGTGACTACAGACAATAGTCGGAATCCACAGGAAAAAGCAAGGAGCAATGCAAAGGTAACTAGGTAATTATAAAAAGATAGTATCAGTGCATATTTTATTTGCTTTCTTCTCTTAACTGATTTAAAAAGCAATTGCATAAAATGATTATATACATAATTGTATAATTGTACTGTGGGGTAACAAATAGAAGTGTAATATATTGGACAATAAAAGCAGAAAGGAGGTAAGTGCAAATAAAACTTAAATGGAATAAGGAAATGACACCAGATAGTAGCTCAGATCCACAGGACCAGCTGAAGAGGACCAGAACTTGTAAGTCAGATAACATACAAACTCTACACATAGATACTTCTTCTCCTTTCTTTTCTCAACTTATTTAGTAGATGTAAAATTTATATATATAAAGTAATATAGGTAGCAATGTATTATTGGGTTTGTAACATATGTAGATGTTCTATGTGTCCAAAAACAACAACAACAGCAACAACAACAACAAAAAGTGATCCTAGCACAAACAGGGAGAAGATAACAGAGCTATCCAGAAGGAACATTTGTACATTTCACTGGGATTAAATTAGTATCAATCTAAAGTTGGTTTTGATAAGTATGTGATAAGTCCTAGAGTGACTACTAAGAAAATAACTAAAAATGTATGCTGCAAAAAACTATTGAAAGCATTAAAATGTTATACTTGAAAATATTCACTTAATGCAAAAGAAAGTACAGCAGGAGAAACAGAGGGAGAAAAGACAGGAGACTTATAGAAAATGAAAAGTAAAATGGTAAAACCACTGTATCAATATCAACATTAATGTAAAGTCTCCAGTCAAAAGGCAGAGATTATGAGACTGGATAAAAAACATGATCCAACTATACATTCTATAGTGGAGGCAAATTTCAGATTCAAAAGTATGAATAGGTTGAAAGTAAAAGAATGTAAAAATATATATCATGTTAATAGCAACCATATGAAAGCTAGTGAGAGAATACTAATGTCAGACAAAATTGACTAACACAAAAACTATCATGAAGGATAAACAAGGGCATTTATAATGATAAAAGTGTCAGTCACAAGGTGCGAGGTGTCACCAAAACTTTTTTTTTTGAGACGAAGTCTTGCTCTGTCACCTAGGCTGAAGTGCAGTGGTGCGATCTTGGCTCACTACAACCTCCGCCTCCCAGGTTCAAGTGATTCTTCTGCTGTAGCCTCCGGAGTAGCTGGGGTTGCAAGTGTCCACCACCATGCCCAGCTAATTTTTGTATTTTTAGTAGAGACAGGGTTTCACCATGTGGATCAGGCTGGTCTCGAGCTCCTGACCTCAAGTGATCCACCTATCTTGGCCTCTCATAGTGCTTGGATTACAGGCGTGAGCCAGAGTGCCCAGCCATCACCAAAACTCTTTCAAATGCTTTCCTTATTTGAAACAGAAAAAAACTAATGGACTAAACTTTCAACCCAAAAAGCTACAAAAAAAATAGAAGAACCACTCAGGAGAACACAGAAGGGAATAATAAAAGCAGGGGACAACCATAAAAATAGCAATGGAATAGGTAAGGAAATCCAGGAGCTGTATTTTTTTTAGGGTGGGGGATGGAGACAAGCAATAATTTTTCACCAACTTAATCAACTTAAAAAGAGAGAGAAAAAGGAAAATTATAAAGAATGTATTAAACAATCAAAAGGAAAATCCAAAAAGGAGATAAAAATTATGAGAGATTATTAAATACAAGTTCATGCTAATACATTTAAAATCTGCACAAGAAAGGACTTTTTCATAAACTAGACCACTAAACACAAGAGAAACTTAAAAAGTAATTCATGTTTGACCTCTCCATAATGCTCTAAGCCTGAAATGTTCTACAGAAAAATTCTCTCAAACTTCCAAGGACAGATAATTCCCAAGTTCAGCTGGGGTATCTGAAGACGAAAGCCCTTCCAGGTGCAGGAGCTCTCTCCCACAAAAGTGTCCTCCTTTGCTACAGGCTGGCCCTCCTGGGCCCTCCCCAGGCTGCTCTGCCCTCACGCCCCTATCCAGCAGGGCCTGCTCTGCCCAGTTGCATCTCTAGCTGTCAGAAGCCCTAGCCCTCCCCTCGACCATGGCTCTTACCAGATCCTGGGAGGACGTTGACCACACCTTTAGGAATGCCAGCCTTCAATGTCAGCTCTGCAAACTTCAAGGCGGTGAGTGGGGTCACCTGAGTGTGGGGCCAGAAAAGGAGACCGGATAAGGAGGTTTTTGAAAGTGGGGCTCTGCTTTCCCTCCCTGTCTTCCTCTCCCAGCAGCCCAGCAGCAAACAGGGAGGAGCAGCTGCAGATTGTAGCACCAGGAAGACCCCAGGGAAGCCACTAGAGGGGAATCAGCACCAGCTGGGAATCAGGGCAGGCCAAAGTCTGGTGCCCTAGCTTCTCCTCCTGGTAGGGCTCCAGCCCCAGCCAGGCCTGGGTTCCCTCCTGCACAGCATGTTTCTAAAGATGGAGGTTAAGGTCTCCTTAGAGGATTGTTGTGATGCTTAAATAAGCAAATGTATGCAGATTACTACATGATCTGTGATACATGGTGAAATGCTGAGGCATGCTTGACTCAGGGAAAATAATATCCATGTCAGCCATAATTATTGTTTTTTTCATTATGCCAATACCCTGGGGGCACAATTACCACAAAGAAGCTGGTGAGTGGGTGCCCTCCTGGGTACCCCATCCCTGCCATGTCATGCACCATCTTTGGAGGCAGGCAGCAGCTGGGCTATCACTGCCAATGTAGAGATGAAGAAACTGAGGCTCACTAGGGGTATCCTCACTCCCAAGGACCTTCCCAGTATGCCTGGGTGACCACTGACATCCCGCCTCTACTCCCCCACCTACCCCTCTCAGATCCCACACCATGTAGCTTCTTATGCAGGCGTGGAGCCACAAATCCCACTGCCCACCTTGCTTCCCTCCAGGACTTGTGGTCTCTGAAGCCATGTAAGAGACGTTGCACCAGCTTTATGGATAGACTACTCAGGCTGTCTTAGAGCTTGGGGCCTGGTTTCTGCCCCATGAATCCGGAGTGCAGAAATCCCTGCCTCTGCTCAACCGAGTGGCTGCAAGTTCCCGCACAGCCAGCTGGCCTCAAGCAGCCATGGCTGAAAAAGAGTCTGCTTTGGAGAGCTCTGCCTGCCATGTACGCCTCTGCCCATTGAGAGCGGCGCCTGTGGAGGGCAGCTGGCATTAGCAGGACCCTTCCTCCAGTGCCCATGTGGGCAAGCGGGGCCCTTCCCTTCCTCCCTTATAGAGTGAGTTTCTGGTCCTCTCTGTGGTCTGCAGTCCCTGTCCGGAGTGAGCCCATGCTCACCTGAGCAGGCTTGATCACGACTGTGTTCCCAGCAGCCAGGCAGGCAGCTGTCTTCCAGGACAGCATCATCAGGGGATAGTTCCAGGGGATGATGATGCCACAAACCCTGCCGCACAAAAGAGGTTGGGCTTTGTCCCTCTTCTCCGCCAGGGGCCCAGAGTGGAGGGCCTGCCAACTCCCTTCCCCTCACCCAGGGCCTGACATTCATTCTCAAAGCCAAGCTTCCTGATAAGGCACCAAAGGTCCCTCTGAGAGGCAGCTCACACCTGCTCTTTCTGTCCTGGATGCTGCAGTAAGAAATGGTCTGGTGGCAGCTCCTCTTCCTAGCAGGGCAGGATGGCAAGGGACACTGGACAGTTTCCAATGGAAACTGTGGAACTGTCTGGGGCACAGGCAATGAGAAAGAGTGATGGTGGGCAGGCCCAGGTGAGGACACAGGCCAGGGGGACCTGTAGAGGGTCAGGGGTCACCGGGGGGGGGTCAGGAGGGCCTGGAGGGGGTCCTCCTGAGTGTGAGACCAGGTGTCAGTCCTCAAGAAGAGAAGACAGAGTCGGGAAGGTAGAACTGACGAGGTCAGGGCGCTCTGCATGAAGCCATGGTGCCCAGGGTCAGCACCACCCTGGGTTCCAGAGCAAGCTTCTGGCTGGGCACAAGTGCCTCATACTCAGAGGATCGTGGGCTTGGGGAGGCTGCATAGTCCCAGAGACCAGCAGGCACACTGGCCGGGTATGAATCCTGTGTGGCCCTGCCTTCCCCGCATACAGCACCACTTTGGGTGAGCACTGGGCAGTTAGATGAGGACATCCACACAAAGCACCAAACGCAGACCACAGGCCGTGCTATCCCCACCCCACCACCATCACAGGATGTTTCCCCAAAAGATAATTGCTTAGCCAGACCCAGGCTTTAGGCAGGACACTGGGTGAGGCATCACGGGGGAGCAGTAGGGGGCACGGAGAGAGTAGGGTAGCCACCTCGCACCCCACACGCACCCAGCTGATCGGGTGGGATGGGACAGGCAATAGGGGCGACAGGCAATAGGGAGCACAGCACGGGCTGGCGAGTTTTCCCAGGGAAGGGGTCAGGCTGTCAGTTACAGTGAAGGAGGTTGAGGGGGGCTCAGAAAAGAAAACACATCATAAAAGTCCCACGATTATGCACTGAATTGTGCCCCCCCGCCGCACCCAGTTCCTATGCTGAAGTCCTAATCTCCAGAGCCTAAGGACGTGCCCTTGCTTGGAGACCAGATCGCTGTGTTGTAATTAATTAGGATGTGGTCACACCAGGGTGGGCAGGCCCCTAATCCAGCAGGAACGCTGTCCTCATACAGAGAACACCACCTGGAGAGACAGATTCTCACAGCGGGAATGCCAAGAGGGCATGAGGCAGAGAGGGGGCGCCCTATAAGCCAAGGAAGGCCAGAGGTCGCCAGCAGCCACCAGACACCAGAAGAGAGGTCGGGACAGAACCTCACAGCCCTCATGCAGAACCAGCTCTGCCCACATCTGATCTCAGACTTTCAGCTCCCAGAACCGTGAGACAAGTTTCCACTGATTAAGCCCTGGATTGGTGGTCCCTTCTACAGCAACCCAAGCCGACGCCCACACTCACTGGTTAGGGGAAAGGCTGAGCCCTGGGACTGGAGTATGCAAAGCCAGCCTGGCATGCGGTCAAAGGAGCAGGGCTGCGGGACCCAGGCCCAGGTCAATCCTCCCTGTCCAGCTACTGTAAGAACTGACCTTCATTGGCCTTGACGTCTCTGATTCTTAGTGGCCTTTCTTAGTGGGAGACTGAGTGGCCTCACTCAGTGAGACACCCCCTCATGAGTCTGAGGCCCACTCCTCCCTCCCTCAGGGCCACTCTCCTGCTGTGGGTCCCTGAGCCCATCTCTCTTCTGCCCTCAGAGGCTCCCAGGGAGCTGCATGGACAGTGAGGGTGGAGCTCCTTCTCTCTCTTGGGAGCCTGGGGCCTGGGCATGGGACACCAAGCAAGGTTTCTTGGTGTTGCAAGAAACGCATGGCTTGCTAGGGAGCTCCAGCGGTTGTTGGGCCAGGATGCAGCTGAAGATGTGAGGGGACAGGGCCCCACAAGTCAGCTGCGGCCTCACTGCTGGGGTTGCTGTGGGCCTGGCCAGAAAAGGAGATGGGCAGCCCCTCACTCAGTCATTCTGCAGTATTTATGGGACACTGCACGAGTGCTGGGATGATGACAGGCAAGGGCACAGGGCAGCATCAGCCCGAATGGTCAGACAGAGAATAGAATGGGATTATAGATTAGAGAGGGCAGGCTGGGAGCAGAGGTCTCGGGGATGCATCGCAGGTGGGAGCTGGAGGACAGCGCTGAGGGCTGCAGGTGGGACATGGGTGCAAGTGCTCAGCGGGGCATGAGAGTGGAGGGTCCGGGATCTGCGAGGCCAGCACAGCCAACCACAGTGGACTGGGGAGGGGGCCAGGATACCAGGCCCGGATCCCATGGCTAAGTGAGGAGTCTGATTCCATGTCAAGGGCACTGGGAAGCCACTTGAGGATTCCGAGTGGAGCAATGACACGGTCTCTTGTGAATTTCCTAACACAAACATCCGAAAAAGCTGGCCTCTGCCCCTTCTCAGCACCACAGACAGAATTCTCCTCTTAGCCCTATCCAGGAGGCCCTACCCTGCCTGGCTCCTTCACCTGGTCCTCGTAACTCTTTCACAGCATGCCATGCCCTAACACCTAACGCTAACCCATCAAAACAACTTAGTGAGGACAGGACTGTTTCATTACCATTTGACAGATGGGGAGACTGAGTATAGACAGGCTGGGAGCTTGCCCTAAAAAGGGGAGGAGCTGGGATTCCGACCTTGGGTTCCAGCACTAGAACATTCCCACTGAGGTGAAGTCCCCTGTGAAGGTGGGGAGGGGTGAAGCCCAGAGGCCCTGGCAGCCTCCCTGCCAGGCAGAGACCATTAGTTCCAGAATTGCGACCAGCCAGGTGCGTGGTCAGCAGTGGCCCTGCCTGACTGCCTGCCTTTGGGTGAACTCTGGTCTGTGTGAGCGGCTGGGACCAGGCCCTAGAGCAAGATGTGTTCACACTGGGGTACTGACTGGGTGCCCAGAGCCCCGGGTCCAAGGCCAGCCTCACAGGGTGACACAGGGATGCTTCTGGGTGACTGTCTGTTTCCTCCTCAGTCCGATGGGGGTGGACATCTCTTTACCCCTTGCTGGCAGCTGGGAGGGTGGACAGCCTCACAGACCCAAGTGTGGCTCTGACCTGTGGCCCTGGGTGGGCCATGACCTGCCCTGCCCAGCCCAGCCCCTCTCAAAGCAGGACAAAGGTCTCTGACCACTGCCCCATAGCAGGGTTTCTTGGCCTCCACGCTACTAACACTTGGGGCGGGGTAGTTCTTTGCTGTTGGGGGCTGTCCTGTAGCACCCTGTCGGGACCACCAAAACCATGTGCAGACATTGCCCGGTGTCCTCTGTGGGGACCCTGGAGGCGATGCCTCCACCCCCATCCTGGCTCCTCCCTGGGGCTCCAGGATGAGAGGTTTCCTGGTGCACAGATCCCTTTCCCACAAGAGCTTCCTCCGGCTTGTGCTTGAGGACTTGGTTGTTCATCTGCATGAGCTGTCAGTGGCACAGTGACATTGGAGCATGTTCTCCTTGCAAACACTCCAACGTTCAGGTGGAACTGAGGGACCTTTGGCCACGCCCACAGCTGTGAGGTCCCCCACCCTGCAAGGCACACAGAGCCTGTGGGAATGACTGTGGTGCTGGTGGCAGCTGGGCCCTGCTGGGTCACCCTGGTCAGGTCCTCCTCTGGCAACTCGTGCAGGAACAGTGAGCGTGGACCCAGGGCTGGGGCTCTCTAGGTCTGATTGCAGGCACATCCCCAGAGCAGATCATGGATCAGGGCTTCTCCAGCACCTGCTGCTCTGGTGTTTGCTGTCACTGACCAAGCATAGTGGCCATGCACTCTTGGGTGAGCCTCCTTGGGCACGCATGTGAGTGACTCACCAGGACTGGGGCCAAGTGAGCATGTATGGCCTCAAGTGGTCACTGCTCAGTTTCCTCTGGCAGGGGAAAACCCAGAGCTCTGTGGCTGTGTTCCAGGCCCTTCTCCCCACCCCTGCCCTGGGGCCACTGGGTGTCGAGGTGAGGCACCTCATGCCGGGTTCCCTTCCTAGTTCCTACGCACTTGGTGTCGGTGGGGTCTGCACTCTTCCTGCTGAGCGGTTCTCATCCTCTGCCTGTTCCTCCTTCATTCTGTTTCCTGTTCCTCGGTGCTGTGCAGGAGTTCCTCATCTTTATGAACACTGACCTCAACATGCCCATTTTGGATGTTTTTTGGGTTTACCCTTGTTTCCCACCCTGGGCCTGACTGATCCAGTGTCACTGGCGGATTAAATACAATTGTCCTCAAGTTCTTACAGCAGTGCCTGGCACGGAGCAGGTGCTCTAGAAGCACACGGATGGCTGTTTGATAAACACATGCACAAGGGTGCCGTGAGCTCCTGCAGGCCGTCCTGCAGTCCCATGTACTGCATGGAAAGCACTGTTAGGCTGCACCTTGCCCTGGGCAGGGACTCACCCGACAGGCTCCTTCCTGGTCAAGGTCAGGTTGCGGTTGGGTCTGGCCTGGTTGATGGGGATGGTGGACCCCTGGAAGAGGCACAGAGGCAGTCACTCAGGGGCCCAGGATACACCCCTCTTCCCCTGGGCAGCCAGCCTCCACCAGGGGCTCTGGGAGGAAGTTAAAGCCACCAGCTTTGGTGTGACCTGAGGCTTGAGAGATAGGCAGGGGGGCAGCCAGAGGGGCAGGAAGTTTGCTCCACCCTGAGCCTGGCAGGCAGAGCCCTTGGGCAGGAAGCTGGTCCTGGTACCAGCGAGGCCTCTAGCTTTGACACTCAAGCAAGAAAAGATAAAGGTGGGGGTGGGGCCGGGTGCCCGCCCCTCCCCTCAGCTCTAAGCAGTTAAGCATGTGTAGGAGGCCCAGGCCTGGGGCCAGCTGCTACACGGCAGCAGAGTGGGAGTGGGCACCAGACAGCCCACCTCCCTCCTCGCTGTCATGTCCTGGTGGAGAGAAGGAACCATGGAGCCCAGATCTGGCAGAGATGCCGTGAGCCCTGCAAAGATGGGTCTCCCCAGAGAGCCTCCACAAATGGCCTTCAGGTTCCACAACTGATGGCAAGGGCCTGAAGATACAGTGAGCACTCCCTCCTGTGATGGTGTTGACTGTCCCTGTTGACTTAGGGTGGGGGTATGGTGCCCACAAACCCAGAACAACCACAGCAATCCCTAGAAAAACAGGCAGAAGAGAGTGTCACAGGGATCCCAAGCCCGAGAGTGATCTGCTGCCTCTGGGAGACAGAGCATCTTGAGCAGGGACCTGCAGCCAGGAAGGACCTGCACCCTCAGCCCTGCAACCACATGGAACTGAGCTCTGTCAGCACCAGAACTCACCTGGATGCAAGTTCTGCCCCAGGGCATCCAGTTAAGGCCCAGTCCAGCCAATGCCTTAGCTTTGGCCTTTTGAGACCTCGGCATGGAAGACCTCGCCATTTGAGACCCCAGCCTGCCTGGAATTCTCACCTGCAGAACCACAAGCTAATAAACGGGTGTTGTTCCAAGCCACGCAGTTGTAGTCATTTACGGTGCAGCACGCAGACTACTGTGCTGCCCTTGGAGTCCCCTAAACTGCCGGGCCAGTCTGTGTGTGCTCACACTGGGCGGGAGCCTGGGACCCACCTGGATCTTGTCGCACCAGCCAGCAAAGTAGCGGAAGGTCTGGATGGACATCCCCACGTGGGTCTTCAGGGCCAGTGTGTAGACGGCACCCGCATCCAGGGCCTCGATGGTAGCCAGCTCCTCCTGGTGCTGCTCCATGAGATCCGCCAACCTGGCCAGGGGGAGGGCAGGTGGTAAGTAGGCTCGGGCCTGGCACAGCCTCATCTGTCCTCACGAGGCCCTTCTTAAAGAAGGCAGGGGCCTGCCACCCACCCCAGGTCTGCCACTCTCAGATGTGCGGACCTCCATTTCATGCAATGGGCTGGCACCGTTTGCTCCACCGGATGGTTGTGAGGCTGACACCCTCTGTCAGCCGAGCTGAGCTGCCTGTCTGCAAGGCTGAGTTTGCTCTGGGCCGGTGGGCTCCACTTTCCCTGGCCACCCTTCCCCTAGGGAATGAGAGGGGCAACCTTGTAACTCCCAGGCTTCCCATAGCTGCACATCCATCAGAATCAAGGGAAGGCAACCCGACCTTGGCATGCTCTCTCCTTTCCTTGCTCTTCCCTCCCTTCCTTCCTGAAGTATCTGTCGACACACTACTTTATCCAGTTCCCCTGAAATTATCCTGCAGAGGCATTCACCTACTTGCTGCAGACAGCAAAGGGGTCACCGCCCAAGAGGCCCACTTTTCCTGTCTTCGGGAAGCTCTGAGAGGCTGCCTTGTGGGACTATTCTATTGTCAATTCAGGTAGGCTGCTGAATTGACACCCTGGCACCTGTGCTCCCCAGAGCCCAGTCCCTGGGTGCCAGGGTAGCAGTGCAGGAGAAGTAAAGCTGCTGCCATCTCCCTCTGAAGATCTGCAGGGCAGATGCAGGGGTGTCCAGCAGGCTCAGCCGGCCCTACTGACCATCAGCAGCCTGGACCACTGCCAGATCCTCAACCGTGGACCACAGTTGGACAGAGCCAGCAGCTCCCCACAATCTTTCCCACAAAGAGTAGGCTCCTCTTTGTGGCTCTGCTTGGCAGCTGGATATGGCTGCTTCTGCCCCCTGGAGGTTCTATCCTGTCCACCAGGAGTTCGTGGGACTGCCTAGGAACCTTCTTTAAATCTCTCTCTGGCCCTTCTTTCCAGCTTCCACAACTGTGTAATGTCTGATTCCTGCAGTGCCTTTCTTGTTCTCTAACACCCATGGTGGTCCCACCACCCTGACAGGGTGCTCTGTGGCCATTTATCTGGGAAATCCTGTTCTGCCCCTCCGGGACATCTAGACCCAGCCTCTGTCATGCTGAGCTGAGGCAGAACCAGCAATGGGCACCACCAGGTCTCCAAGGGGTCTGAGAGCTTGTATAGGACAGGAACTGGTCCACTTACCCCTGCCAGGGTGCCTCCCTCACTGTCATTGTGGGTAAGTAGGAGCTGTTACGATACAAGCCACCAGCTGGCAGCAGAGGCCAAGGGAGGAACTTCACATACGCTGTCGGCCACACAGTCTACCAAAGGTCTGCAGGGCCCAGGCCAGAGGCTCTCCCTCCACCTGGCATGCCTGTTTCACAGCTCTCCCTGACTTCCAGGAGCTCTAGGGACTGCTGGGCATGGCAAGTGCCTTTCCAGAATTGAGGGGCTTGCAAAGGGGACAGGAACCTACGAAAGGCTGGGCATGCCAGCTCCCACAGCCCTCCCTGCCCCAATCCTAATCTCCACTTGGTTTTGCAAACCATGGAGGCCCCTCTCTCTCATTTCCTGCTGCTGGGCTGCCCTGGCTTTTCTGGCCTCTGGAGTATAATAGAAACAGAGCCATTCTGACTGCAAGGCCAAGGCAGGGTCTCTCCTGCCAGGTGAGGAACCTCACTGGGACCTTGCCATAACTGGGCTTCACAACTCTAGAGCTTCCCAGGACCCAGTGAAAGAGCCAGCCCCTGAGATGCCTGTGCTCTGGGTTCATCTGCCTGTACCCTCCCTTCTTTTGGGAACATCATCTCACCTCTGCGAGGGTGACTGCTCCTTCCCCCAAGGCCCTGTGGTTCCAGGGTTGTACAATCTCTTTTCTGGGCCTCCCTGTCACTCTACAGTGATAAGCTAAAGTCATCATCACAAGTCTTTGCCTAACACATCTGAACTGGAACTAAGGAGAGAAGGTCCCTTCCTCCCTGGCTTAAAATTAAAAAGAAAAGAAAATGTGAGACCTGTGGATTCCAGCAGCCAGAGCCAGGCTGAGCAAGCAGAGACCAGGCCAGCTCCTCCCTGGTCCTTGTTGTCTTCTGCGTGCAGGAGCTGAGTCTCCTTCGGCGCAGGCTGGCGAGGGCAGTGCTGTGTCTGCCTGGGAGGCCCAGCCTGCGCCTACTTCAGAAGCAGCCCTTGGCTTGCGTACATCCTCACCTCCACCAGGCACCTCCCCTGAGGCCACTCTGCTGCAACACCTCGTGTTTCTCATGTCCCTTCCTCTGAGAAAACTTTTCTGAGCCTCAGGCAAGGAGCCCCAGCCTGGTCCATCTGATGGCCTTGGTTCCATGGTGTCCCTAGGACCCACCTCATCCTGGCAGGTAAAGAGGCCTTTGCAAAAGCACCCCCCGGCCCCACCCAAGTTGATGGTGGCAGTGGCTGGCAGGCACATGCTGAGCTCCCACCTGTACAGCAGCCGGCCCCGGTCCCGTGCGCTGATCTTCCCCCACAGTCCATTCTCAAAGGCATCCTTGGCTGCGGCCACTGCTTTGTCGACATCGGTGACTTGGGCCAGGGATACCTGGCAGATGACCTGTAGCAAAAGCAGAGCTGTGACTAGTTTTCCCTCAGCCAGCTGCACACAGACCCCCTGCCCACTTCCCCAGCTTCCTCCTAGGCTTCCTCTTGTGCTTTGGCCATGCTTCCCCTGGCCACGTAGGCAGGCGTGGAGGGGAAGCATGGCCAAAGGACAGCCCTGGGAGGGCTTACACAGGAAGAGAAGACAGGTCTTTCTGGGAGAAGGCTGTTTGTGTGTCTAAACCCCAGGGCCCCCACCCTGTTCCTGCCCTGAGTGTGCCACCCATGCAGGCTCTCTCAACTTGTGCCTGCTGGGTGTGTTGAGGGAAGCCAGTGAGATCCCGGGGTGAGAGGGCAAAGGCAGCCCCTCCTGTCTGCCACCACAGACAGCCTCGCCCCTTCTGCCAAGGCCCCATCCTTAGCCCTTCCTGATGGTCCATCCCAAGGGCACTGCACTGTCCTATCTGTGTCCCTACCCCCTGCCTGTCCCTTTGAAGATCAGTCTTTAACTCCCTCAAATGATTATTTTTGAGTATACTCTCTGTATTCTGCAAGGATTCAGCAGATGCTACAGGATGGACAGGATAGAAAAACATCAGTGTGCAGCCACAAGAGCAAGCTCTGCTTCGAGACCCACATTTCAGATATGCCCATCTGTGTATCTACCATAGGCGTGCATTGACTCATCACGCCCCAAGGTCACAGTCAAGAGAGAGTGGCAAACACGGGATTCAACTCAAGGATGAATGTCCCAGTGGTGGACAGTTCAAGTATTAGACAAGGCGAGACCCATGCTGGGGCTACTGATGAAGTGTAGAGGTGTAGCAATGGCCTCGTTTCTTCCTACTGGGGAGGAGGAACCCTGTTCCCAGTCTCTGAAGCAGGTGTAAGACCCTTCAGAGCCCTCCTGTCTCCTGCCACCACCCTGCACCTCCTCTCCGCACCACTCCAATAGGGTGGGCTGGAAATGAACTGGTATCCTTTCTCATCCCTCTCAAAGGCACATGTCCAAGCAGGGGCCCTCAGGGTCAGGACCCGCAGATGCCAGTAGGGTTAGGGGGGAAGGTTGGTAAGGCTGGGGAATGTGGGGAAGGGGCGCTGGGCCTGCACTTACACTTCCATCGGTGGGATTGATGGTCTCAAAGGTCTTGGCACCCTCAGCATCCATGAACGCCCCCCCAATGAAAAGCTGGTGGGGCATGTGGAGGGTGCGCTTGTTCACCGCCATTTCCACCTGGAAGAAGAAGGGACCCAGTCACAAGCACAAACCCACACGGGGTACAGGAGGCACACACAGACAGCTGCAAAGCAACACACAGGCACACTTCCCAGGGGCCTCCTGGGGCTCCAGAGCTGCATGTGGGCAGCAGCTGAGAAACAAAGGACAGCAGGGGAGAGATGATGGACAGGCTCTGCAGTCAGGCTGCCTGGTGGGAGCCCAGCGCTTCCACCTACTCCCTGTGCGGCCTTGGGCTGGCTCCTCAGCTTCCTCAGGGCAGGGCAGAGAGGACTCTCAGCACAGAGGAAATGCCAGTGGGTAGTGAGGCTCTTGGTAGCCACCAGACATGCCACCAGCCACCACTCATGTCCCTATGGATTGGCAATTCCTCTCTGAATGCAGGCACTTCTGGGATACCATCCTCCTTCTGAAATATGTTCATCAGTTGTTTGTCCTCAATCCCAAGGACACTCCGGGGTCCACCTTGGTCCCCTGTGCTTTCTTCACCCACTTTTGTTCCAATCTACCAGCCAAACAAACTATGCCAAAGTCCATTCCTATGGGAGTTGGCAGTCTATAATGATAGCTCGGGGAAGATTTCTTAATAATCTCTTTAAAAAATAGATTTTCAATTACTTATCATGCTTCCATACGCACAAGTTGAATATGTAGGATCATTTGTTTCCTTACTGGGAACTAGAAGTCTCTTCTTAGTATCCTGATCACATGCGTTGGGACTCAGGGTTTGGCCCATGTCCTGAGCATCAGACAGCAACATCCTCCGCTAAGCCTGCCTCACTGTACCAAGGTCCCCAGGCTATCCCAGGTGCACGGAGAGCATGAGAAATGGAAAGGTGGGCTCCTGAGGCCCTGGCTTTCTGAATGCCCAGGTTTCTTCCCTTGTCTTAGGTTGTCACAGATGCAGCTGCCAGAGGGGTCTGCAGGGCCTGCTACAGGGAGGGCCCAGCACTCACGTAGTCAATGCTGCACTCGCCCTCCTCATCGTCCCCTCGCAGCTTCCTCACTAACAGCTGGGTGAAGTCCCCAAAGGTGGATGCCATGTACACATCTTCGTTTTCTAACTCCAGGCCATCACACAGCTCCTTCACTTCCTCCACCAGCCTGGAGGAAGGAGATGGAAAGATGGGGACACAGGAAGGGATCAGCAGGCCTGCATTGCCAGCAGCAGCAGCAGTGGCACCAAACACCCCAAGAGGCCCATCCCAGCACTGGGGGCTAGCCATGAGCCCAGAAGTGGGGGAAAGGGCCCAGGCTGTGGACTCAGATGGCCCTGGGTCCAAATCCTCACTCCATCACTTTCTAATTTGTGGCCTGGGGCAAACTGACTAACTCCTCTAAGCCTTAATTTCTTCACCTGTAAAACAGAAGTAATGATAGCTCTTCTGTTATTTTGTGAGGAGTAAATATGACAACCCACCTTATAAAAATAATTAGTAGATTAACAATAATCTCCAAAAAATTCTGTTAAAAGAATAAAAATACAAACCACAAATTGGAAGAAAACATTTCCAAATCACATTATCTGATAAAGAACTTGTATTCAGAATATATAAAGAACCCTGAAAACTCAATACTAAGAAAGCAAACAACCTAATTAAAAATGAGCAAAAGATTGAACAGATGACTCTCCAAAGGAAAAATATGGATGGCAAATAAGAATATGACAAGATGCTCAACATCATTAGCCACTGGGGAAATACAAATTAAAACCACAGTGAAATGTAGCTGCATATTTGTTAGAATGTCTAAAGTTTAAAAGCCTGACCATTCCTACTACTGGGAAAGATACAGTACACTGAGCAACTGCAGCTCGCACACACTGCTGGTGGGGATGTAAATGGTACTACCACTTTGCAAAGCAGTTTAGCAGTTTATAAAGAATTAAACATATTTCCCATTTCACTCTTAAGTATTTATCCAAAAGAAATAAAAGCCTATGTCTAGACAGCAGACAGCAGAACAGGAAGCTCTGAAAATACATCCCCTTACCTAAATAACTATGGAATTTATATAAATCAAATATGTTGGAGATCTGGGTCTAGTCAAATGCTTTCAGCACCAAGGAGAAAGACTGGTGAAGAAGCTGGTAAATGTCAATCATTTCCAGTGAATTTCAGCCTCTCATAAGCTATTGGTTGGCACCTGCCACCTCCCACCTCTGCCACAGAAAGCTTAAGCAAGGCTGGGTCATATTCCAGATACAGCTTGTTGAAGCCAAGGTGGGCAATAGGGACCTTGTCCTCCAACCACCAGCACTGTGTCATGAGCATAGATATTCCTTTCAATTGCTGACAGGCTGTCATAAAGGCTGACAGTCACTGTTTCAACCCTCGCAGGCTGAAGTAGCTTCCAGGAGATTTTGAAAGGCAATACTTTCTCTCCACTTTGGTAGCCGGACATTTATGGAAATCTTTGTCAGGTCACTGGCTGACTACAGGAACAATGGAACAGAAAATTCAATGACAGCATACAACAAGGAACACACCTTGCAAAAATGATTTGGAAAATTCACAAACAGATGGCTCCAGCCCTCAACAAGGAAGATTAATAATCCCTAATAAGTGAGAGAAATATATTTCCAGAATTACCACAACATAACATTCAAAATGTCCAGTTATGACCAAGAAAGATCTATAAAACACATGAAGAAATAGGAAAGAAGAGCCCATTCACAGGAACAAAAAAGAATTTCAAAGAATGTATTCCCGAGGAAGATCAGATATTGTAATTATTGGTCAAAGAGATTATGTCAAATGCCTTAAATATTTTCAATGAACTAAAGAAAATTATGAACAAAAACTAAAGGAAATCAAGAAAACGATGTGTGAACAAAATGAGAATATCAATAAAGTGACCCGAACTATAAGAAGTCAAGCACAAATTCTTGAGCTGGCAAGTACAATAACTGAAACAAACAAAAAACTCACTAAAGGGGTTCAACAGTAGTTTTGAGCAGGCTGAAGGAAAGATGAGCAGAGTTGAAATTATTCAGTCTGAGAAGCAGAAAGAAAAAAGAATGAAGAAAAATGAAAAGAGCCTGTAGGATTTATAGGATACCATGAAACATAACAACATACTCATAGGAACTCCAGAGAGAAAAAAGAGAAAAAGGCAGAAAAAAAATTTATTTGGAGAAATAATGGCCCCAAAGTTCCCAAACATGAGCAAAGATATGGATATACACATCTAATACATTCAATGAAGTCCAAGAAGGATACACTCAAAGAGATCAACACCAAGGCACATTATACCCAACTTGCTGAAACCCAGAGACAGATAAATAATTTGGACAGTAGCAAGAGAGAAGTGGCTTGTTATATACAAGGGATCTTTGATAAGATTAAAAGCTAACTTCCACTAAAACACCTTAAAGGACAGAAAGCAGCTGGATAACATATTAAAAGTTCTGGGGAAAAATGGCAACCAAGAATTCTATATCCATCAAAACTATCTTTCAAGAATGAAAGAGAAATTAAGATATTACCATAGAAACAAAGGCTGAAGAAATTCATTAGCAGTAAACCTGAGCTAGAAGAAATACTGAGAAGAGTCTTTCTCTGTTTATTTATTTCTGCCATTTGTTTTTTGCATGTCTTATTTTTTTTGTTCCTCAGTTTCTCTATACTTGTATTTTTAATGTGGTTTGTAACTTCTCTTTTTTTCCTATATAAGAATAGGCAAGTGAACAAAACAATAATTTTAAATATATATTAATGGGTATACAATGTATAAAAATGTACATTGTGACAGTAATACTATAAATGGGAAGGAAAAGAGATGTATAGAATGAGAATGATTTTATACTATTGAAGCTGGGTTGATATTATTCAAACTACCTTGTTATAAATTTAACATGTTAATTATAATCCCCAAGTAACAACCCTGAAATAACTAAAAAACATACAATTAAAGAAGGGAATCAAAGTCATACACTACAAAAAAATACCAAACACAAAAAAGGACAGTATACAGGAACTGAGGACAAAAAAATAAGACAGGCAGAAAACAAATGGCAGAAATAAATCTTTATTTATTTGTAAGCAAGTTAAATGCAAATGCATTAAACTCTCCAGTTTAATCTACTTTAAAGTTTAAACATGAGAACAAATTGGATGACTAAATAAAACTCAACATCCATACATATGCTACAAGAGAATCACTTAGATATAAGGATACAAAAGAGCTGGAAGTAGAAGGATAGAGAAAACATTCCATGCAAATAGTAACATAAAATAGACTTTAAATCTAACAAGTTTACAAGAGACAAAGAAGGATATTATATTGATAACAAGGTCTGATGCTGCAAGAGGATATAATGATTATAAATTCATACACACCTAACACAGCCCCAAAATATGTGAAGCAAAAATTAATTTTTCTAGTAGTTAGATACTTAGATGCCCAACTTTCAATAATATATTCAAGAATAAGACACCTGAACACCACAAACCAATCAGACATAGGAAAAACACTGTTCAAGAAGAGCAGAACACACATTCTTCTCAAGAGCACATGGAACAGTCTTCAGGATAAACCATTTTTTAGGCTACACAGTAAGTCTTAATACATGTAAAAATACTGAAATCTTACAAAGTATCTTTCCTAATCAAAATGGAACGAGACTAGAAATCAGTAACAGAAGGAAAACTGGAAAACCCACAAATATATGAAAATGAACTAGCACACTCTTAAAAAACCAATGGGTTAAAGAAGAAAACACAAGAGAAACTAGAAAATACTTTTAGTCAAAGGAAAATAAAAACATAACATATCAAAACTTATAAGATGTAGGAAAAGTAGTGCTAAGGAAGATGTTTACAGGTGTAAATACATTCATTAGAAAAGAATAAAGACCTCAGATCAGTTACCTAAGCTGTACACCTTAAATAACTAGATTAAAAAGTAATCTAAACTCAAAACTAGTAGAAGGAAGGAATAATTAAGGTTAGAACAGAGATAAATGAAACAGAGAATAGAAAAACAATACAGAAAATCAACAAAATCATATTTTGATTTCTTGAAAATACCAACAAAATTAACAAACCTTTAGCTGGACTGACCAAGAAACAAAAAGTGAAGGCTCAAATAACTAGAATCAGAAATAAAGGGAAACATACCAATTTTACAGAAATAAAAAGCATCATAAGAAAATATATGATAAATGATAACTAGGTAAAGTGAACAAATTCCCAGAAACACACAATCTATCAAAACTCACTCATGGAGAAACAGAAAATTTGGATAGATATGTAACTAGTAAGGAAACTGAATCAGTAATCAAAATCTTTCCAGCAAAGAAAAGCCCAGGGCTGAATGGTTTCACTGGTGAATTCTACCAAATATTTGAAAGGAAATTAACACCAATTTTTCTCAGACTCTTCCAAAAAACCGAAGAGAGAATACATCCTCAACTCTGTCCATAAGTTCAGCATTTACCCTGACACCAAAGCAAGCCAAACCTGTAACAAAAGAAAATTACAGATCAATATCCCTTATAAAAACTGATGCAAAAATCCTCAACAGAATGCTAGCAAACTGATTTCAGCAGCATTTTAAGAAGATTACATACCATGACCAAGTAGGATTAATTCTCAGAATGCAAGGATAGTTCACCTATGAAAATCAATCAGTATAATATGCCACATTAATGGAATAAAGAGAAAAACACATGGTCATCTCATTTAATGCAGAAAAAAGAATCTGACAAAATTCAATATCCTTTTTTGATTAATAAGCCCTCAAACTAAGAACAGAAGGAAATATTCTCTATAAAAAAGGCCATATTTGAAAAACCCACATCTAACATACTCCATGGTGACTGAAAGCCTTTCCCCTGAGATCAGCAGCAAAATGAGGATGCTTGCTTTCACCACTTCCATTCAATATAATAGTCCCTTCTTATACTTGGGCCGGAGGGGTAGGGGGTTGTTCCAAGGCTTCCAGTGAATGCCTGAAACCAAATAATGGGCTGAACCCTACACTGTGCTTCTTCACTTATGATAGGGTTACATTCCAAAAACCCATTATAAATTGAAAATGTTGGTAAGTGGAAAATGCATTTAATATCCCTAACATGCTGAACAGCAGAGCTTAGCTTAGGCTAAACTTAAATGTTCTCAGAACATTTACATTAACCTACAGTTGGGAACACTCATCTAACGTAAACCCTATTTTGTACTAAAGTTTTAAATATCTCATACAATTTATTGAATACTATATTGAAAGTGAAAAACAGAATTTTATATGGGTTACACAAAGTATAATTTTTACTGAATTTGTATCATGTCTACATCATTGTAAAGTCAAAAAATCCTGAGTTGAAACATCATAAGTCTGGGACCATCTGTATATTTTACACTTTTTCTGATAACATCAGTGACTACTAAGTGACTAATGGGCGGGCAGTGTATACACCATGGTTAAAGGGATGATTCACATATCAGGTGAGATACAGCAGGACAGCATGAGATTTCATCATTCTATCAAATGGTGCACAATTTAAAAACATATGAATTATTTATTTCTGGAATTTTCCACTTAATAGTTTCCAACCATGATTGACCATGGGTAACTTAAATTACAGAAAGCAAAACCACAAATAAGGGGAGACTATTGCACTGGAAGCTCCAGCCAGGGCAATTAGGCAAGAAAGAAACATTAATCCAAATTGTGAAGGAAGAAGTTAAATCACATCCCTTCACAGATAACATGATTTTATACATAGAAATCCTTAAATGGGCCAGGTGCAATACCTCACCCTGTAATTCCAGCACTTTGGGAGGTCAAGGTGGGAAGATCATTTGAACCCAGGAGTTCAAAATCAGCCTAGGCAACATAGCAAGACCTTGTCTGTACAAAAAATTGTTTTGAGTTAGCTGGGTGTAGTGGTGCATGTCTGGAGTCCCAGCTCATCAGGAGGCTTAGGCGGGAGGATCACTTGACCCCAGGAATTTGAGGCTGCAGTGGGCTATGATCACACCACTGCTCCATCCTGAGTGACAGAGCAAGATCCTGTCTAAAAAACAGAAAAAGAAAACCTTAAATATTCTGGACCTTCAAAAAACTGTTAGAGATAATAAAGGAATTCAGCAAAATTGCAGGATACAAAAATAACATGCAAAAAACAGTTGCAACTCCATACACTAGCAATGAACAATCCCAAAAGAAAATTAAGAAAACAATTCAATTTACAATGGCATCAAAAGAATAAAATAAGAATAAATTTAACCAAGTAGGCAACAGAGTTGTACACTGAAAACTACAAAACATTGCTGAAAGAAATTACAGAAGATCTAAATAAATAGAAAGCCGTCTGGGTTCATGGACTGGAGAACTTAATATTGTTAAGATGACAATACTACCCAAAGTCATCTACAATTTCTATGCGAACTCTATTAAAATCCCAAGTGATATTTTGCAGAAATTACAAAACTTATCTTAAAATCATATGGCATATCAAGGGACTGTGAATAGTTAAAACGACCCTGAAAAAGAACAAAGTTAGAGGACTCACATTTCCTGATTTCAAAATTTACTACAAAACTACAATAATCAAAGTAGTACGACACTGGCATAAACATAGATCTATAGACCAATGGACAATATAGCCTCGAAATAAGTCTAAACTTATATGGCCAACTAATCTTCAACAAGGGTGCCAAGGATACACAACGGGAAAGCGATAGTCTCTTCAGCAAATGGTGTTGGAAAGACTGGATGTCCTCATGCAAAAGAATGAAATCAGATCCTTATCTGGCCCCATACACACAAATAGTCAACTCAAAACACATGAAAAACTTAAAAGTAAGACTCAAAACTGTGAAACTGGAAGAAAGCCTAGAGGAAAGTCTTCATGATATTGGTCTTTGCAATGGTTTCTTGAATATCACACCAAAAGAACTGGAAACAAAAGCAAAAACATACAAGTGATATACATCAAAGTAAAAAGCTTCTGCAAAGCAAAGGAAACAATCAGCATAGTGAAAAAGCAACCTATGGAATGGGAGAAAACATCTGCAAACCATATGTCTGATAAGAGGTTAATCCCTAAAATGTGTAAGGAGTTCCTACAACTCAGTAGCAAACAAAACAAATAATCCAATTTACAAACGGGCCAAGGCTTGAGCAGACATTTCTCCAAAGAAGACATACAAATGACCAACAGGTATATGAAAAGATGCTTAACATCACTAGTCATGAGGAAAATGCAAATAAAAACTACAAGGAGATACCACCTCATCACTGTTGGGATGGTTCTTGTTCAAAAGGAAAGAAGAAAAGGGGAGAGGAAGGAAGGTAGGAAGGGAAAAAAGTATTGGCAAGGATATGGGGAGAAAGGAACCTTTGTGCACTGTTGGTGGGAATGTAAAATAGTGCAGCCTCTATGGAGAACAATATGGAGGTTCCTCAAAAAATTAAAAGCAGAACTACCATATGACCCAGGAATCTCACTGTTGGGTATTTGCCCAAAAGAACTGCAATCAGGATCTCAAATTCCCATGCACTTCCATGTTCATTCACAACAGCCAAGACGTGGAAACAACACAAATGCCCATCAACAGATGAGCAGATAATATGGTCTATCTGTACAATGAAATAGGATTCAGCCATAAAAAGAAGGCAATCCTGCCACATGCTACAACAGGGCTGAATTTTGAAGACATTATGCTAAGTATAACAAGCCAGTCATAGAAGGACAAATGCTGCTTGATTCCACTTGTATGAAGTATTAGAGTAGCCAAGCTCATCAGAGCAGAAAGAATGGCTGTTGCCAGGGCAGGGGGAGAAGGAAATGGGAAGTGGCTGTTCAATGGGTAGAAAGGTTTAGTTGTCCTAGAAAAAGCTATAAAGATCTGTTGATCAACACTGTGCTCATAGTTAACAATAAATGTACAGTTATAATTTTAAGAGGGTGAGGAGATGTTGCATTATGTGTTTTTGCTACCTTCTTTATTTAAAAAAGGACATACATTCTGAACTATTTACAGAAAAGCAGTTTTGCTTTCTTTGCATCCTCAGCTCAGTAGCTCTACACAAGGCACAGCCTGGTCTCTGGACACCATTCTCTCAGGTGTCTGACATTCTTCCTCTTGGCATATTTTTTACAAAACAATGATTCTAAACTGCAACTGCCTAACACTGACTTACTAGAGGTCCACAGTGCCCAAAGTTTCCAAGCACATAGGCCCAGTTTAGCCCACTCAGCCCCAACTCACATGCATGGTAGATTGCAAAACTGGCCACAGCGCCCACCCCTGCAGTCACAGCCTTGGCCATGTGAAGGTGCAGCACCTGATAGCAAGAGGTAGAGTTTCTTCCCCCACCCCTGAAAGCTGGACCTGTTCCATGACTCATTTTGGCCAAGAGAATGCAATGAACATGATGTGCTAACTCTGAGCCCAGGCCTCTCTGGGCTCCTGCTCTCCCTCCTGGGACCCACCACCACCACAGGACCAGCCAGGCCCCAGCTGACTTGGCAGATCCTGCCCTTATGTGAGCCCAGCTAACAGCAACTGAATCTGACACAAATCAGCTGAGCCCAGCACAAACTGTTGACCCATAGAACTGTGAGCTAAGGACATGGTGTTGGTTTGAATTTCGATATTTTGGGGTGCTTTGATACGCAACACAAATGGGTTAGCACAATACATAACCCCAGTCCTCCCCAAGAACTCGGCCCTGCTCTTCTGCATCAACTTCTCCCAAATTCCTTCCTAGAACTTCCCTGGAAAGGCCCCATGCAACTCCACCCCTTATACTATTCTCATGAAGACCTGCAACCATTCATTTGTGCTGCCCCCTACCAAGTGTGCATTCAGGAGACCTGCACACTGGCCCTTCCTGGGTACCTGGCCCACATGATCCATGAGTGTAACAAATGGTTGTTTCCTGCTGCTCAGTTTTGCAGATATTTGTGACACAGCACCAAGTACCTTGGACAGGACCCTCCACTCCTTGCCTTACCTCACAACATCCACAGATGCGGCCCCCGACTTGAAGAAATCAGTGGAGTCTTCAACCTCCAGGACATTGGGGAGGATCCGCTGCCAAGCACTCTGCAAAGCAAGGCTTCATGAGAGGGTGGCCCAGGGGAGCTGGGGACAAGTGCCACTCCAGGACAGCAACCCCTGAACAGACTCATGGACGGCCTGGGGCTGGAAGATGTTGCCTCTTCCCAGGAGACCTAATGGTCCAGTAGCAACCACCTTCTAGGGGAGAAGGAGCTGCCACAGCCCAGGCCCCTCTGATGCTGGCCACTGTCCTCACACCCACCTCACCTCGACCCTCAGCTTCTCTGGGCTCTCCATGGCAGTCCAGCTGGTGGAGGACAGACGTGCCAGGCCTCTTGGCATGGTTGGGGACTAGAAAGGCAGAGCCCAGCTGCACCTGAGCCCCACTTGCCTTGGTGCCAGCATCCAAGTCTGGTGTCCCCAGTGTGACACCGATGCCAGGTGTTGCGGCAGCAGGCTGGGGACAGGGTGGGCCTCAGGGTGACTATGAGGCTCACAGATGGGCTCAGAAGATCTGGGTCTTGACTTCATCGAGATGTTAACTGGTCTGTGTCCTATGAAGGATTGAGTCTGGGACCTATGGAAGGCAGCAGTGCCCAGCTAGCCAGCCCTATAGATGTGGGCGCCCAGCCAAGGCACCCAGTAAGGCTATCCAGCAGTCAAGATGGAACAATTGTTCCCTGGGCAGGCTGCTGGTGAGGCCCAGTGGTACAGGAGCCAGGAGAGGCCCCAGCAATACCAGGCCAGGTCCCCACTCTCTGGATGAACTCCAGGCCATTGTTAATCATGGGCCCAGGTCGGCGGGGGTGGTGAGGCATGAGCTGCTGGTCCAGGCCCAATCAGAACCAGTCCCCCAACACCTGGCACAAGCACCCCTGGCTCTGGCTCTCCTCTTTCTTTCTTGGAAAAATGTCATGGATCTGCCCTTCCCATCCTCAGGGGACCATTAACAGTAAACCAAGCCACTCACTGTCTGCCACATACCTGCTGCCTGCCCCTCCAGGCTTCTGCTGGGCTCTCACCTGCTGACAACACTTTCCCCCGATCCCCCAACTAATATTTAAGTCCTGGGCATCCTTAAGGGTCCAGCTTCTATGTCATCTGTTCCCTGAAACCTTCGCTGGCCACTCTGCTGGCAGGATCTACCTGCCTCAGACCACACCACTTGAGGCCACCA
Source organism: Saimiri boliviensis (assembly GCF_048565385.1). Taxonomy (NCBI): domain Eukaryota; kingdom Metazoa; phylum Chordata; class Mammalia; order Primates; family Cebidae; genus Saimiri; species Saimiri boliviensis. The sequence continues at coordinate 25,886,554 of NC_133456.1, read as the reverse complement.
GTCGTACACCGCTGGATGGCACCTGCAAGACATAGGGCCCTTATCACATGGGAGTAGAGCCATGGAGGGGCAGTGTGGCAGACTGGTCACTGAATGCACCACGAAGTCACAGCCCACCAAGCCATGAAAGCGCAGGCAGCCCTTCGGTACTGACTGCAGTGGTGTGAGGATTCCGTGTGTGATGCAGGCAGAGAGTATGGACTACAGGGAGAGTCAGCAGACACAACATTTGTGCCATAGGCAGCACCCACCCAGCCTCAGCTCAGGAGGGAGTAGGGGATGGTGGCCCACTACCTGCGCAGCCCACAGTGGGCTCTTGGAGTGTTCTGCTGAACGGCTGCAGGCCAGGCCCCTCCACCAACACTGGGTAACTACACAGCCCCAGATTGGCCTCTCGTTGTCTTGGCCATGTCCCTTCTACCCCATTGGTCTCCAGACCACACATCCTGGAGACCAAGTGCAGCTGTGAGCAAGAGGGCTAATGATAGCCATTCTAGTGATGGTCCTGGGGTCTGCACAGTGCACGTCTGGAGAATTCGAGCCTAGCCCTCCACAGCCCAGACTCTACTTGTCAGGACTCCAGAGCTGGGACCTGCAGGTACTGAGGGCACCTACGGGAGAGAGTTGTTATCATGAATAAACACACTGCTCTTCCTGGAGGGTCTGAAACTGTGAATATGCACAGAGAACAAATGCAAACCTGAAAGAGCCAATCCTTCCAGATTGAGCTCCAGCAGCTAACTAGGTCTAAATTTAAAACAGAGCCAAGTGGTCATTTGCTGTCTAGGGGGTCACATATGTAATCTGGGTTCCCCCAAAATCTGCACCTTTTTATCTTTGGGTCTTTCAGAGCTCACCTGAACCAGCCAATCAGGGCTCAGCTGTACCAACCAATTAGAACTGGTTTCAATCCTTCCTTTATGTGGGAACCTAGGTGAGTGCTTTTGCTATAAAACCCCAGCCTTCCCATTGTTCTCAGGAATGTGCCTTCCTGTTAGTGCAGAAGCTGCCTTTGCATGATTTGCAAACTGGTTGCTAGAATAAAGTCTCTGTTCTCCAAATTCCTTTTCTGAGAACTTGTGTCCACAGTAAACACTCTAGAAATAGCTGCTTCGCTCATGATGATGCTTAGACTTATTGCCAGGGTGTACTGAGTTTCTCAAACATGCCAGCTACTAAACTAAACCTTTTCATGTGTGTTATCTTCTTTACCAGTCACAACATCCACTGAGGAAGGGCTTATTGTTCCCTTTTTACAAATGCAGGACTCAGCTGCAGCTGTTGTAAGATAGCATCTTTTGACTTGGGTCTACATCTACAAACAGATGATCCTAGCTCATCACCAGGGCCACTCAGCTATGGGCTCCAGGAGGGCTGTCTGTCCAGCTGGCCCTGCAACCCCAGGGCAGGCCAAGTCAGGGCCAGAGCCACTGCTCCAGGCATATCTTTGGAATAAATCCGAATTTTTTTAAACAGACATTTGAAGTATTCCACTTTCAAGTAAGGAAGTCACTGGCTCTCAGTGCCTTTGGATCACACAAGTGCCTCATGTCCATCCTTGCTGAGCCCTGCCCTGCATCTGCTGTTAACACCCACAGTCCCCAGCTGTGTCTGGCTGACACTGCCCCTCACCCCCTGGGCTCCAGCTCCAGTGCCCTCCCATGGCGGCTCCCTGAACACAGGGAGGCCTCTGCCCTGTTAGGGCCTTGTTCCTTCTCTCTTGAAGGTCTTCCTGCAGATCTTTACTCTCCAACCAGGGGAGAAGAATACAGTGGGAGGGAACAGGAAGGGTCAGGAACAAATTCCAGGCAGTGAGCATGGATGGAAATTCAAGTTGAGAAGACTGAGTTTCAGAGAGGAAAGCTCCCTACAGCATCACACTTGGACAAAGCTGGATTGGAGCCCAGGTGTGCCTCACGGGCAGCCTGTGCTGGTCAGGGATGCTACCTCTGGCACAGCCTTTCTGGAAGGCTCCAGTGCTTACATTCTAATCACAGGGACATGAGCTTGATACCTGACTCTTTGAAATATTCCAGGAGCTTCTGTTTCACTTGTTAACTGTTGACAATGAGCCCTTAGAAGAGTCAGACAGAACTGGCCAGATCCAGGGCCCCAGCTGCAGAGGAAGGAGGAGCAGGAAGACAACAGAAAGCTCCAAGGCAAGACAGAACCAACACTGCACCTGGGGCCAATGCAGACACCCACAGAAGCTGGCACTGCCAACTCCGGGGAGTGTGATTTGCAGAACACATGTGCACTGCACAACCTGTCCAACTGGATGGCAGCCCTCAAGTTGCCTCTTACCCGCACAGCCTCCGCAATAACCAGCTCCGCCTCCGTCAGCTCAAGGGCACTGCTGCCTGCCCCCTTAAAGAAGTTTGACGCCGGGATCATTTTGCCATCCTCCAGCTGAATGTTCTTCACCAGCAGCTGCAAAAGGAAGGATTTCACAGTTCCTGTGGTCAGACTTGAGACAGTGATGAAGGAGTTCCGCACGGGGTGCTGTGCTGGGCACTCCAGCCTTGTCTCCAACCTTCAGATTAGGATGGAGCAGGGAGTCCCAGGTTTGTGATGAGGAGTTCAGAGTGGGGAGGCCACCATTCCAGGTACACAAACTGCAAAGCTCGTGCCACCCCCAGCTGCTCCATTTTCCATCACCCACCCCCACCACACTTTCACTTTGTTTTTAAGTGTAATGACTTTATTACTTCTATAAAAAAGGATTCCTGGGGATCAAAAAAAGAAAAAGTCATTCAGGCACCACATAGAAAGTCAACTGAGAAAAACAACTAATCCTGCAATCACCCAGTAGCTCCCAGAACCGCCACAGAAGCACCTGGAGACCATCACCAGATGCCTATCTGGGACACAGAGGTGAGAAGAGGAGAGGCTGAAAAAAAGTTTGGCCGACCCTGCAGTCTACAGCTTCAGGACAGCACTTCAAGCTGAGCCCAGGTAGAGCCTGCATCCAGCCATCAGTTTAAGGGGATTCTGGCTGCCAGATGTGAACTACCCTCACTGCAGCATGTGGCTCTGGGACACTCTAGTGTCTGCCTCAGATTTATTGTATTTAATAACATGTTTGAATTGTTTGGGGCCTGCTTGTTTATCAATAGTTTTTTAACAAATGCCTTTGTTAGGGGCCAGGGAAAAAATATGTGTAATAAAAGAGTTATGGATACGCTCATGGATGGGTGCATGTCTCTATGCGTTAAGAGTGGCTATGTAAGAATGGCACCCTCTATGCATGCTCTGGCAGAACTGGAGCGGGCCTCCTGGCCTGACCCTCGCCCCACTGCCTTTTGAAGATGTTCTGGAGCTTTCTGCAAGCTAAAGCCCAGCCAGACCCCACAGGGAGTGCCTGAAAGATGTTTTAACCCAGGGTCTCCTGGGTAGATCTGTGAGGAGCAGGGTGTGTGTGCTCAGCTGGTCTCTCCTCACTCCCCTCCCACCCTGAACACCTCTGGACAGTGGACTAAGCTCTTGTGAGAGCTGGTAGATAAGCTTCCTCTTAGGCAATTGCTCTTCTTTGCATTGCTGTCTTTGCCAGTCTCTGAGCAGACGCTGTGGGTGCCCTGCTCAGACCCCTGCGGCTGGTGCCCTGTTCTCCAGCTACAGTAAGGGCTGGATGCCAGCAGCCTGGACTGTCCCCTCCTTGCTTGCTTTGGATGGATAAGAGCTCCTGAACACAGAGAGGCCGAGGGACTATGCCTGGTGGGTCCTCTACCCCACTCCAGAGCTGCTGAAACCAAAGGCTGGCGGAGGTAGGGACAGGTGGGTATAATTGGAGGGTGCAGTTAATACTCCAAAGCCCACCCTGAGAGCAGCACCAGGCTAGACTTCTCCTGAACCTTTACTTTTGCTTTGCTTTCCTCCACCCTTACTGCCTGGCATGATTTTCTGGAACATTCCCTCAGACAGATACTCTCTTGTAACTGCATATACCAATCAAAATACTACACCGGAGACATCAACAGCAGCCTAGACCCTCTGACAGGGGAGCACAGCAGACTGGACACCAAGAGCAAGTGAAGGCCAGTCCCCACATTGCCATGCCTCACTCCAGCTGGCAGGACACAGCAACACGGCTAGGGATACCACGCCCATGGGGTTTGTCCAGACCCTGTCAGTGTGGGAAGACCCCACCTGCCCTCTCCCTACCCCCGGCTGCTCATGTGAGAAGGAGTAGTAGAGTGCACATTAACAGGATGCTACCATGGCCAACACCAGCATCAGGGCTTTGGAGCCAGAATTTCAAAGTCTGAATCCCAGCTCTGCCACAGGCTAGCTTGAGTGATCCTGGGCAAGTTATTTAAATCTCTGTTTTCTCCTCTATAAGGATATAATATTTGTACATATCTCATAGTGTTGTTGGCCAGATTAAATTTAATGCATGTAAATTGTTCTGGCATAAAAGGTGCTCAATCAGTGTTTGCTGGTACCATGATTTGTAGTCTGCTAATAACAAGAGCAGGCGGCTGGCATGGCTCCCAAGGCTCTGCTAAGTCACCACGGCACCCCCATTCAAAGAGATGGGAGCTGAGGCACAGAGGCTTAATGACTCCACACCCAGAGGTACTTAGATACTCTGATAGACCAGAGAGGTCCTGAGCCCAGGCTCCCTGGGAGGGCTCTGATTCTGGGTTGCCTGACACTCACACAGGGCACTCGGCCTGGAGACGGATGCCTGGCCAGGAAGAGCAGGGAACCCAGTTTCCCAGAACAAAGAAGTGGGTAAACTGCCTCAGACAGCCTGTGCTCGGGGCCAGCCAGACAATCAGGGACAGAGCAGGCTCAGTGTTCCCTCCTGGGTCTGGTTTTTTCCATTTCTCCAGAGGAGCCTAGGGTCTTCCTGTGAGGCTTGAGCCCAAGGACAGGAGCATGGATAGCCGTAAGCAGGCGAGTGACTCACAACACTTACCATTCTGTCATCATTCCCAAAGAGGATGAGTCCCGCTTTAGTGACCACCCCTGGCCGATGGGCTCCTGGAATGGGCAAAGTATCTCCCTCGGGCACCAGGCCTGAAGTGTTCAGTGTTGAGTTGAAAAATGTCAGTTTCTGTTAAGGGAAGAAAAAGAAAAAGCCAGTGGGTGAGAAGAAGCCCCTGAAGCCAGCAGCCCAGGCAGGACTGAGCAGGGCTGGGAGGAGGGAGGGAGACCAGGGGCAGCTGAGACCTGGGAGCCAGCTCAAAGCCCATGTGACCTCTGAAGCCCTTCCTCCTGGGGCACAAACAGGACCTGGAGGAGCGTCAGTGGCCTCAGAGAGCTGATGGCAGGTCTGCCTCAACCTCATGTACCCCATTAGACCCTTCTCCTTGGCCCATGGTCTCAGACATCAGGTGCACAGACTAGGGGAGAATGTGCTCCAGGCATTACGGAGAGAGGCCACCTGCCCTCAGGGTGCTGCCAAGCAGTGGTCCCTTTGATCAGAAGATGTATTTGCTAGTACAAAGGGCTCTGCATTGGTGAGGACAGCAGAGAGGCTTCAAGCCACAGTCTAGGCAGTCAGCTGGGGATCAGGGGTCTGGACAGTATGAGGCTGTGTGGGGGATAAGATAGCCCTAGAGATTTGCACAAAGACCACCACACGCAGTCCTGCCACCCCTGATGCCTCACTAGAGCCTGTGACCCCCAAGGCTCCCCATATTCAGCATCTGGCCTGCCCATGCCTGGTCCTGAATGTGCTGCCCCACCCTGCCTGAGGCCAAGTCAGAGCCAGCACTGGGCCTGGGGTTTCTGCAGTCCAAACGATGAGACTCAACCAATACAGCTAGGTCCAAGGGGCTCTACAAGGGCCTGGAGGCCTCCAGCTATGAAGGACTATCTATCTATCCTTTAGCTACTGGAGGCTGGGTAGGTCTCTCATTCCTGGGGAAAGGCTGGGATGGTTAGGCAGTACCCAGTGGGAATAGGGGCCAGGGAAGTAGCTATTTATTATACCAACCAGTCCAAACATATGTGATAGTTTTATGGACAGTGAGATACACCAATGCACATGGCTGGATTCCAGCCATGCAGGGACACACCTGTTCACAGGCCTCTGTCCAGGCTCCCGGCACCTTGTCGTTCCCACGGATCCAGTTGTGAATGGCCTCTGCCGGCTGGTCCCAGTTGATCTGTGGGTAGCAAGGTGCGTGTGCTCAGCTGGTATCTCCTCACTCCCCTCCCACCCTGATGACATCTGGATAGTGGACCAAGCTCTTGTGAGAGAGCCAGTAACATCAGCTTCCTCTTAGACACTTGCTGGAGTCCCTGAGCTGGTGTGCCCAGTTCTGGGTGCTCTCTGACTGCTGCTGTCAAGATGGCTCAGACCCTACACAGAGGCCCCAGCACAATGAGCTCAGACCTGTCCCATAGGGCCCCACCCACCTTTCCTCACTGGCAGGGCTCCTGTAAGTCCCAACACAGCACCCCATACTCATGAGCTGAGACACAGCCCACAGGCCTCTGAGGCTCCCCAACAGGCTATTGCTCCAGAGACCCGCACTGTCTTGCCTTGGAGACTGCTTACATTACGGCTGGCAGTCCCGATCTTCTCCCTACCTGTGGGCTTTGCATGCCCATTCCTCCTACAGAAGAACAGGAAAGAACCTGAAATGGACCCTGTTCCCTACCCTCCCAGGTGCCATGGGCCTTGTCCTCCACAGCTCTCTTCAAGCATCCCTGACCTGGGCTTCCCTCTCTTCTGGCCTCAAAGAATTACAACCTGCACCATCCAGGCTGAACCCCAGCCTCCTCAGGCTGCCCTCTACATCCCCAGTCTGCTCACAGGCAGGCTTGGGGTAGGGAAGAGCCCAGTACTCACCTTGGCAGTCTCCTTCTTCTGAATCCCCTCATAAGTGGCTCCTTCCTCAGGCTGAGGGAGTCTGGGGGCTTTGCCTTCAGCGATCAGCCTCACTGCCTGCACCTGGGGAGATCCGGTGGGTTGCCATCCCCATCAGGAGGACCTTGCCTTCCTCCCAGCCCCAGGGTCCCACAGTAAGCCTGGACCCTTCCCCAGACTGAACAGACTTGCCTGGCACATAGCAGGCACCCAAGAAACACCTGTCACATGAACAAGGGAGTCAGTGTGAACCTAACTCCTGCTGCACACCCACAGACCTGCCCTCTCTACCTGGCAAAGGCGTAGATTACATAAATCTTACATCTTCTGAGATCTTAGCAGATTATATAAACTGTAAAGCTCTGCAGGTATAACACAGACACAGATGTCCATGTTGCTGTCTAAGCCTCTGCCTTGTAAGGAGAGTGAATCCTGAGCCCTGTGGTGGGCTTGAAGGTGCAAGTTTGGAGGTCAGAGATGAAGCAGGAAGTAGTTTCTCTGTGATAGGAAAGAGGAAAGTGGTGGGAAAGGAATCAGGGGAAAGGGAGGAGAGCCAAGAAGTCTGTGTCCACGTGAGTGAGAGCCTAAGGGAAGAGAGGTGCCAAAAATGGGAAGTGAAGGGTGTCAGAGCGTCTGAGGCAGGGCTGCCCGATGGAGCCCTCTACGGCGATAGACAAGTTCTAAGACTGCACGATCGGACATGGTAGCCAGGGGCCTTGGAATGTGGCTGAGACTGGGGAACTGAATCTTTCAGTATAATTCATTTTAATTAATTTAATAGCTATATGTGACTAGCGGCTGCCTTGTTGGACAGTGAAGCTTCAAGGAGTATTTGAGTTGCTTGCCATGGAAAGCACAGGAAAGCCCCTTCTCTGTCCCACTAAATCTCCAGCAAGTTTACTTTGCTCACTACTTTTGTGAGCTGGTCAGTCTGTGCCAAACACAAGTTTAACATAACTGAAAAATAAAAGGCAATGGCTGTGAACTGAGGACGAGGGGAAAGTGGATGCTGCGGCTGCCCTTCCTGCTGCTCCCAAAAATCGAGGGCTCCCCAGGGCCTCCCTCCCTCCCACCCGCTGCATGGACAGCGCCTTTGCCTCCGGCCCTGCCAGCCAACCTTCTCCCGGGCAGGGGCAGCAGCCCTCAGCTATGATTCCCCGCTCCCCAACCCCCCAACCGCCACTGTTGGCTCAGGCCCATGGCCCGCCACCCTGCCTCTCAGCAGTGCCACCTGCCAGGGTAGTTGAGCTGCCCTGCCACTCAGGCCATGTGACCACAGGGCACAGCCTTCTCAGCTTGCTGCAGCAGGAAGCATGTGACTGAGGCAGCCTATCAGAGCACTATATCACCTCAGCCAGTGATTGGTTCATGAGGATCACATGACCCCAAAACCGGCCAATCAGAATCTTCCCTGATTTGTGATTGATGAATTCCAAGAGAAAGAGTGTTTTATCAGAACATTCCATCACCCCAGCTGGTGACTGGCTGATGAGGATCACAAGACCCAAAAACTGGCCAGTCAGAATCTCCCCTGATTTGTGATTGATGAAAGTGAGTTTCTCTTTCTTTGGAATCAAGCATTAGAATCCTTGAGCTACAGTGGCTATCTTTCCTCTAATTCAGGGCAGCCCAACTGAGAATGAAGCTAATCACACAGAAAAAAGAAGAATCAATGAGTCAATAAGGGGAGAGAAATAGAATCCTAATGACATCATGGTTGAAGCTCCTGGATTGAGCAGGGCATGACCCCATCTCTGCCTTTAGCCTTGTCTATTAAATGGGCCCCAAAATGTCCCGTTTTTGCCAAATGCTTTTTGAGTTGGGTTCTGCGTGTTGTGAGCAAGAGTTCCTCCTAATTCAATACACTATTTGTCCTAATCCTGCCTCTGAAACCTTGAAGTGAGAGCCCTCTCCCTCTAGAATCCTGAATTTGGGAAACAGATTCCTGGTCTCCAAGAGCAGTGGGCTGGGTCTAGGGAGGGTGCTTGAGGGTGCATCGGGGCGGGCAGGGCAGGGCGGCTCCAGGCCCTCACCATCCCTTTGATGCCTTCTGGGAAGAGGAAGCGGTTGTACAGCGTGCTCACGGTGTCATCCGGGAGCACCTCGCACTCCTTCTGCAGCAGAAGGTCCCCGGTGTCCAGACCATCGTCTGCCCAGAAGATGGAAAATCCCCCTTTCTTATCTCCGTGAATGAGGGTCCTAGGAAGCAAAAGAGTGAAACCCCGAGTTCTCGAGGAAGGGCCACAGAGGTTGCCCTAGGTGCAGCCCGATGGCCCTGCCACCCTTCAGGAAGCCCTCTCTCCCCAGGGGGAGGAGTGACACTGGCTCCAGCAGGAAATGGAAGAAGGAAAACAGTATGTATTGATGCCAACCATGGGCCAGGAATTGTGCTAAAAGCCCTATATGCCTTACATAACTGAGTCTTCACAGCAGAGATAACAGGTATGGTATACTCGGTTTACAGATAGGGTAACTAAGGCCCAGAAAAGTGAAGTAACACCAACAAAGATCAGAGCGCATGAATCCCAACAGACCAGTCTGACTACGAATCCACTCTCTTTTCTCAACTCAAATGTCTTCTCTTTTTGACCACCCATCTACCTTGTCAACCCATTTGTTGTCTTGTTGGGACTTCCGTCATCTCAGACTGCCTAGTGGAGGCCATCCTTTCCTCCATCTTTATCTCTTTCTACATACTGTGCTGCCTAGAGCAGCAGTAGTGGAGGTAGTAGGACCCCCGGCTCAGATGGGTCCTGGCCCCTGTGCCTCCTGGTGCCCTCCCTGTCCCAGCTGGGGGATGGGAACACTGACAGTGCCAGCTTCTCGGATGACTGCGGGAATGCAGAGTGCTTAGCAACACCTGCTCCCAGTGCTCTAGAGCCTTCTCTCATTGATAACCTTGCACAGTCTGTTCTGTGGCTAACATTTGGCAGCACAGGACAGGCACCTGAGTGCTACCCACTCTGCAGCCCTAGAAATGCTTTGGGCTAATGGAATGCAACAAGTCAGAGCTGAGGGAGGGACATGTAAGTCCTATATGTGTTTTTGGCCCCCTGTGTTTTTGCCCCATCTCACCAGTTGATGGCTGAGGCCCCTCGGTGCCTGGGGAGCAGTGATGGGTGATATATGATAGAGCCGTGCTGGGGAGCATTGATGATCTCCATAGGGATGAACTGGCTGCAGAAGGGCAGGACATTGAGCTCGGCCCCCAAAGCCTGGTATTTTGCCACCACATCAGGCAAAGCCTGTCCTTTTGCACGCCACCGGGCAAACTTGAATACTGGCACTCCATCCTTCTCAGCTTGCAGACCTGTGGGACGGTGGATAAGAAACTGGCCCCTCTCTATCACCCACCCACACATGGCCACCTCTGCCTTTCCAGCAGAGTGGTTAATGGGCCTTCTTTCAGTGCCTGCCCTCTCACCCCCACCCCAGCCAGGCTCCATCAGGCAACACAGACGGGATGCATTGGCCAAGCATGAGGCTCTGGGGGCTGCCTTGGCTGCACTCTGACTTCTGCTGAACCCCAGGACCTCTGAGTGTCACCTCTGAGTCTCCCTCTTCCAGACCCCAGATGGCTGACCCCTGCCCTCGCTCCTCTCCTGAGGCCTTGCCATCCCCATCATTGATCTCCTGTCTCCTGGCCCCTCTACTATTCTCTCTTTGATGGGGACTGGCCCCCTGAAGATGGCATTTCTGCTTTGCCAGCTGTTTCCTGAGGAAGGAAGATGGGGAAGAAAGGCGACACGGGCATCCTCACTCCTTTTTTGTCTAGTGGGTTCCTGTCCTATGAGCCTCCCCCAGCCCAGCTTCTTCATCCCAGCCACAGTCGTTCCTTCCCAGAGCAATGGCTAAATCAGTTTTTCCATCATCTGCAGAACTAGCCTCAAAATGTACACATGCGCACATGCACGCACGCACGCTCACATACACACACACACACACTCCAGAGGCCCAAGTACAGCCTGCAGGGGATCCTCCTCCTGCCCAGTCACCAGCACACCCTCCTCAAAGGCCTGGATTACAGGCCCAAGCTTCCAAGTTTTTGTAGTTAAAAGCTTCCTCCTTTATCTCAGCCTTAGAGTGGGCAGCTGCTTCCTGCAGTCACCGTCCCCAATAACTTCAGGCTCTCTGCCTTCCATTCTTCAATACCCAAGGAACACTTCCTTGTATTCAGTTATCTGTTAGAGCCTCTGGTGTATTGTTTGGCCCCTGACTAGACTGGCCCTCCTCTCTAGCCTCCTCCTCTGTCACTCTGTCCTGGTGTCTGGTGGTTTTGAGGGAGGGTGGAATGTGATGTCAGCAAATTGGACTGCGCTTGCAAAAGCTGTCTCACAGAGACCAATGAAATATTGCTGCAGGCCATCTGAGATCAAGGTCAAGTAGGAGACCCAGCCAGGCTTGCTCTCAGTCCAGGGTCAGCAGCTGGGGTGAGTGGTCACTTAGTGGCTGGGTGTAGGACCCAGGCTGTGGTGGGGTCAGGATGTGTCATGGTTCACTTGTGGTCATATCCAAGACTGAAGCCTGGCTGGCATAGGGTGGTGGATGCTGGAGCTGATTCTAGGGTCAGGCTGCAGCTTCTCCATTAAGGGAGGCTGGCTATTCCTTAACAAACCACACTTCTGTGCCTGGCCAGGCCTACAAGCCCCCTTTCCTAATCCTGGCCTTCTATCCTTAAGCCCTGCCCCACAGCCTATCTCCATCAGGCCTGAGAAGGACCAGTCAGTGTTCCTAGAGGGTCTGTCCATCCAAGCAGAGGCCCCTGCATGCTGCCTACTGAGGTTCCCAGCTCTTAGGCAGTGGCCCAGACCTGTGATTCTCAAACTGTGCTCCTCCTTGTACCAGAGACGCCAGTAACCCCCAGGTACTTGTCAGAGAATACAAATTTCAGACTGCACCTCATTGTGAATCAGAAACTCCCAGGGTGGGCTCAGTACTCTGTATGGTTTTTTTCTTTTCTTTTAAAAAATTAAAATGCTAGGGGAGAGTGCAAATGCAGTTGCCCATTACTACAAATTATGCAGTCGAGTTTCCCATATTTGGGGAAATCGCAGGGGTCAGCACATCCAGAGTACAATGAAGAAGCCTCGCCCTGGGAAAACCACCTTCGCGATTGGGTCTCTCCCTGCCAGGTGAGTAGAGCACTGTGTGTTTTGACAGCAGCCCCAGCAATGGTGATGCCGTGCATGCCCACCTTTCAGAACATGGACCCCCAGTTCAGAACATGGAGCCCTTCCCAAGCATGGATGCTGGGTCAGAGAAGCTCTGTGTGGGACCTGGGACCAGGCAGGGCTTCTCTACAGCCCTTCTCCAGGACACTAATGCCACCCCATAATCAGGTGGGGAGGGGATCACCACTGTATTCCAGCAAAGCCCAGCAGCCAGCTGGCACTGGAGCAGGATTCAAGGTAGACCGCTTATGGCTGCCTCCCAGCCAGAGCAGAGGCCCCAAAGACTTTGGCTCTCAGCCTCCCACCCACTGCTTCCCCTCTGCCTCGGCAAGCCAGCCACCCTCCATTGGCTTCCCTGTTGCAGGCGTCTCACTCACCCAGTGGGTCAGCCTTCCCATCCTTGTCTGGAACAGTGAACACACCCACCACTTCATGGCCCTCCTTCCTCAGGTGACAGTAAACTTCCTGGCCAAACAGGCTCTGCCCAATCACCGCAATCTTCATGGCAGTAGGATGGTTGGAAGGACCTGGGGAAAGAATAAGGCAGCAACTAGGCAGAGATCGCTGGTCTCAGAGAAGCCAACCCTGGTTCAAGCCAGGGCAGCTGATGGCACCTGGTCTGCTCTACCCCAATCTCCTCTGTGACTCTGTAGGAGGCAGGACACTGAGGGGAGACTGTACTGTAAGAGGGACCGGGGAAAGACGTACATATGACCCAAAGGATCGCTAATGCCAGAATATTCAATATTCAATGCCAGCCACAGTGGGTGAGCTGGATATGGATTGCAGAATTAGGGGATTCCCTTTTGAAACCTTCCAAACTGGAACAGAATGCTGGTTGTCAAGATGTTTGAGATGTATTTGAGCATATTTCTGAATTAACCAGTTCTATGGCCTTGGTCAAGTCACACTTGTTCATGAGAAAGATGCCACATCCCTTAAATGGCTTTCAGCCTAGAGATTAGGCTTATTCCTCTGAGCCAGGAGCCACAAAAGGAGCAAGGGGAGCCCCCGCTGAAGGGGCTGTCCAACTGAGCTGCAACAGAAAAGGGGCCTGGGCGGGCAGGCCTGGGGATGAAGTGGTGGAAAGTGGAATGGGTTCCACTAAGGAAGATGTGAGGGATGAAGCCTAGCTAATTGTGCACATTCTCTAGAGATATCGGTCATTCATTCACCTCACGAATATTTGTAAAACCTAAACTATTATTTACTTAATACATTTCTTTAAATTGTCCATTTACCAAAATAAGAATTTTTAAGGAAATTTTTATAAAAGCAGAGTATACTTCATACGTACAGGAAGTGCACAAATCATAGATATGTAGCTCAATGAGTTTCACAAACCAAACACATCACTGTCATCATATATACATATACATGTGTGTATATATATATATACACACACATCCTCTTTATATGTATTCATCTTACATAAATGGAATAATACAGTGTTTTGCAAATTTTCTCCCTCAACATTATCTTTGTGGTTCCATGTAGTTGTACAGAGTTTATTCTCATTGCTGCAGAGTATTTTGTTATGTGGATGTCCTGAAGTTCATTTACTCACTCTACTGTTAAGGGAATTTGACTAGTTACCAGTTTGAAGGTATTACAAATAGGATGCTACGAAGATTTTTGCACACCATCTTCATGGTACATATGTACACATCTCCATCAGGTATGTATTTAGGGTGGAATTCCTGGGTTATAGGTGTGAAAATTTTCGGCTTTAACAGATCCTGCCAGATTTCCAAAGTGGTTGTACCAGTTTCTGCTTCCATGTGCTCTCTACCTTGGCTTGTGTGTTTATTTTAGCTCTTTTTCTATAATGAAATTCAGCTGCATCATTGGGGTTTAATTTGCAATTCCCTGGCGACCAATGAAGTCAAGTACCTTTTCCTATGTTTCTTGGCCGTTTGGATATCCTTTTGTGGGAATCGTCTCTTCAAATCTGTTGTCTATTTTTTCCATTGGGTGGTTTTATTCTTATTGAAAGGGAGTTTGTTCCTGTTCTGTTTTGTTTTTAAATCATCTAGACTGTGAGTTCTTTGTCAGATATGCGTAAGGAAAATATCTTCCCTAATTCTATGGCTTCCTTTTCTCATCCTCATATAATGTCTTTTCATGAACAGATGTTCTTAAATTTAACACGGTACATTTTATCAAACATTTCCTTTACGGTTAGTGGTATTTTAAAAATCCTTGCCTACTCCAAGTTCATGAAGATGTTGTCCTTGTCGTTCAAGATCTTTATTGTTGGCCGGGCTCGGTGGCTCACGCCTGTAATCCCAGCACTTTGGGAGGCCGAGGTGGGTGGATCACGAGGTCAAGAGATCGAGACTAGCCTGGTCAACATGGTGAAACCCCATCTCTACTAAAAATACAAAAAATTAGCTGGGCATGGTGCGCGTGCCTGTAATCCCAGCTACTCAGGAGGCTGAGGCAGGAGAACTGCTTGAACCCAGGAGGCGGAGGTTGCAGTGAGCTGAGATCACGCCATTGCACTCCGGCCTGGGTAACAAGAGTGAAACTCCGTCTCAAAAAAAAAAAAAAAAGATCTTTATTGTTTTGCCTTTTACATAAGATGTGCAATCCCTCTGGAATTGGTTTTTGCATACAATGTGAGGGAGAAGTCCAGAATTTTTTTTCCCATATGTATATAAAATTAACCCAGCACTAGTTACTGAAAAGACGCTTCTTCATTGAAAAGGAGCATACATGTATATGTCTATCTTTGAATCTTTGGTCAGTTTGTCTAAATTTGCATTTAGTATAGCTTTAAAATGTTTTCGTTGTTGTCGTTGTAGTAGTGAAGGTACATAACATAAAGCTTTATTGTAGTTGACCTACCTAGTAGTTGTGAAGTGGTATTTCATTGTGGTTTTGATTTGTATTCTTCTATTGAATCAGGATGTTGAACATCTTTTCACGTGTTTTTTGTTCGTTTGTATACCTTCTTTGGAGAAATGTTTACTCGAGTTCTTTGACCCATTTTAAAAATTGGTTTGTCTTTTTTATTGTTAGCAGATAGAAATATAATTGATTTTGTACATTGATGTTGTATTAATCAGGACCTTAACTGATTCACATATAAATTTTCATATAGTGTAGATTCTTGTGGTTTCCTAAGTATACAATCATGTTATGATATTGTTTTATTTCTCTCTTTCCAATCCTGAAGTTTCTCATTTCATTTACTTCCTTTTTGCACTTGCCAATTTATTCACTACAATGTTGAATGCAGATGGTGACAGTAGATCCTGTCTCATTCCTGTGACCTTGGGAAGAAACCATTCAATATTTAACCATTGGTTATCTTTGGGGAATTTTGGTAGATAGACTAGCATATTATGAAAGTTATCTTATTAATATATTTCTGGCTGCCAATTATGACAAGGAGTAGTATTTGTTTTTTTTTTGGGGGGGGTATTATTATTACTATTATTTTTTTGAGACAGAGTCTTGCTCTGTTGCCCAGGCTGTAATCAATGGTGCAATCTTGGCTCATTGCAACCTCCACCTCCAGGGCTCAAGTGCTTTTCCTGCCTCAGCCTTTCAAGTAGCTGGGATTACAGGCAGGCACCACCGTCCACAGATAATTTTTCTATTTTTAGTAGAGATGGAATTTCACCATGTTGCCCAGCTGGTCTTGAACTCCTGACCTCAGGTGATCCACCTGCCTCGGCCTCCCAAAGTGCTGGGATTACAGGCGTGAGCCACAGTGCCCAGCCTTTATTTGTTTTTTTTAATCTATGCTTGTAAGAAATGTTGATGTGAACCAGTCCCAGTGGCTCACCACTGCAACCCCAGCACTTTGGGAGGCTGAGGTGGGCAGACTGCTAGAGGCCAAGAGCTCAAGACCAGCCTTAGCAACATAGTGAGACCCCATCTCTACAAAAAATACAAACAAATTAGCTGGGCATGGTGGTGTATGCCTGTAGTCCCAGATACTCTGGAGGCTGAGGCAGGAGAATGACTTGAGTCTGGGAGTTTGAGGCTGGAGTAAGCCAAGATCCTACCACTGCACTCCAGCCTGGGTGACAGAGTGAGATAGTATCTCAAAAAAAAAAAAAAAAAAAAAAAAAAGGCAAGGTGTGTAAGGGTGGAATGAAAGAGAAAAAAAGAAAAGAGAATAGAAAAGAAAGAAAAGATAAGAAAAGAATATCGACGTGTCAACTACTTCCTTTAACAAATGTCCTATTCAGGTTTTGGTGTAGCTTTATCTTTTTTTTTCAACTTTTATTATAGAAACAGGGGGTGCACATCCAGGTTTGATATGTGAGTGTATTGCACCCAAGTAGTAAGCACAGTACCCAGTGGAGTTTTTTCAACCCATTCCCCTACCATGTTTGACAGTCTGCAGTGCCTGTTGTTCCCATTTTATGTGCATGTGTGCTCAAAGTTGAGCTCCTACTCACAAGCGAGAACATGCAGTAACTGGTTTTCTTTTTCTGCCTTAATTCACTTAGGATTATGGCCTCTAGCTCTACCCATATTGCTGCAAAACATGCTTTCACTCTTTTTTATGGTGTATAATATTCTATGATGTATATGTACCCCATTTTATTTATCCAATCCACCATTGTTGGGCACCTAGGTTGATTCCCTGTCATTGCTGCTATGAATAGTCCAATGATGAACATACAAGTGCTTGAGTCTTTTTCATATAATTATCTATTTTCCTTTGGGTATATACCCAGTAATGGGATGCTGGGTTGGATGGTAGTTCTAAGTTCTTTGAGAAATCTCTAAACTTTTCTTTAAGAAACTTCCACAGTGGCTGAGCTAATTTACATTCCCACCAACAGTATATAGGCGTTCTCTTTTCTCCATAGCCTTACCAGCACTGTTGTTTATTGACTTTAGTAATAGCCATTCTGACCAGAGTAAGACGGTATCTCATTGTGATATTGATTTGTATTTCTCTAATAATTAGAAACATTTAAAAATTTGTCTTGGGTGCTTGTATTGTATATCTTTTTTTGGGAAGTGTCTGTTCATGTCCTTTGCCCTGTTTTTTTAATGGAGTTATTTGTTTTTTGCTTGTGGATTTGTTTAAGATTCTTATACATTCTGGATATTAGACCTTTGTCTGATGCACTGTTTGCAAATATTTTCTCCCATTCTACAGATTGTCCATCTAATCTATTAATAGTTCTTTTGCCATAAAGAAACTCTTTAGTTTAATCAGGTCTCACTTGACAATTTTTGTTTTTGTTGCAATTGCCTTTGGGGACTTAGCCAAAAATCCTTTGCCAAAGCCCATATCAAGAAAGGTTTTTCCTAGGTTTCTTCTAGGATTTTTAGTTTGAGGTCTTACATTTAAACCTTTAATAATTAATCTTGAGTTAATTTTTGTATGTGGCAAAAGAGTCCAGTTTCATTCTGCATATGGCCAGTCAGTGATCCTAGCATCATTTACTGAGTAGGGAGTCCTTTCCCTGCAGCTTGTTTTTGTTGGCCTTGTCAAAGGTCGGTTGGGTGTAAGTCTGTGGCTTTTAGAGTCTTCTATTCTGTTCCATTGATCTTTGTATCTGTTTCTGTACCAGTACCATGTGTTTTTGTTACTATGACCTGATAAAATAGTTTGAAGTCAGGTAATGTGATGCCTCCAGTTTTGTCATTTTTCCTTAGGATTGCTTTCGCTATTCAGGCTTTTTATTGATTTCATGTGAATTTTAGAATAGTTTTTCTAATTCTGTGAGGAACAATGTTGGTAGTTTCATAGGAATAGCATTGAATCTGTAAATTGTTTTAGACAGTGTGGACATTTTAACAATATTGAGTCTTCCAATTCATGAGCATGGAATGTTTTTCCATTTATTTGTGTAATCTCTTGTTTTTTTTTCATAGTATTTTGTAGTTCTCCCTGTAAATATCTTTTACCTCCTCAATTGGCTATATTCACAGGTATTTCATTTTCTTTGTGGCTACTATAAATGGGATTGTGTATTTTGATTTGATCCTCAGCCTGGACATTATTGGTGTACAGCAATGCTACTGATTTTCATACATTTATTTTGTGTCCTGAAATCTTACTGAAATAGTTTATCAGGTCTAGTAGCCTTTTGGTGGGATCTTTAAGATCTTCTAAATATAGAATCAAATTGTTGGTGGAGAGAGATAGTTTGACTTCTTCATTTCATATTTTGATGCCTTTTATTTAGTTCTCTTGCCTGATTGCTCAGGCTAGGACTTTCAGTATTATGTTGAATTAAGAGTGGTGACAGTGGGCATCCTTGTCTTGTTCCAGTTTTCAAGGGGAACGATTCCAGCTTTTGGCTGTTCAGTATGATGTTGGCTTTGGGTTTGTCATAGATGACTCTTACTATTTTGAGGTATATTCCTTTGATGCCTCATCTGTTGAGGATTTTTACCACGAAGGGATGTTGAATTTTAGCTGAAACTTTTTCTGTATCTATTGAGATGATTATGTAGTTTCTGCTTTTAATTCCATTTATTTGGCAAATCACATTTATTGATTTGTGCATGTTAAACAAGCCATGTGTCCCAAGAATAAAACCCATTTGAGCATAGTATATTAACTTTTTGATGTGCTGCTGGATTTGGTTTGCTAGCATTTTGTTGAGAATTTTTGTGTCTATGTTCATCAGGGATATTGGTCTGAAGGTTTTTTGTTGTTGTTGTTGCTGTTGGTTTTTTAAATGTCTCTGCCAGACTTTAGTATTAGGCTGATACTGACTTCACAGAATAAGTTAGATAGGATGCATTCCTTTTTAATTTTCTGGAATACTTTCAATAGGATTGCTATCAGTACTTCGTTGTATGTCTGGTAGAATTCAATATGAATCCGTCTGACTCTGAGCCTTCTTTGGTTGGAGGTTTTTCAAATTACTGATTCAGTTTTAGAGCTCAATATTGGTCTACTCAGCATTTCAATGTTTTCCTGGTTCAGAGTTGGGAGATTATGTGTTTCCAGGAATCTATCCATTTTCTTTAGCTTTTCTAATTTGTGTGTATATAGTTGTTCACAGTATTCTCTGAGAATCTTTTCTCATTTCTGTGGATTGGTAGTAATGTCATCTTTGACATTTCTGATTATACTTATTTGGACCTTTTTGTGTGTGTCTTAATGTAGCTAGTGGTCTATCAATCTTGTTTTTTGTTTGTTTGTTTGTTTTTGAAAAACCAACTCTTGGTTTCATTGATCTTTTATATGGATTTTTGCATCTCAATTTCATTCAGTTCTCTAATTTTTACTTCTTTTCTTTGACTGGCTTTGGGGTTGGTTTTTTCTTCTCTTCTAATTCCTTTAGGTGAAGTTAGTTTGTTAATTTGAGATCTTTCTATCTTCTTGATGAAGGCATTTTAGTGTTATGAACTTTCCTCTTAACACTGCTTTAGCTGCATCTCAGAGATTCTGGTAGGTTGTGTCCCTGAGTTTCATTAATTTCAAAGAATTTTTGTTTTATTTCTGCCTAAATTTCAATTTTCGTGCAGCAGTTAAGAGCAAGTTGTTTAATTTTCATGACTTTGTGTAGTTTTGAGAGATCTTCTTTTTTTTTTTTTTTTTTTTTTTTTTTTTTTGAGACGGAGTTTTGCTCTTGTTACCCAGGCTGGAGTGCAATGGCACGATCTTGGCTCACCGCAACCTCCGCCTCCTGGGTTCAGGCAATTGTCCTGCCTCAGCCTCCTGAGTAGCTGGGATTACAGGCATGCACCACCATGCCCAGCTAATTTTTTGTATTTTTAGTAGAGATGGGGTTTCACCTTGTTGACCAAGGTTGATCTCGATCTCTTGACCTTGTGATCCACCCACCTCGGCCTCCCAAAGTGCTGGGATTACAGGCTTGAGCCACCGCGCCCGGCCGAGAGATCTTCTTAATATTGATTTCTAATTTTTATTGTCCAAGATTGTGCTTGGTACGATTTCAATTCTTTAAAATTTATTAAGACTTGCCTATGACCAAGCAGGTGGTCAATTTTAAAATATTAAAAATATTTTAAAAATATTAAAAGGTGGTTCCTTTTTGCTATAAGGAACTTATTTTATGAATCTGAGTGCCTCAATGTGGGGTGCATATATATTTAGGATAATTAAGTTTTCTTGTTGGATTGTACCTATCATCATTATATATTGTCCTTCTTAATTTTTATTGGTTTAAAATCTGTTATATCTGACAAAAGAATAGTGACTCCTGATCTTTTTTGTTTTACATTTGTGTGGTAGATCTTACTCCATCCCTTACTTTCAGCCTGTGTGTGTCATTACATTTGAGATGGATCTCTTGAAGATAGCAGACGGTTTAGTCTTGTCTTTTTATCCATCTTGCCACTCTGTGCCTTTTTAAGTGGGGCATCTAGCTCATTTACACTCGGTTAGTACTGATGTGTGAGGTTTGTATTCTGTCATTGTATTAGTCTATTCTCTCATTGCTATAGAGAAATGTCTGAGATTGCATAATTTATAAAGAAAAGAGGTTTAATTGGTTCACAGTTTCACAGTCTGTACAGGAAGCATGGCAGCATCTGCCCAGCTTCTGGAAAGGCCTCAGGAAACTTACAATCATGGCAGAAGGTGAAAGGAGAAGCAAGCACGTCTTATATGCCCAAGAAGGAGGGGAGGGGGAGGTACTACACACTTTTAAAACAACTATATCTCATAATTCACTATTACTAGAAGAGTACTAAGAGGATGGTGCTCAACCATTTGTGAGAACTCTGCCCCCATAATCCAGTCATCTCCCATTAGGCCTCACCTCCAACATGCTGATTATAATTTGACATGAGATTTGGGTGGGGCTACAGCTCCATAAATGTCAGTCATGATGTTGTTATCTGGTGGTTATATAGACTTGATTGTGTCATTGCTTTATAGTGCCCTAGGCTAGGTGCTTAAGTGTGTGTTGTGGTACAAGGTATTACTCTTTCACTTCCATATTTATCACTCTTTTAAGGACTTCATGTAAAGTTGGCCTAGTTGAAATATATTCCCTCAATATTTGCTTATCTGAGGATTTTATTTCTTCATTTATGAGGCTTCGTTTGGTAGGATATGGAATTCTTTGTTGGAATTTATTTTCTTTAAAGATGTTGAAAATAGGCCTTCAAACCCTCTGGGTTGTTAGGTTTTTGCTATAAGGTCTGCTGCTAGTCTGATGAGGTTCCCTCTGTATGTGATTTGACACTTCTATCTAGCTGCCTTGAAGATTTTTTTGTTTTGCATTAACCTTGGTGAATCTGATGACTATGTGCTTTGGAGATGGTAATCTTGTATAGCATCTTACCAGGGTTCTCTGGTAGTTCTTGAATTTGCATGTCAACCTCTTTAGCAATCATAGGGAAATTTTTATGGACTACATCCTCAAATATATTTTCCAAGTTGTCCATTCTGTACCCTTCTCTCTCAGAAATGTTAATGTGTCTGTTTACATAATCTCCTATTTCTTAGCGGTTTTGTTCATTGTTTAAAATTCTTTTTTCTTTACATTTGTCTGACTGAGTGAATTCAAATAACTATGAGCTCAGAGATTCTTTCCTCAGCTTGATCTATCTGTTATTAATACTTTTGATTATATTATGAAATTCTTATAGTGAAATTTTTAACTCTAGAAGTTTAGTTTGGTTCCTTCTTAAAGTGGCTATTTTGTCTTTCAGCTTTTGGGTCACTTTACCAGATTCTTTGGATTCCTTGAATTGGATTTTAACTTTCTTCTGAATCTGGATGACTTTACTTTCCATCCAGATTCTGAATGCTATGCCCGTTATTTCAGTCATTTTTGGCTGGTTAAGAACCATTGCTGGGAAGTGAGTGGACTCCTTTGGAGGTAAGGGGACACTCTGGCTTTCAAATTGCCAGAGTTCTTGTGCTGGTTCTTTCTTGTCTGAGAAGATCACTGTTCCATTAACTGTGGCATAATTTGAATACAGTCAGTTGGCTTCATATCTGGATGTTTTCAGAGGGCCAAGGCTCTGTACAGGATCTTTATTTGTGGGTGAATTCCTGCCTCTGGTTTCACAGGATAACTATCTAATAATTTTTGGTCTTACAGTTTGGGCTATGATCTAGTAGATGGCGCTTAAGAGTAATGGCCCATAGATAGGCTGTTAGCTGTTTGGCTCCTTTGTATTTAGGTTTGCAGCTTTTCTCTGAAGCACTACTAGAGAGCGCTCTGCAGTGCTCCTGGGCCCCGCGTGAATGTCCTCTGAGCACTGGCACTGTGCCCAGGCTTCTTTTGTTATGTGTTCTGGGCTGCAGGGCTCGTTGGGCAGAGGGTGAGGCAGGGAGGAAGGCCACACCTTTTCCAGGCCAGCCCTGTGGAAGGAGGTATGCCGCACTCCCTCAGCAGCCCACCTCACTCATGCATGCACCCTCTCAGTGATCTGAGAGAGTAGGCTCCTCTCTTCTCAAGTGCAGATCTTGGCTTGGCACTTCTGAGCTGAGCACTGCAGCCCTGGGGTGAGCCCAGGCTTTATTCCCTCCCCAGCTTGTAGGCAGCAGTGATAGGGGCCTCAGCAGCAGCAATGGCAGAATACCTGTCAATTGTCTCTGGGAGCTTCACCCCAGAGAAAGTTGGAGCCATTGACAATGGGAGTAAACAGCTGGCACTGGGGTGGCTGCACTGTGGGGCTAATCTGGGGGCCCTGCCTGGTAAAGAGTAGGGGGGACAGGACTCATGGGGAAGACAGTCTGGCCTCCTTTGTAGGTGGCTGCAGTGTGTTAGAGGTGCAAGGAAAGCACTCAGGGTATTTGTTCACTCCCCCGCCCAGAGGCAGCAAGGGAAGTACCATAGCAGTGGCAGCAGCAGAGGAGCTGTCAGTTGCCTGTGGGAGTGCCACCCCAGAGAAACAAAGAGTTGTGCTAATCAAGATGACCAGCTGGGGGCGGGGCAGCTATACCGTGGGCCCAAGCCAGGGGCAAGCCTGGTAAGGGAGCCAGGTGCTCATGGCTCATGAGGAAGACAGCCTGGCTTCATCTCTGCAGAATGCCTGTAGCATTCTGTGGGTCTGCAAAAGCTATCAGGTTCTTTGTTCCTATCAGCAATGCCAGAGAGCCTGTCAGTTGTCTCTAGACAACTCTCTAGCTCTACCCCAGAGAAACGTAGGGCTGCCACTGACTGAAGTGATGAGGTGGAAGTGGGGCAGCAGTGCTGGAGGCCCAGGCCAGAAGGCCCTGCCCAGTGGAGAGCAGCAGGGGCAAACAGTCTGGCTGCCTTTCCATGTGGAAGCTGCAGTGTGCAGGAGGCCTGTGACAGTTCTGGGGACAGCAGGAGTGGGCATTGTGGTGGAGGCAATCACAATAGGCCTGTCAGGTACTTCTGAGAGTTCTAGTCCAGAGAAATGGACTGTGTGTCCAGAGTGCTCAGGCAGGGGTGGGGTGGCTATGCTGTGGTCTTAGGCCAGTGGACCTTGCCTGGCAAGGTGCAGAGAGTCAGGACTTGCAGTCTGTCCACTCCTCAGCACTGTGGATATAGCCCCTATCTTAAGTGCACACAAGATAATCTGGCCTCCCTTGATAGTGGGAATTCAACAACTGGCACTGGGTGCTCAGGGATCTGAGGCCCACGGGGCCCCATGTGACCTTTAGCAGAAGCTCTGCCCAGACTCTAGGCAGCTTTGAGTCAGCCTAGAGGCCCCAGGTGGGGGCCAAAAGGTATCTTCTGGGCCCAGCTTAGCAAAGGCCCATGGCAGAAGTGTGGGTTTCTGGGGGCTCTCACTCATTCACCCTTTCCCCTAGGTGACTTGGGAGCCTCCCCTGGCTCCATGCCAATCCCAGGTGGGCAGCTGTCCTGCCTCTCTCCTCTCTGCTCTCCATGGGTAGCCATTGCTTCCTTGAATCTGATGTGGCCTCCTGGCCCATCTGCTTGAAGAGCTGGTGCTCACTTGCCACTCTTGGTTTTCTGTAAGAGTAGTGCACACTGGTGCTTCTAGTCACCACCTGGCGGCTTCCCATTTTGGTGTAGTTTTCTTTGCATTTATTCTGCTTGAGGTTTCTTGAACCGCATGAATCTGTGCCTGATATCATTTATTAGTTCAGCAGTCTGGGAAAGTCTGTGTCCGTTGTCTCCTCAAATAAGTTTTCTGTCTCATTCTCTTTCCTCTCCTAAACTCTAGTCACATTCATTTTAAATTATTTAACTGTGTAAAAAGCTGCCATGTTCTATGTCTTTCTCTTCTTGTTTCTCTCTGAACTGCAGTTTGGTTATTTTCTATTGTCTCATCTGATAGTTCAAAAATTCTATCTCTGGATGGATCCAGCCTGCTGTGAAACCCATCCAGCAGAGTTCTTCATTTTGGAAAGCACTTTTTCAGTTGCAGTGTGCTCATTTGGTTTTTTAATATATTTTAAATATCTGGTAAATGCTCCATCTTTTTTCTCTATTTTCTTTAACATACTGTGTTTGGTTAACACCTTGTCTGCTGATTTGACTGTCTAGATTACCTGTGGGTCTGTTTTCTCTTCATTATTGATCATATGCTCCTGTCTCCACAGATATCTTATAAGTTTTCTATTGACTGCCATTCATTATATATTTAAAAAGTAGATGTTCTGGATAATATTTTACTCTGTTAGAGAAAGTTCACCCTTTCCTCTGCTATGCAAATGTGGGATAAGGGTGACAATTACCTTATCCCAGTCATGGACTGATTTTGGTTGATGTTTCCTTACAATTTTAGTAAAATGTAGTCTACATCTAGTTTGCCCCTTTTTCTAGGACATAGTCTTCCAGGGCTTTCAAATTTAGAACCAGGCAGATCTTTGTCTCCTTAGCACTGGGAGAGAGAGGGTGCTTCTATTCTTGTTTTCAGAAGTTTTTGGTTTAATTCTTGGCCTTCTATAGCTTAGAATTCAACAAATATCCTGAGGGACAAATAGTCATATGCGTAAGGCCCTTCAAGACTCCAATGTTGTCGCTTTTTTCCTGTGTGATCAGTAAAACTTCTGCTGGTTTCTCTGTCCTTAGAAGCAGTACTTGCCTGAATCAAACCACAATTCCCAGACTATTTCCCACATGTATTAGTGAGTGTCCACAGGGAAAGGGCAGCTAAAGAGTTTCACTTCACCTCTGAAAAATCTCCTTTCACTGAAATTTTACTCCCTCTTGTCAGTTTTACTTCCAAAGGCTTCTGGTGCCTTAAAATTCACACACACACACAGACACACACACACATGCACATAAATACACATCTATCTATCTATCTACAGAGAGACAGAGAGAAAGAAATGTATCCAACTTTTCAAATTGTTCTAAGTGGAGGTATTGACCTGCTTTGAGCTATTCTATGCTATTCATATATTTTAAAAATAAATTTTAAACACCTTGAAATTATGGGTTGCATTGCTCGTCATATTACTTTAAAACATATTAAAAGGAATGCATGACTATTTGTTTTTAAATGGTCATTCATGGACCATCTAAAAAAAAAAGGAAACTCTGAAATAATGCACATAAAAATGACAGCGCAGAAGCAAGCTGGCTTCACTCCCCTACCCCACAGAAAACCCAAAACAAACATACAGTGCCAAGATTTTCACCAGCAATAACCCAGAACTCAAATATGAGGATATCACAGATCCTAGGGCCACAGAGAAGTAAAAAAAAAAAAAAAAAAAAAAAAAAAGTAAAGCCAGTGATAAGAGATCAAATTCCCACGACAGCAATGCTCTTTCTCCCATACTGACCAGCAACAAGTGCATGGAAAATCTTTCCCCAACTGACAGTTTCTACACTGGAAAAAGTGATACTAAGGTGGTCAACCAGCTTTCTCATGATTTTGGGTTCCTTGGCAAGAGATTGCCCTTGCCTTAGGCCACAGGAAGCATCATGACTGCCAGAGTTGGAAAAATATCCCTGAAGACAGGCAGAGACAAAGGGGCCAAGTGAGACTATCATCCCCAACCCCAGAAATTCTGCTCTATAACTCAGCCAAAGGAGATGCCAAATCAGAGTGACTGTTCAGCAGCACCACGCTGTAGGTGGTATCCTTCACAGGTCCTGGGCACAAACCCCTAGCTAGCCTTCCTGCACTGCTGGGACAATCCCTCTGGGACCTCCTCCATTTGAGACAGTCAGCTTTCTAATCATTTACTAGAGCTGAGGCAGACTTAGGATTAAAGTGCCACATAGAGCCAAAGACAGCAACCTAGCAGTAAAGATTTGCTAAACAAATATATTCAATAAGAATCAAAACAGGTCAGACGAAGAAAACTGGAAGAAATAATTAATCCTTCAATGAAAAGAAATAGACATATACCTACAAGAAGCAACAGCAAACAGGGAACCAAGACCTCCCTAAAAGGACAAAGCAAAAATCCAGTGACTGATGGTGATTTCTGAGCTCTCTGACCAAGAATTCAAAATAGCAATTTTAAGGAAACTCAGTGATCTCCAAGATAATACAGAAAAGCAATTCAGAAATTTGTCAAAGATATTTAACAAAGAGATTTTAAAAAATCAAACAGAAATCTTGGATCTCAGAAATACATTTGCTGAACTGAAGAACTCACTAGAGGCTCTCAACAATAGAGTGAACCAAAAAGGAAAGAAGCCACGAGCTCAAAAACCAAGTATTTGAAAATCCACAATCAGAGAAGAAAAAAATAAAAAAGAATGAAAAGGAATGACGACTACCTAAAATAGAGAATTACTTTAAAAGACCAAATCTGGCTAACGACTTCCCCCAAAATTAAAATATGTGTTTTTAGTCTGACATGCAAGGAGGTTAGAAATTGTCACTCTCACATCCTCAAAGGACAAAAGCTGAACAAACAGAAAATGAATTCTTAGCTTCATTAGTGAATTGAGATCATAAGGCAAAACTGCTGCCCTCAAATTTGGAGAGAAAAGTGAATGCAGAGAATCACATTTTATCAGAGCAGAAACCTCCTTGGAAGCCAGTACCAGCATAGGAAATCTTACAAGGTAATTGACTTGCTGGAGGCTCACTGTGGACAAAGTTGGGAGCTAAGATTTCTGGGTAGTCTTAGAGGGACCCTCGTACTTTTGTGAATTTTACCTGCAGGAACCTTACAAGGTTCTTGATAGACAAACACCAAATTCCAGCTCCCTTTCTAGCCTTATACATTTCTTTTTTTTTTCTTTGAGACGGAGTTTCGCTCTTGTTACCCAGGCTGGAGTGCAATGGCGCCATCTCGGCTCACCGCAACCTCCGCCTCCTGGGCTCAGGCAATTCTCCTGCCTCAGCCTCCTGAGTAGCTGGGATTAAAGGCACGTACCACCATGCCCAGCTAATTTTTTGTATTTTTAGTAGAGACGGGGTTTCACCATGTTGACCGGGATGGTCTCGATCTCTTGACCTCGTGATCCACCCGCCTCGGCCTCCCAAAGTGCTGGGAGCCTTATACATTTCAAGGAAATCACTTCTCTTCTAACTACAAGCAGACAAAAAGAGCAGACAGTAAAACACAGATAAGCCAGCTTGGGGGGAAAGTCTCTGGGGTAACTGCAAATTTCAACCTCATACAATGGGCCCCAGTAAAACAGTGGGCCTTAATAAGCACATTCCTTTCCCTTCAGGTGCACTAAGACAGGGAAGCTAAAGCAGACTCAGGGGATATGCCTGCAGCTGCAGAAAGATATATGGAAACAGACACACAACTCTACCTCCCAGATAAGCAGAACAAAGAGACACAGAACCAGTCCAAGGCTCTAATAAGCTCTCCCCACCTGAATCCTTAAAAACTCGTAGTCTGTAAAAGAGTGTGCCTCTGACCTAACTCAGGCAGAAGCTCCTCTCAGGTTTATTTTCTCTAAAATAAATCTGTCTTAACTGGCAAGCCACCTTTCCTATTTCTTTCTCTTCCTTTATTTCTTACGGTTCTCATAATAAAGATTGGAGAAAAATTCCCTTCTATTTTTGGCAGGAAGCAAAGAAAGCAGTCATCTTTTTCTTAACAAATCTACCCTCAATAGAAACTAGTATACCAGAGCCTAAGTGAATGGGCATCTACCAGGGCCTAACTAACCAAAGGAATGAAGAAAAAATTCAAATCCAGCCCCTTTAGCCGTTTTTATCACCTAAAAGAGGTAGAACTGAGATACACTCGTGAAGGTCACAGACCAGGGTGCAGGCTCACAGAAACACTAAGATCTAATTGTAGGATTGTAGAACACTCCCCCCACCCCGAAAAAGAATACCTTACCATTATATTAACAGGGCTCCTGTATAGTAACAAGAGGATTACAGATAGAACTGCAAGGCAGAGCCTATTTAAGGAGTCTCTAGGAAAACCCAAAGACAACAGGGTAGACAAAAACAATAAGACAAAGAGAGAAAATTATATCCTCTGACACCCACAGCTATAGCAAATAGTAAACACATTCTAGCTTCTGAACAGATAAATATCAAACCTCATACTAAAGGCCTATCTACATCAGTACCTTTTACCCAGTACATTGTATCTGATTTTCCACAAAAGAATTGCAAGATACATAAAAGACAAAAACACAGTTCACAAAGATGAAACAAGCACCTAAACCAGACTTAGATATGGAAGCAATGTTGGAATTGTTAAGTGGAAAATTTAAAACAATGATGACTAAAATGCTAAGAGCTCTAATGCAATAAGTGAAGAACATGCAAGAACAGATGGGTTATGTAAGTAGAGAGATGGAAACTAAGAAATTTTTTTTTAAATTATAGAAATAACAACCCTGTGATAAGTGTGAAGAATGTCTTTAATAGGTTTATTAATAGACTTGATACAACTGAGAAAATAATCAATGAGATGCGTGAAATAGCAATAGAAACTTCCCAAACTGAAATGCAAAGAGAAAAAAGGAATAAAAAAGACAAAACAGAATATCCAAGAATAGGGGACAACTGCAATAGATGTAAATCCTTGTAATAGCAATATCAGATGGAATTTTAAAAAGAGAGAAATGAATAGTAAAAATATTTGAAGTGATGATGATGGAGAATTTTCCAAAATTAAAGACACACCAAACCAAGATTCAGACAGCTCAGAGGACACCAAATAGGATAAAGACCACCCCTCAAAAAAACCTATACTTAGGCATATCATATTCAAACTGCAAAAAATAAAAGACAAAGAAAATCTTCAGTGAAGCCAGGCAGAGGCAGGGCAGGGCACCTTACCTACAGAGGGAGAGAG
This sequence comes from Saimiri boliviensis, assembly GCF_048565385.1. Taxonomy (NCBI): domain Eukaryota; kingdom Metazoa; phylum Chordata; class Mammalia; order Primates; family Cebidae; genus Saimiri; species Saimiri boliviensis. The sequence goes on along the minus strand of NC_133456.1, from coordinate 25,857,462 downwards.
ATGAGAATTAAGTTAGACTTATCTTCATAAACTATACAATCAGGAATAGAATAGAAAGAAATATTTAAAGAATTGAAAAAAAATCCATCAACTTAGAACTAGATTCCATCTGTATGCAGTGAAATTGTCCTTCAAAAGTGGAGGAGGAATAAAGACTTCTTAAACAAAAATTCAAGGAATTGTCACCAGTAAACAACCTTACAAGATATGTTAAAAAGAAGTTATTCAAAAAAAAAGGGAAATTAAACAAGTCAGAAACTCATATCTACATACAAAAGAAATAAAGGTGAAATAATTTTTTTCTTATTCTTAATCCAAGAGATTAACAATTTGTTCAAAATAATAATTTTGACAATGTATTCAGTGATTGTAGCTTATGAATAAGTAAAATGAATGACAGCAGTAATAATAAGGCATGGTAGGGAGGAATCAGGAATATTCTGCAATAAGATCCTTACACTACCCATAAAGAGATATAGTGTTATTTGAAAACAGACTTAAATTAATTTTAAGTGTATATTGCAAACTGTAGGCCAACCACTAAAAAAGCAAAAACAAAGAAGTAAAATTGATATGCTAAGAGAGAAAAGAAAATGGAATCATATAAAATGCTCAGTCAAGATCAGAAAAGGCAGAAAAAAGTATGGAAGAATAAAGAAACAAAGGGCAAATAGAAAACAGTAATAAATATGGTAGATATTAATCCAACTATATCAACAATCACTTTAAATATCAATGGGCTAAATATATGAATTAAAGCACAGAGACTATTAGAGTGAATAAAAAATAAATGCCCAACTATATGTTGTCTACAAGAAACCCATTTTAACATAATGCAGACAGATTAAAAACAAAGGGATGGAGAAAGATATACTCTGCTACCACTAATCAAAAGAAATAAAGAGTAGTTCTATTAACTTCAGATAAAGCAGACTGCAGAGAAAGGAAAATTATTAGGAATAAAGAGGAGCACTACATAATGGTAAAGGGGTCAATTCTCCTAGCAGACATAATGCTCCTTAATGTATATGTGCCTAACAACAGAGTGCTAAAATGTGTAAAGCAAAAACTAATAAAATTGCAAAGAGAAATATATGAATCCACTACTACAGGTGGAGACATCAACACCTCTAGGTCAGTCCCCATTAACTGATAGATCCAGTAGTTTGAAAATCAGTAAGGACGCCGGGCGCGGTGGCTCAAGCCTGTAATCCCAGCACTTTGGGAGGCCGAGGTGGGTGGATCACGAGGTTGAGAGATCGAGACCATCCTGGTCAACATAGTGAAACCCCGTCTCTACTAAAAATACAAAAAACTAGCTGGGCGTGGTGGCGCGTCCCTGTAATCCCAGCTACTTAGGAGGCTGAGGCAGGAGAATTGCCTGAGCCCAGGAGGCGGAGGTTGCGGTGAGCCGAGATCGCGCCATTGCACTCCAGCCTGGGTAACAAGAGCGAAACTCCGTCTCAAAAAAAAAAAAAAAAAAAAAAAAAAAAGAAAAAGAAAATCAGTAAGGACATAGCTGAATTGAACAGCACCATCAATTAAGTGTATCTAATTGGCATTTATAGAATACATCATTCAACAACAGCAGAGTACATATTCTTCTCAAGCTCACATAGAATATTCATCAAGACAGACCACATTCTGTGCCATAAAACACACAACAGATATCAATGATTTCTGCAGTGTACTCAGATCACAACAGAATCACTAGAAATAAATAACAGAAAGATATCTGAAAAATGGAAATTAAATGACACACTTCTAAACAACATGTGAATAAATCAAAGAATATGTCTCAAGAAAAAATTTAAAATATTTTGAACTAAATTAAAATGAAAATATAACATTAAAAGTTATGAGATGCTGCTAAAGTAATGTTTAGAGGGAAATTTAGAGCACTGAATGCATATATTTTTAAAGAAGAAAGATCTAAAATCAAGCTTCCAAATTAGGAAACTAGAAAAAGAAGAGCAAATTAAATCCAAAATAAGCAGAAGAAATGAAATAATAAAAATGAGAGCAAGACGTATGAAATTGAAAACAGGTTGTCAATAGAGAAAACCAACAAAACCTAAAGCTGGTTCTTTGAAAAGATGAATAAAAATTGATAAGCCTCTAGCCAGGTTAACTAAGAAGAAAAAGAGAGAAGACACGAATTACTAATATCAGAAATGAAAGAAGTACCATCAGTACTGATTCTATGGCCATCAAAAGGATAATAAAGTACTAGAATGAACAACTCTATATCAACAAATTTGGTAATTTAAATAAAATGAAATAATCCCTTGAAAGCACAATATTCCAAAACTCACACCAAGAGAAATAGATAATCTGAATAGGCCTATACTGATTAAAGAACTGGAGCCAATAACCAGTAGCCTTCCAAAATAGAAAGCATTAGGCTTAATGAATATGGCCAAACATTTAAGAAAGAAATTATGCCAATTTTCTATGATTTCTTCCAAAAAAAATAGAAGTAGAGAAAATTCTGTAATTCTCTTGGGCCAGAATTACCCGAGTACCAAAACCAGAAACATTACAAGAAAGGAAACCAACAGACCAATATTTCTCATAAACACAGATGTTAAAATCCTCAAAAAATCAGCAGTAGAATCCAACAATGTTTAAAAAGAATTTATACATAACCACCACATGGGATTTATTCTAGGTTTAACATCTGATAGTCAATTAATGTAATCCATCACATGGACAGGCTAAGGAAGAATTATATGATCACATCAAGAGATCCAGAAAATGCATTTGATAAAAATCTTGTAGGAGATCGGTCAGAGTGGTGGGAAAAACTATAGGTAAAAGAAGAAGGCCATCTAAAAGGTCAGAAGGCTCTGCAAAGCTCCAGGAGAGAATGGCTGAAGACAGCTTTTCTATGATCCTGAGGCAGAGGGCAAAGAGTATGTGCAAGGGAGTGAAGGGAAATTTACCTTAAACAAACTTGTTTACTTATGTTGCACAGGAACCAACCTTTAGAATATCCACATAAAGATATTTGGCAGTTCTCTAAAAGAAGGAATGATAAATGTTAATCATCTACAGGTTGTGTATTGCTTCAGGCTTTCAGCACTGTGCCTGCACTCATAAAAGCAAGCAGCTCCAATCTCTTGGGGCTGCACTCTGGCCACTGGAGCCAGGTAGTCACCTAGCTGCTCTTACATTACATACCTGTGTCTTAGTACTCATTTCATCCATCAGTCTGGGTCTGCAGGACAGACCCAGCAAGTGGTGCCCCATGTGAGGAACGATGCAATGGATCACAATGGAACCCTTGAAAATGAAAGTGGAGTGACTGCGAAGTAAGTAATTGGTGCTCACTGCGGATTTCCAAGTTTGAGGGAATTTTCAAGCTAGGGTTTCATCATGGGTCAACAGTTATCAGCACAACAAAAACAATATATAAAAGTATTGAAACAGCTGCTTAACACTAGTGAAGCATCAATCTCAGATTAAGCGATCTAATGCAAACTGTTGCTTTTCATAACCCATGGTTCCCAGAAGAAGGCATGCTAGACCTAGAGCTCTGGGAGCAAGTGGGAAGAAATGTTAAACAAGGTCATGCACAAAGGCAACAGGTCCCAGTAATGTTTTTAACCTTATGGGCCTTAGTTAGGGCTGCTTTGGTCCCACTACACACAGAAGAGCCCAAAAAGGGAAGGAACCATCAACTACCTTCCTTACCGCCTCCTCTCTCAGCCCCGCCATTACTGGGTAAAGGTGCCACAGAAGAGACAGAGATTTTCCCTGAGCACCCTCCTTCAATAAATTGGGAAGAAGACAAGGGATATACTACAATTATGGGACCCTGCCCTAGGCAAGTGGCATTAGAAGGGCAGCTCTTGGCCTGCCCGGTGGTGCAAGATCAATAAGGCAATAGGGTACACGAACCCATTATTTTGAACACTTTTAAAGAAATAAGAAAAAGCATTAGAGAAAATGGAGCTGCTAGCCCATTTATGAGAGGATTAATTGAGGCCATAATGGACAACTACCCTATGACCCCATGGGACTGGTCAGTGCTAGCTAAAACAACTTGAGAGGCCAGTCAATCTTACCTCTGGAGAGTAGAATAAAATGAGTTGTGTGAACAACAGGCTAACCAGAATCAATTGGCCGGGCAAAACATAACAACTGCTGTGCTCCAGGGGAGGGGTCCCTATGTTAATGTAGAACAACAATTAAACTTTGTCTCCCAAGCCTATGCACAAGTGTCCTTGTGTGCTTGCAGGGCTTGGGACTGAATTCCCGAAGATGGAGTTCAACAGAGATCTTTTGTAAATGTTAGACAAGGGCCTCAAGGGCCACTTGTTGAATTTTTTAACCACATAACCAGGTGATTAAGAGACAGATTAATCATGCTCAGGCCGATGATATCTTATTGTTGCAATTGGCCTATGAAAATGCTAATGCAGACTGCCAGCATGCAATGTAGGCAATCAGAGGAAAGGCAGCTACAGTAGGGAAACTCATACGAGCACGTCAGCTAGTGGGGACTAAAACACACAAAGCCAGACTATTAGCTATGGCATTAAAGCCTCCTAAAGTGAAAAGGGAGAAAAACTCAAATATTTTCTATGTTGAAAGCCAGGTAATATGAAGTGAGAATGCCCCAATAATAAAGACCAAAGTAACTCAGGAAAAGAACCCCTTCTATAGGCCCCTGATTTAAAAAGGGAAGACATTAGGCAAACCAATGCCAGTCTAAATTTGATAAAAACATTAATTCCCTAATTAATCAGATGGGAGACTTCATGAGGGACTGTCCCCAGGCCCCATTCTAAACTGGAGCAATGCCAGTGGCTTTTCTCTGTCAGATGGAAGGCCCACAGTCCTCTTTTTCAGAGCAGCCACCTCTTGAGTATTGGGCTGGGCTCACTCTGCCTTGACAATTATTGCTAGAAGAAGACCCAAAGAGGGTTGCTGCAGGAATCTGGGGCTTGCTGCCACTGGGAACAGTGGGATTGGTCCTAGGGCAATCAAGCCTATCCAGTAAAGGAATCACTATACTCACCAGGGTAATTGATAGCAATTATCAAGGTGAAATATTACTTATGATGGATTATAAAGGTTTAACATATTCTTCCCCCTGAATCAAAGATAGCTCAGTTACTACTTTTACCATATTGGGTCCCCAATGCCCAGGGAAAGTTAAGGGAATAAGGAGGTTTTGGAAGCACAGGAGCCACAGGAATATATTGGAACCAATTAATCGGTGACCAGAGACTCATGATTACTTTAAAACTAGGAAATAAAAATTTTACTGATTTATTGGCCACAGAGGCAGACATTTTGATCATTAGTGATCAAAACTGGCCTTGGATCAATCAAAAACAGAAAATTGTCAGCATCAGGGAAGTGTACGCAGCCAAGTAGAGTCCACATCCCTTAACACACCATCATTCAGAAGGAAGGAAAGCAGGCATACAAACCTCCAATCATACCCATTCCTGTTAATCTTTGGGAATGGGACCTATTAGCCCAATGGGGGTCTCCCTACACACCCCTTTCTATTAATGGCCACTGTTGAGGTTCCTCCCCTACCCCTAACATGGTTATCTCAAGATCCTCTCTGGGTAGAACAGTGGTCTTTAAAGGGAGAGTAATTACAATGAGCCCATGAATTAGTTGAGGAACAGTTGAAAGCCAGGCATACAGAACAATCAAACAGCTCATGGAATTCACTCACTTTTGTCATTCCCCAAAAGTCTGGCAAATGGAGACTTTTGCATGACTTATATGCTATCAATGCTAATCTGCAATCTTTGGGGCCCTTTCAACAGGGGCTTCCTTTCCTGTGGCAATTCCTTGAGATTGGCCTATAGTCATTATTGACTTAAAAGACTGCTTTTCTATTATTCCTCTTGCAGAACAGGACAGAGAAAAATTTGCATTTACAGTACCAGCTATCAATAATGAAAGGCCAGCTTGCCAATTTCATTGGGAGGTGCTCCGTCAAGGAATGTTAAACAGTCCTACCATGTGTCAGTATCACATGCATCAGGATCTGCTCCCTAGTAGAAATGAATTCCCCAATTGTAAAATCATCCCTACATGGATGACATCTTACTGGCAGTTCCAACAGAGCTAATACTTCTGAGTTTATATGCCTCTGTCAAAAGGAATATACAGTTAAAAGGCTTAATGGTAGTACCTGAAAAAGTACAGATGTCCTCCCCTTGGAAGTATCTTGGATACATACTAACATCCTGGTCAGTAAGACCTCAAAAGGTTAAATTAAACACTGACAACTTACACACCTTAATGATTATCAAAAATCATTGTGCGATATTAACTGGCTTCACCCCACCTTTGCAATAACTACTAACAAATTACAGAATCTCTTCTCTATCCTGAAGGGCAATGCAGCCCTTGACTGCCCCAGGGATTTAACCCTGGCTGCAAAAAGGGAAACTGAAGAAATAGAACAGGCTATTTCCCAGAGGCAACTAGATCGAATAGATATTCAATACCCACAATATTCAGTTCAATTATTTGTATTTCCTACTAAACATTCCCCAAGAGAATTAATAGGACAGATGACCCCATGGGTTTTTCATTCACATACTGGGACTAAAACACTGTATCCCTATATCCAGCTAGTTATTCAAGTCATTTTTGTAGACTATAAACAGTGTAATCAATTGGAAGGTTATGACCCTGCTATACAGTAAGAATATCTTTAAATAAAAAAAAATTCAAAGCAGTCCTGACCTCATCTTCAGATAGCACTCTCTGGTTATATGGGCTGTCTTAGAACATGCCCTTCCCGATGACAAACTATTCCAATTATTACCTCATACTTCTGTGGTTCTGCCTACAAAGGTAGTCCACTCCTCTATACCTAATGCCTTAACGCTTTTGACCTGTGGCTCTGGTAAAAATGGAAAAGCAGCATCTGATAGGAACCACATAACTCCCTCACCTGATCTGGATTTACTAGTACTCAGAGAGCTGAGGTTGGAGCCCTAATATTGGCCCTGGAAACAATTTCCGCTCAGCTTGTCAATATTGTTAGTGACTCTGCTTACTCCGTTTATTTATTGCAAAACTTTGAAACAGCCCTCATTAAGTCCACTCTTGAGCCACCCTGTGTGTCCTTTTTCTTCGATTTAAGCAACTGCTGGATTAGTGAACATATCCTGCTTGTATCACACACATTTGGGCCCACAGCTCACAGCCTGGCCCACTGGTTCATGGCAATAATCAAGCAGACTTGCAGGTCATGACATCACTACTTGACCAAGCTACACAATCACATCAATTTTTCCACCAGAATTAGAGAAATTTATCTAAACAATTTCAGCTTACTCAAAGACTAGCTAAACAAATTATCCTGCAATGACCAGATCGCCAGCTCACAGGCATGTCTCCTCCCTCAACAGGTATTATCCCTCAGGGACTGAAGCCTAATCAGTTATGGCAAACAGACGTTTAAAATGTCCCTGAGTTTGGAAAACTAAGATATGTACATGTATCCATTGATACTAATTCCCACATAATTAGCACTCATGCTTTTCCTGGAGAGTCCACCCGATATGCCATTAAACATCTTCTCTTAACCTTTGCATTTATGGGACAGCCCACAAAGATTACAGCTGGTAATGGTCCGGCATACACCAGCTCACAAATTCATCAATTTTGTCAGACACAGAACATCCAACATTCCACAGGTATCCTGTACAACCCCCAAAGACAGGCCATAGTGGAACATGCCCACTTCACCACTAAAAATATGTTGAGGAAACAAGAAAAAGGGGAATATGAGTAAGGACCCTGCAACACTACTACCACAAGCCTTATTTACCCTTAATTTTTAAAATTTAGACTATAAATTTCAATCATCCATAGAAAAACATTTTGCAAAAGCCCCTCAAGACATGAAACATGCGGTTTTATGGAAAGATGTAAATAGTAATGTATGGTGTGGTCCAAATGACTAGCTAACATGGGGGAGAGGATACACTGTGTTTGCACCCCCTCAGGTCCCCTTTGGATTCCAGCACAAGGTATCAAACCTTACCATGTGGCTGGGACACACAACCCCATATTAAAATGAAGAAAATGACCCTGCAAGACCCGCATCCCTCAACAATACAGCTTCCTCGGATGACACAGGCCCCAGACATTACATGCGGGGGATGCTGAAAAATACGAATTAGGAGGCTGAATGAATCCTGCTCAGGACACAGAAACCATTCACTCCAGGTAATTTGTTCCTTGCTATGCTTTCTGTTGTACATTGCAACACTTGTAGGGTATTGATTTTTCTTATTTTCTCACTCCACCTGCAACCCATATATGCCACACTCTATTGGGCCCATCTTCTAGATCTGCCCTTCTTTCACCCTGTTACTTGGGCAGCCTCTTCCCAGCCTCTAATAACATAGCTACTTCCCAGCCTCTAATAACATAACTGCTTGGTTGAGAGGAGTTGAGATACCCTCAATGGGTTTCTTTAGTAACGGCACACATTGGACTGAGATGCCAAGTAACACTACATACCACTCCACAGTTCTCCCACTGTGTGTCAGTTATAACAGTTTTAACACTGATATGTACCTGCCCAAACCAATTATGGTTCTTGCACACCTACAAGCTCTTGAGGCTGCTATAGACTATCTTGGGGAATGACAGGATGCGCTGGCATTCCAACAGCAATTAAACTGCAAGTGGGAGCATAAACATATTTGTTTCACCTCCTTACTATGGAATCAATCAATACATAGTTAGGATGAGGTGAAACAACACCTCTGGGAAACTCTACATGGTAATTTAACAGCAGACATAAAGCACCTTAAAACTAACATTCAAGAAACCCTAAACACCATCAGTCAGCATGCCCAACAAGCAACCATATGGAAAGATGTGCAAGAACATCTCTCTTGGATAGATCCCCACTCCTGGGGGTCACTCCTTGATTGGAAGAGATTATTACTAATTATATTCATGTTTGTCCTATGTTATTTACTGGTTCTAGGATGCAAAGCCAGAATACAAGCTGTAACCACTGCACCTGTTAAGCCTGTTGCTGCACACATCTGTACCCTTCAATCAGCAAAACCTGATGCAAAAAAAAAAAAAAAAAAAAAAAACAGAAAAGGGGGATATGTAGGATATCAGCCAGAGTGGTGGGAGAAGCTATACGGAAAAGGAGCAGGCTCTGCAGAGCTCCAGGAAAGAATAGCTGATGGCAGCTTTTCTACGACACTGAGGCAGAGGGCAAGGAGTATGGCAAGGGAGTGAAGGGGAGTTTACCTTCAACAGGCTTGTTTACTTATGTTGTCCAGAAACAACATTTAGAATATCTGCATACAGATATTTGGCAATTCTCTAAAAGAAGAAACAATGAATGTTAACCATTTTCAGATTGTGTATTGCATCAGGCTTTCAGCATTCTGCCTGCACTCAATAAAAGCAAGCTGCTCCAACCTCTCAGGGCTGCATGCTGGCCATTAGAGCCAGGCAGTCACCTAGCTGCTCTTACACTGTATGCCTGTGTCTGAGTATTTATTTCATCCATCAGCCAGGATCTGTGGGACAGACCTGGCAAAATGTAACAAATTTGTGATAAGAACTTTCAGCAAACGAGTAATAAATGGGTATTTAACTTGATAAAGAGGACCTATGAAAAACCTACAGCTAACATCATACTTAATAGAGAGAAACTAGAAGCTCTCCCCCTAAGATCAGAAATAAGGCAAGAATGTTTCCTCTCACCCTTCCTACTCAACATTATACTGGAAGTCCTGGCTAATATAATTAGAGAAGAAAAGAAAATGAAAAGTGTATAGATTGGGAAGGAAGAAATAAACTGTCCTTGTTCTCAAAAAGCATAATGGGCTATGTGAAAAATGTCAGTAAAGCAACAGAAAACTGGAAATAATAAGTTATTCTACCAAAGTTGCTGGATGTAAAGTTATGGTTAATATACAAAAATCAATGACTTTCTTATATACTAGCAATAAACAATTGGAATTTGAGATTAAAAACACAAGACCAGCCGGGCTTGGTGGCTCAAGCCTGTAATCCCAGCACTTTGGGAGGCCGAGGCGGGTGGATCACGAGGTCAAGAGATCGAGACCATCCTGGTCAACATGGTGAAACCCCGTCTCTACTAAAAATACAAAAAATTAGCTGGGCATGGTGGCGCGTGCCTGTAATCCCAGCTACTCAGGAGGCTGAGGCAGTAGAATTGCCTGAACCCAGGAGGCGAAGGTTGCGGTGAGCTGAGATCACGCCATTGCACTCCAGCCTGGGTAATAAGAGTGAAACTCCATCTCAAACAAAACAAAACAAAACAAAACAAAACAAAACAAAACAAAACAAACAAACAAACAAAAAAAAAACACAAGACCATTTACATTAGCACTGAAAAGCGAATTACTTGTATATAAATCTAAAATATGTCAAGATCTATGTGAGAATAACCATAACTAATGAAAATATTAAAAAGATATATAAAGAAATGAAGAGATATTCCATGTTCATGGATAGGGAAACTCAATACTGTCCAGATGTCAGTTCTTTCCAACTTTATCTATAGATTCAATGCAATCCCAATAAAAACCCCAGCAGTTATTTGTGGATATCAACAAACTGATTCTCAAGTTTACGTGGAGAGATAAAAGACCTGGAATAGCCAACACAACATTGAAGAACAACAGTTAGAGGACTGATACTACCTGTCCCCAAGACTACTATAAAGCTAGAGTAATCAAGACAATATTGTACTGGCAAAAGAATAGTCAAGTAGATCAATGGAACAGAATAGGGAGCCCAGAAGTAAACACACATCAATACAGTCAACTGATCTTTGACAAAAGGAAAAAGGCAGGACAATGGAGAAAATCTGCATTGCACAAAAATCACACAAAAATCTGTACACTGATGTTTATAGCATCTTTATTTGTAACTGCCAAAACTTAGATTTGACTTTTTAGATACAACAATAAAAGCACAATTTATGGAGAAAAACATGGTACATTAGACTTTATTAAAATTAAAAATTTCTGCTCTGCAAAAGACACTGTTAAGAGAATAAAAAGACAAGCCATGGTTGGGGAGAAGAGACATATCTGATAAAGGACTGTTATCCAAAATATATGAAAAACTATTAAAACTCAACAGTAAAACAAACAGCCCAATTTTAAAATGGGCAAAGTATATTTACAGATACCTCACTAAAGAAGATATACAGATGGTAGATAAGCATTTAAAAAGATGCTCAACTATAAGTCATTACAGATTGCAAATTAAAATGTAAAAATTCTAATATGTATAAAATATGAGATACTACTGTACACATATTAGAAGGCTTAAATTCAGAGCACTGACAAATGCTGATGAGGCTATGCAGCAGCAGGAACTCTCATTTATTACTAGTAGAAATGAAAAATGATGCCACCATTATGGAAAAAGCTTTGGTAGTTTCTTATAACATGAAACATACTTTTACCATATGATCCATCAATCGCTCTTGATATTTTCTCAAATGAGAAGAAAACTAATGTCCACGCAAAAAGCTGCACACAAATATGGATAGCAGCTTTATTTACTACTAAAACTTGGAAGTAACCAAGATATCCTTTAGCAGGTGAATACAGAAATAAACTGTGGTGCATTCACATCCATACAATGGAGTAGTACTCAATGATAAAAAGAAATGAGTTATCAAACCACAAAAAGACATGGAGGATGCTTAAATGCATTTTGCTAAGTGAAAGAAGTCAGTCTGGAAAGGCTACATAACGTATGATTCATACATACTCTATGACATTCTGGAAAAGACAAAAAACTACAAAGACAGAAACCAGTGGTTGCCAGGGATAGGGTTGTGGCAGGGAGGGCTAGAGTATGGATGGGTAGAGCACAGGAGAGTTTCAGGTCAGTAAAATTATTCTCTATGAAAACCATAGAATGTACAATGGTAAGAGAAAATTCTAATGTAAACTATGGACTTTCATTAATAATATTGTATCAATATTGAGTCATCAAGTATAACAAAATTGGCCGGGCATGGTGGATCATGCCTGTAATCCCAGGACTTTGGCAGGCTGATGACTTAAGGCCAGGAGTTCAAATCTAGCCTGGCCAACATGGTAAAACCCTATCTCTACTATTATAAAAGTACAATAATTAGCTGGCGTGGTCCTGCACCTGTAATCCCAGCTACTCAAGAGGCTGAGGGACAAGAATTGCTTGAACCTGGGAGGCAGAGACTGCAGTGAGCTGACATTATGCCACTATATTCCAGCCTAGGCAACAGAGCAAGACTGTTTAAAAAAAAAAAAGGTGTAACAAAAATATATCAATGCACAATGTTAATAATGGGGAAGGCTGGGCCTAGTGATTCATGTCTATAGTGCTAGCACTTTGGGAGGTCAAGACAAGAGGATCACTTGAGCCCAGGAGTTCAAGACCAGCCTGGGCAACAAAGGGAGACCCATCTCTACAAAAAAAAAGAAAAAAAAAATTTTAAATGAGCCCAGCATGGTTGTGCATGGCTGTAGTTCCAGCTACTTGGGAGGCTGAGGCATGAGAATCACTTGAGTCCAGGAGTTCAACGCTGCAGTGAGCTGTGTTTGTGCCACTGCACTGCAGCCGGAGCAACAAAGCAAGACCCTGTCTCAAAAAGGCAGGAAGAAAAAAAAGAAAGGAAAAGAATAGAAAGAAAAGTAGGAGAAAGTATGGCGGGAGGGACAGACTAAGAATATGGAACTCTGCACTTTGTCCTCAATTTTTCTGTAAACCTAAAACTGCTCTAAAAATGTCTATTAATTGAAATAAGTAAATTAATCTAACTCTCTAGTATACATCTTACTCCAAAATACAGTCCAATTGGGCTAAAAATGAGCATTTGAAAGTCAAATATAAGAAGAAAACATTAAATTATTAGAAAATATTGGTAAATTTTGGGTTTGACAAACCTGACACTGTCAAAACACCCCAACAACAAACCACTATAATTTTGTAGAGCTTAAGAGTGTGTGTGTGTGTGTGTGTGTGTTTATCTGCAGGGTAAAAGCCTGGAAGAGTTTACACTGAAATGTTGAAAGTCACTGGGTAAAGGGTTTTGGGTTTCAGAGGTTTTTGACAACTGTAATTATTTTGTTTTCTTATCAGAATGTTCTGTTTCATATTGTACACGATTACTTGTAAAAAAAAAAGATTAAAGGGTACGTCCCCCCCACCTTTGGTAGCAGGGAGGCAGAGTCCAGGTGGCCACCAAGGGCCTGTTGTCACAGTCCAGGGAAAGCAAACATGTTAGGCACAGAAGCCTTGGGAGGGGCCTCAGTCAGGCTTGGCCTTTAGCCCCAAAAGACAAAGGCCAGTGAGGGACAGGGGCTGGGAAGAGCCCATAGAGCCCCTTGTGGGCCATATGGGCGGCCTCCAGGCCTCTGTCTCCTCCCCCAGTCATTGCCGCTCAGTGTCCTTTCATTTGGTGGTGTGAGGACACTGGGAGGCTTCCTGGGCCAACCCTCCTACCCAATTCCCAGCCCAGGCCTGGAAGGACTGTTTCTAGGCCCTGTGGAGCTGGGCTACCCTGCAGGACTGCAGCTCTGAGACATCTCTTCTGGTGCTGGGGCCCTGGGACCCAAAAACGCAACTCTAGCACCAGGCCAGAGTGTGTCATACCTCCCACTGCCCTTTGGAGGGCCCAACGCTGACTCCTCTCCTGCACTCAGCCTTTTTGGTCTGGCACTAGGCAGGAGGCCACTTTGTCCCTTGGGGGTCATGCTCTACCCACTTTCTCTCCCACAGCCCTCTAAACAGGGAACAGGGAACATGCCACCTCCAGAGACCTGGCCCTCTGGATCTTAGGCCTCAGGCCAACCTTGGGTAAATCCATCTCTGAGCCTCAGTCTCCTTGTCTCTATAAGGGACGCCACACTGTTGTCTTCCCCCATGACCATGAGAGTTAATGCTAGCAAGAACACAGCAGCCGGCTGGGTGTGGTAGCTCACGCCTATGATCCCAGCACTTTGGGAGGCCGAGGCAGGCAGATTACAAGGCCAAGAGACTGAAACCACCCTGGTCAACACGGGGAAATACCGTCTTTACTAAAAATACAAAAATTAGCTGGGTGTGGTGGTGCTAGCCTGTAGTCCCAGCTACTGGGGAGGCTGAGGCAGGAGAATCGCTTGAACCCGCGAGGTGGAGGTTGAGTTGAGCCAAGATCACGCCGCTGTACTCCAGCCTGGTGAGAGAGCCAGACTCCGTCAAAGAGAAAGAGAAAGAGAAAGAAAGAAAAGAGAGGAGAGAAAAAGAGAGAGAGAGAGAGAAAGAGAGAAAGAAAGAGAGAAACAAGGAAAGGAGAGAGTGAGGGAGGGAGGGAAAAGAAAGAGAAAGAGAAAAAGAAAGAAAAAGAAAAGAAGAGAGAGAGAGAAGGAAAGAGAGAGAGAAAGGAAGGAAGAAGTTCACATTCTTCGAGGGTTTCCTAGGGCAGTCTCATGTAATTCTCAAGCAACCTTGGGAGTCAGGCACTACTGTTTATTGTCCCTCCGGATTTTAGAGACAAGAAACTAAGATTCAGAATACAAGAAATTTGCCCAAGGTCAAGGAGAAGTGGAGGCGTGGGGAGGAAGCAAAGTCACCTGACACCAGAGCCCAAGCCTCTGAACTTCAAGACTGGGACTACTGATTAAATTCCGTCTCCTTCTGCACTTTGGGAAGATTCTTTTCCTCTCGTAGGCAGGTGCCCGCGGGGCCTGAGCTCTCAATAGTGGGGCCCCAGGAGCCACGTTGTGGGGTCTGCTATCTGGCCTCCGTCTGCACGCAACCGCCCACCGGAGCGCAGTGGCGGGAGCTGAGACTCCAGCGCAGCCCCTGAGCGCTCAGGTCGACCCCTCCAATCACAAAAGGTCCTCGTGCTGGGACCCCCAATTTGGGCAATCAGGGAAGACCTTTCCCTGTCCCAGAATGGGGTTGAGGGGTCCAGGAAACAAGTAGTCTCCAGCCACAAATCATGGCGTCACCTTCTGCTGGCCCCTTTTTCTTATTAAACCTCAGTTTTCTCTTCCATAAGCTGGGCCAGCAGTGCCCACTCTATAGGACGGCGCCGGCTCCGTAAGGGCCCTACCACCGCAGCCAGCCACATTCTCGGCTGGCCAGTCCAGGTCGCGGTGCTTTAGCCTGATGACCCCTGGCCAGGTTCAGGCTCAATTGCTCCAAAGAACTCCGGACCCGTACCCCGAGTCCGGCGTCCCAGCGGCGATGTTCCCGGGCCCCGCAGGAGCTCTTGTGGTGGGAACCGAGTTCTGCAGCCACCCCCCCCCCCCCCCCCGCCAGCCCCTGAGTCGCAGCCGGGGCAGTCTCCCTTCCGGGGGTGGGGGGCGTCCTGCGCTCTCTCGGGAGCGCAGAAACTCACCGCTAGCTGGAGAAGGTGCAGGTGTCGCGGGCAGGCTGGACCTCTGTGAGCCGCAGCCCCGAAACTGGGGATGGTGCAGACCCGCCCTGGCAGCCAGGAGGTGGGACAGGTCCCCGCCGGTCCGCGAGCTCTAGTTAAGGACGGAGCCCGCGAGGGGAGGGGCCCGGGGCGGGCGGAGAGTCAGCCGGGCGGGTGGGAGCGGCGCTCACTGGCGGTGGGACTGTGGCGGGGCAGCTGCGCAGCCTCTCCTGGTGGGCCTATAAATGCTGTGTAAGCGCCTACCCCGCAGGGGCTTGCATAGTCCCACTTAGGTCAAGAACACTTGCTGTGGACCCTTGGAGAATTCCCAGGGCTTTGAAAAGTCCCAAGCACCCAGCAAGGCTGGCAGTTCTGAGTACTGGAGAGGCTAAGTGGGTCAGAAGAGACACTCGCCAAGCCGGTGACTCACTCACTCACTCACTCTTGATGGGCCAAGTACCTGTCATGTGCTACGGATACAGCAGAGTCAAAGGAGACGCTGCCCTCCGGGAATTTGCAGCCCCCTGGAGAGACGGCCCTTTAGACAGCAGCTGCGCATTTGGGTGGACAGCGGCGCTCCCGTCCGCCCATTGCCTACCCGCCTTTGCAACTCCCCTTCTCCGCTCTCCCTTCCACCCAGCCCAGGTGCCGCAGACCCCTCCCCGGCTTCCCAGGGATCCTGGCCAGCCCCGTCTCAGGCAAGGCCTTGTAGAATGCCGCGAGTGGTAACTGCGTATTGCTTCTTGACTGCAAGCCTGTGCCCAGGCGGTTCCTTCTCCTGGAATGCCCTTCCCACCACACCTGTGACTGGACTGCTCCGTGCCCTGCTAAGCCTCACTTCTTTTGAGGCGTCCCTCTCGCTGAGCCCCAGCCACCTGGCCCTCTGCTCAGTGCCTGAACACAACAGGCTTGCTGCAGCCCCTGCCTTTACCTGTCTGCCTCCAGGGGTTTTTTTAGAGCTTGCTCCCGTATCATATCAAATATCAGAGCCTTAGAGAGGCTGTTCCAGGTCACACAAACTAAGGAAGTCCCTCAGTCACTCCCTGTCATATCACCCTGTTCTATTTCCTTCACAGCACTTATTGTGTATCTGATATTTCCTTGTTTCTTTGTTCATTATCTGTCTCTCCCATTAGACTGTAAGCTCTTTGAACACAGGAAATTTGTGCGATGTATTCACTGTTATATTCCCAATACACACTGATGGCTTGTAGTCGTTTGCTAAATGAATGTTTGTTGAATAGCTTAATGCATGTATTTTGCTCACATAAGCCAGTATGGGCACTGAGGATTGAGGTGGCCTGTCCCTGCCGATCCATCTTGCCTGTTTTCAGCCACTTGTTCTTTAGGCTCCAGCCTGCAGGTCTCCCTGCTGTCCCTCATATCTGTGGACCTTCTCAACTCAAAGTTTCCACGTGCTGTTCTTCTTTCTTCAGAGAACCCCACTAGTTCTTCAGGAAGTTCCTACTACAATGCCACGGCTTCAGGGAAGTTTTCCCTAACTGCAGCCTTTCTGGGACAGATTCCTCCATTATGTGATCCAGAGAGGTCTGTAGTTTTTCTTCGTGAACCTTTCTCAACTGCAATTTTTCTTTTTCTTTCTTTCTTTTCTTTTCTTTTTCTTTCTTTTTTTTTTTGGAAGTAGAGTCTCACTCTGTTGCCCAGGCTGGAGTGCAATGGTGCAATCTAAGCTCACTGCAACCTCTGCCTCCCAGGTTCAAGCAATTCTCCTACCTTAGCCTCCCGAGTAGCTGGGATTACAGGCATGTACCACCATGCCTGGCTAATTTTTACATATTTAGTGGAGACGGGGTTTCACCATGTTGGCCAGGGTGGTCTTGAACAACTGACGTCAGGTGATCTGCCCACCTCAATCTCCCAAAGTGCTGGGATTACAGGTGCGAGCCACTGCACCTGGCCTTCAACTGCAATTTTATCACTGCTTCTGTGATTACTTGATTAACATGTCTCTCCTTCTGGATCATGAAAAACTAGCTTATTCTCCTGGGAAGTCCCCAGGGCCAAATGCATGCCCTGTGTGTGGAAGGTGTGCCATGCAATCTGTAGGATAACTGGCCAAGTGTCAGGTGCCTGCATGGGAAAGTGGTGTGTTCTGAACTTGGGAGCTAAAATAGAGAAGGCAGATGAGCAACAGGAACCACGGAAATAATGGCTTGGAGGTTGGACATCCCAAAAAGAAATATTAGGAAATCAGAGAGGAGTCTATAGTCTTAGAGGTATGGAGCAGGAGAGGAGGAAGGTTGAAGCAGAAAGTGTCCTGAAATCACGTGGAAAGTAGAAAATGTACCAGATGAACTGGGATATCTGGTTATGGAGATTATTGAAGGTGCTGCCTCCTGGCTTCTTTGTGCTGCTTATACTAAAATGTGAGAGAAGGGACGTAAGTCAAAAGAAAAATTGTTAAATAGGAACCAGACCCAGCTTCTCCAGATGTCATATGACGCTAAAACTAATACATGGCTTCTAGGCAAAGAGCAAATGCAGCCTCAAGCCAGGAAGAGGGCCTAAAAATGAAGCCAAGGGTGTGGATATGACATCACGGCTATAAAATCTTCAAAGAGAACAAAGGAACACCTCGGAATATTTTGTTAAACAGTAGGATTTCTAAGACACTCACAGTTGTCCTTGACAGAAGTCTCAGCAGAACCCCAAGAGAGAGACAAGCTTTTCTCAAAGAGATGTGTGGGTTTGACAGTTGTCTAAAGGTATGAACCTCAGTGAGTTCTACAGAAGACATGCAACATTTTTAAAAGGATTGTATTAGCAAAACAATGTAGACTTGCACTGAAAGGGTCAGCGACAATATAAAATGAAGAGACCTCATTGGCAACAAAAGCCAAAATAGACAAATGGGACCTAATTAAACTCCACAGCTTCTGCAAAGCGAAAGAAACAATCATTAGAGTGAATCAGCAACCAACAGAATGGGAAAAAATTTTTGCCATCTACCCATCAGACAAAGGGCTAATATCCAGAATCTGTAAAGATCTAAAACAGATTTACAAGAAAAAAACAAACAAGCCCATTCAAAAGTGAGTGAAGGATATGAACAGACACTTTACAAAAGAAGACATATATAAGTCCAACAAACATATGAAAAAATGCTCATCACCACCGGTCATTAGAGAAATGCAGATCAAAACTACATTGAGATACTATCTCACGCCAGTTAGAATGGTGATCATTAAAAAATCTGGAGACAACAGATGCTGGAGAGGATGTGGAGAAATAGGAACACTCTTACACTGTTGGTGGGAGTGTAAATTAGTTCAACCATTGTGGAAGACAGTGTGGCGATTCCTCAAGGACCTAGACATAGAAACTCCATTTGACCCAGGAATCCCATTACTGGGTATATATCCAAGGGATTATAAATTGTTCTATTATAAGGACACATGCAAACGAATGTTCATTGCAGCACTGTTTACAATAGTAAAGGCTTGGAACCAACCCAAATGCCCATTGATGATAGATGGACAGGGAAAATGTGGCACATATACACCACGGAATACTATGCAACCATCAAAAACAATGAGTTCATGTCCTTCGTAGGGACTTGGATGAACCTGGAAACCACCATTCTCAGCAAACTGACACAAGAACAGAAAATCAAACACCGCATGTTCTCATTCATAGATGGGTGTTGAACAAAGAGAACACGTGGACACAGGGAGGGGAGCATCACACACTGGGGTCTGATGTGGGGAACTAGGGGAGGGACAGTGGGGGGTGGGGAGTTGGGGAGAGATAGCATGAGGAGAAATGCCAGATACAGGTGATGGGGAGGAAGGCAGCAAACCACATTGCCATGTATGTACCTATGCAACAATCATGTATGTTCTTCACATGTACCCCAAAACCTAAAACTCAACAAAATATATATTTTAAAAAATGAAGAGATCTCTAGACTCCCCCAAATTCTGGGAGGAAGAAAGCTGAGAAACTGCACAGATATGAACCTGGGCTGCATTTCTTGGAAAAGAAGGGATAACTTGGGGAACAGAAAAAAGAACCCAAAAGGTGAAGCCAAGAGCATGGAGAATCATTCTGGGGCCAGAGTCAGAATCAAGGAACTTCTAGCATCTGCCCAGGAGGATTTCAGAATTGCTGTGGACTAGTGACCTACACGCTGCCCATCCTTGTCCCCTTTGGAGAGGAATGTCTATGGTGGTTATCCTACGCCTGTCCCACCAGTTTATGTCAGGTGGGTGCAGGGGGAAAGTGCAGTTAATTTGTCTCTGCAATTCCTAACTCTAGATTGAGAGCAACTGTATAGTCAAGGAGCTACACTTGAAATAATACCCCAGGTGCCTCATCCACATCGAGGCCTGATTTAGATGCAGAGATTCTGAACATTGAGCTGATTCTGTGGTGGGATGAGGTTTTGAGGGATTATTTGGAGGGTGAATGTATTTTGCATGTGGAAGGGCAGTGAGTGGACTATGGTCATTTTAAAACTCTTTGATACTACTCTTCCATTCAAGGAGTGGCGCTTAATTCCCCTGCCCTTTAGTATAGGCTGAACATCATGACTTCTTTTTAATAAATGAAAGATGGTGGAAGTAACTGTGTGATTTCTGAATCCATCCTTTCATAGGCCAGATAGAGAAGCTGATGCTTCAGGTCAGAGAGTTGCAGAAGCCAGCTTATCCCTATCCCAGGACTATATGATACACTCTGAATGAGTCCCACTGAAACCCTCCTTTGCCAGTTCAGTTCACTGTGCTGGGAATGGCCTGCCTGTGCTCCAGGGATGGGCTTGTGCATCATCTCCTTTGGGAAGCCTGACCCCCGCCTTCTTCTTGGGAATTCCCTCACTCACAGCACAGACCACACTCTAATGTAACTGTCTATATGTGTGTCTGTCTCTTTTTCAACTGCAACACCTCTGAGGGCAGGGACAGGGTCTGTTTCTTCTGTGTATCCCACAGCCCTGCATGGGCCCTGATGCAGGAGAGGCACCTGCAGTGAGATTGAATGGACACGCTGTGCAAAGAGAGCCTCTGTCTGGGCGTTCCACAGGGCCCTGGTAGCTGAGTCCTCCCAGGGAAAGCGGTGTGCACTTACACAGCCCAAGGCTGGGTAGAACAAGGGGGCTACTGCTCTAATCCAGAGGCAGGTTAGAAGGCAAACCTGGCTCAGGACTGTGTGAAAGGGGGATGGGATAGACATGGGTTCTCTTCTGTTGTATAAGGATGATTCAGCTTGTTTTTGGGGAATCAGTAACCGGGACTGTGTGTATGCTGCAAAGGAAACATTAACTTGAAGGTCATAGCCTGTGGGAAATCAAAGAAGGTAGGCCAAGTGACCTGGGCTTTTTTTTTTTTTTTTTTTTTTTTTTTAATTTGGAACCAGTGTTTCCCTTTGTTTATCTCCTGAGATGCCTCATTCAGATGTTTCTACCCTGCCTTGTGAGTTACGATGTCACCTGATCCCCACCCCTTAGAATCTCTCCCCAGTAGGAACGTAGAATTCAAAATGGTTTTCTCCATATTTCCCCTAAAGGACCAGTGTGAGATTTTTCATATACAGGTGAAGGTAGGGATGAGCCTTAACACAGCTCTATGCCACGCACCCGAGTTCACCTGAGGACCTGCAAGCATAGACAGAATGTTTCTGGGCCACAGAGCTCACAGCCCTGCTCCTGCCAGGACCTCTCCAACCCCACACCAAATCTGACCTGGGGGTTTTGCATGTTTACATCCCCATGCTTGGACAGCACCTGGCTGGCACATGGCCCCCAGAAACTCACTGCAGAGGAACAAATGAGAAAAACGGAGGCAGGGGCAGTGTCTCTCCTCCAGGTGTTCACACCCCGATGGGGGAGAGGAATGTGCAGGCAGCAGGAATCAAAGGTGGGAAGGGATGTGAACCATCACAGAGGGGAGACATAAAGAAAGGGGGTCTGGGTGCTTCAGGCTTCTCCTGGGAGATACCCAGTAAGACTGTGATGAATTTAACCAGCAAAAAATGAGAAAGATGTTCCAGTTGGAGAGAATGTAAGACTACTGCATGGGTGCATGGAGGTGGGGACCTGGGTTGTTTTTTGAGGAAGCAGGAGAAAGCACTGCAGCTACAGGAAAGCAGCTGGCAAAGTCAGGGGTCAGGAGGCCACAACATGGGGCGCAGACTGTGGGTTCCAACCTGTAGTCCAGTGGTAACCAGACGTTCTGATTTCATAGATCAGGACAATTTCCACATCATGTCAGTAATTAACATGAGCCTCATTTTATTATTTTGCAAAGTAAAAACATCTTTAAAAAAATCAATATCCTGGAATACTATTCAGCCTTAAAAAGGAGAAAGATTCTGACGCACACTACAACATGGAAGAATCTCAAGTACATTATGCTAACTGAATTATTAACCCTGTCACAAAAGGACAAATGGTTCTGCTTCTTTGAGGTCCCTAAAGTAGTCATGTTCATAAAGACAGAAAGTAGGATGGGGTGTTGTCAGGGGCCATGAGGAAGGGAGAATGGGGAATTTGTGTTTAATGGAGACAGGGTTTCAGTTGAAAAAGTTCTGGAGATGAATGGCAGTGATGGTTGCATAATAATGTGAATGTTCTTAAAACCACAGAACTGTGCACTGAAGAATAGTTCAAATGGTAAGTTTTGGGTTATGTTTATTTTACCACAATTAAAAATAATAACTTAAAAAAACGGTTTCCACCAGCCATCACCATAATTGCGTTGGAAAAGCCCACGTAGCATCAGAAAGCTGAAAGGAGCAACTGGGCCTTGGAAGTTCTATCCCCACTGGCTCTGGGCCTGGGCTGGCCTCTGAGTGTGAGCAAATCATCCACCCAGGAACCAGTGTAGGCCAGGGCCTGGCATGTGCAAGACAGGTGAGCAGAACGTGGCACTGATTGGGGAGCGCTGGATGGTGCCATGTCCCAGGGCCAGTGACAGCAGAGCCCTGACCCTGACCCTGAGCCTGAGCCTGAGCCTGGAAGCTTGGGCTGTGGAGCACTTCATGGAACCCAGAGGAGTGCAGAGTGTAGGGGCTGCTTGGGAGATGCGGCAACTGTGATCATAACAGGGAGCAGGGAAGACCTGGCTCCCTCCCTCCCCTCATATCCTTCCAGGATCCTCCAGTGGCTAAGTCTCTGCAAGTCAGAGGCAGAGAGGCCTGAGGCTGCAGCCCTCCCAGGTCAGACTCCAAGGACCAGGCCCTAGGAAGGGTGGGGAGTAGACTAGAGGGACCCGCAGATGAGTGGTGCTGTCCAGTCAGCAGAGAGCCCACCTCATGTTGCCTAGTGGAGGGAGCTCCTTGTGAAGTAGCTGCAAGAGCACTGGAAATGCTGCAGGGCAAAAAGAAGTGGTGAGGCAGGCGTCTGGAGATCAGCAGTGGCAGGAGCCACCATCACCCGAGGCTGCACAGATGTGGGGAGGGCAAAGTCCCTGTGGCACTCTGAATTTGGAGCCAACCAGGAATGGGCACCCAGGACTGCCTAGGGGAGCAGGAATCAAGGAGAGGCTGCTGCCATTCATTCCTGAAGATGCTTCCTGGAGTAGAGAGACACAGAGGGGGGTGGGGGCGGGTGCGACACCCTAGCTTCTCCCTGTGGTTCACTCTTCCTGTCTCCCACAAGGGATTCCCACGGTCCAGTGAACTGGGAGCCACATGCTAGGTGAGGAAACCTGAGAAACGTGGTCTGGTCTACTGGGCCAGGCACGTCTGTCACAGGGCAGAGCGGGGAGGACAAGGACCAAAGTTTTGGGCAACCAGGCATACCACTGACATGGGAGGCCAAGGTGGGGAACAACATGTGTGCAGCAAGCCTGGCAGCACCGAAGCCCTCAGCAGCTTCAGTCGAAACTGTGTCCAGAGTGATGGGGCAGGGCTGGCGTAGAGGATGAGATGTGAGCATGTGGTGAAGACACAGGACACACACTGTGAAGTGTTTGGCTGGGAAGGGGAAGGTAACAAGAGAAGGTCATGGTGGGAAGGGGAAAGACTGTAACGAAAGAGACTTAAGAGTGTAAAAAGCCATTGAGAATGACTCAGCTAAGGAGGAAAAATTGAATGTACAAGAAAAAAAGTGGAGAATCAGTAGTGTCTGTGGTTCCTGAAAGTGGGGGAAGGGAAGACGTCCAAAAGCAGATTCCGGGGTGGCTTGAATGGCATCATAACCAGAAGAAAAGACGGGAGGGTGGGAGGATGGACAGGTGGGTGGCTAGATGGAAGGTGGGTCTTCTTTACCCATGGTCCATGTTGGTACAAAATCCCCCCTTGTGGCTTTCCTTCTCTCTCTAAAGAGTGGGGTAAGGTCATCTCCTGAGGTGGGATGCAGGAGAGGGAAGCTCGAGCAGTCCTTGTGGAGTTGGGGAACAGGAGAGTGATGGAAGGAGCCTGGGCAGTGTTGAAGGCTCACCTCAGTTTACAATGGGGCATGTTTCAGATCCCAGAAGCATCGGACTACTCAAGAAGCAGCCACGGAGGAAAAAGAAATCCATCTCTGAGTTAAACCAAGACTGACCCAGATGGTTTCAGTGAAAATCAAAGGGTGGTTGTGGGCTGCAGATTCTGAGCTGGACGAGAAAAATGACGGTGAATTGAGAGAAACTATGCAGGGTCCTTCAAGGCCAATGAGTGGGTTGTGCTGGAGCAGCTGGACCAGAGACAGAACAAGTGGACAGAGAACAGAAGGTGGAGGCGGGGAGTCTGAACGAGAGTTTCAGGAAGCAGCACAGTCCCAGGTGACGACAGCTCTGTCAAAAAGGAAAAACCTTGAGCAAAATTTAAACTTGTCAGAGTTTATTTGAGAAAAAAAAATAGATTTGTGAATTGGGCAGCCCTCAGAACCAGAACAGGTTCAAAGAGCTCCTGACTGCTACACAATCAGGCTACACTTATGGACAGAAAATAGAAGTGAAAGAACAACTTAATTGGTTACAACTCAGCATTATATCTCACTTGGAGCAGCTGGTTGCCTGTAACTGAAACTCAGATATTTGTGACATGAGTATACACTTGATCCTTGGACAACACAGGTTGGACCTGTGTGGGTCCATGTATGTGGGATTTTTAAAATAAATACAGTCAGACATCCATGTTGGCAGTTTCTGCATCTACAACCAAATACAAATCAAAAATACAGTATTTGTGGGATGTGAACCCTGTGTATGGTTTTCCAACTTTTCGTTTTCGTATTCATGGGTTTCTAAGAGCCAATTGCAGGACTTCAGTATGCATGGGTTTTGGTATCCACAGGTGGTCCTGGAACCAACGCCCTGCAGATACCTAGAGACCACTGTGCTCCTAAGTTAATTAGTTACATTTATCATGAATCACTCTATACTGGCTTGGTTTGTTGGGCCCCATATAAGAGTCTTGTCCAAATCAGTAGCCTCTTGCAAATTTTATTTAACAACCCCTTCCTTTTGGTCAAGATCTCACCTAGGTAAGAATGTAAATAAAACTTAGAGCATCAGTGCTACTCTCAGTTACCATCATTTTAGATATTCAGTCTCAACATGTCATTTATTCATAGGTTACGATATCCTCATGATCATACATTTGAGAATTCTGTCATTCCAATAAAAATGATACCATTTAATGCTTAACAGATGGCTGCATGCAAACATTTAAAAAATTTTGAAAGGATAGAGTGCACCAGAAAGACTGCTATTATGACTATTGGGAGCATAATACCAAGAGTTTAAAGTGTGCCCCTTACCCAGGGTCCCCATGAAACAAATCGACTAAAATTGAATAGATCAATCAATAAGTCAAATGAAGAGTGCACCTGTTTTAACCAACTAGCCAGTTTGTTGTTTTATGACTGTGTCTCTACAATACCCGATGTATTTATTTGTGTGCAACAAAAATTATCAACACTGACTCCTCCTTGCTCAGCTAATAAGCAATCTCACATCCCATGACTGGGCCAAAGTCCAGCTCTATAAAAGAGGGCACAAATACAATTTAAATAGGCAGTTGCCTTATGGATGTTGCTAGTTAACCACCAAGTGAACTAATGGATCCCTTAGATCATGTAAAGTTCTGGGGTTGCAGAAAAGATCCAACATTTTGTACTTGTTGTAAAGTTCTAACTACAGCATTATCCTTCCAAGTAAAATGTAGGCATAAACAAGGAAAAATCAACAGGGAAAGAGTCTCATTAGGAGAAGAGTTTAGTTGCCGTGTACTCAAAAAACCTTTCATATCTAATATGTCATCTGCTTCCAGGAAAATTTCCCCCTGGTCAGCTTTACCTAAAGTCTACAACCAATGTGCAGTTCCAGGAATCTTGAGGGGCCCTTTGAGTTGTGAGATGTGGACCCAACCAGGGTTCAAGGCCCTAAAGCTTGACTGCAGTATGAGTAGTGAGAAGACCTTGCTATGGTGCCTACCAACAGGGTTCCAGGCACTCTTTCTCTGATGTCATTTCCAGAAGACCTTGTCTTCAGGTTCTAAACTATGAAGGACTTGATTGTTCTCTGTTGGTGGATCATGGAAAGTTTCTTTTATTTGGTGAAAATATACTTTGGGGGGAGTCAAGATGGCCGAATAGACACAACTCTAGTGTACAACACTCAGTGAGAGAGATGCAGAAATCCAGAGATCTCCTAGCTCCAACCGAGGTACCAGGTCCTTTTCAATGGGTCTGGTCTGATGGTGAGCAAAGCCCAGACAAGGCAGACCAAGGTGGGGAGGGGTGCTGCTTTACCCACAAAGTGCATCTGATTGGTAAGTCAGAGGCTCCCCCTCTGGTGCTCTGGTCCAGATACAGCACTTCCCCCAAAGCCTCAGCAATACACAGAATAGGGGATCTTTGCCAGTCAAGCACCAGGAATTATAAGCTCAGAGTTGAATAATAATCCAGGATGGTGTCCCAGATTGGCGCACAGATCTAAGCAAATGCATAAGACCATAAGCCAGCCAGGAGAGTCGGCAGACTGAGCTATCAACCCCTCCCCCTGTCCGGAGGGAGAGGGAGCTGAAAGCGGTCAGACAGATGGAGCAGTGGGGTGGGCCTCTCCCACATGACCAGAGAGAGGGAGCTGAAAGAGGGGGACAAGTGGTGTGGCTGGGTGGGTCTCTACCCTCCCCCACAAACCCCAGAGGGCTGAAGTACTAACTCTAGTGGGTTATGCAGCCAGTGCCACAGTCTGAGCTGAATCCTCAATGATCCAGCCCTATGGAGGAAAGACACAACTCACCATTAAAGGGGTGGGACTGGGCTTCATGTTTTAACAAAAAACGCAGGAAGCCTACGTAGCAATGGGAAGGTGATCTTGACCACCCAGGAGCGCCTCCAAGTCAGTGGAAGAGGTGGGCCTAATCTCCCAGTATAAACAAAAAAGACACAGAAAGCTTACCTAGCAACCTGAAAGAGTCCCTAAAAACCCAATAGTGCCTCAGCAGAAAGACAAGCAACCTCATCAAGTAGCTCCCTGAGATCACAGCCAGATAAATCCAAGAAGATGGGGAAAAAACAGCACAAAAAAGATGAAACCATCAAAGACCAGAACACCTCTTCTCCTTCAAGGGATTACAACTCTTCTACAACATGGGAACACAACATGACCGAGAAAGAGTGAGATGAATTGACAGAAACAGGCTTCAGAAGGTGGATAATAACAAACTTTTCTGAGCTAAAAGAACATGTTCTAACCCAATGCAAAGAAACCAAAAACCTTGAAAAAAGGTTAGATGAAATGCTAAATAGAATAACCAGCTTAGAGAAGAACATAAACAACTTGATGGAGTTGAAAAACACAGCACAAGAACTATGCGAAGCAAACACAAGTTTTAATAGCTGTATCGGTCAAGCAGAAGAAAGGATATCAGAGATTGAAGATCAACTCAATGAAATAAAAAGAGAAGGCAAGACAAGAGAAAAAAGAGTGAAAGGGAATCAACAAACCCTCCAAGAAATACAGGATTATGTGAAAAGGCCTAATCTATGCTTGATTGGTGTACCTGAATATGATGGGGAGAATGAATCCAAGTTGGGAAACATGCTCCAGGATATTATCCAGGAGAACTTCCCAAGCCTAGCAAGGTAGTCCAACATTCAAATCCAAGAAATACAGAGAACTCCACAAAGATATTCCTCAAGAAGAGCAACCCCAAGGCACATAATCGTCAGATTCACCAGGCTTGAAATGAAGGAAAAAATGCTAAGGGCAGCCAGAGAGAAAGGTCAAGTCACCCACAGAGGGAAGCCAATCAGGTTCACAGTGGACCTCTGAGCAGAAACCCTACAAGCCAGAAGAGAGTGGGGTCCAATATTCAACATCCTTAAAGAAAACAACTTTCAACCCAGAATGTCATGTCCAGCCAAACTACGTTTCATAAGTGAAGGAAAAATAAAACACTTTATGGACATGCAATTACTGAGAGATTTCTCACCACGAGACCTGCTCTACAAGAACTCCTAAAAGAAACACTAAGCACAGAAAGGAACAAGTACCAGTCACTGCAAAAGCACACCAAATGGCAAAGACCAAAAATGCAATGAAGAAAATGAGTCAACTAATGGGCAAGAAAACCAGCCAGTAACAAAATGGCAGGATCAAATTCACACATAACAATACTAACATTGAATGTAAATGGCCTAAACGTCCCAATCAAAAGACTCAGACTGGCAAACCGGATAAAAAGTCAAGACCCATTGGTGTGCTATATTCAGAAAACCTGTCTCACATACAAAGACACACGTATACTCAAAATAAAGGGATGGAAGAAGATTTGCCAAGCAAATGGAAAACAAACAAACAAACAAAAAGCAGGGGTTGCAATCCTAGTCTCTGATAAAATGGACTTCAAGCCAACAAAGATCAAAAGAGACAAAGAAGGGCATTACATAATGGTAAAACGATCAATCCAACAAGAAAAGCTAACTATTCTAAATATATACATACCCAACATGGGAGCACCCAGATACATAAAGCGAGTGCGAGTTATTAATGACTTAAAACGAGATTAAGACTCCCCCACAATAATAGTGGCAGACTTCAACACTTCACTGTCAATATTAGACAGATCAATGAGGCAGAAAATTAACAAGGACACCCAGGACTTGAATGCAGAGCTGGACCAAGTGGACCTAATAGACATATACAAAAATTTCAACCCCAAATCCATTGAACATACATTTTTCTCAGCACCACATTGCACTTACTCTAAAATTGACTACATCATTGAAAGCAAATGACTCTTCAGCAAATACAAAAGAACAGAAATCATAACAAACAGTCTATCTGACCACAGCACAATCAGACTAGAACTCAGGATTAAAAAACACACTCAAACCCACATAACCACTTGGAAACTGAACAACTTGCTTCTGAGTGTTGACTGGATAAACAATGAAATGAAGGCAGAAATAAAGACGTTCTTCGAAACCAATAAGAATGAAGACACAACTTACCAGAATCTCTAGGACACCTTTAAAGCAGTGTAGAGAGGGAATTTTACTGCAATAAATGCCCACATGAGAAGCAAGGAATGATCTAAAATTGACACCCTATCCTCAAAATTGAAAGAGCTAGAGGAGGAAAATCAAACAAACTCAAAAGCTAGCAGAAGACAAGAAATAACTAAGATCAGAGCTGAACTGAAGGAGATAGAGAAAAAAAAAACACCTTCAAAAAATCAATAAATCCAGGAGTTGGTTTTTTGAAAAGATCAACAAAATAGACTGCAAGCCAGACTAATAAAAAAGAAAAGGGAGAAGAATCAAATAGATTCAATAAAAAACAATAAAGGGGATATTGCCACTGATCTTACAGAAATACAAACTACCATCAGAGATTACTACAAACAGCTCTATGCACGTAATCCAGTAAACCAGGAAGAAATGGATAAATTCCTGGACACTTGTACTCTATCAAGACTAAACTAGGAGGAAGCTGAAACCCTGAATGGATCAACAACAAGAGCTGCAGTTGAGGCATTAATCAACAGCCTACCAACTAAAAAAAGTCCAGGCCCAGACAGGTTCACAGCTGAATTCTACCAGACATACAAAGAGGAGCTGGTTCCATTCTTTCTGAAACTATTCCAAACAACACAAAAAGAAGGAATCTTCCCTAACTCATTTTGTGAGACCAACATTATCCTGACACCAAAACCAGGCAGAGACTCAACTGAAAAAGAAAACTTCAGGGCAATATCCATGATGAACATCAATTCAAAGATCTTCGATAAAATACTGGCAAACAGAATGCAACAGCACATCAACAAATTTATTCATCACAGTCAAGCAGGCTTCATCCCAGGGATGCAAGGCTGGTTCAACATATGCAAATCCATAAATGTAATCCATCATATAAACGGAATCAAAGAAAAAAACTACAATTATCTCAATAGATGCAGAGAAGGTCTTCGACAAAATTCAACAGCCCTTCATGCTAAAAACACCCAACAAACTAGGTATCAGTAGAACGTATCATAAAATGATAAAAGCTATTTATGACAAACCTGCAGCCAATATCATACTGAACAGGCAAAAGCTGGAAGAATTCCCTTTGAAATCAGGCACTAGACAAGGATAACTTCTCTCGCCACTCCTATTCAATATAGTATTGGAAGTTCTAGTCAGAGCAATCAGGCAAGAAAAAGAAATAAAGTGTATTCAATTAGGAAAGGAGAAAGTCAAACTGTCTCTATTTGCAGATGACACGATTATATATTTAGAAGACCCCATTGTCTCAACCCAAAATCTTCTCAAACTGATAAGCAACTTCAACAAAGTCTCAGGATACAAAATCAATGTGCAGAAATCACAAGCATTCCTATACACCAAAAACAGACAAACAGAGAGACAAATCAAGAGTGAACTCCCATTCACAATTGCTACAAAGAGAATAAAATACCTAGGAATACAACTAACAAAGGATATAAGGACCTCTTCAAGGAGAATTACAAACCACTGCTCAATGAAATAAGAGAGGACACAAACAGATGGAGAAACATTCCATGCTCATGGTTAGGAAGAATCATTATCATGAAAATGGCCATACTGCTCAAAGTAATTTATAGATTCAGTGCTATCCCCATCAAGCTACCAGTGACCTTCTTCACAGAACTGGAAAAAAACATTTTAAACTTCATATGGAATCATAAGAGAGCCCACATAGCCAAGACAATCCTAAGCAAAAAGAACAAAGCTGGGGCATCACATTGCCAGACTTCAAACTATCCTACAAGGCTATAGTAATCAAAACAGCATGGTACTGGTACCAAAACAGAGACATAGACCTATGGAACAGAACAGAGCCCTCAGAAGCAACAGCACATATCTACAACAATCTGATCTTTGACAAGCCTGACAAAAATAAGCAATGGGGAAAGGACCCCATGTTTAATAAATGGTGTTGGGAAAACTGGCTAGCCATGTGCAGAAAGCAGAAACTGGACCCCTTCCTGTCACCTTACACTAAAATTAGCTCCAGATGGATTAAAGATTTAAACATAGAACCTAACACCATGAAAATACTACAAGAAAATGTAGGCAAAACCATCCAGGACATAAGCATAGGCAAGGACTTCATGACTAAAACACCAAAAGCAATGGCAAAAAAAGCCAAGATAGACCAATGGGATCTAATTAAAATTCAGAGCTTCTATATACCAAAAGAAACTATCATTAGAGTGAACCAGCAATCAACAGAATGGGAAAACATTTTTGGAGTCTACCCATCTGACAAAGGGCTAATATCCAGAATCTACAAAGAACTAAAAAAGATATACAAGAAAAAAACAACCCCATTCAAAAGTGGGTAAAGGATATGAACAGACACTTTTCAAAAGAAGACATACATGAGTCCAACAAACATATGAAAAAATGATCATCATCACTGGTCATTAGAGAAATGCAAAGCAAAACCACATTGAGATACCATCTCATGCCAGTTAGAATGGCGATCATTAAAAAATCTGTAGAAGGTGAGGGGACAGAAGGCAGCAAACCACACTGCCATGTGTGTACCTATGCAACAATCTTGCATGTTCTTCACATGTACCCCAAAACCTAAAATGCAATAAAAAAATATCTGTAGACAACAGATGCTGGAGAGGATGTGGAGAAATAGGAACACTCTTACACTGTTGGTGGGAGTGTAAATTAGTTTAACCATTGTGGAAGACAGTGTGGCAATTTCTCAAGGATCTAGAAATAGAAATTCCATTTGACCCAGCAATCCCACTACTGGGTATATACCCAAAGAACTATAAATCATTCTACTATAAAGACACATGCACACGTATGTTCATTGCAGCCCTGTTTACAATAGCAAAAACCTGGAACCAACCCAAATGCCCATCAATAATAGACTGGACAAAGAAAATATGGCACACATACATCATGGAATACTATGCAGTCATAAAAAACAATGAGTTCATGTCCTTTGTAGGGACTTGGATGAATCTGGAAACCATCAGTCTCAGCAAACTGACACAAGAAAACCAAATACCGCATGTTTTCACTCGTAGGTGGGTGTTGAACAATGAGAACACGTGGACTCAGGGAGAGGAGCATCACACACTGGGGGCAGTTGGGGGTGGGTAGGGGAGGGACAGTGGGGAGTGGGAAGGGTGGGGAGGGATAACATGGGGAGAAATGCCAGATATAGTATGCATCTATGCAACAACCCTGCATGACCTGCATATGTACATGAGAACCTAAAGTAAAATTAAAAAAATATATGTATATACTTTGGCATAACACATGAAAGCCTTATAGTATTTAGTTATATCAGAATTGATGAGAGTGGGAAATACATAAGATTCTGTTATTAAGGGCATAGGCTTCCAATAAATATCACATAAAAGTTCAGTCTTAGGCCGGGCGCGGTGGCTCAAGCCTGTAATCCCAGCACTTTGGGAGGCCAAGGCGGGTGGATCATGAGGTCGAGAGATCGAGACCATCCTGGTCAACATGGTGAAACCCTGTCTCTACTAAAAATACAAAAAACTAGCTGGGCATGGTGGCGCGTGCCTGTAATCCCAGCTACTCAGGAGGCTGAGGCAGGAGAATTGCCTGAGCCCAGGAGGCGGAGGTTGCGGTGAGCCGAGATCGCGCCATTGCACTCCAGCCTGGGCAACAAGAGCGAAACTCCGTCTCAAAAAAAAAAAAAAAAAAAGTTCAGTCTATGTTTTCTGCTGGGAGGGAATCTGATTGCCCACAAAGCCAATGGTAGTACCTTTGGCCAAGGCAATACAATTGATTCAGTCATCAATTTCAAAATTTGTTCTTGCAACCGTTCTAGAAGATTGAGGGTGATGGGGATAATGATAGTGTCTTTGTGTTTGCAATACCTTGTTCAGCTGCTTTAGAGTTTGTCCAGTAACATAGATTCCTCTGTTGCTGGAGATCCCTCTCCAGGTACACCACAGAAAGGAGACACATTTCTAGTAACATATTAACAACTGTCCTAGCATCAGCTTTCTTATATGGGAAAGCTTCTATCTGACCAGAAAACATGCAAACTATTGCAATAATACGCTGATATCCCCTCAAGGGTGGAAACTGAATGAAGCTCATCTGTAAATATTCAAATGTTTCATTATATGGTAGAAATACACTACCTGAAGTTTTCATTGTCTTTCCAGGATTATGGATTTGACAAAACAAACGTTGGCTATAAATCCTTTTAGCAATTTTAAAGCAATCGCCCCACCAATATTTTTCATAATTTGGATCACTATAATGAGCTGTGGCGCACAGAGCCCTTAAGATATAAGCTTCAAGGACTCAGAGAGGACCAAGTGGCTATCCAGGTCTTCCATGAGTCTACACTTCACACTGAATTTACATCTTTTCAGATACCAGTTTTGTTTTTCCAAATCGGTGCACTGCACTCTTCATTAAGTAAGTCATCATAGGGGAGCTGACTTGGATCAATCTTATGAAGTTTATTCAAATTACACATCCTAACAATTTCAGTACTGGCTGACTTAGTATGAACATCTGCCAGGACATTCCCTTGATACTTAGGTTTTTTAAGTAGGCTTTTTAATTTTAAATTTTTTAATAAAGGCACTTTGTGATGGTAACAGGATGGCAGAAAGGAATTAATATACTTGATGTTTATTTTTGATGAAAATCCCACTGGAAATGAGAGGCCCCCTTTGTTTCCATAACATGCTAGAATTATGAAGTACTTCTAAAGTATATTTGCTACCTAAAAATATCTACCAATTTATCTTTAACTGTGTGACAATCTCAGGTAAATGCAAAAAGCAATGCAGGTTAGGCTGATTTAAATTGGGGGAGAGATAGGCATGGGCTAAGATTTCATGATTAAGACACCAAAAGCAATTGCAACAAAAGCAAAAATTGACAAACAGAATCCAATTAAACTAAAAAGCTTCTGCACAGCAAAAGGAACTATAAGCAGAGTAAACAGGCAACCTACAGAATGGGAGAAAATATGTACAATCTATACATCTGACAAAGGCCTAACATCCATAATGTACAAGGAACTTTAACAAATTTATAAGAAAACAACCCCATTAAAAAATGGGAAAATGACATGAGCCAACACTTTTCAAAAGAAGACATACATGCGGCCAGCAATCATATGAAAAGAAAGCTCAACATCACTGATCATTAGAGAAATGCAACCCAAAACCACAATGAGATACCATCTCACACCAGTCAGAATGACTATTATTAAAAAGTCAAAAAATAACACATGTTGGTGAGGTTGTGGAGAAAAAGGAACTCATACACTGTTGGTGGGAGTGTAAATTAGTTCAACCATTGTGGAAGACAGTGTGGCAATTCTTCAAAGATCAAAAGACAAAGCTACCATTTGACCCAGCAATGCCATCACTGGGTATATACTCAAAGGAATACAAATTGTCCTATTATAAAGACACATGCATGCATATGTTCATTGCAGCACTATTCACAATAGCAAAGACATGGAATCAAGCCAAAGGCCCATCAATGATAGACTGTATTAAAAAAAAGTGGCACATATACACCATGGAATACTATGCAGCTATGACAAATAATGAGATCATGTCCTTTCCAGGGATATGGATGGAGCTGGAGGCCATCATCCCTAGCAAACTAATGCAGGAACAGAAAACTTTAATGTTCTCCCTTATAAGTGGAAACTAAATGATGAAAATACATGAACACACAGAGGGGAAGAACACACACTGGGGCCTATCAGAGCATTGGAAGTGGGAGGAGGATAAGGAAAAATAAATAAAGGATACTACGTTTATTACGTGGGTGATGAAATAATCTGTATATCAAACCCCCATGACACAAGTTTACCTATGTAACAAACCTGAACTTGTACCCCGGAACTTAAAACTTAAAAAAATGTAAGTTTCATAGGTTTACGTTTTCCATTTATAGTCTATGATCCATTTTAAATTAATTTTTGTATATTACTCATTTTTTTACATTGTGTACCCAGAGATATAAAGATGGGATCAATAGGCACTGAAGATTCCAAAAGGGAGGATCGAGGTGGTTACAGGTTAAAAAACTGCCTACTGGGTACTGTGTACACTATTTGGGTGATAGGATAAATAGAAGCCCAAACCTCAGCATCACGCAATATAGCCATGAAACAAAACTGTACATGTGTACCCTGAATTGAAATTTTAAAAAATGAATTTAAAATAAACAACTTTAAAAATAATTAATTTTTTAAGTTTTTGAGAATGAGGTTTTAATTTTTTGCTTATGGACATCTAGTTTCTCTGGCTCTATTTGTTGAAAAGGCTATCCTACTTCTATTGAATTGCTTTTGCAACTTTGCCAACAGTATAATTGTGTGTGTTGCTATTCTGTTCCATTATCTACATGCCACCTACCTATGTCTCAATACTACACTGTCTTGATTATTTTAACCATAGAAAAGGACTTAATATTGGGTACAGTAATTTATCCTACTTTATTCTATTTTACAAAATTGTTTTAGAATACTCTAGGGCCTGTGCCTTTCTATATAAATTTTGGAATAAGCTTATCAATGTCTACAAAATAAATACCTTGCTAAAATTGTGGTAAGAATTGTATTAAACCTAAAGATAAATTTTATGATGGTTGACATTTTTACTACGCTGAGTCTTCTGATCCATGAAGACACTGTGTCTTTCCATTTAATTAGGTCTTCCCTGATTTCTTTCATCAGTGTTTTATAATTTAAGTATTCAGAGCCTATGTGTTTTATTAAGTTCATACTTACATATTTCATTTATTTCAAAGTGACTGGAAATAGTTTGTGTTCATATATATATGCATATTATTGCACCTTTGTGCATGTACAGATCATACAGGATTGTATATCCTCAATGGGATTGCCCAGGTTGTCTTCCAGGTTTAAAATGATAAAACTTTTAGAAAAAAAAAAAAAAAAACAGAAAATTTTGGGGATCTAGAGCTGGGCAGAGACTTCTTAGACTTGACAGCAAAACATAATCCGTAAAAGAAAAATTGATGAATTGGTCCTCATCAAAATTAAAAGCATTTGCTATGTGAAGTCCCATAAAGAAGATGAAAAGACAAGCTACGGACTGGTAGAAAATATTTCTAAACAAACCTGCACATCTGCACATGTACCCCAGAACTTAAAGTATAATAAAAAAGGAAAATACTTCTAAACCATGTGTGCCAAAAAGAACTAGTATCTAGAATATATAAAGAACTCTTAAAACTCAACAGTTAAAAAATCAAACAATGTTATTAGAAATGGGGAAAAGACATGAAGAAATATTTTAGAACGAAGGAAATACAGATATCAACTATATGCATAAAAAGATGTTCCAACATCATTAGTAATCAGAAAATGCAAACTAAACCAACAATATCATTATAAATATCTACAAGAATGGCTAAAATAAAAAGTAGTGAAATAAATGTTGGTGATGATGTAGAAAACTGAGTCACTCATACTTTGCTGATGAGAATCTAAAATGGTACAGCCATAAAACAAAATGGAAACCTAATCCAATCTTTTTTTTACTTGTTTCAGGGACCTGCCGTAACACAAAAGAAAAAAAAAATAATGCACTCTAGTGCATTTGTTGTTTATTTGGAACGTTCCACTGTAAGTTGTCTTTAGTAACATTTTGCCATTTCTGTAAGACTTTGCTGCCCCCAAGCCTAATGCAGAAGTCAGAAGAAACTCAGTTTTTCATAAATTAAAGATCCCATTTTTATCTAAAATATTGGCTTCACTACCAGGTCCCCTTGATTAAGTTAGCCAGTGATTTTTTTTTTTTTCCACCTAAGCCCACAAGAAGAATGAAACAAAAGGGTGGAATACAAAAATCTCTGCAAAAAAAAATTTTTTTTTGAGATGGAGTCCCTTCTGTCACCAGACTCCAATGCAGTGGTGTGATCTCTGCTCATTGCAACCTCCATCTCCTGGGTTCAGGTGATTCCCCTGCCTCAGCCTCCCAAGTAGCTGGGACTACAGGCACGTGACACCATGCCCCGCTTTTTTTTTTTTTTTTTTTTTTTTTTTTTTTTTTTTTTTTTGTTATTTTAGTAGAGACAGCGTTTCACCACGTTGGCCAGGATGGTCTTGATCTCCTGACCTCATGATCTGCCTGCCTCAGCCTCCCAAAGTGCTGAGATTACAGGCATGAGTCACTGTGCCTAGCCTCCTGCAAATTTTTCAAAGCCAAATTGTACACCCTCTGCAACATTACTATTTACAACCAGTTCCTTTCTGACCCAGTCAGATGTAGGAGTCATCTAACAGGATCCAAGCCAGTTAATTCCCAGATCAAATCAATTTCTGGTCCCATTCCAGTTTCTGTCATGACTTCCAAACCCAGTTTGGATCAGAAATTTGCTAGAGGGAACTGAGAGATCAAAACACAAATCCATGGAGCTCTGAAATCCAAGAGAGAACTTACCCATGATCCCCAGCTGCTCTGAGAGATCAATGGACACAAATAGGTCTGGCAGGTACCTTGCCTGTTCACTCAGCACTCCTGGGGGTCGCTAAGAAGCTGTACTTTGGATCCCACTTCTGACGCCATCTGTTAAAAGGAAAACTTCAGCTGAATTAAATTTAAAGGAGTTTAATTGAGCAATGAATGATTCACAAATTGGGCAGCCCTCAGAATCACGGCAGATTCAGAGAGACTCCAGGGGTGTCTCATGGTCAGAACAAATTTACAGACAAAAAAAGGGAAGTGACATACAGAAATCAGAAATAGGGTACAGAAACAGCTGGGTTGGTTACAGCTCGGCGTTTGCCTTGTTTGAATGCAGTTTGAACACTAAGCAGTGTATGAATGGTTGAAGTACGGCTGCTGGGATTGGCCAGGACTCAGAAACTGTTACAGGTGCATAGTCCTAAGTTAGGTTTTCAATCTACCTGTTAAGTCAGGTTACAGTTCATCCACAAGGACTCAAACGTAGAAGTATAGAGTCCTTCTTAGGCCATATTTAGTTTGCTTTAACAGCTTATTAAAGTGGAGTTTGTGATAGATAATGTAGCCTCAATATCTACCAGCATGTTACAGGTTCCTTGCTTGTCTCAGCCTCTTTTTCTCAATGTTTATCGAAAGGCATTATGGGGAACAGCTAGCAGGAGGGTACCTCCTGCAGCCGGGCTGACTGTGATCTCATGAGCTCCCTCTAGTGGGCAGGCCATCCCCACCGAAAGAGGGAGGCTCCTTGGTGGACTGGGATGACTGGGCAGCCTCTCTCCCAGGGCCCTGGCTGTTTGCAATATAGGCAAACAGGGTTGCTTACTCTAGATTCTTTAGGCTGTGATTTAAAACAAGGACAAGGTGGTCCCTTTGGCTTTGGCCCCTGTAATTGTCGCAATTGAGGAGACATAAGCCTATTAACTTTTTGTGCTTTTTCTTATTCTAGAATCTTTTGAAAATGCTCAGCTAAAGCTACCGATTCAACCATGTCTGTCATTTCCCATCCGAGTTTATGCTTCTTAATGCAACTGCTAAATTCGGGACAATGTTCGTTTATAAATAAAGCAGTTAATGCCATTTTAGTCCCCAAAGGAAATTCTCCTTGCTGTCTTTTGAGTGCAGAATGTTTCACAAATACTGTTTCTAAACCAGCTTTGTAATATGAAACTGGTCTATCCCTTTTGCACCTGCAAGACTGTCTGACAGACCAATCCATTTTTTTTTTGTGGAGAAGCCTTAGGAACTGAATTTAAAAGGTTTTCAGTGTTCTTCCAGCTTGTTGTAGCAAGAAGGTTTTTTAGGGTCTTTAATATCTCCTTGGGTTCTCTCCATTCTGCTGCTTTCATCCATTTTTCTGCTTCCGCGGGTCCCAAAATCAAGTGAAAAGATTGATAAAAGTCAGAAGTTCCTGCATCATAAGCTCCTATGGGAATTCTAAATTCCTAGGTAAGCATTTGAGGATTTTCTCTCGCATGAAGCCTCTTAAGAAGGCTCCAAGTTCAGCTTCAGAGCACGGAGTAAAAGGGGTTACAGCAGGCAGGCCTGGGTGTTCAGAGGGTCTCACTTTGTAAGACAGTTGTCTAAGCTCTCCTTTTCCATTTTCCTCAAGATGGAGAGGTACTTGAGCAAAACGATCGGTAGACTCAGGGTATTGAAGCAACGGCAAAGAAACTGAGGAGCAGTCAGAGTTAATTCAATGAGTAGCGCATAGTCCTCCTTCCTCTCATCCTCAGTTTGCTGATTAAGCTTTTTATTTGTCTCCCGGGAAGACACTTTTAAAGTAGCCACTCTTTGTTTAATCTTTTACATGTTTCTGCATACCACTTTGAAACGTGTTCCATTGTTCTGGTGGGATGTTTTATCTTTCTAATTTTTCCCTGCAAATGATCAATTTTATCCAAATTAAAACTTCTCAGCCAAGCATGGTGGCTCATGACTCTGATCCCAGAACTTTTGGAGGCTGAAGGGGCTAGATCACTTGAGACCAAGAGTTTGAGACCAGCCTGGGCAACAGGGCAAAACCCCATCTCTACAAAAAATACAAAAATTAGCTGGGGTTGGTGGTGTGTGCCTATAATCTCAGCTACTTGCGAGGCTAAGGCAGGAGAATTGCTTGAGCCCAGGAGGCAGAGGCTGCAATGAGCCAAGATCGTGCCACTGCACTCCAGTTTGGGTGACAGTAGTAAACCCTGTCTCAACAAACAAACAAACAAACTTCCCCACTGTGGCTGCTGTAACTCTAAATTATTTTTGTAAGGTTCGCCCATTTCTCCCGAAAAGCCCTGGTTCTGGATCCATAGTTTATATACAAGAAATAGACTAGAGTCCCAGGAGGCAGGAATTCTAAGCTCCTTGCATCCCAATGAACCCATGATTCCCTATCTCCTAAGATCCCTACCCACCATACCCAATTCAGTTTCTTTTTGACCCAGCCAGAAACCTGAAACCTCTATAAGATCCAGCCCAGTTTCAAGATTTCTGAATCTCGTCTCGATCAAATTTCTCAAATAAGCTCAGAGAGCTCAGAATCCAAATGAGTGGAGCTCAGGGTCCAAGAGGGCTCGACCACCATCCTGAGTTCCAAGGGAGCAGTGGGCACAATGGGCCCTGCTGTGTGTCTTTGCTTGACCATCCCCTGCTCCTGGGAATCACTGTGCTCCTCTTTGAGTTCCTTCATGTTCACCAATCTGTTAAACAGGAAAAACCTCAGGCAAGCTTAAATTGATTATCAAGTTTACTTGAGGGGAAAAATCTTGCAAGCTGGGTAGCCCTCAGAACTAGAACAGGTTCAGAGAACTCCTGCCTGCCACATGGTCAGGCAGCATGTATGAACAGAAAACCAACATGGAGCAAAAAGAACAACTAGGCTGGCTACAGCTCAGTGTTTTGTCTCACTGGGGTTGACAGGCTGCCTGCTAAGATGTAAAGCTCAGGACTTAACTAACCAAAACTCAGCTATTTGTTGCCTTAGTATACTCTTAAGGGAATTAGTGACATTTAGCATGAGCAACTCCATATTGGCTTGGTCTGCTGGGTGCAGGAGAGGAGACTAATCCAAATCAATGGCCCCTACAAACATTACTCATGAGTTCTAAGGAGGGGTCCTGAAGTGGCTGTGGCCACTTAAGGGTCCACTTAAAGCTGAATATGGGAAGTGCACACATTCTTATATTTTCCATTCTCCACAGCTGGTGTTTGCTTATTCCTGGGGTGGCCACCACCCTTTGTAATTGCTGTAGCTTTTTGGCTTTATTTTTCAAATTATGTTATTAAAAATTAAGTATGCAGTCTTTGACCCAGCCATTCCACTTCTGGGTATTTTACCCAAGAGAAATAAAGATATACATGCACACAAAGACTGGGTAGCATGTTCACAGCAACCTATTCACCATACCTGAACACAACTCAAATGCCACCAATAGGAGAATGAATTTAAAAATTAAAACTTTTATACAGTAGAATATTTATTAATAAAAGGAAGAAATACATGCAGCAATATTATGCTAAGTTACAGAAGCCAGGCTCAAAATAGTACATGCTGTATGATTTTTTCTATAGGATATTTGAGATCAGATAAAACTAACACATGGTAATAAAAGTCAGCACAGTCATTGAGAGAGGGTGGGGGTTGACTGGAAGGCAATCCCAGGAGACTTCTTGGCAGGATGAAATGTTCTCTAGCTTGTTTGAGATTGTGGCTATACAGCGTGGGAAGTAAAAGTTCCTATTCAAAGTTTCCTTTCTTGCTAAAAAATAAATCATAAATTTGCTAATAACTCTTTGTTAAGTCCTAGCCTATGTAGCTGTTAAACATGCCATGCTTACAGGCACATAGTATGTTCTATGTCTTTGTACTTTAACCAAGATATCTGTGCTGGATGTGCTCACAGGCATGTCCCAGCTAGCAGCATTTTTACCTGTTTAAAAAAAGTTTTAAGTTGTCAGCCAGTTGAGTTTTAGTTTAGATTGTGAGGTCTGGCTCCAGTCAATGGAGATTAGACACAGCAGTACAGACAACCCCAAATGGTTAAGGGATAAATATGTCTGCTTTTCCTCTGTTCATTGTACTCTTGTGACAAGATGGCTAGCGAGAGCACCCTTCCTGTAGTCCAGGAAGTAAAAATTGCTTGCTGAGACATCCTTCATCTCAGTGCTGATTTTTTTAAATATTTTAAATTATTTTATTTTATTTTATTATTTTCTTCTTATTTTTTTTTTTTTAAAGACAGGGTTTCACCATGTTGGTCAGGCTGGTCTTGAACTACCGACCTCGGGTGATCCGCCCACCTTGGCCTCCAAAGTGCTTGGATTACAGGCGTGAGCCACCACGCCCAGCCCTCAGTGCTTTTGCGGCACTAAGCATCTGTTTCCAACAACAGGTTGTGAAACTGCTAAAACTCATTAAGCTCAGCAGGTAAGATTTGTAAACAGAAATTATAAGATTAAAAATCAACTACAAAATGAATATGTGCTCAGTATAAAACATGAAACAATCCAAAAATGAATAGAGAGGAAGTTAACAACCCACTCACCCTCTTTGGACCTCCCTGAAGCAATTGCTGTTACTGTTGTTTGTATACAGAACTGAAGGCCTGTTACCATCCTGCAAAAACTCTTGTTACTAGTCAAGCATCATGCCTGTAATCCTAACACTTTGGGAGGCTAAGGTGGCAGAATCACTTGAAGCCGGGTGTTCAAAACCAGCCTGGGCAACACAGTCTCTATAGATTTAAATATATATATATATATATATATATATATATATATATATATATATATGTGCCAGGCATGGCAGCATGCACCTGTAGTACTAGCTGCTTAGGGGCCTGAGGCAAGAGTATTGCTTGAGCCCAGGAGTCTGAACCAGGGTGACAGAGTGAGATTCTGTCTCTAAAAAAAAAACAAAATAAAGTTGATATTGAAACTTTCAGTTCAAATTTAGGCTTGTAACATTTTATGTAACTCCCTTGATCTCAATTAAAAGAATTGAAAACAAGAAAGTTTCTAGGAAGATAATTTGATTAGTGAAATAATGACATTCAACAGGTTTGAAATATAAAGTCAGAAACACTTTCCAAAAATTAGATCAACATGATGAATAAATGGAAAATAACATAAAAGATAAAAGGTTTAGAAAATCAACTCATGAAGCCCAACACTGAACAATAAGTGAAGTCTCAAATATTCTAGCTGACTTCCAATTGCTGTATGAAACTTCTTTTTTCATTTATTAGACATGTAGGAAATAGACCACTGAACTGGGACTTTCTCAGACAATCACAGTGTTGTGCCTTCTTAGCTATGGCCCCAGACTCCACCACAGTGGGTGGGAAGTTCAGCCGGTTCCATTTCAGACTTGAAGGACAAGGACACCCAGATGGCAAAGACTGGCCTCATGCCCACTGAGGATGAATTGCAAAGCACACATTCACGTGAAAGGGAAAGGAGAGATACTGACAACCACATCTAGACAGCTCTTGGACAAGGAAACTGAGAGGCAAATAACAGTGGTGTCTCAGAAAAAGGAGGCGCTGCACGCAAAACAATGATGGAGACCCACTTTTAAATATTTTATTCCCAATGAACCATGAGACACGTAGAATGACAGGAGCACTTGTTGACTCAAAGGACTGAAAATGTGCCTCCTTCCTCAACACTCTTTCTTAGAAGCCATGGGAGCATGTCATCCAGAAAGACAACAGGGAGGGCAGGTACAGGACAGGGCAACAGTCAGTCTCAGGATGCCTGCAGCCCAGGCAGCCAGAGGCCCCATGCAGCCTGGCAGAGGTGCCAGGGCATAGTGGGCTTGACAGAGTGCAGGATGAGGCACCTTATAAAAGATATGGCCATGTACTTCTGGTCTAATGTAGCGTTTTGAAAAAATAAATAAAGATCAGTGCACTGAAATGAAGCAAATTTTAAGATGAGATCACCACTAGCTCTAAGCAAAACAAAAAGTTGGACTAGGGTATTGTGTCTGCAGTGTAGTACATAATCTTAATAGACTATTAATGTATAACAGACTGTAAATTTTACCAATATCTTACTACATCCATACTGGGAGATCGGAGGGCAGGGGAGAAAGGGAAAATGCAGAGAGCGGGGCTGGCACAAATAGTAAATCTGCATCTGCTCTGATACTCACTTTGCAGACCATATCAGAAATTACTTATTGGGCAATAGCTGTGCAAGTGTATTATTTGGAAGCACTTATTAACACGTTTGGTATTTCCACTCTTGTTGGATGCATGCAGCAGGCCCTCTTCAGGTGCAGAGGGGAGGTCTATTGTCTCATCCTTGTACACCCAGCACTGCCAGGGTGTCTGCAGAAGGCAGGGCTCAGTGTGCTAATGAATAGACAAACATACACATCCTTGGATATCCCTCTGCCATCTTCAGGGAGCAGGGGTCTGTGTACAGAGAACTCACTTCTAAGGTAGTCAGCTGCTCCACACACGCACTAGGCTGGACTTACCCTCTCAGGCCCCAAAGGTCAGGCCAGACGGGGTGGGACAGCCTCCCTAGCAGGCCCTGCTGGCCAAGGAAGCAGGGATGTAGGCTGAGGAAGGGAAAGAGGCAGACACGGGGGTTGCAGGCTCTGGTTTTCGGTCCAGGCTAAGGCCCTGATGGCTCATGCTGGAGGTGGGTATCATGCTTGCAAAGTTCTACAGGAAACAAGCACATGGGCACCTGTCCCTGGGTGACATGGGTCCTCCCTGTCAAGTGCAGGTCTGGTTAGACTCACACGAGCACATCTCTCCATGTATAGGGTTGCTCCAGTGAGTTCAATAACAACACTGATTCTCTGTGCTGAGGGTTCAGGACAGGCA
The DNA here is from genome assembly GCF_048565385.1 of Saimiri boliviensis. Taxonomy (NCBI): domain Eukaryota; kingdom Metazoa; phylum Chordata; class Mammalia; order Primates; family Cebidae; genus Saimiri; species Saimiri boliviensis. The sequence goes on along the minus strand of NC_133456.1, from coordinate 25,813,335 downwards.
AAGAGCTGCCCCTGACTTTTGAGATTCTTAGGTTCCCCATGGCACTGACACTGTGGACTTGTGAAATTTCATTACTGATAAGATTGCATAAATCCCAATGAAGTCACTGTATTAGTCCGTTCTTGCATTTTATAAAGAACTACCCGAGACTGGGTGACTTATAAGAAAAGAGGTTTAATTGGCTTGTGGTTCCATAGGTTGTACAGGAAGCATAGCTGGGGAGGCCTCAGGAAACTTTCAATCATGGTGGAAGGCAAAGGGGAAGCAGGAACATCTCACATGGCCAGAGAAGGAGGAAGAGGAGAGAGCAGCGGGAGGTGCCACACACTTTTAAACAACCAGATATCATGAGAACTCACTATACCATGAGCAGCAAGGGAGAAATCCGCCCACATGATCCAATCACCCCCCATCAGGCCTTTCCTCCAACATTAAGGATTACAATTTGAGGTAGGATTTGGGCAGGGACCCAAATCCAAACCACATCAGTCACCTTCTAATGAGATGCTTATTTATGAGGTTTGCAATTGGTACAGCGGGCATACACCTAGGAGAGCTTTCTCTATAAGGGTATTTTGCTGAAGCTTCATGAAATTATTGGTGTCTTCATGCTACAATGGGTGGGCCACTGAGTTCCACCAACATTTAAACAAGCACTTGTTATGTACTGTCCAGGATGAAAAGGCAGAGTCCCTGTTCTCTAGAAGTTCAGAGTCAGGGAAGGGAGATGGGTGTGTCCAGTCCACTCATTCTCTTGCTAAATGTGTACTGAGCATCTACAGTGTGTTGGACACTGTCATAGACACTGAGATATAACAAAGAAAAATTTTTCAAAAAAACACCACATACGACTTACATGACTGGGAATGAACAATAAGCAAAATAAACATGAGAATTATCAACTATATGAGATGGAGAAAAATAAAGTAGGGGAGAGGGGAGGGAGAGTTGAGCGAGGTTGCATTTTAAACAGAGTGGTGAGGGAAGCTTCATGATAGAGTGATAACTGAGCAGAACCCTACTGAAGGAGAGGGAGTCAAGTGTAGCCAGGAGAAGGGCACACCAGGGAGAGGAGCATCTGGTGGGAAGGGCACACCTGGGTGAAAGGTACATCTTGGGGAAGGGTGTACCTGGGGAGTGGGTGCACCTGGAGAAAGGGTGTTCCTGGGATGTGGGTGCACCTGGGGGAAGCATGTACCTGAAGGTGAACCTGGGGGAAAGGTACACCTAGAAAGGGTACAGCTGGGAGAAGTGTGTACCTAGGAGAAGGACGCACCTAGGAAGTGGGTGCACCTGGGGAGTGAGTATACCTGGGGGAAGGGGACACCTGGGGAAAGAGTGCACCTGGGGAGTGGGCACACCTAGGAGATGGACACACCTGCAGGAAGGGTTCATCTGGGGGAGGGATTGTGTCATCTCCCTATCCCTTCCCTCCCCTTGTCATTCAGAACTCTAACCTCTAAAATATAAGCTTTTCTCAACTTGGGGCTTGGGGACAAGGTTCATAGAGTCAGTAACTATTAGAAGCAGTAAGTAATCATTTGTCTATACTATGTACAGTGGCATTTTCCCCTAGTGAGACAATTTGTGACTTTAGTTTGACCCTCACTCCTAAAGACTGAGAATCCTAGGATGTTTATTCAATTTCACTAATGAATGCAATGGCTTAATAAAGAATACATTTCCAGAGGAAGTGATGGTCCAAGACCCTTGCTAAGCTTATAACAGGAGCTTGCAGCCCTGAAGGCTGCCTGTCTCCTCCTGGAGGTCATACCCAGATCTATGCTGGACACCCAGGGTGTGCAAAGCTCAGCGCTCAGCAGGCTGCCTCTGCCAGCTGCTTTCATGGCAGCTGAGGCACAAGCCTGACAACTCGTTTACTTGAAGCTGACTTCATGCTTTTTGCTTTAGCACATACTTGAGAGAATGTTTCAACTGGAGTCCAATCGGACCAGCCATCCTACTTTGCCATTTTATCCCTACCTCGGCACATACACGGGAAAGTTTTAGCAGTTCAAACGAACATTTTTAGTCATTTGGCAGAAACAGTACGCCTATTTGCAACTTTGCTGGAAATTTCCCAATATGCAATCTCTGCTAATGAGCTCATTACAAAACTTCTCACAGCCTCCCTGGGGGATTGTACTAGGAACTAGATGTATCCAAGGCATTAATGTTGTTTCTAGGTACTTTATTTTTATCGCAATTGTAAAAGAAATCTTTGTTCACTTTATTTTGTAAATGGTTAGTGCAAGTATATATAAATGCAACTTACCACTGTGTTTATTTTATATCCAGCCACTTTATTCTCTTACCATTATTGCTAAACACTTGCTACCTCTTTGAAGAACAACCATATTTTTCTGCCCTGTGGACATCACTTCTTGACCAATAAATTGGGAGTTCAGTGCTGGATTCTGAGCAGGGAAATGATGTGTGCCTTCTAAGCAGAAGCTCTCTGGGTATCTAATACTGCTTTTAAAACCATCTCAATACAGAGTAGCTGAAAATAATGGTTCATTATGATCAATGGCCCTGTGGACTGGGTGCAGTAGTTCTTTCTTAGGTTTCTTACGTGGTCATAGTCAGTTGCTGGCTGTGGCTGCACGCCAGCTGAAGGCTCAACCGGGCTGGACGTCCAAAACGGCCCAGTCACACAGTGGGCAGTGAATTCTGATTGTCACCTGGAGCCACGGTGGGGGCTCTTCACTGGAGCACTCACATATGGCATCTCCACATGGCTTGGGATTCTCACAGCCTGACAGCCAGATTCCAGGAGGAAATGGTATAAAGAAATCCAGGTGGAAGCTACAAGGCGTCTTATAAGCCCAACCTCAGAAGTCCTAGAATGTTACTTCCATCACAATCCATTGGTTAAGCAAGTCACTAAGGTTTGTCCAGACTTTGTTAGTAAGGCAAAGGCAAGATTCCAGTAATTGGTGTGAGAATCATCCAGCACATACAGAGAGAAAAGGAATTGATGGTCACTGTCTTTGGAGACTATCTATACCAAGCTTTAAAAACCATTACCTGGTGCTGCAAGCTCCTTTTCCTCGGCCATGAGGCCAGCATGTCCCAGGTAAGGGTCACTAGAACTTCTTGGACTGATTCATTCATTCGGGCATGCATTTTAAGTTAATAAACGCCTATTGAGTTTCCACTGAGTGCATACATGATGGAAGCAAACCAAACCAAGGCCCTCTTCAGCTGCAGTCACATCTAGGGCATAGAAGGGATAGTGGGGGTGGGCTGTGCTTGTTAGGCAGATGAGCTCAGAACTATAGAGTGATAAAAATATTAACACCTACGTAGTACTTGCTGTATGCCAAACACCATTTATATACTTTACACATCATGCTTTACAGCAGAACCTGGAAAACATGCTCACCAAATCCAGGAAATAAGTAGAGGTATCAGGTGTTGTTTTTTATTGTAAGATTTTTGAGTATTCAATAAAATGAAAACAAAATAGAATACACAATTATTAAGAGAGAAGAGAGTATTATTTTTAAATACAATGATTTTGATCTGCAGAAGTCTCAAAAGAATGAGCAGATACATTTCTAAAATTAGTAAGCAAAGCCCTAGCTCTGTTACGTGCAAGTCTTATGAGCTTAGATCACTAATTTCCTCTCTCTTCTCTCATCCGAACCTCTGTAGAGCCCTAGAAACGGGGGATCCCTTGCCTTGACAGCTCCTTGGTATGTGTGAAAAACCAACAAGGGTGGATATGAAAGGAACTGCAATCACAAAGCACTTTGGAGAGTGTGAAGATTGGTGCTCGCAGCAGATGTTAACATGCTTTGATGCTGTGATTGCTGTTCAGTAGGTGGATGGTCCTCCGTGATCCTTAAAGAGTGGCTGCAACTGGAAGAAAGAATGGCGAGTGTGGATCATGCAAATGAAAAGATGGGCTCCAACATTCTGTGGAAGGAATGTATGGTTGGTCCCCCCATTTTTTTGTTGTTGTTGTTGGCAGTGGTGGTTTGTTTTCATTCCCCATGCCCGGTCCTTCTGATGGCATTTGCTGATTTGGCTCTAGAGCACAAGTCTACATTGCATGCAGTCCTGGTGGGACAATCAATTGAGGCATTTCCTGAGTGAGGAGCTGGGACATGGGCCAAGCCAATCAGACTCTGGTTCCCCCAGGATGCTGAGTCTTAGCAGAGCCATGCCAAGACCGAAACAGCTGACCTGCTATGCTGCTGCCACAGCTCTCTGAGGAGTGTCCCCTAGTTCCTGAGAGGGGACTGTCTGCACACTGGCTCTTACAGGTTGACTTTTCACTTTTTCTTTGATTCTGAGAGCTACCCACATCCTCTTCAATTCTGACTCCAGTCAACCAGACAGTTTCCATTGCTTGCAGTGGAAGAACTGCCCATGCAGAAGGCGTCGAGGCTCCTGGGAAGATGGGGAGCAGCACGTGTTCTCACGGTGTTCACAGGTGTACGTGAGAAACACCTCATTGCCTTCACACAGCAAACCCATGAGGGGGGTTCCTGCGCCCATTCTGCAAGTGGGAAAAGTGAGGCTTGGAGGATAAATTGATTGCCCAGTGTCACAGCCAATGAATGACAGAGGGAAAGATGTGGTCCAGGGCTAAGTCTGGGTTCCACAGTATGTAGATGAATTTCTTCAACCCCTTCATCACGTGACAAGAGCCACAAGGTCTCCGGGCCTCCTGGACATGACAGGTGTTTGCTCACAAACTGAAACTTTCTCTGCTGGGTCACATCCTCCCCTGCCCATCCTGTTCCTGGTGCAGGGCGTGAGCCAGACCATGGAAGATCTATGGGTATTCAGCTTTCAGAAAGCCTTGGCGAGGTCTAGTGATGAAATTTGTCATTCGGCATGTTGACAAAAAAACAATTTGAACTTTTTGGCCATAGTTTCATTTCCATAAATCTCTTCATTTTTATTCTAATCCTTCTCCAACTGTTTGTCAAAATTCCCATTAAATATTTTCCCACTTGGAAGACTGATTTTTTTAACACCCAAACCCCACCCCCACCAGGCCACAGTGTGGCCATTTTTCATTCCTAAAGTCAGGAGGCCAAGGACATTTCCAAGAGAGATCAAAGCACTTGCTGGCCACGCTGGGAAATGAGAAGGGAGGATGAGTTGTGAAGGAGCATCCTGCCCCCAGGAGGGGGTCTCCTCCAAGTGAGTTAAAAGATGTGGGCCAGGAGGGCTGAGCAGTAGCCTCCACTGGGAAGCCCTGGGCTCCAGCCCCAGCCCCGTGGCTGCCTCACTGGGCAAACCCTTCCTGCTGGCCTCAGAGGGCATGGACCATCTTCCCAGGCTTGGCTCTGCATCCCAGGGGCACCACGGAGCAGCCAGGGCCCTTGGGCAGGCCACTAAATCACACTGTGCCTGCCCTGTCATCTGTTGCATGCAGGCATCAGAATTTACCTTTAAGGAAGTGCTTCTCACACTTGGGTCACTCAGTTTTCATGGCATATTTATACACTATATGTGCAATTATGAAAACCTTAAATCAAATTATTGCCTTTGTTTAAATATGTTTAACTTGTGCATATCATGACTGAAGATGGAAAACCAGTATCACATGCCATAAACGAAAGGTAACTGAACAAAATTGCACAACTATAAAATAACAGATTTCATATGTCCTCTAAGATCAACTTGGGTACTAGCCATGATGTGTATACACAATTCTGGAAACACTACTTTAAGGGGGCTGGGATACAAACTCAAATACCTTCAACCCCAATGTCCCCAAGTCCTTCAATTATCAGGAGTTTCTATTTCATAATTTAAAAAACAAGCAGGCCGAATTTCACACATGACAGCAAGGCTCCTCCCACAGGTTCCTTCTTCCCTTATGAGACTGCAGATTTTCAAAAGATTCGTGTTTTTCAGGAAAGGACAAATGGCCAAACTGTGGTGTGGTGGGGGTTGAGGGGTGTGAGCTACCTCTTCCCCCGCAGTGCCTAGCTCCTCACTGGCAATCCATGTTCCAATGAATGCCCAGATTTACACACCAAGCCTCTCTCCTGAGCTGCAGATATGTGCACCTGACCACCCATGGCAATTATCTTTTGCTAGCTTTTCGATGCCTCGGCTTAGCACGCTGAAGACAGAACTCCAGACCGTTGCCCTAACCCTGTTTTCCCCTGGCTTCTCTGTCATGGGGCATGGCCATTCCCCAGGTGCTCACGTTTCCACGAGGGCAGAGACCACGTCCGTCCCTTTCCCTCCTCTATGTTCTGTGCCTGAGCGGAGCAGGAGCTTGTATGGGCCACCTTAAGCTGTCATCCTGAAAATCAAATAACCCCGCGTCCTAGGGACTTCAAACAACAAAGTTTTCTTTCTCTCATGTATTTATGCCTCTCTCAGCATCGCTGAGTCTCTCTGTTCCATGTCAGCTTCATTCCAGAATCAAGGCTGATGCAGCAGCCCCTACCGGACACGCCAGGCTGGAGCCAAGGGAGAAAGAGCAACAGTGCAGCCACCGGATGGCGCCTGGAGCTGCCACACCTGCCACATCGCTCATCGCCCAAGGTGGAGACGAAGCCTCCAGGGCCGGGAGGCTTTGCCTCTAGGGGACGATTTGGGAATAACTCACAGCCTCCCACAGGGCTTGACAGATGATGGATGCTGACAGGAATAAGCTGTCACAAGCAGCTTCCATCATGGATCTGGAACCTGACATTCACGTGCAGGTTAGAAAGTGGGCTTCGTGCTTGGGCGGGACACAGGGCTCACCCACTGGCAGAGATATTCATTTGTCACACAGGTGAAGTCGAAGGCCTCACACACAGGTTCCCCACCCACAGGCCTCACACTTGGTCCCGGAGGCTGCAGGCTGGCAGCTCAGTATGTGGGATCCCTTGCTATGACCCTCCAGCCTGCCCCTGTTCATACCTGGCCTGGGCCTGTGCACCTGACCCAGCTCCCACAGCACACTGCTGGGGGCTCCCAAACCCTGTGGGCCTGTGGGCCTCACTGCCTAAGAATCTTTGAATCTGTTAGTCACTCTGAGGATGGAAGGACGGAAGGAAGAAGGAAGAGAAGAGGGAAGGAGGAAGGGAGGAAAGGAGTGAGAGAGAGGGAGGGAGGGAGGAGGGAAAGAAAGGAAGGGAGGGAAGGATGGAGGGGGAAGGAAGGAGGGAGGGAGGAAGGAGGGAGGGAGGGAGGGAGGAAAAGGAAGGAAGGGAGGGAGGAAGGAAAGAAGAAAGGAAAGAAGGAAGAAGGGAGGGAGGAGAGAGGAAGGAAGGGAGGAAGGAACAAAGGATGGGAGGGAAGGAGAGAGGGAGGGAGGGGGAGGAAGAAAAGAAGGAGGGAAGGAGGGAAGGAAGGGAGGAAGAAGGAAGGAAGGAGGAGGGAGGGAGGATGGGAGAAGGGAAAGAAGAAAAGAGGGAAGGAAGAAGGGAGGAAAAAGGAAGGAAGGAAAGAGAATGAAGGGAGGGAGGAAGGTAGAATGGGAAGAGGGAAGGAAGAAGGAGGGAGGGAGGAAAGAGGGATGGAGGAAAGGAAGAAAGAAGGAGAGGGGGAGGGAGGGAAGAAGGAGGGAGGGAGGGAGAGAAGGAAGGGAAGAGGTAAAGGAGGAGGAAGGAAGAAGGGAAGAAGGAGTGAGGAAGGGAGGAGGGAAGGAAGAAAGAAGGAAAGAGGGACGGAGGAAGGGAGGAAAGAAGGAAGAAGGGGGAGGAAGAAAGGAAAGAGGAAAGGAAGGAAGGGAGGAAGGGAGGAGGGAAGGAAGAAGGAAAGGAGGGAAGGAGGCGAGGGAGGGAAAGTGAGACGGTGGGAGGAAGGGAAGGAAGGATGGAAGGAGGGAGGGAGGCCGGGAGGGGTACCGAACAAGGGCAGCCTGGGCTCGGGTTGCGGTGACAAAGCTGCGGAGTGGCCCTGGGGCATTCTCCTGCTGGCATTTGGCGTAAGCCTGTGGTAGAGAAAGAGCAGAAGATGCCTTTAGGGGGCGCAGAAGAACAGGGTCGATTTGGCTGGGGGGAAGCAAGTATTTCAAAGCCAACTTTTCATCGTTTTTGTGTTTGAACCATGTACATGTATTGCCTGTCCCCCTAAAATAAATTAATTGAGAAGAGAGCGAGACCACGCCGAGCCTCTGGCTATCACAGCCTGAATGGAAAGCACCTAACCCCGCTGCGACACCGGCTTTGGGCCCGGGCGCCCTGTAGGGGAGGCGGGGGTCGCCCTGGGGAGGGCGCCGCCTCTGCTTCTAACGGCAGGGGCACCCCCAGGAAGGGAGAGGACAGGGGGCTTTGTCCCGCTGCGAACGAAACGCAGGGGTACGGCCCGTCTCCTCCCCGCCCTCCCCGTGCCCCCCGCGGCCTCCCCGTCCGCCCTGCGCCCTCGGAAAGCGCCGCCCGACGGCCAGGGCCCTTGGCCGCAGCCAGAGTGCTGTGCCCGAGCTCGCAAGGGCCGTCTCCACGGAAGCGGCCCCTCCTGCGGGAGCCCCGCCGCCGCGAGGAACCCCCGGGGGCGACGCGAGGATTCCACGCCTGCCCCGAGGACTCGGCGAAGGGAGGAGGCGCTTTGAGAGTCTCGGTCTCCCGCCCGCGCGCCTCCCCGGCACAGACCTTCTTTTTCAAACTTTTTGGCTGCTGGTGCGCGTCCTGATGTGCCCCGAGCTACAGCTTGCTGAGCTTTCCTGGCCTCGCCGGAGCAGCCGTCCGCAGACGGACAGACCGCGCCTCGCAGCTCCTGGCGCCTGAGACCCGGGCCCCGCGGCGGGGCGAGAGGATCCCTCCGCGCTCGGCGAGCCTGGCGTCTCCACGCGGCCGCTGTGCGGCATGCACGCGGTGTGCTCTCGCTGCCGGGGTCACCGCGGGGGTGAGCCCCGCTTTATCCACCCCTTCTGCTGTGGACGGGCACTCGTCCGGGCTAGAAGGGATAAGGTTGCTGTGAGCGGTCCCCTGTGTGTTTTTGGTGAACGTGCACACACGTTTTTCTTGAGTGCAGACCTGCCCGGGGACTGGAACTGCCATTTCCCAGCACTTCGGGGAGAAGTCCTGTTGCAGTCTGAAGCCAAGGAGGCAGAGGGCGGTCCACGCTCGTGATTCCAGCCAGGCACAGAAGGGAAGGACACGGAGAGCAGCCACGCAGAGGCGAGGAGGGGCACTGGGCGCTGCTGTCCCCTCCCTTGAGGGACAGCCACTCCCCTTAGGGACGCAGGTGCAGTCACCAGAAGGGAAGGACAGCAGAGGACTCTTCAGGGACCTTCCTGGACCTCCCCCCCGCCGCACTGGGAGTGGCCTACTTGCTTGACTTGAGGGTGAGACTTGGTCAGCCCTTGATCGTGGCGGGCAGGACCGTGGGCTTCAGGGGGCCAGCACCCACGACCCGTGCCTGAGCTTCCATTTCCTGCTTGCTGCCTGGGCCTCCAGGCAGGGATGTTTCGTCTCCCTTCCCGGGCTTCCATTGCCTCACCCCCTGCTATGGTAAGGATGCACGCAGGTCCCTATTTATTAATCAGGGAACTCGAGGTTCCAGTTCGCTCCCCTTCTCCGCATCTAGTCCCCTTGGGAGCTTCCTGGGTCAGAGGATAACACACGAGGAGATCTGGCTGTATATGTTTGCCTGGTTATAATAGTATCAAAATTCCGTCAAACACTAAATGGAAAAGAAAGAGGAAAACATTAAACTTTATTAAAATGAACTTCAAAAGACACCGTTAAGAGTAAAACCATGATTCAAAGAAAAGTTGCCTTTTGTTCAATAAAGGACTCAGAACCAGAAAATATGAAGAACCCCTACAACAAGAAAAAGATAGATTGCTCAGTTAAAAATTAACAAAAGACTTGAAAAGATATTTCACAAAAGGAGAGATCCAGATAGTCAATCCACACGTGAAAGTGTACTTAGCATCAGGGAACTGCAAATCAGTATCACAGCCACTGGGCAGCTAAAATAGCAACGGTAAATGCTGATGAGACTGTAGAACAACCATCTGGGTTCACATTCCCTGCTGATGGGAGGGTGGATTGGAGCAACCACGTGGAAACTGAGAGTGGCCTCCTACACTCTCGGTTCCAGCCAGGTCTGCATGCCATATTTTCTCAGTGACAACATTCTGTATGGGCGTTTGCCCACTGCTAGTGCTGGGTGACCTACGTTGGTACAGTGGGGACTACAAGGCCCTTTTCTTGGGATACTTCCTTTACTACTTTTAACTCCTGGTCCTTGGCCCTGGAATCCCCCAGCATTTGGGGTTACCAGAAAACAAGAGGTGGCAAAATGGTGCAATAATTTTGAACCCAGCTCCATGTTGAAATGCACAGGTGGGGACAGTGCAGTGTGGAGATGAGAGCTAGGGGCGGGGAAGACTGCCTGGGTTCCAACCCCAGTCCCTCGCTGGCCACCTACAACACACTGGCAAATCACTTTTATCGCCAAACCTCAAAAATGGTATCAAGGTTTCCAAATAGAGTAGGTTATTTCTTTTCATTTTCTAGAAAAGTGAGCATAGTGGTAGGGCCCCTGGAGCTGCATCCTCCTGAGGTAAGGCAGAGCCATCTCACAAACCACACCACATCTATTTCAAATGTCAGATTTGTAGGCCAAAGTGACCCAGAGGCCTTTGGGGATGAGCAAAGTTTTAAATTGCTGGAAGGAATCTTCAGCAAACAGGCAAATACCTTAAAATGTTAGGTGATCCATCACTGAATAATTTGAAAAGTCTTCAGATTCTTGTACTGTGAATCAATTCTGTAGGCATGAAAGAGTGAGCAATGCAGGCATAATATTAAAGGAAGACTGGTAAGGAAATAAAAAAGCACAACATACCAAAACTTATGGGCTACAGCAATAGCAGTGCTAACAGGGAAGTTGATAGCTATAAATGTCTTCTATTAAAAATAAGAAATATCTCAAATAAACAGCCTAACTTTACATCTCAAGAAAGCAGAAAAAGAACAAACTAAAGCTAAAGCTAACAGAAGAAAGGAAATAAAGATTAGAGTAAAAATGATTAAAATAGAGGATAGAAATAAAATCAATGAAGCCAGATTGGGTTTCAAAAAAAAAAAAAAAAAATCAACAAAATGGACAACCCCTTAGCTAAATTAAGAAAGAAAGAGAGATGACTCAACTAACTAAAATCAGAAAGGACATGACAACTGATGCCACAGAAATAAAAAGGATCATAAGAGAATACTAAGAACAATTGTATTTCCACAAACTATATCATCTAAAAGAAATGGACACATTTTTAGAAACACACAACCTATGAAGACTGAACCATGAAGAAATGAAAAGTCTGAACAGACCAATAACAAGTAAGGAAATTGAATCAATAATTAAAAACCTTTCAACAAAGAAAAGTCCAGGACCAGATGGTTTCACTGGATAATTCTACCAAACATTAAAAAAGAATGACTAAAGTCTTTGTTATTTCTCAGCAGCATCCACAAGGGTCTTGAAATCAAAGATTCACCTAATTTGCTTAACCAAAAATGCCTAGAAATAAGCCAGATCACAAATGAACCTTGTCCCATGTCATGGCTTTCCTTCCTTCCCCAGCAGCACCCCCATCTCTGAGGAACACCAGGCAAAGTTCAGACCAGACCTTCTAGGCTTGTCATCGGGAAAGCTAAGGATTGTGTCCCCAGCACACAGGGGCACCCAATAAATTTGTCAAATGAGTATTCTGCTCCCACTTTTTGACAAAGCCCCTTGAAAATGCCCAAGTCTTGCATAGAACAATAAAAATAGCCTGAGGAAAATAGAAATCTTTGCCTAATCACTAGGATATAGAACGCCTTCTTTACATCAATATAAAGGCAAAGTCAATATAGAATTCACAGATTTACACACTTAAAAATATAGGTCATAAAGTGTCATAAACTAAATTAAAGGCAAACTGTCAAAATTACGGATTTCACGTTAGCAACACAATTATCAGAAAAAGACACATATATGATATTCTTCATATACAATGAAAGCCAAAACATAAAAGACAAAAAACACTAATACAGCAATGATCAGAGGACTTGGGTGAGTGGTTCACAAATCATAGAATGGCCAATAAATACTGGCAGTAAATGAACATCAAAGCAAATGTGTGACATAATCTTTCACTTAAACTGGCAAAGAATATTTTAAAATCTAGTAGTGATCATTCAGAAAGTGGGCGCTGTTCGATACTAATGACTGTAGTATGTGAAGACCAGCTGATTGGCTGCAACAAGGCTGCAAACGTGCACATCTTTTGACCTAACAAGGTTAATTCTAGGAATTTATTCTAAAGATGCGGTAACAGATGTTGCTAAGATGTATCTGTTGCATCATTTTCATCAGTAAATTTTTTTTTTTTTTTTTTTGAGACGGAGTTGCGCTCTTGTTGCCCAGGCTGGAGTGCAATGGCGCAATCTCGGCTCACTGCAACCTCTGGCTCCCGGGTTTAGGCAATTCTCCTGCCTCAGCCTCCTGAGTAGCTGGGATTACAGGCACGTGCCACCATGCCCAGCTAATTTTTTGTATTTTTAGTAGAGACGGGGTTTCACCATGTTGACCAGGATGGTCTCGATCTCTTGACCTCGTGATCCACCCACCTCGGCCTCCCAAAGTGCTGGGATTACAGGCGTGAGCCACCGCACCCGGCCCATCAGTAAAATATTCTAAGAACAGAATATATGTCCGTTGCTCATTATCATGTCCCCAGCCCCTCACACAAGGCCTGCGCCCGATAGATATTTCATAAACTGACCTGTGAATGAACGTAAATGTTCAATATTTGGAAATTGTGGTCACAAATTGCAATACAGCCTCATGATGAACTATCTTCAGTCGTTAAAATAGATACAATAAAGCAGGCGTCCCCAAACTTTTTACACAAGGGGCCAGTTCACTGTCCCTCAGACCGTTGGAGGGCCGCCACATACTGTGCTCCTCTCACTGACCACCAATGAAAGAGGTGCCCCTTCTTGAAGTGCGGCGAGGGGGCCACATGCGGCCCGCGGGCCGTAGTTTGGGGACGCCTGCAATAAAGGAATATCTAAGGCGAGGAAAACAGAAAGCTCAGTCTACCCTTCTTGCTTCTTGCACTCCACTGCTGTACGTGGATTGGTAATGCTTCCTCTGCCAGTTCCAGTTCCTGTGAGGCCACCTCCTCACTACTGTGGTAGTTACATTGGACTTGGGATCTAAATGTTTTATTAACCAGTAAAAAATAATAAAAATAAATGAACAAGAAGTGCTTTCATGGTATTAAAAAGATAACTATAAAATAAAACAAGGCGGAGACCTCTAAGTCACCACTGCCACGTGTGCCTGGCCTACCTCGACACTCCTGGCTGCACGCTCCACTCGCCCCCCAATGCCAGTGGACCTCAGCAAGTGGTCTGGTCCTTGAGCCTGCAGGAAGTGGACGAGCAGCTGCAGCACCCGCTGCATGTCACCTATGCTGGGGCAGTGATGCGTGAGCTGGGCAAAGTTCTAATGTCCACCCAGGTTAAGAACAGACCCACCAGCATTTTGTGGGGTGCTCTTGATTCGGAGAAACTCTGCACCTTGGTCCTGACAGACTCAGGTGGTCCCAGTAGAAAGGATCCCAAATATAGGGAATGGTATCATTTCCTGGTGGTCAACATGAAGGGTAATGACATCAGCAGAGGCACGGTCCTCTCCAATTACCTGGGCTCAGGGCCTCCCAAGACCACAGGCCTCCACTGCTATGTCTGGCTGGTTTACCAGCAGGACCGATTGCTGAAGTCTGAAGAGTCCATCCTCAGCAACTGATCTGGAGACCACGGTGGCAATTTCAAGGTGATGTCCTTCTGTAAAAAGTACGAGCTCCGGGCCCTGGTGGCTGGCACATCTTACCAGGCTGAGTGGGATGATTAAGTGCCTAAACTGTACAAGCAGCTGTCTGGGAAGTAGGGGTAAGCTCGGGGACCTGAACTGTCCTAGAGGTCCCAAGCCATGTTCCCCAGTTCAGTGTTGCATGTAGATTTCTCCTCTTCCTGCTCCCCTTTGCACAGCCAAGACCTGAGCAGTCAGATGGTGGTTTAGGTGACTTTTCCTGCTGCCTGTCCTTTATAATTCTAGTCACTCACTCACTCCGGTTTATGTTCTGATCAAATGTGAACTCCATTTGGAAGATATTTTGGATGACTGTGATGGGGTCATCAAATTATTAATATAAAAATAGCAAACCAGAATTTAAAGGAAGAAAAATTGCAGGGAAAAAAAGACCAGGTCTACAGTAATAGAGCAAAGTGTCAAAGTTTCTTTAATGGGAGTTAAGAAAAAAAAAAAAAAATTGGTTGTCTCTGCCTTTGTGATCCTGAGTCCAGAGGTGTACACAGTGTGTTTTTATGGTGCTATCATTCACCTCGACAACAAGATGCTGGCACTGAGGCTAAAACCCAAAATGGCACACCTCAGATGTCTCGATTGGTGTCAGTATCTCGCTCTGGTCCCTTTAAAGAGTATTCTTGGAAAAAGCAGCAGACGGAGTGGCTTTGCTGTTGTTGGAGCATAACCATCTAGATTCACAGCAGTGCCAGCTGACAGCTTATCAGGAATCCTTAAATCTGTGTCTGTTAAATTGATCATTCTTCATGGGGGTAAGAAAAGCTGGTCTGGAGTTGCTGAATGTTGCAGTAATTCCACTGTTTGCTTATAGGTGAATAAAAATAGAAACCTTGAATGAATAAAATAAAATAGAGTGTGAAGGAGAAAAAGAATTAATAAAGATAAAAGCAGAAGTTAATGAATGAGAAAGCAACTAGTAGGCATAAATGAGAAAAGGAATCAAGAATTGTTTCTTTTGCAAAGATCAGTAAAATAGATACATTTCCGGCAAGTCTGACAAGCAAGAGAGAAAGAGTGAGTAAGAGAATGAAAGTATGCAATATTAGGTATGAGAAAGTGACACAATTATAGCTGTAAATAGAACTAGCAATTAATTGTTAATTAATTGCTGGTGGGGCTGCATAGTTACAGGCAAAAGATTGGGGTTTTTGGAGTTTCCATCTCTCTGTTCATATCTGTTCTTGCATGTTGTTCACTTTTTCCATTAGATCCTACAGCATATTATCCATAGTTGTTTTAAA
Organism: Saimiri boliviensis; assembly: GCF_048565385.1. Classification (NCBI taxonomy): domain Eukaryota; kingdom Metazoa; phylum Chordata; class Mammalia; order Primates; family Cebidae; genus Saimiri; species Saimiri boliviensis. The sequence goes on along the minus strand of NC_133456.1, from coordinate 25,798,297 downwards.
TTCCTTGTCTAATCATTCCAGAATTCCTACATCTTTGAATCTGGTTCTGATGCTTTCTCTTCTGTCTTTTTAAAATTGTTTTTGTTTGTTCGTTTGTTTGTTTTTTAGTGTGCCTTGTAATTTTTTGTTGAAAGCATGTCATGATATATTGGGTAAAAGGAACTGAGATTGATAGGCCTTTAGTGTGAGATTTGTATACTTATTTGACTAGGAATTAGGCTGTGTTTACTATTTGCTGTAGCTGTCAGTGTAGGAGAATACAACTGCCTTGGGTGTCTTTGATTTTGCCTCCCCTGTTTTACAGGAGCCCTACTGATGTGATGGTAAGGTGTGGGGGAGGGGAAGCTTTCTATAGTTCTGCAAAGGTCTCAGTATTTCAGTGAGTCTGTGAGCCTGAGCTGTGAACTTCACAAGTGCTTCTCAGTTGCTTTCCTCCCTCCATGCCCCTTTCATGAGTTGGGAAAGCTAGAAGGCACTGGAATTGGGTATTTCCTTCTCCCAGTTAAGCTCTGATAAAACCCCAGTCTGTTAGGCTCTGGCAAACAGTTTTCCTTAATGGCAGAGCTTGTTAACAACAGAATGCTCTGGAGTACTTCAAAATAGCTTCTTTTCTCTGTCCCTTGTGTATTAGTCTGCTCTTACATTGCTGTAAAGAAATACCTGAGACTAGGTAATTTATAAAGAAAAGAGAATTACTTGGTTCTTGGTTCTGCAGGCTGTACAGAAAGCACAGCGGCATTTGCTTCTGGGGAATATTTGACTCGTGGCAGAAGGCAAGGTGGGGAGCAGACATGTTACATGGCAGGAGCAGGAGCAAGAGAGAGAGCAAAGGGAGAGGTGCTACACACTTTTCAACAACCAGATCTCATGAGAACTCTATCATAAGAATAGCGCCAAGAGGATGCTAATAAACCATTCATTCCTTAAGAATCCATCCCATGATCCAATCATCTCCCCCAAGACCCCACCTCCAACATTGTGGATTACAGTTCAACGTGAGACTTGAGCAGGGACACGGACTTGAACTATATCACCTAATGGGGGCAAAAGGGATTTGTCTTCAGTCCCCAATGTGGGAACCTGATAGTTTGGAAGTAAAAGTCAATAAAAATGTGCCCGAGTTCCCCTCAAGACTGGGCCCCCTGAAGTTTTTGACTTTTAAGCTCATCCACACTACACTGAGCCTCCAGAAACTCATCAGTTACAGTTCAGGTTTTTCTACCCTAGTACTGGTTTCTGGAAAGGTTTCTGCTCATAGGTGTCAACCTTAAATAATGAGACTTAGAAAATATGATTAAATATAGACTTTATTTGAGTGCAAAGTTTAAGGATGATAACTGAGAATCACAGGCTCGAAATAAATGAGTCAGAGTTCCAAAGTGGAGAAGTTAAGGCTTCCTCGATATAGTCTGAGACAGAGGTTCAGGACGGTCATGACATTTTACATATAAGACCAATGCACACCTTACAGTGATTCGGTTGGTTAAAGATTGCTGCTTTCCAAGGAGTATTACTTATTACTCCATAAAAGAGGGTAATGAGCTCAAGCAGGTCTTATCCCTGGTACCTTTTCAGTCTTTTCTAATTCTCTACAGTACAGGAATAATTAAAGGAGTTAATCCGTAACTGGAGAAGCAGAAGTTGTAGCTGCATGCTTCATAACTCAAGCCATATAGTCTCATTTATCTCAAGGTTCAAATAATCTAAAGGCCAACAGCTTTATGTTTGAATTATTTAATTTCTGCTCCAGGAAGTTGTGATCCTCTGAATACACTGTCTTTCCAATTTCTGAGGCAGCTATTTGCCCTGTGGTCTCAGTTCTTTACATGTCTAAGAAGAGTTGTTAATTTTCAGTTTGTGGTTTTTTTTCTTCTTATTACAAGGATGGTTGTGAAGACCAAGCTCCTTACATTTCAGACCAAAAACCAGAAGTCCCCAAACATTTTAAAGTCTAAATACAGTTGATACTTTTCACAGAAAATATAAATGATCAAGAAGTAGTAGGAAGAGTAAATTGATCAGTAAATATGGATGGCATGAAAAACCCCTTTAACTTAAAAAGTATCTGTCACAAACCAGCAAGTTAGGACAAGTTGAATGATTAAACACTATACACAAACATAAGCATGATCCATGATCTAAGATTCCAGAAATGCTTTAAAATCCTTGGGGTCAATTAAATCTCACAATGAGGTTTTTTTCAGATTTCTCAAAACAGTGTCATACATATATTATACTTTGGAAAACAACCCCAGTCTGGGAGAGCAGTTCATAATCAAGCAAATTACTGTCTCAGCCACCAAATGCACTTGCCCCAAGTTGTATACTTAAAGAGTACAAATAGCCCACATTGGTTCAGGTCAGGTTTTGTTACCCAAAGAGTTTGCCACAGACCTTAGATTTCAGAGTTTTTTGGCATTTAGGAATTGCAGATGACATGTTGAAAACCTATACTATCAATCAAAGTTGTTCATGAAATTCTAGACAATGCAATAGGATAAAGAAATCAGCTTAAAAACATTGGAAAGAAAAGAGACAAAATTGTCATTATGTTAATTGTACATTTCCAAAAAATAAGAATGTACAGAACACTAGATTTTAGAGTTTTTTTTAAATTATTTTCTATGTACATACATACAACATATGTGTGTAAACATGTGTGTACGTTTGTGCCCGCACATCAGAACGGGTAACACCCTTCTTTTCACTCAGATAGAGACTGAGGAGAGAGAGGAACAGTTCTTGGCAAATAATTTAATTCAGTCTTTTCTAGACTGTGCATTTCTAAAGCTCCAATTGTGTTGCTAAGGGAGCAGCGTTTAAAGCAGGTTTGCGACTGCTTTCTTACCCTGCTAAGCCTGAAAGGGAAGCAGAAAAAGAACAAAGGACTAAATACCACTTTGGATAATGATGTGATTTACTGATTCCATGGGAGGAAGTGCATTCTTTCTAATTTAGAGGCAGTTAGGAGACATTTTCTTCCTTGCTGTGGCAAGAACTAATGTTTGTCCTTAAGAAAGACATGTTTGTGCTTGAGTCAACAGACACTCTGTACCATGCACAGATTAATTTATAAATGGACTAAACACTTAAACATGAAACATCAATAAAATTATTTCAGTAAGATATAGAATAGTAATCCTAAAACCTTGGAATAGAAAGCTTTTCATTTTCAGATGTCCTAAAGAAACAATTTCACTGATTTAACCGTGTAAAAACACATAAATTTTATGGTTTAAAAAAAAAAACAAGGCCGGGCGCGGTGGCTCAAACCTGTAATCCCAGCACTTTGGGAGGCCAAGGCGGGTGGATCACAAAGTCAAGAGTTCGAGACCATCCTGGTCAACATGGTGAAACCCCGTCTCTACTAAAAATACAAAAAATTAGCTGGGCATGGTGGCACGTGCCTGTAATCCTAGCTACTCAGGAGGCTGAGGCAGGAGAATTGCCTGAACCCAGGAGGCGGAGGTTGTGGTGAGCCGAGATCGCGCCATTGCACTCCAGCCTGGGTAACAAGAGCGAAACTCCGTCTCAAAAAAAAAAAAAAAAAAAAAAAAAAAAAAAAAAAAAACAGAAAAAAAAAACCAACACCGAAAATCTTAAAAAAGGAAGTCACTGGTAAAAGTATTCACAACGAAAATGATCACAGAGCGTGTAATGGTTGAATTGTGCGCCTCAAAAAATATCTGTTGCACTCCTAACCCCAGTATCTCAGAATATGACCTTATTTGGATCTTTTCAGAAGTAATTAAGTGCCTCATATGAGGCATTAGGGTGGGCCCTGATCCAGTATGACTGGTGTATTTGAGTATTTGAAGTGGGAGAATACTTGATGCCAGAGATAGAAGGAGGCCAGAAATAAATTATAAATTTACAACGCACAGCAAACACCATCTTCCAGGGATAATTCTGGGAATATGATAACCTGAGCCCAGCTCCATTTCCTTCATTCCCACATGTACCTTTTCTAGACCAGTCAGCTGCTGAGACTCTGGGCATCTGTCTGGTGCTCATGCAGTCTGGGCTTCTATGAGCATCTCAAAGAGAAGATTTCTGTGGTGCCTTCTGCCCAGTTGCTCAGTAGCAGCTGCCTAGAAGTCAGCACTGGGGAGCTGCCAAGAAAATCCTGGGAAGACTTGGGGGAAGTTCCCATCAGCACCATGAGCCTGCCTGGTTTCCCTGGTCAAAAGATACTAAGTGTAGGCTGAGTCCTTCTAATCCTGCAGCTAAAGAAATGGAAAGAGGATCGAACGGAAAGAAACGGAAACAGGGATCCCAGCACATGCCTGCTGCAATGTCACCAGCACATGGAGGCAATAATCTCTGCAGCTTCTGTCACCTGAAGAGCTGCTGCCATGGGAACACCAACAACCAGACTCAAACCCTGATGAGCCAACAACTAGCCCACAGGATCACTGCAGCCAGAGGGCAAGGTTAGCCCATGACGAATAGAACTCATACCTGGAAAAGAGATCTGGTAGAGGACAAGGGTGCATCTGGAAGAAAATTGGAGGAGGTGAAGAGGGAAAGGACATTTAAATGGATACAAGAGCAGTACAAATGTTTCTGGAGCCAAAAATAAACATGATTTTCTGCTCCAAAAATTCAGTGGGTGAGTTATAAGAGAAAAGAGATACTGTTGAAACCTAATTAGAATTAGCACTCTAGAAAATTTATTGCAATAAATATCTCAAGAAGAGAGCAAATATATCAAATAAGACAGAAATCATCCTGAACCAATATATAAGGGTTTGGAGCAGTGCATAACAAGGATGAGACAGTGGGAGTGTCCACCCTCAGCTCAGATAACAGTGTGTGCTTTGTCAGGAGATAATTTAGAAAACCAAAGACAGTCGGTTTTTTTTTTTTTGTTTTTGGTTTTGTTTTTGTTTTTATACGGAGTTTCGCTCTTGTTACCCAGGCTGGAGTGCAATGGCGCGATCTCGGCTCATGGCAACCTCCGCCTCCTGGGTTCAGGCAATTCTCCTGCCTCAGCCTCCTGAGTAGCTGGGATTACAGGCACGTGCCACCATGACCAGCTAATTTTTTGTATTTTTAGTAGAGACGGGGTTTCACCATGTTGACCAGGATCGTCTCGATCTCTTGACCTCGTGATCCACCCGCCTAAGCCTCCCAAAGTGCTGGGATTACAAGCGTGAGCCACCGCACCCGGCGACAGTCGGTTTTTTATGATCACAGTGAACTGGCAATGCTGAATGACATTAGTGATAGAATAGTCCTCAAAAAAGTCTTCTGTTCATCTAAGATTTAAACACTTGCTGCAGGTACTGTTCTTTTTTTTGTTTGTTCGTTTTTGTTGTTTTTTTTTAAATAAGCTTTACCTTTTAGAACACTTAAGATCATCAAAAAGATTTTAAAAATTGTATAGAGAGTTCCCAAATATTCCTTCATTCATTTCTCCCTAAAATTAGCATCTTTCATTAGTATAGTATATTTGTTACAATTAATGAATCAATGCTGAGACTAACCTCCAGAGCTTATTCTGATTTTCTTAGTTTTTACTTAACGTGTTCTTCCGTCCCAAGATTCCATCCAGCATACATTATATTTACTTATCATGTCTCCTTAGGCTCCTCTTGGTGTGGCAGCTTCTCAGACTTTCCTTGTTTTTGAAGATTTCAACAATGTTGAAGATTAAAAAGTTTATAAGATGCCCCATTTATTGAAATTTATATGATGTTTATCTGATATTTTTATCATGATTAGATGGGGATTATATGTAGACCACACGGTTAGAGAAGCAACTTTCATCACATCATAATAATATTACATGCTATCAACATGATTTTTCACTGTTGATACTGTCTGTAGCATGTGAGATGTGCCTTTTACCTTCTGCCATGATTGTGAGGCCTCTCTAGCCATGTATAACTGTAAGTCCATTAAACCTCTTTCTTTTATAAATTGTCCAGTCTCAGGTATGTCTTTATAAGCAGCATGAAAATGAACTAATACACATTGGAGGCAGAGATAAAATCATCTCTGCTCATAATAATACAATTATTTGTAGAAAACCAAGAATCTGAATGTTCATTGCAGCACTGTTTACAATAGCAAAGACCTGGAACCAACCCAAATGCCCATCAGTGACAGACTGGACAGGGAAAATGTGGCACATATACAACATGGAATATTATGCAGCCATCAAAAAGGATGAGTTTCATGTCCTTTGTAGGGACATGGATGAACCTGGAAACCATCATTCTCAGCAAACTGACGCAAGAACAGAAAATCAAACACCACATGTTCTCACTCATAGGTGGGTGTTGAACAATGAGAACGCATGGACACAGGGAGGTGAGCATCACACACTGGGGTCTGTTGGGGGGAAATATGGGAGGGACAGCGGGCGGTGGGGAGCTGGGGAGAGATAGCATGGGGAGAAATGCCAGATATAGGTGATGGGGAGGAAGGCAGCAAATCACACTGCCACGTGTGTAGCTATGCAACAATCTTGCATGTTCTTCACATGTACCCCAAAACCTAAAATGTAATTTAAAAAAAAAAGAAAACCAAGAATCTATTAAGGAGGCAACACTATAGAGACAGGGAGTAAATCAGTACTCATCCAGACTGGAGATGGGAATGAGGAAATGCAATCTGGATTGAAGTGATATTTGTATAAATCTGTAAATTGACTGAAAGTTATTGAATTGTACATTTTAAATGAATGCATTTTTGGTAGGTAAATTATGCGTCAATAAATCTGTTATAAAAAATATTCTAGGTGGAATAAGACAATTTAAGGTGGATGAATATGATATTAAATAAAACAACTCCTTTTCTTAAAAAAGTGTCAAAAATTTAGGAATACACTTAATAAGAAAAGCATAGAAACTATAAAGAAAATTAATAACCTTATGGAAAGGCATAAAGCAAGAACTGAACTAATGGAAAACAACCACGTTCTTGAATGGGAAGACTGAATAGCATCAAAATGCTAATTGTTCTAAAATTAATATTAAAAATCAGTGCACTTCTAATTAGAATCCCAACAGCATTTTTCTCTCCATTGGACAAGATGTTCTTAAAGTTTATGGGGATAAGCAAATACCAAGCATGGCAAAGGAAAGTTATAAAATAGATCAATGGCAATGAGAAGATTTGCCTAACTGGGAACCAAAGAATAAGGTAAAACCAGTCATTAATGTAGGGATAGACAAATGGATCAATGAAAAGGAATGAAACAGTAGGTAAGATCCTAATATCCACACGTATGTCTGTGTGTATACACATATGTTGAATTTTCACACATGACAGAGATTGTTGTTCAATTTTGTGGGAAAATGGGAAATTTTTTAATGAATAGTACTAGCACAACTGGCTATCAATTTGCAAAACAATTACGTTGATCTCTCATCTTACACCACATACAAAATTAAATTCCAAATATACTAATGACTTAAACATAAAAATACAAAATATGAGGCCAGGCGCAGTGGCTCAAGCCTGTAATCCCAGCACTTTGGGAGGCTGAGGTGGGCAGATCACGAGGTCAAGAGATTGAGACCATCCTGGCCAACAAGGTGAAACCCCATCTTTACTAAAAATACAAAAATTAGCCAGGCGTGGTGGCATGCACCTGTGGTCCCAGCTACTCGGGAGGCTGAGGCAGAAGAATCGCTTGAACCCAGGAGGTGGAGGTTACAGTGAGCCGAGATTACGCCACTGCACTCCAGCCAGGTGACAGAGCAAGACTCTGTCTCAAAAAAAAAAAAAAAAAAAAGGAAATCCTGCAAGAAAAATCTGTAAGATTACATGACCACCCTAGAGGGCAAGAAAGAACTTCTTAATCAGTACTGGAAACCAAGAAGTTAATTTTTTTTTTTTAAAGAAATATATTGGAACGGGAGAGTTTCCTGACCCACTTGCAGGATGTGCAACAGGGGTGTGGCTCATCTGTTCAGCTGCTGCCGCCGCTGAAACCCCTTACATGAAGGCGAGCATGCAGATGGGCAGGTACAGAAGCCAGAGTGAACGCTTTTGGGTTTCAGCCCCACAGTGGCATCTAGGGATGTTTGCCTCGATATGTGGAGCGACTCTCGAAGCCCCAGTGGGCATGCTACAGGGCTCTTTTAGCTCTACTGTCTGCAGACAGCTTAAGTGTTAACCAGCTCAGTGCCTTCTTGGTACCCAGGTTCTTATTCAGCATCTAGGAAGAATCAAGTTACACATGGATTTGAAGGATGGTGAATGCAGGGATTTTACTGGGTGATGGAGGTGGCTCTCAGTGGGATGAATAGGAAGCTGGAGAGGAGATGAAGTGGGAAGATGAACATCCCCCGGAGTTTGGTCATCCAGTGGCTGATCTTCTCTCCAACAGTCCCCGGCTGAACTCTAGATTTTCAGATGCTCCTTCTCTTCTCTCCTTCTTTGCTGTTCTGCCACTCTTCTCTTCTTTTCATCTGCTCTTGGAATCCAGGGTTTGGGGTTTATATAGCTACAGGATAGGGGGGCATGGCAGGCCAAAAGACAAATTTTGCCTTTTCCCATTTAGGGCCTTGGGTTTCCAGGCTTAAGGGTAGGGCCTTTGCTGGGGAGCTGCCCTCTTCTACCCTGTATTTCCCTGTCGCCTGTCCATATCATTTCCTCCCTCTGAAGAGGCACATCTAACTGCCCTTAGAATACGAATGACCACCAGTCTTAGCTAATTCCTGCTGACATTGGGCATTGTTTGGAGAAAATGACAGTCAGAGTCCTCCTTGTGGTCTAAGGGTTCCCAGGAAAAGGAAGCCATTGTCCAAGGCTCTGGTTGCCTGACTGTTGGGAGTTTCGATGGCCTTTAAGTGAGAGAGGATAAAAAGAAGTTTCATGGGGTTAAGTATGCATGAGTTAAACATGTGTGTTATACAAGGAAAAAAATCTAGTGCCACAGATTACAGAAATAAGTGAAATATACTAACAACATTGCACCCTGGTGAAAAAATCTAAATCTTGTATGGGAGCAGTTAAACTTTATGAGAGAGCTAACTGTTCTCACCACATCTGTAGCCGTTAGCAGGTGCATCTTGAGAATTCTGGGGTTTCTGGGCTTGCATGGTGTCAATTAAAGCTTCTGCCTCTTTCTTGTGTCTCCCTATCTCTATTGTAAAAAATCGAGGTGGCCACTTTCATTAGGTCCTCTAAAGGACTATCTGGTCCCAGGGCCCATTTCTGAAACTTCCTCCTAATATCAGGGGCTGCTTAAGTAATAAATTTATCCTTTAGGATTAGTTGTCCATCAACAGAATCGGGAGATAGAGAGGCACGCACTACCAAGGTCCTATTAACTTCTCCAAGAACGCAGTGGGATTTTCATTAAGTCCCTGGTCTACCACGGATAGCTTGCTATAATTGAAAGGCTTGGGTCATAGTCTATGTAAGCTCTTCATTATGCACACCTGAAAGTACGCACTTTTCCAGTCTCTCGTCTCATCACTGGGATCCCAACCAAGGTCAGTCACTGGTACTGCTTTTCCTTCAATTGGATAAAGTTCACCGCCTTCGCTGAGCTATATGTGATACAAAGCTCATCCCCACATCTCTCTGCTGCTTGCAGAGCAGCCTGCTTCTCAGTGTCCATCAGGGTCTGATTCTAAAGTAACACATGTCTCTCCAGGAGAGTTCAAATATTTGGGTGAAATTCTGGAAAGCCTCTATATATCTGTCAGGGTCACCTGAAAACTTGCTTAGATCCTCCTTAATTTGCTTTAAGTCCTGTAGAGAGAAGGAGATCTGGGCTTTACTGGGGTCAAATTCACAGACATGTGTGAGAGGGGCAAGAGTGAGACGGCTTGTTGGGGGTGAGGATTTCTAGGAGAGGGTAAGTGAGACTGGAGCTGTATAGGGAGGTTGGGGTGGACCCAGAGGAGCAGAGCTGGAGGAAGCTCATCTGCTGCGGATTCATTTCTTCAGTTCCCTGGGATTGTTTCCTTCAGCCTGTCCTGAGATGGCAAACAGGAGGGCTGGATCAATCCTACAGTGGTGGGAAAGGGCTGGATTTCCCTGCAAGGTATAGAAAGCTTGCACACACGGGGCCTCAGACCATCTGTCCTCACATCTACAGACAGGGTCCAACTGCCGGACGGTATTGAAATATGATTCCTTCCTGAGGCCAAACCAGTCCTTCCTAATTTGGCCAAACCTTTATGCAGAGAGATATGAGGCATTTTTCCTCCAGACTCCGAGGGTCAAAGCAGTCCCAGTGGTTCAGGATGCACTCCAGAGGAGTATAAGCTGGGGATGGTGAAAAGAGCTGGTTGCCCGTTCTGAAAGACAGAGAAATAAAGGCATCCTTCATTTCCCTTTTTTCTTCTAATGAAAACTTAGGGTGTGATGGAGAGAAAGCAGGGCATCCCCCCTTTCCCTTCTGCCTTCTTATCCCGAGTTCTGGCAACCTTAGATGCCACCCATGGGTGCTATTGTGGCATGTGCCTGTGAAGCAGGGAGGGCCTAGAGAACAGGAATTATCCATCCTCATCTATGTCTCTATCCCTGCTACTGTCAGTACCCTTTGGGTTCCCTGGGTCTTATCCACACCGTGGAGCATGGCCTCCTTCCATGAAGCAGGGGTTTGGTCAACAGGAATTTGTCGTACCCATTTACATTGCGCCTATTGCCTGGCTTTGGATCCCTCAGATCTGGTTTTCCTTTCTAAGGCCTCAGCCTGAAGCCTGGAATTGAGTTTCAGATTAAAAAAAAAAAAAAAAAAAAGCATTTCAGGGGCTGCCTGTGTCTGTTTAGATTGTCTCAAATGGGCCCTGCCAAATTTGCAGTTATCAGCCAGCAGGGGTCGTTTCTCCGTTGTTTTCCCTGTCATAAGCAGAGGGCTGGGGTAGGAGAAGAACCCTCTTGTACAGAAAAGGGCGGGGGGGAAAGAGCTTAAGCCTCTTGCTCTGTGAAAACGGGTCCCTTTAATTATTGTATCTTTCCCCCAGTTCAGACCAGTGAGGACCCTTCACCCACTGGGGGAAAGGCTCCGCTGGCACGGCGAGCAGGAGGCGCCAGCCAGCCGACCGTGCAGGGTTCCAGCGGCAGCCGCAGTTCCCACCTCTCTTGACCATTGGGCGTAGCTTGTGCAGGCTATGGACATGCCCAGGCTCTGGAGCCGGGAGATAAGAAGGGAAGCCGGGCGCGGTGGCTCAAGCCTGTCATCCCAGCACTTTGGCAGGCCGAGGCGGGTGGATCACAAGGTCTGGAGATCGAGACCATCCTGGTCAACATGGTGAAACCCCGCCTCTACTAAAAATACAAAAAATTAGCTGGGCATGGTGGCGCGTGCCTGTAATCCCAGCTACTCAGGAGGCTGAGGCAGGAGAATTGCCTGAATCCAGGAGGCGGAGGTTGCGGTGAGCCCAGATCGCGCCATTGCACTCCAGCCTGGGTAACAAGAGCGAAACTCCGTCTCAAAAAAAAAAAAAAAAAAAAAAAAAGAAGGGAAGCCAATGTGCACAGGATCCTGAGGCCATTGAGGTGGGGCTTCGCCTCGCCCCAAATGCAAACTACATTGATCTGAATTGCACCTCTGATGGCTGGGCTAAATGCTCATCTATTTAACATCATTGGCGCAGTCTGTAGCAAAACCCTTAATATTATAAAAGAAGAGATAGAGCCATTTCAAACCGTGAAAAGAGAAGAGATACCAGGCAAAGTCTAGGGGTCTTTGCCTACAGAGTTCTGTCTTTGGGCTTTCCAGCAGCAAAAGATGCCTTCGGTTGCCCCAGGGTTTTACTCCAGTCCCATGCGATGGCTAGACCTCCATGAAGGGAAACAACCACTTTTTTTTACCTGCAGGAAGGGGAGACGTGACAGTTCCGTATCTGTATGCACCCTTGTGGATCCCTGGCGAGACCACAGATGAAATGAGAGAGTTCCCTGACTCCCTCACAGGACATGTGAGAGGGGTGTGGCTAGTCTATCCAGCCCACTGCTTAAACCTCTTATGGGTGGGGGAGCACGCAGATGGGCAGCTGTAGGAACCAGGGCCAGCGCTTTTGGGCTTTGGTCCCATGGTGGCATCTAGGGGTGTGTGCCTGTGACTCCTGAAGCCCCAGTGGGTTTGCTACAGTGCTCTTTTAGCTCTGCTGTCCACAGGTGGCTTAAGTGTTAACCAAGTCAGTGCCCTCTTGGTACCTGGGTTCTTGTCTGGTGTCCAGGAAGAATCAGGTCACACTAGGATTTGAAGGATGGTGAATGAAGGGACTTTATTGAGTGATGCAGGTTATTCTCAATGGTATGGATGGGGAGCTGCAGAGGGAATAGAGTGGGAAGATGATCTTCCCCTGCAGTTTGACCATCCACCAGATGATCTCCTCTCCAACTGTCCCCTGCTGAACTCCTCTTGATACTCAGATGCTCCTTCCCTTCTCTCCTCTGCCACTCCATTCTGTCACTCTTCTGCTCTTCTGTTCATCTGCTCTTGGAGCCCAGGATTTGGGGTTTATATGTGTACAACATAGAGGCCGAAAGGGGCATAGCAGGCCGAAAGGCAACTACTGGACAAAAAACAGGACGCCTGTTTTCATTTAGGGCCTCGGGTGTCCAGGCTTGAGGGTGGGGCCTTTGCCAGGGAATCGCTCTCTTCTACTCTGCATTTCCCTGTCTCCGACCTGTATCAATATTATAAAATATTTTTAAGATGAAAATCATTTTCTGTAGAGTAAAAAATTAACTAAGTCACTAGATAGATACTAGATTTATATTACAGAAAATGAAGTCATATCTGTAAGAGACATGGTGTTTCTCACAAAGTGGTAAGTCTGAACAATCTCACAGCAGAATGTGTAAAGAATATGAATAGAAGATTTACAGATGAGCAAATCAAGCGGCCACCAAACAAATAAAAAGATGTCTAGATGGATTAGTAGACAAGAAAATACAAAGAACAAGATTTTATTTTACGTTCATCAACTGGTCAATGCAAGGAAAATAATACAAACAGACATTGCTGGTGGAAGTGTGCTGGGTGAGCATCTTTAGAAAGCAGTCGGGTAATATCTGTTAAGCATCTACCACAATCACAGGTTGTATAGATATGGATGTAGATATAGATGGACTTTATTGTAACATCACTCATTGGAAAAATAAATGAATAAACGCAGAATTGTCTATAAGTGGAAGAATGGTTAAAAAAAAATACAGTATTGCCACACAGTGGAAATCGTGCGTTCCGAATTACAGCATGACTGACTAGTTGCCTTGGAAGTTTCCACCAAGTATTGCTAGGTAAGAAGCAAGATTTTGGGAAATATATGCAGTGTGATTCCATTTTGGAAAAAATGAGCAATGATAAGGAAACTGCAGGTATGTGTGTATATTATATAAATATACATATGAATGTCTCTAGCTCTGTTATTATTTGAGCGTGGATGAAAATATTACCGTAGTCATGGAAACCTGCTATCATCAGTTCTTGGGGGACTGCAATGGATAATATGGGTTTGAAGTGAGGGAAGGAGTGGGGAAAATCCAGAAAAAAAATTCAAAATAGAGAAAGTAAAAATAATTATATATAATATGCTTTCAATGACACACATAGGAACAATTATAAATGTGCAGCATGTATACTCTTTCACGTGGAAATGAAACAAGTTTTTAAGGCAGGATCCTGGAGGATGAAGGACGGTGTCAGCATGGGTTGGCGTTGAAACTGCAGCTGCTCACAGTCCGGGCTCCCATCATCGCAGGAGTCAAAGCACACGCGGGAAGCCTTGCACAAGCCCCTCAAGGGCCAGAGCTTCAATGATCAATGATCACTTCAACTCAGAATTCACTTATTCATTAACCTTGGACAAGCCCAAGAAGGATGCTCAGACTTGCCACATTATCTGAGGGGGTGGCAGTGGGTGTGGTGGGAAGTCTTTTCTCTCCCCCCCCTTATTTTCTTTATTTTGTTCTTTTAAATGCAAGTAGGTGAAAGAACAATCAACTTTTTAAAGAAGGTAAGGCACTACCTTTCTCTCTCTTTATTTACCTTAGGGCAAAACAGTTTGTTGCATAGAAACAATTAGAAATCTCCAGTACGGTTTTGAAATTCAAACCCTCCCGTTGACATTCAAACAATGGATAAAGAGGACGAGGTATGTACTGACATGGAAAGACACTCTGGCCAAGTTGATAAGTTTAAACAATTAGGTTGCATAATAGTATGTATACAGAGTCATTTGAGGACAAACTGACATTTTTCCTTCTCCTGCCCAAATTCCTATCTAAGGGGCATGGGGAGTATAAAGCCTCATCCGAGGGGATTTAGTTAGCCCTGTATAACATTGCTTACTTTCCAATCGAACTCTGGTAAAACATGACATGACACATAAAGAAGGAAATCAACATATTTTAATCCCAAATATATTTACTTGCCGTATCTTGAAATTGCCCTTCAGAGTTGCCTCTTGTGGGGAAAAATCTACATTCTGTACAGAATCCCTTTTCCCTTCTCCTGCCTTTTGCCTGATCCAGGAGACAATCAACTAAGAGTCTGGCACCTTTATAAGTCTGTAAGAAACATGTACAATCTATCCTCTCTGAAGCCTGCTACCTGGAGGCCTCATCTGCATAATAAGAACCTCGATCTCCACAACCCCTTTCTATGGATTCCAGGTCTTTAAATAAACTCTCTCAACAAGTTGTCAATCAGGTAGTATTCTAATATGCCTCTAACCTGTAAGCCTTCTGCCCACTCACAGTTGTCCCACCTTTCCACATAGAACCAATGTACATCTTTTTTTTTTTTTTTTTTTTTTTTTTTTTTAAATTTGAGACAGAGTTTCGCTCTTGTTACCCAGGCTGGAGTGCAATGGCGCCATCTGAGCTTACTACAAACTCTGCCTCCTGGGTTCAAGCAATTCTCCTGCAGGATGGTCTTGATCTCTTGATCTCGTGATCCACCCGCCTCGGCCTCCCAAAGCTCTGGTGGTGTGAGCCACTGCGCCCGGCCCCCAATGTACATCTTATATGTATTGACTGATGTCTTATGTCCCCCCCAAAATGTATAAAAAGTAGTGGCCCAACCACCGTGAGCACATGTTCTCAGGGTCTTCTGAGAGCTGCATCATGGGCCATGGCCATTGACATTTTGGCTCAAAATAAATGTCTTCAAATATTTTACAGTGTTTGATTCTTTTCACAGACAAATTCCATTTTAAATATGTTTCCCAACTTTTTATTATGAAACATTTCAAACGGACAGAAAAGTTGAAAGAATACATCAAACCCCTGTGTATTTGTGTACCCCACCTCAGTACAATTGTCAAAATACCATCATATTTATTCTCTATATGTACTTTACAATTTGGTTGTAAATTGCAGGCATCATGGTGCTTCACTCCTAAACACTTAAACCTGCATCTTCTGAGAATAAAGATAAACTCCTACAAGATATAATGTCATTGTTGCATCCAATAAAATTAACAATAATTCCATATCATCTACTATCCCATTTTTATTTAAATTTCTTTAGTTATTCTAAAAACACCTTTTATAGCTTTTTCTTAAAGTAGGATATAGTCTTTGTTCACACAAAGCATTTGGTTATTAAACCTTTTGGTCTCTATTATTCTAGAATAGCTGCCCTGCCTTTCTTAAAAAAAGAAAAAAAAAAAGTTTTGAATGGCATTGATTTCTTAAAAAGTCCAGGTCAGTTTTCTTATAAAATGTTTCACATTCTGATTTGACTGATCTTTCCTTAACGAGGTATTTAACTTGTTCCTGTATGCCCTCCCAACCTCACCCTTCTCTTTTAAACCGAAAATTAAGTGTTGGGGCTTAACTGAGTTCAGTGTAAAAGTTGCTCCGCTATCAATAATACTGCTAAGTGTGGGCACAAGATGGTGGCTAGCAGAGCTCCCCATTAATAAAGTACAATATTCTTTTGTGTATCTTGGTAAAGGATACCTGGGCAGGGCATTGTTAAATCAAGTTTAGCCTAAAGCCGCCTGCTTACATATTTTAAGTTCAACCTAAAGGTTTATCTGTACATGGTAAACTATAACCTAAATGGAGGTGTGGACAGACTATAGCCCACCTTTGTGCCAATCACTGAGTTTTGGCCAACTAAAGAAGGCCGATTGTTCAGACAGTGTTCAAATGAGGCAAAGGCTAGGCTATAACCAGTTCCTCTGTTTCTGTACCTCATCCATTTTCTATATATCATTTTCCTTTTTTGTCTATAAATCATCTACCTTGTGGCTTCACTGGAGTCTCTGAGGCTACTATGGCTGGGAAGGCTGCCTGATTTGTGAATCATTCTTTGGTCAATTAAACTCTATTAAATTTAATTTGGCTAAGGTTACCCTTTTAACAGACGGCATCAGAAGTGAGATCCAAAGTACAGCTTCTGGTGACCCCCAGGACATCGAGTGGCCAAGGAGGGTTCCCTCTGTGTGACATGGTAAAAGCCCCATAAAACTGCATACCTCAACCATACCTCGGCTTTCTGTTGAAACTGTTCTCTGTAACCCCTAATGTGACAGGCAAGCGGTCCAAACCCACGCCATCTTGGCCCCTGCGACTTGTAATAAGTAATTAGGTTTGTAATTTCCACCCTACCCAGACAATGTGTAAAACTAATGCTTATCTTGACTTCTGTGAACCACTTAAGTAACAATCGGAATGTCCAAAGTCCCCTGGCCCTCCGAACACCCTCATCTCCGCCCAGGAGGTGATTTAAAGAATCCACTAGCCATTGGAATGTCTGAAGCCCCTCACCTCCACTCCTGCCCCTCACCCTCACCCCTGAGGTGGTTTTACAGGTATAAAAGGTCTTGACATCCTCCTTTTGAGGCCACGGGTTGGAGAGACGAGAGTCCTCCGACAATAAAGACCCTGCAATTTGGCACACTTTTGTCTTGGTGTTGACTTTCTATGCTTGCTCCGGTACAACATCTGGGCCCATTGTGTTTGCTGCTTGTTGCTCCCTGGCAGTGACTGGGGATCCTGGTAAGTTCTCTGCAGGATTCCAAAGCTCCATGGATTTGTGTTCTGAGCTCTTCAAGTTTCTTTGAGTAAATGTATGATCCAAACTATGTTGGAAGTCATGACAGAAACTGAACTGGATTCAGAATCAGTCAAATTGGGTTCAATAATTAACTGGCTTGAATCCAGTTAGGGGTCTCATAGAGTCCTGAGTTGGTCCGAAAGAAACCAATAGTCAATGGCAATACTGCAGGAGGTGTAAACTTTGGCTTTTGAAAATTGACAGGGATTTTTGAGTTCTACCCCCTCTGTTTCTTTCTTCTTGCATACTCCGGTAAGTAAAAATCATTGGCCAAGTTGATCAAGGGGGTCTGAGAGCCAAAGCCAGTATTTGAGGTAAAAATTGGATCCTTAATTTCTGAAGAACTGAGTACCTTCTAGCTTATCGATGGATAAGTATTAGGCCCTGGAAACAACAAAAGGTTACAGAAATGATGAAATTTTACTAAAGATAAGTTACACTAGAATGTTCCAAATGAACAACACTTCACTTGAAGAAGTGCATTTGTAAATGAGGGCTTTCAAATTAGTCTCATCTAGGGATGCCTATTGATATACAAAGCTTCTAAAGAGGCTTTAATATTTTTAAAGGCTCTTGATAAAAAGGCAAATAAAAAGCTTAAGTGACTAATTGATAAGAAAAATGGAATCTGCTGACCTTTTAGTTTGGTCACCATCCTGTCCTAATGGGAAAAAGAAAGCTAGCCTAGATAAAGTGTTTATAAAAGGAAACTTCTTTTTCAGATCTATCCCTGCTGAGTCCAGGCATAGAGGATGCTTTCTTTGCCCAATTCCTTAATGGGGTCCCCCGTGAGCTTAGTAATTTTAGCCAAGAACACAGTAGCTAAGTTAAACAGAATGCACATTGAACTGAAATACATCATTCTGGAATTTGATTAGCTAAACTGAAGCCCTTTCGTGAAAGAAATGTACACCTATTAAGGAATCTCCATTTCTATGGATGTCTGTCTATGTACATTATAAACTTTTACCATTATTTGAAATTTACATAATAAATCATGCTTTTGTCTAAAGTGCTTTTCTGGCCATCTTGTCTTGACTGAACTTTTTATGTGAGTACCGTTATTCTTTTCCTTGATTTGAGCAAATGATGGCACAATATTTAGGCTTAAAATCTTAGCTCTGGGCTTATAAAATATTTTTGTTTTCCCTAAAAGTTGTCTTTTAGAAATGCAAATTTGTTGCTGAGTTAACAATTGCTTAAGGCAACGAAATCGCTAACTGAGGCTCTAGCACTCCCAACTCCTTAATTATGCATGGGCACGATGGTACCAGATAAGAGGAAAATAATGATTACAAAATGGTGCTTCCAAGGCCTAAGGGCCAATGCTTGGGGGCCTCCTCTAGTCTAAGGATGGTGTGCCAGAAGCCTGCAGTGTGGAGGGGCCCCCCAAGAGCCCCATGTGGCCCACCAGCTCCCACTGTCCAGTGGCCACATCCTGCAGTGGTTGGGTGTGGCTGCCATTGTGCTGCGGCTCTTGCTGTCTGTTCACCACTGCCTCTGCTGCTCCTGGGTCCCTGACACTGCAACCAGGCATCCGTCGTCATTGCCCGATGGGGGCCATGGTGGGTAATGCTTACGCTTTACTAAGTATGTGGCCTTCCTCACCCCAGTGTTCAACTTTGCAACCCCTGGGTGAGTGGCTTTGGTAAACAGCCAGGATGGTAGTGACTGAAGACAGCAGTGCCATGGGAATGGGGAGGGACCAATGAGCTCACCAGGGAGACGGAGGCAGCCTGGAACCAGAGGAGAAGGGAACAGGGAATGAAACCTGGGAAACAGCATCTGGATACCTTCAGAGGCTCAGGCTGAGGAAGTAAAGTCTTGTCTCCCTGCTGGTGGGAAATTTCCTGATGGGGAGGGGCAGGTTTTGGGGGCAGGCGGTGCATCTCTGTGGAGTTGCCTTCCTGGCGTCTTCCACCTTTTCAGCCTCTGGCAGCCTCACTGCCTGTCCACAGATGGGGACATGTCTCAGTCCATTGAGACTACTCTAACAAAATGCTGTACACTGAGTGGATTATAAAAACAGACATTGATTCCTCACAGTGCTAGAGGCTGGAAGTCCGAGATCAAGGCACCCACACAACAGGGCTGTGAAGAGGCTGACTTTGCAGACAGTGCCCTCTCACTGTGTCTTCACATGGCGAATCCTCTCCAACGCCTCTGCCCTCATGACCTGAAACTTCCCAAAGCCCCCTCCTCACCCCATCAAGCTGGGGGTGAGGATTTCAATATACAAGTTTTAGGGGGACACAAACGTTCAATCCGTAACAGGAGGCAGCAGAGCGAGAACTGACAGGGCCTGAGCTGCCACGTGATCCTTGGGAAGCTAGATCTTAACTCATGGACTGTGGACCCATCACTCTGTCTCTCCCCCAGCATCAGGGGTGGCAGAGAAAACCCATGATAGTGAGTGAGCACCACATCATGTGGTGTACACATGCTAGGTTCTGGGAACGGCACCAGCCCTTTATGACACGGCCTGTAGCACCCTTTGGAACCAGTGTCTTCGCCCCATTAGAGATGCATAGACCGAAGTGCAGACAGGGCAGGGTGCTGGGCATGGGGCTCCGTGTTCATGGTCACGGGTGACAGAAAACATTGGAACCTGCATCAAACACAAACCTGCACACTGCACTCCCATAGTGAGCTGACAGCCCCCAAGTCATAGAGAGACCCCCTTCTCTCCCAATGGGGACCTTAGGAAAATCACATAGGAATCCATACTCAGTCTAACAGCTCCGCACTGCAGCAGGTCGCAGGGCAAAATCACTACCACTTCTCATAGGGCACCACACGGAACAGTACGGCGTTAGTTACGGAAGCCGTTCCTATGTGTTGTATGCACATTCACAACACATGCTACGTGTGACACAAGCATGAACACACCCTGGTTATTTTGTAAGACTTGCATATTATTCCACAAGTAGCTCTTTTTTCTCCTTCATATATCATGAAGCTATTTTTGCAGTAGTACATAGATATGTACCTCATACCTTTTCATGACAGGGAGGAATTTGTATTCACTAGCTTCTGCTGTATAACAAACCGTCTGTGTTAGTCAAAGTCTCTAGAGAAACAAAACTAATAGGAGTGTGTGTGTGTGTGTGTGTGTGTGCACGCACGCACGCACACACATGCGCAGGAGTGGAGAGAGAGGGAGTGTGTGTGAATGTGTGGATGTGTGTGTGTATAGATTGATAGACATGTGCATACATAAAAAAATTGGCTTGTGATTGTGGGAGCTGGCAAGTGTGAAATCTCCAGGGCAGATGGCAGGCAGGGACCCAGAGAAGAGGTTACATCACAGCTCCAGTCTAGGGGTAGTCTGCAGGCAGAGTTCCTTGCATTTCAGGGGACCTCAATCTTTTCTCTTAAGACTTTCAACTGATTGGATGGGGCCCACCCACATTTTGAAGGATCATCTGGTTTACTCAAAGTCTACTGCTTTAAATGTTAATCTCTCTAAAAAATATCCTCACAGCAACAACTAGGCTGACTTTAACCCCAAACTGGATACCACAATCTAGCTAAGTTGACACATAAAACTAACCATCACACCGCCCAAAAACATAGTAACTGAAAACCGCAATGAGATTATTGCTCGATTCTGTAGGGTGCCAGCAGGTGTGGGCCTTCTGCTGGTCCCTCAAAGGGTCATTCACATGGCTATTGTCACCTTGCAGCTCAATAGGGCTGGAGGGGCTGGGATGGCCTCTCTGGTGTGTCTGGCAGCTGGTGCTGGCTGTCGGCTGGGGCACTTCAGTTTCTCTCCACACGGCCCCTGTCCTCTGCAGGCTGGACTGAGTCTTTGCTATAGCACAGTGGGCTCAGGGCTCTCAGAAGGTGAAGGGCCCCTTGAGTCCTGAGCACTGGATTTGCACAAGACCACTCTGGCTCATTATGTGTGTCCCAGGCTGTTGGAGGGCGGAGAAGCAGATCCCCAGCCTCCTGTGCAGGGCAGCAAAGTCACTTAGCAGAGGGTGTGGCCACAGTGGGGGTGATTCGTCTATCTTTCTGTGCACTATCAGCCAGCTCCCCTCCCTCAGCTCACTTTCCATTTTTTGCTGTAGGAAAGAACGCTTGGATGCACATGGTGGGGACTGTGTGGCGGCCTCAGGGAAGCCCTTCTGCAGGAGAGATTCACAGAAGCACAACTGCTCAGAAGCTAGGCAGCCGCACTTCCTGTGATGCGTGCTGCCCCCGAGTCTGCGCGCCCTTCCCACTTGTACCTCCCGGGTCCTCCTCTCTTCTGCCCTCAAGAACTCATGGGCTTTTCCATGTTTGCCAGTCTGATGAGTGGCAAGTGACACAATAATATAACTGACGGTTTTAGTTTCTTGGCTCCTGGGGAAGTTGAGGGTAGTTCTGTCTGTTCATATTGCTTCCATACCCAGAACAATGTGCAAAGATATCTACATCTTCAAATTGAAACGTATCAAAAGGAAACAGGCCTTGAGGATCCCTGTGTCTCCAAACTCCCAGTGCATCTTTTCCTTGGGGTGGGGAAGGCTTTTCTTTTGTTCTTAATTTCAGAATCCCAGATGTCAGAGCTGGAAGACCATAATGATCTCCTCACAGAGAACCCCACTTTATGCATGGAGAAACGGGGTCCTTGCTAGGGCACGGCTTGGCTGGCCTCACAGTGGCAGGTCCTGGCATCATCTGCTGAGGGGAAAGGGCTCTTCTCCAAGACGGGACAAAGCTCGCATCCCACCCCAGCCCAGCACCCCAGGGACTGGGGTCTCCCGGTGCCTCTCTAATGGCCTTGAGGTCCTGCAAAGGGCCCCACAGACTGACCAGCAGGGGACAGCGGAGGGCTGCTGACAGTCCCAATCCTGGTCTTCTGGAAACTCTTGCAGGTCAGGTGGGGGACATGGTTATGAAGATGGGGCACCGATAACCCAAGAACATGAGAGAGGCCTTAATAACTTGCCACACAGAGAGTAATGGGCCTCGCAAAGTCAACACGGTTGGGTTTGCCTCCACCCCCGGATCAGATCGCTGTTTATTTAGCTCAGCTGAGAATTTCAGGACCTTGTCGCATGAGCCATACCTATTTTTACACAGTGGAGTCAGCCTCGGGGTGACAGCAGAGATCCAGGACGGAGACAGGTTGGGGCAGGAGGTGCCAGGTTTCCATCCACTGCGGCAGAGCACTTAGCATGAGTGCCACATCTCCCTCCTCCCTCCTCCCTCCTCCATCTTCCCCTCCCTCCTGCTCTTCCTCTCCCTCCACCTCTCCCCTCTCCACACCTCCCTCCTCTTCCTCTCCTCCGTCTCTTCTCCCCTTCTCCTTCCCCACTCCCTCCTCCATTCTTCTTCCTCCCTTCTCCTCCTGCCCGCTCCCCTCTTCCCTCTCCACATCTTCCTCCTCCCGCTCTGTTCTTCTCCCTCCTCTTCCCCATCCTCTCTCTAGTCTCTTCCCTCTCCACCTCTTTCTCCTCCTCCTCCCCGTTCCTCCTTGCTCCTTTTTCCTAACCTCCTCCCTCTCTCCCCTTCCTTCTCCTTCCCTCCTCCCTGTCCTTTCCCTCCTCCTAACCCTAATCCAAGCCTAACTTTATCCCAAACCCTTCTTGTCCTCCTCTCCCTCCTCCCTTCCTTCTCTTCCCTCTCCTCTCTCTCCTCTTTCCCTTCTACCTCCTTTCCCTGCTCCCTCCCAAACTCCTCCTTCCGGTATTCTTCCCCCTTCTCCGCCCCTTCCTCCCCTCCTCCTCCCCCTCCTCCTAGCACTCCACATCTCCTCCTCCTCCCCATCCGTCTCCTTCTTCCCTCCTCCCTTTCTCTCTCCCCCAGCTTCCTACTTCTTCCCTTCTTCCCTGTGCTTCTCCCCCTCCTTCTCCCCTCTCTGTTCCCTCGACCCTTCTTTCCTCTCTTCATCTCCCTTCTCCTCTCCTTCCTTCCCCCCTCTTGCTCCCCTTCCTTCCTCTTCTTTCTTCTTCCCCTCCCCTCGCCTTCGCCTTCCATCCTTCCTCTTCTTCCCCTCTTCCTCCTTTTCACTGGTCTCTCCTGGGCTCTCAGGGTATGAGTTTTCTGTCTTGCTTTTCCTCGGAATCTTAGACTCTGTGTGTATAACTGATTGGGACCCAGTTCTATGTGTGGCTGATGCAAAGCCCCTGTGTATGTCCCCTCCCTCGTGGCCCTTTCATCTCATTGTGCAATGGAGAGTGGGGTTGCATCATCTCAGGGGCCCAGCCAGCACACGACTCAGCATACCCAGGGCTTTCTGCTGCCTCTTGAGTAACTGTTCTCTGGCAGGCAAGGTGGGGCTGGGGGGTCTGAGACCTCCTGCCAAGAGCAAAGAAGCCCAAGCTGTCAGAGCTTTCCTTCTAGCCCCTGGCACCTGGCCACCGTGGCCTCCTTTCGTGCTTCCCTCACTCCCCCCAGCCCCAACCTGGGCCACCCCATTTCAGATCCAAGGGCTCCCAGGCAAGGCCCCAGAAGAAAAGGCCCATGAAGACCGCCTCTCCACAGCTCCTGTAGGATGAACCCTCTGGACCTCCACACTGAATGCCCCCCAAATCCAGGCCCTGTGCTCAGAGCAGCCTCAGGGCTCCTCAGGGTCCCAGGGTCTGCTCAGATCACCTTGGAAGCAAAACATAAGGCAAAATAAACAAAATAAAAGAAGATAGAAGATGTTCACATTTCAAACTTAGATTTCTTTCACAGACTAAACACCTATATGCAGTGAGGATGACTTTCAGGCTATAAAGGTGCACGTGTCATTTTAAATGCAATTCATTGCTCAAATTAATCTGTCTCCATTTCCTATTTTAATTTAATCAAAATCCCAGTCAGTTCAGGAACCCTCACCTCTTTCCTGAGCCTGTCCCAGCCGGCTTATCTACTGCCAAGGCGTGTCCTTGCCACGACACCTGCTGACAGTATTGTCATTCCCTTTGGCGTCATTGTGGATGGACTCTGCTTTTCCTCCGCACACAGCATCGCCTGGTGAGTCCGGCCCTCTCTGAGCTAACACTGCACACTCTTTTCTTGTGTTTGAGAAGCAATTTGCTGTTGATTCACTTCTCCCTGTGGGGGACAGAATACAGCTCCCCAGCAATGTCCGTGTCCTGATCTCCCTAACCTGGGAATATGTTACCTTATATGGCAAAGGGAGATGAAAGTTGCAGGCAGCATTAAGGCTGCCAATCAACCTACTTAAAGGTAGGCAGACAATTCTGGATGACCCGGGTGGGCCCAAGGTCCCCAGGCAAGCCAGTGGAAATGAGGAGATGCGAGAGACTTGCCAGCAACCACTGGCTTTGAAGAAAAAGGAAGGGATCAGGAGCCAAGGCGTATGGGCAGCCTCTCAAAGTGAACAAGGGAAGGAAAAGGAGCCTCCAGGAGGTAAGGCAGCCGCGCCAACAGCTTGATTTCAGCCCTGTGAGACCCACTGCAGCTGTCTGACCTCCAGAACTGTTAGAGAGTAGATGTGTGTTGTTTGGAGTCACTACGTTTGTGGCTGTTGTTATTGCAGCAACAGTAAACTAATACACTCCCTGTTTTACAGATGAGTAGACTACGATTCAGAGACAGCAGGGAAGTTATCCAAAGTCACAGAGCAGATAGATGACAGAGTTTCCTTCAGGGTGTGGCCAGGGAAGCATGCAGTGCACAGGTCAGCTGCCCACAATGAACCTGGGATTTAGACTCACCTGCACACCATACAGAGGGCTAATGGTCTGCAGCTCGAGGTTTAAGCACGGCCCAATCAAAATGGAAAGAGCAGCACCCTTTCACATCTCCCGCACCCACTGCACTGAATAACCGACTGGAACAAAGCATCTATAAATGATGTAAGCCTAAATGCATATTTTACAGGGGAAGGGAATGGGATACATTGAACACTTCACTTTCATTTCAGATTCCTATAAGCATTTCCCAACTCCCTTGGTACCACTGTTTCCTACTCCTTCCAGGAAGTACTAGCCCACTTTATCTCTCCTCCTTCTCTTCCTCCTCTTCCTTCTCCTCTGCCTCAGGAGGCGGACCTTCCCTCGATTATGCAGAGCAATTCAGTTCCACTCTGGTCTCTACTTTCACAGTCGTTCTCCTACCCATCATGGTGCCCACGAGTGCACAGTGCTTGAGTTAAGAGTACTTGTCCTCCCTGGAAGGGTCTTATCAACCCACTTCCATGACTAGGGCAAGCCCTAGAGATGTCCCACCCCAAGAGGTGTTATTTCTTCCAAACAAATGCAGAGTTGTCCCAAGAGCAATTCTGGTGGGTCCCTTTTTTCCATCTGTGCATAGATAGTGAGTTGTCTTGAGTCGTGCCACACACATGCCCATCCTGGCCACTTGCTTTCAGGTCAACGGGAACTAGAATCCACCCAAAATGTCTGTGCCTAATTCTGGGCTCACCACACCATCTACACAGCATCTTTGGGAAGAGGAGACAAGATTGTGGCACTAGGGCTACCTCATGAAATTAGGGGAGGGAAAGAGACCCACAGAGTACTGAAGATGTCAGCACATGCCACACCTTACAGGTAGCTCCTTCTTATGAGGGGGCCCTGTCACCTCAGGGTTTGAGGCTCCAGAACCCAGGTACTGGGAGAAAGAGGCAGACCTTCTTGGAAAGCAGGATCCTAGGTTGGGTCTCTATCCATGGAGAGGCTTGGAAAGAATGAGGCTAGAGGCCCTAAGACATTCACGGCAGGGAGGGACCTCTCACTTTCAAGAGCATCTTCCTGGCCCCAGTGCTGGGCAGAGGAGAAGTGGGTGCCAGGGCCCTGGGGTGGCTCCTCACCTGTGCTGCCTCCAAGGAGGAGAAATGAAAGAATGCCAGCCCAGCAATGACCATGGAGGCATGACTCTTGCTTGGGGCATCTTGTTCCGGTTGACTCAGGTCCCTTCTTTCAAACAAATGCAGTGTTGTTTGACCTTGACCAGCCAGGTGCATCTTCTGGTTCTGGATGACTTCATCCCTACAATGGCGGTGATGACATGGCATTCCCAAGACGAGATGGCGTTTGGAGATGGACTTTGTAGACTGGAGCTTGCCGTGCAGGGGTAGATGTGGGGAGCAGAAGAGAGGAGGGGAGGCAGCTGGCGAAGGGGCAGGATGTTGGTTTACACTTGCCTGGGTTCCACAAGGCCAGAGACAATGTTCTTCCACCATGCAAGGATGCCCTGTCTTCTCTCAAGCATGTTCCCAGGACACCCACTCTCTGGGAGACAGCAGCTTCAGCTTGTCTTTGCTTCCGCGTCTTGGTACCTTTGACCCTGACGCCCCTAGCTTACTTTCCCTGGTGCCTGACTGACATAGCTGCCCCTCAGCAGTTGAATGGGCAGAGCAGGCCACTGTGGATAGTGCTGCCAGCAGCTCATCCAGCAGCCTCGTCTCAACAGCAGTCATTGGCACAACAGCCGTGCGGCGATCCCAAGTTCTGCCTATGCTTTATTCTTATTATGAAAAGAACAAGGAGCGGCAAACAGAGAAACGGAAGTTCAGACACTGGTGACAAGAAACGGAGCTTCCCTAAACCCACCCCACCTGAATGAGACCAACATGCCTCAGGGGCCTTAGGAAGTGTCTGGGGTCACTCATTGGGGCAGGGAGTACGTGTGCAACCCAGTGTGTGTGCACCCCGTGGTGAACCCCCAGTGCTGGTGAGCACATCCTCAGGGCTGAAGCTTGAGCATGGCCCCAATGTGTCCCGGTGGCACCGCTTGGCTCTCTCACCTTACTTTGTCAACTGAACACTGCAACCAGACATCAGATTAGGAAAGAAAAGGACGAACCTAAGATGCAAGTGAGAAGTGCCAGAGGAGTCATCAAGGACCATGTCAGAGAACAGTGAAGTGTATTAGGGATTCTGCCCTGTTTGGCCTGAAGTCTATTTGGCAGCTGGCAGCCAGCAGCCACACAGGGTCTCTTCAGGCAGGTGTTACGAACAGAAGTAGGAAACCTCTCACTTGGCTGCCAGAATTTGGAATGTGAGACGTTTCAAGCTGCATCCATTTCTTAAGGATCTGAGGTGTGTGCATGTCTTGATTTCAGCTTACCTTTCTCTCCAAACACTTCCTACTCTGCCTCCCTCCGCCTAAAACACACATAAACGCCCCAAGTTCTGAGTCCGGGAGTTAATCCACTCGGGTCGCTGACAGTCCCACCCAGCCATGCTCCCGGGCTGTCCCTTCCTGGACTCTGGACAGCGTGGGGCGCAAGCCACCTCCCCTGGAGGCTCCCTGCTGCAAACACTCCTAAAGCCTAACACAAGCTCTATGAGCCCCCAGAAAGACAAGCCCTGTCTAGAAAGGCCGGGAGCAGCGGTAAGGTGCAGTGCACCGGCTGGGCAGAAGGGGGCAGCTGGGCATCGTGCCAGGCATTGCTGCTTGGTGAGAAGGCAGGCTGAAGGTCAGATTCTCCCATTTTTCCAAAATGAGATGAAAATCTGGATTCTCTTATTATTTTATCTTAATATTTGTGAAAGGAAAATAAATCTTGGGACCCCCCCAAAGCACTAAGCTAAAGGGAACGGTCAGACTGAGAACTTCTTAGGGCAATTCTGCCTCCCGTTCTGTTCAGTCACCCTTCTGCTCTTTGAGATAGATGCATATCTGACTGCCTCCTTTGGAAAGGCTAATCAGCAACTCAGAAGAAGGTAATCGTGTGTGTATCACCTATCTGTGACCTGAAAGCTCCCTCCCCACGTCGGGTCTTCCTGCCTTGGCTTCAAGTTGTTCCGCTTTCCCAGACCAAACCAATGCACTTCTTACATATATTAATCGATAGCTCATGTCTCCCTGAAATGTATAAAACCAAACTGTGCTCTGATCACCTTGAGTACATGTCATCAGGACTTCCTGACGGGGTGTCACAGGCGTGTCCTTAACCTTGGCAAAATAAGTAAACCTTTTTTTTTTTTTTTTGAGATGGAGTCTTGCTCTGTTACTCAGGCTGGAGTGCAGTGGTGCAATCTAGGCTCACTGCAATATCCACCTCCTAGGTTCAAGCGATTCTCTTGCCTCAGCCTTCTGAGTAGGTGGGACTACAGGCTTGTACCACCACGCCCAGCTCATTTTTGTATTTTTAGTAGAGATGGGGTTTCACCATGTTGGCCAAAATGGTCTGGATCTCTTAACCTCATGATCCACCAGCCTTGGCCTCCCAAAGTGCTGGGATTACAGGTGTGAGCCACTGTGCCAGGCCAAGTCAACTTTTATTTTCCGTATTCAGGATTTTATCTGACAGTGTGTACACAAGAATAAAAATCTTCTTAGTGCGGTAACAATCTCAGAATTCTAATGTTTCGCTGCTAAAAGCAAATAATATAAGAATTGTTTTTTGGGCCAGGCGTGGTGGCTCACGCCTGTAATCCAAGCACTTTGGAGGCCAAGGTGGGCGGATCACCTGAGGTCGGGAGTTCAAGGCTAGCCTGACCAACATGGTGAAACCCCATCTTGAAAAAAAAAAAAATGTTTTTCTAAATGGATATATATTTCCTTGCTTTGTTTTAATTATATAATATTTTCTTCCATTTTTGGCACTTACTATTCTTATTTTGATTATTTTTTTCTCTTTTTTTTTCCTCTGCAAACACTATGGAAACTTGGGCCCTTGTTACTTCTTGGTTGCAAGCATCCAGAAGCAGCTAACAAAATGAACAAGTGGAGAAACAACTTTGCCCTGTGCTTAGTTTACTAAAGCTTCTTTTTGTTTGTTTGTTTGGTGGTCTTGACGGTATGATTTTGGATTGCCTAATATATAACGTGTTGTGCTAGAAAAAACTTCTAACATATACATGTATCGTTTTCATTTAAAAATTAATTAAAGAGAAAGGGAAAAGAGGCATTTTAATGCCCCAGGAATTGAAACTAACATTTTCTGTTTCAGCTGGACCCCTGTGTCCTTCTTGATTTGCTGATTTGCTGATATCATTTGCCATGTGATAGCCAGTACATACATGTCTGCTGGGTAAGCAGTAAAGTTCTAGGGGCAAGATAGTTTTGAGAAGCTCATAATCTGACTGGTGGAGACAGATCTTGAAAATTTGGAAAGATATTTAAATTTTCATTTTTTTCTTTTCTTTTTTTTTTTTTTTTGAGATGAAGTGTCGCTCTGTTGCCCAGGCTGGAGTGCAGTGGTGAGATCTCTGCTCACTGCAACTTCTGCCTCCCAGGTTCAAGTGATTCTTCTGCCTCAGCCTTGGGAGTAGCTGGAATTACAGGTTAATTTTTGTATTTTTAGCAGAGATGGGGTTTCACTATGTTAGTCAGGCTGGTCTCAAACCCCTGACCTCAGGTGATCCGCCTTCCTTGGCCTCCCGAAGTGCTGGGATTATAGGCGTGAGCCACTGTGCTCAGCCTAATTTCTAATTTTCTTAAAAGCAAATAAAAGAAACATCTATTGACCATGATTCTGCACATTTCTCATCTCCGTATCACTACGGTAAAACAATCATGAAAACTGCCATTTTACTACAAACTTACATGCTCTCCTTCTATTAATGCTGACTATGAACAGGAAACATGATCACCTGTTTGAAAAAAAAAAACATTGCTTTGTTCTTTGACAATTTCAAAATAAGGTACTTTGACTTTTTATTCCTTTTAAGAGTTTTTGTAGTTGACGGGTTTTTTTTCTCGCTATACAGTTCTCCTTTGATCTGTATTACCTCAGCTCCTCAGAGATACAACAAGGGTGAGAGTCCTCATTTAGAAAACATTTCTTAATTGTACATGTTTAAAAGCTAATATTTAAGTAAAAACCTCTTAATCCTCCAACCTTATTCCCATTGTGAATAATCTGGTTTAATATGTTAAGTTTATAAATTTGTTCTTTCTCCTCAAAAACAAAAACAAAAACAAAAACAAAAAAACAAAACAAAACAGTTAAGAAACTTTACAAGAATTATAGGTTTAAAAAAATTGCTGAGAAAAATGAGAGTCCTGTTACTTAACCCCTATTAACACGCGGTGTTCAAGCCTTCCAGGGTCAGCGCCTTTTGCTTGTCATCAACGCTAGCTGTTTCACTAGCATGCTGGCTAGGAGTCTTAGTCATTCTTTTCTTCTCCTTGGTAGTGTCTGTACTCTGGCTTCAGCTCCCATGTGCTTTTGTGGATCCCTTTTACATTCTGAACACCAATTTCTTTTAAAATTAGCCAGGCATGGTGGCACACACCTGCAGTCCCAGCTACTCGGGAGGCTGAGGCAGGAGAATCACTGGAACCTGGGAGGCAGAGGTTGCAGCGAGCTGAGATCAGGCCACTGTACTCCAGCCTCAGCGACAGAGTAAGACTCCTTCTCAAAAAAAAAAAAAAAAAAAAAAAAAATTTCCTTCAGGCACCCCACAGGTTGTTTTGTGATGTCCACCAAGTCCTTAAGATTACAGTATTGATGTTTCTCAAATGCTGAAAATAGCATGTCTAAAACATGTTGCTTATCAGCTAGAGTTCACTTTCCATCGTCTTTGTTTTTCCTTTCCTACTCAATATTGTGTTGATGATTAGCAACAGGTTTGTAATTGGTTGCTACAACTTTGTCCAGTTGTTGTGATAGCTTCAGAGGTTTGGAAGACTCTTCTGTTTGCAATCTTTTTAATTGCATGTAGTTTTCACTGGCAGTTGGTTGGCATTCAGCTCTTTGTATCACAATTCCTTCCAATGACAGCTTATCTGATGAGCTCTCAGTAAATACTGTTAATGTCTGTCCTCCGACACTTTGCACCCAAATGGATGTTCTCTAGGAGCACTGACTGAAGCTGGTTTTCCAGCAATATCATGAATATTTGCAAGATCCTCATTCAAAGTAAATGACACCTCAGTCCTTTGATTCTTGGCAATCTGCAGCTTCCCAACTTAACCTCTTCCAGGGGCTTTAGCCCATTGCTGTGACAAATATTTAGGAAACTTGACTAGCCACACTCCTGTGAATGTTTGGCGCTAGTCAGGTCGAGTTCCTCATGCTTGACGGTGGGTCTGTCACCTGTGGAGGCGTGTGGGCTGCAGCAGCCACCCCAGGAGCTGGAGAGTTACTGAGCGAGCCTCAGGCAAGTCACGCTGAGAGGTGAAGAGCCGATGTTCCTTACCTGCCAGAACACTGTGAACCTGGGGAAAGAGCCCAAACAAACTTTTCAGATTAACTAAGACATGTCTCAAATTTTCAGGGTTCACATATTTAATTGTAATTCATATGACATTTTAATATGACTAAAATTATATTATTTAATTATTTTAAAAGCTTTAAAATCATCCCAAGGCCAAACAAAACATATCCGTTAGTTGGAAATTTGTGGGGCACTGGGGACAGAGGCAGAGTGTCCCGATGGCCTTGTGAGCCTGCAGTGCCTGGCCTGTTGTAGGCAGTCGGCAAACGGTTCTTGAATGAATGAATAAATGACTGGATGGATAAGTGAATGAATGAAAGGGCTGGCAGGATGCCCTTGTTCCCACAGGGCTGGGATGCTCACGTTTGCCCGGTATCCCGAGAGAGAACACAGTGTCCAGAGGGAGGTGGTGGAGCTGGCATGGACACAGGCCTGGCTGGCGGCCACCCGTGGCCAGGAGCTGGACTGGGGAGGCCTGGCCCTGCTTGGATCAGCCTTGGAGCCCCTGTGGACACTCCGAATCTCCAGGCAACGGCTTCCAGTCCCTTAGCCCCTTGAGTCACGGTTTAACACAAACACACGGACGTGAGTTAGCACAGCCCCAAAGGAGGCCCCCCACTGCACCCCTCAATGCCCTCTCTTTGCAGCTTTTCACCAGCCCATCACATCTGCAGGAGACTCAGTTCTGAGAGGCTAGGCTGGGAGGGGTAGGGGCTGAGCAGAAGGGAGGAACCAAGCTCTCCCCTCCAGCCCAGGGAGCCAGGAGCTGGCATTCTGGTCCAGGACTTCAGGGAAGCCTCTCTGTCCGCCAAGGCGATGGAAGCTGTGTTTGGGGTCTCTCGTGAGTACAACACTCCACTATTTGTGCCTGTGTGCACGCCGTGCCATGGATATATGTGCCCTTTTTATTCAGTTACACAACCAGCTATGCTTTGTGTGTACACCACTGGAGTTATATGTGGGTAGGGGTGCACAGTGTGCAAGCTTCTGGTATGTGAGTGTAGGTCTCTTTGTGTGCAAAAAGGCCCTACTATATGCATCAGTTTGAAAAGACCATAGCGTGTACACCAGTGTGTGTCTGTGTGCCCCACCTCAGGTGTTTCTGTGCATGCAAAGGCTGCGTGTGCACCCCCCCCCGTATGTGTGCCCCCTGTTGTGTGCACACACCCTGCTGTGTGTGCCGCTGCGCACATCCCCAGGGCCGGAGCGTGAACGCGGCCCCGGTGTGTCCCGGCGGCGAGGCTTGGTTTTCTCGCCTCACTTTGAATGCTTGCCGTCTGAATCTCCCACTAAGACTTCAGGCTACGTGGACCTGAGTGTTCGTGGCTGCCGGGCCGGCTCTGGGATCCCAGGCTGTGGGGCTGGGGCGGAGCGCTGGCCCTGGGTCGAGAGGTCGCCGCGGCCTGCATTCCTGGACGCGCGCGCACAGGCTGGAATCCGTACATTCCATTCATAACATTCCCGCAAGCGGGGCGGGGTTGGGAGGATACGCAAAGTCCGGGAGTGAGTGATTAAAAGGAAGAAAGAAAGGCTTCTTGAAGCTCCAGGCTGTGTGTTTTCTTGCGCGCCCTGGCGCAGGCCCGGGCGCTTAAGCGCCCTTTAAAGGCAGGGACACGTGAGCGGTTTGCGGCGCAGCCTGGCCCCGCCGCGCGCCGGTGGCCTGAGGCTCCATTTGTCCTCCGTGGAGGGCGCGGAGCGGCGGGACTGAGGGAGCCGCGTCCTCTCCCAGGCGGCCTTTGTGGCTGTGTCCAGGGGCCACAGGCCAAGAGAGCAGGGGCGTCAGAGGCAGCCAGCGCAGCCTTTGCGCAACTGAAGCGCCCGCTCGCAGGTCCACTAAGGAGCCAGCCTTATTATCACTCCCATTTCCTCCCTGATGAGGAAACCGAGGCTCAGAGACAGGAAGTAGCCTGTGCGATTCATTCGGTTACCAGGCCCGGTGCCTCCTCCCGTTTATGGCAATACCGACTGCCTTTGCAAGGACCCAGCCCCTCACCATGTGTTTCTGCTCTCCTGACCCCCACATCTCCCTTAGCTCAGTGCCACCCTCCTCCAGGCCGTCCTCCATCCTCCTGCATTTTCCAGCGCCCCTTCTCTTAGCACTGTGTGTGCGGTTCCACTGCCCTCCCCGGCTGAGCCAGGCCTTCCCGAATGACAGGGCCTGTGAACCACCTGTGCTGGGTCACTGGGCAGCATGGACTCTAGAGGCGGGCAGTGGGGCAGGCGGGAGTCTAGCTGGGGGGACATCCTGACATCTGGAGGGTAGAGCCTTGCTCTCCTTGGAGAGACAGAAGCCGGGAGAACAGAAGAAAAAGGCAGAATCTGAGCTGGCCCCTGGTGGGCAGGGAGGCCCGTGGGATGGGGGACGACCAACTTATTTGGGACAAATGGCGCGAGACACTCTGCCGGGACAACGCTGGTCCCATCCCAGAGCTGGACGAGGACAACATGGAGAAGGCCACTTGACTCCAGGTGTGACTGGCCCTGGCCAGGGGTGGGGCTGGACAGAGCGCAGGCTTTGCTGTGGGCCTCTGAGGACAGCTTTCGGGAGCTGGGAGTAGTTGGTGGAAGAAAGGAGGCATCAGGGCAGTCCCTGCAGAGGAAACCGCAAGCAGGAAGGCTGCATGGGAGGGAGCATGGGGTGAGCCTTAGGGTCACCTAGGAGACAGATGGGGACAACCCAGTGCTTAGATTACAGAGTGCCTCCTTCAAAAGACGGAGGGCAGAGTGATGTCTTTGCATGCCCTCTGCTATACCTTGCACAGGCTGGCATTCTGTATTTATTCACTTGGTAGTTCCTGTCCACTTCTCAGATTCACCTGCAGAACAGAGTAAGTGCTTAGAGGTTTGCTGATTGATGAAGAAGGTGCCAGAACAGGCTGGACCCTAACACTCCCTGCTTTGTCAACCAAACATCAGGTTAAAATACCGGGTAGGAGCCTGGGCTGACGAGGGCTGGCCAGGTAATTGAAGGTCATCTCAGCAGGGCCCTCCCCCTGCTCAGTCTTCTAGAGCCATTCCCCAGTGGTGGTGTGACCTTGGACAAGCTCCTTCATTTCTCTAGCCTCTGTGGGCAGCAGTGGCCCTGGTGACTCCATCATGGGGGAAGTACAGACAGCACTAGGGACGCTGTCTGCACAGAGGCCACTCAGCAGAGCTGTGCTGGCTCCTTCCTCATCAACAAGCTCTCTATCCTCCTTCATTTTCCTGGCCATGATGAACTCCTCTGAGGCCATCCTTCCAGCACAGAAACTCTAAGTTGTCCTGATTTGTGCTCACCAAGGCACCTGCTTTCAGCAGTTTGGAGGACCGAGTGGTTCTTAAAGTGGTCCAGAGAGCTCTGGGGCCTCAATACACTTTCAGGGCATCTTCAAGGTGAAAACCATGTTTGCGACAATGTTAACATATTACTCCTCTTTCTCATTCCCTCTTGGAGGCATGGCAGCAACTTCCAACAGGCATGACGAAGTCATTGCTCTGACAGCCAATGGGCAGGTGTTGTGATGTCACCACTCTGACAGCATGTGTTCCTGTGCTTTAAAATTTCCTCCAAAGTTGGTTAAGGGATACAGAAATACAGTTGGGTAGAAGGAACAAATGCTAGTATTTGGCAGTATGATAGTGAAATTATAGGTTAACAGTAATTTCTTGTCTATTTCAAAATAGCTAAAAAGAGATTTGTAATGTTTTCAACAGAAAGAAAAGATACATGTTTGAGATCATATATATTCCAATTACTTTGATTTGATCATTGCACATTGTATGTATGTATCAGAATATCATATGTACCCCCAAAATATATACAACCTAATATAGATAGATAAATAAATAAGCCTCTCAGTTTTCTTTTCTTTTTTCTTTTTCTTTTCTTTTCTTTTCTTTTTTTTTTTTGAGATAGAGTCTCGCTCTGTCACCTAGGCTGAAGTGCAGTGGTGAGATCTCAGCTCACTGTGACTTCTGCCTCCCGGGTTCAAGCCATTCTCCTGGCTCAGCCTCCTGAGTAGCTGGGATTACAGATACATGCCACCACACCCAGCTAGCCTCTCATTTTTCATTTCAAATATATTAAATACCAAAAGGTATAACTCACCATCTTTTTAAAAAGCTCATCAAGGTCTACAGCAATTTTTAATTTATTCATTAAGAGTGTAAAGGGGTCCTGAGACTACAATTTTGAGAATCACTGGCTTAAACCGAGTTTAAATCCAGGTTCTGTTCCTGAACGTCTACAAGGCCTGGAGGAAATTACTTTAAACATGTGAAGTCTCAGTTTCTCTTCTTAAAAGGAGGAAAAAGGCACCTTCCTTATTGTGTGACGTGGCTCATTACTGAGACAATGCAAACAAAACACACAGACATGAGCCCAGCCGTCCTGCATGGTGGAGCCCTCCTTCCAGGTGGAGGCTGCCAGCTGCCCTGGCTTGCGCTCCAAGGACCAGGGTGCCCATGGGCTTTGGAGGGACTCTTAGCAGCTAGCTCCTCAAAGGCTGGCAAACAAGGACAAGCAGAGCCCCTGCCCCGGAGCATTCATCCAGCCTGGCACCTTCCCCAGGCGGGCGCCCAGCCAGCTGCCTGAGTACACATTTTCCTACATGTCCAAGGTGTGAGAAAAGTAACACGTTTGTTGTTGATCTTGTTGGAAAAGCCTGGTTTTAAAGAGCAGTGTGTTTTCAACTTGTTGCGAAGTACATTCTGTAATTCCTGACCAAAATATCAACTGACGTTAAAAAAAAAAAAAAAAAAAAAAAAAAAACCCTCCTTCACGGAAAAAAATATTTTGTTTGGAGACTGATCCCTTAACACTGGTGGAGGGTTCGACGCCTCCTCCACCTCCTCCCAGGGCCTTTCGGGGAGGGTCGGCTATCCCTGCAGAGTGCCAGGACTCAGCCTGGGCAGCCTGGCTTCTGCCACAAGAGGCACAGAAGTCAAACATCCAGAGAAAACCACAGGGGAAAAGGAGCTATTCACACTGAAAAGAGAATTCAGTGAGGTGGCCAGTTACAAAATAAATATACAAATCTTGTGGCTTGCCAAGTGCCCCAAAATAGCCGTAACAAAATATATTGGGGGAAAAAAGGTCCCATTCACAATTCAATAAGAAATTAGAAGTTCCTAGGAGTACACTAAACAAGGAAACACTTACAGGGCCTAAAATCAGAAGGCTCCAACCCTTACCTGAGAAGCACAAATGTAGTATACATATATATCCATATACACACATGTCCCTGGAGAGAAAGACATAAAATTGCAAAGATGTCCATTTTCTAGCAAGAAATATGTGAAAAGAAAACCAGGGGAGCAGGGAATGAGATTTGCCTTATCAGCTGTTAAAGCTAAAAATCTTTTAAACGTTGAATTCCCGATGCCAGAATGCGGTGGAACAGAATCAGAACTTCACATGCCCACTGGAAGTTATGTAAGCATTTAATATGTGATAAGATGACCTTTCAGATTAGTGTGCAAATCATAGGTTTTTTTCAAGAAACAGTTTGGGCAAATGGCCAATCCCTCGAAATGAAATAAAGTTAGATTTCTCTTTCTCACTCTAGATGGATTAAAGATTCATACGTAACATGAAACCATAAAAACATGAGAAGCATATATCAGTGAATATTAATGTAATCCTGGGGGTAAGGGAGAACTTAATAAACATGAAACCAGAGATTGAAACAACAAGGGAAAAGGTAAATGGGTTTGATCGGAAAAAAAGTTAAAGCTTCACTGTGTCAATAAATACAAACCAATCTGTGCATTGAAAAGACTCTAGTAGCTTTGACTGCAACCTTTTTCAACTTCTTGATAACACAGGGCAAGATGAAACTTGCCACGTTCATCCAGGCAGGGAATATTCATCTAGTAGTTGAAAAAAAAAAGGCCAGGCGCAGTGGCTCACACCTGTAATCTCAGCACATTGGGAGGCCAAGGTAGGCGGATCACCTTAGGTCAGGAGTTCAAGATCAGCCTGGTCAACATGAGGAAACCCCGTCTCTACCAAAAAATACAAAAATCAGCCGGGCATGGTGGCAGGTGCCTGTAATCCCAGCTACTTGGGAGGCTGCAGCTGAAGAATCACTTGAGCCCGGGAGGCAGAGTTTGCAGTGTGCCAAGATTGTGCCACTGTACTCCAGCCTGGGCAACAAACCAAGACTCCATCTAAAGAAAAAAGACCCCTGCCCTGCCTTAATGGAGTAAACATCAAGAATGAGAGACAACTAACAAGAAAGCAAACAAACTAAAGACTGCCCACTGAAAACCTGCATCAAAACTCAAATGAACAACAAAGTTTGGGGCTGGGCTCACTGGTTTACACCTGTAATCACAGTGCTTTGGGAGACTGGGGAGGGAGGATCACTTGAGGCCAGGAGTTCAAGGTCAGCCTAGGCAACATAACGATACCCTAACTCCATAGAAAACAAAATAATTAGCCAGGTGTAGTAGCTCATGCCTATAATCCCAGCCCCAGCTCCTGGGGAGGCTGAGGTGGGAGATTGCCTGAGCCCAGGAGGTAGAGGCTGCATGGAGCTATGATTGTGCCACTATACTCCAGCCTGGGCAATGGAGTGAGACCCTGTCTTAAAAAAATAAAATCCAAGGTATTGGAGAAGCTGCTAAAAACAGCAGATGGCAATCAACTTGGAGATACCTATCCATACTGCAACTCAGAAGTGCTCTAAAGTCTCCATCTAGTCTTGTAGCTGTTTTCAGAGAACTCTTCCTCTGTACTTTTTTCCTTCTTTAGTATTTTTTTGTCATCCCATGCTATTTCCTTTTTCTTCTACTCATCACTGAAAGACTGAACGTTCACAGCCTATCATATAAATAATAACAAATAAATGTACAATTTCAAGTGCTGCTATGAAGGAAAGTTCCTGACTGTAGATGGTCTATGGGTGTGTCTTTCTAATTTTAATAGTTTTATATTCATTTTAAGGTGTATTTAGAAAAAAATTGTTTTCCATTTATGGGAGAGACATGATATTATCTTTTTTATAATTCTTCTTTTATTGAGACAGGGTCTTGCTCTGTTGCCCAGGCTGGAGAGTAGTGATGCAATCACAGCTCACTGTAGCCTCAACCTCCTGGGCTCAAGTGATACTCCTGCCTCAGCCTCCTGTGGCTCCGGGACCATAAGTGCACACCTCCATGCACAGCTGATTTTTAAAAAACTTCTTGGCTGGGTGTGGTGGCTCACGCCTGTAATCCCAGCATTTTGGGAGGCCAAGGCAGGCAAATCACCAGAGGTCAGGAGTTTGAGATAGCCCGACCAACATGGAGAAACCCCATCTCTACTAAAAATACAAAATTAGCTGCGGGTGGTGGCGCACGCCTACTCAGGAGGCTGAGGCAGGAGAATTGTTTGAACCTAGGAGGTGGAGATTGCGGTGAGCCGAGATTGCGCCATTGTACTCGCCTGGGCAACAAGAGCAAAACTCCATCTCAAAAAATAAAAAAAATTAAAAAAATACTTTCAGAGATGGGTTCTGGCTGTGTTACCCAGGCTGGTCTCAAACTCCTGGGCTTAAGTGATTCTTCTTCCTTGGCCTCTCAATGTGATGGTATTACAGGCATGAGCCACCTTACCTGGCTATTTCCTTTTAAATAAATATATTTCAGTAAGGAGTTGATTTGAAGAACAAGATGATATATATACTAATACAGGTGGTTCAAGTGCATGGGGAAATTCATGAACTTGACAAGGCAAAGAGCTGACATTGGGGAGTTGCTGATGACCTCAAAGAGCAGCTGCAGAAGGGCTTGGCTCAGGCCACGTGTCAGGACCACTAATGGGAAGTATTGGGAGATTAGACAAAGAGGTCTAGACAAAGTGGGGGGGTTGAGCTGAGACAGAGGAGCAAAGGGGTTGAGGGCAATCAAGGGAGTGGGCATGGAAGATAAGAACAAGAACATTTCGGCTATGACAAAAGAGCCTCCTGGTACAGTCCTGGCCAGGCTTGAACAGGGGCAGTAGTGAGGGGCTCAGTTCTGGGGCCAGGCTTCCTGGGTTCAAATCCCAGCTTATTCTTCCTAGGTGAGGTAGTGGCTCTCTCTGTCCTTGGCTTTCCCGGGTACACAATGGTGATGAGAGTGGCCATCTCATGGAACACTGACTATATGTCAGCTTCCTCTTCTACAAAATGGAGCCCTAAATAATCCCTTGCTCCTAGAGAGCAATGAGTTTTGAGTGTTTCATAAGGTGAGGTGCACAGAACAGCTCCCTGCAGAGGCAGCTCTCAGCAGACGCCACTTCCATTTCCTCTGCAGGCTCCCGTTCTGACCACCGCCAATATGAATGGGGGATGCACAGACACCTAGGTGAGCTACCCTGCATTTTCCATCCCCTTTCACCCTCTGACTTGCTCAGTGTCCTAGGAGGCTCACCTCTAGGGGCCCTCGCCCTTGAAGTCCTGCAGGACAATGGGAAGCTCTGACATAGGCTGGCAGGATAGAAGCCCCAGGCTGTCCCGTCCCCACACCCAGCTCTGTGGACGTATTTTGGGAGTGGCTTCCTCTTCTTTGTCCCTGCAGGCCCAGGAGGTTCACATCTCTCCCACTGGGTCTCCACCTCCCCCATCTTGTTGGTCCCTTCCCTGCTGCCCACACTACCTGTTGATCACCAGCTACTCCCTTAAACTCTTTTCTGGTGCCCTTTGCTGTGACCCTCTGTGCCCCCCTGGCCTTCCTCTGACTGATGTCCCACAAGAGTTTCGTCTCTATCTGCACAAAGTTCTGCTTGCCCCTCCTAAACCGTCAGTTGCAAACTCCCAACCAGATGCAGAAGCTCACCTTGGGCCCTACCCACCCACCGCCCCCACTGCCACCCCAACAGGCCCATTTCCCTGGGCCTGCTCCTCCCAAGACCCATCTTGGCACCCCTGTGGTGTCCTCCAGCAAGATTCACAGCTCTCCCACAGCGCGACGGGACTAGCTCTCTGCTCTGCTTCCCACCCACCCCCGTAGTGGCAGGGGACCAACCTCCAATGGCCTGGTAAGAATTATGTCCATTGTTAAGCCAGAATTTGTTGCGCTGCAGGGTGAAACCAGACCACGGAGAACCTTTAGAATGTCACGTTAACCCTGGAAGTGACGGGAAGCTCTGCGGAGAAGGTGTCTGAGTGAGCCGGGGTGAGATGACCGTAAAGAGAGGAAGCTGCTCACAGTCCAGACCCAGAACTGTTCACACAACCTTGCTGTCGCTAGCAGCCTCCAGCTGTTCCTCCCCTTCTTTCCTGCCTTCCTTCCTTCCTTCTTCCTCCCTACCTTCTTTCCTTCCATCCTCCCTTCGGCTTCATTCTTTCTTCTTCTCCCTTCTTTTCTCCCATCTTCCTTTCTTCCTCCCTCTTTCCTTCTTTTCTTTCTCCTTCTTCCTCTGCCTCCTTCCTTTCACCTTTCTTCTTCCCTTTTCTTTCTTCCTTCCTCTTTTCTTCCTTCATTTTCCTTTTCCCCTTTGCTCTTTTCTTTTTCCTTTCCTCCTCCTTTTCTTGGCACCGGGAGGTATTTCGTGGCGTGAATAGACACAGTTTGATACTAGTATTGACAGCAAATTTCAGCCACTCCTGACACAGTCTCCCCTACCCAGACATTGCGGAGGCAAAGCTTGTGAAACACTGGGAAATTTCAACAGGGTTGGAAATTGGAAGTATTGCTCCATAGTTCATCAGAGGCCTTCCCTGAGCATCCGCGTGTGATAGCTGTGTGGGGCAGCCAGCTATCTCATGTCTTCCTCCCCCATGCCCGTGCTTCTTCTTCAGCACTACCTTGAGACTGCAATTCCCTGCAAGCTAAACAGCCCCAAGAACCCTCTGAGAGGCTACAGGGACCTACCTGGGGAGCCTAGGAGACGCAGGGGCCTTGCACTTTGAGTTATGGTTTTTCTTGCCAGAGGAAAACCCTGCAGATTGCTGAAAGCTGCAGGAATAAACTCATGCCTTTGTGGAAGAACAGCCAGACCACAGGCTCTCGGAAGACCCAATCCTCAGGACAGCAGAGGCTCACAACACGAAAGCCTCTAGGCCACCAGGAAGTTGGCAAGATATGGTTAGCTCAAGTTACTCTCCTCTCAAGAGGTAGAGGGAGGGGCACTCATCCGCTCTGTTTACCAACCAGCACCGGGTTCACATGGTTCTCTCCTTCAAGTAGGAGTAAGCAGGGGGAAGTGGGGCCTGAAAAAAACTCTAGATCAGAGAAGACAGAGACTAAAGGTTCTGCCGTGGACAAAATTAAAGAAATTGCCAGGAAACTACACTCACAAAGGAAGAGCATATTTGTTGACACTACTGACTACAAAAGCAAAATGTACATTTCAGTAAACGTTGCAAAGCGATCTCAACAAAATTCTAGAAAGCTGGGGAATCTGTGAAACAAGATATTAATGCTAATAAAGCAAGAAGCAAAGATTAAATGGGAGATGTTGAGGGGCAAGATACGCATAGATTTTTACCTTTCATTTGAAAATGAAGGAAAGAAGGAAAATGGTAATAATAAGAATAGCACAAAAAATGCCCACTTATTTTGTACCCAGAGTCACCTATTGCTAGCATTCTGCCAGTTGCTTTATCATCTTCTCTGACTATATACATGTGTGTATATACATGTGCATGCATATGCATATCTATACATGTACACAAATACAAACATATATATACCTCTACATAAAATTTCTTTCGGAACCATTTCATGGTAAATTGCATAGATCACAGTCCTTTATCCCTAGGTAAAGGTATCCTATCCTTAGGATCAGCTATTGCATTTAGTCATTCCACTCTTTAATCTGGAACATTTTTGTAGCCCTTCTTCGACTTTGTATGACATTAACATTTGCGAACCATACGGTGCCTTTTCCTTTTGTTTAATAAAGAAATCATCTCTCGTTTTGCTGGTTAGTGTATAAGTCTGTTCTTACACTGCTATAAAGAAATACCTGAGACTGGATAACTTATAGAGATTTAGTTGGCTCATGGTTCTGCAGGCTGTACAGGAGGCATGGCTGGAAGGGGGGTGCCTTGGGAAACTTACAATCGTGTCGGAAGGCAAAGGGGAAGTAGGCACATCTTTACATGGCCAGAGGAGGAGGAAGAGAGAGCAGGGAAGTGCCACACACTTTCAAACCACCAACTCTCAGGAGAACTCACTCACTATCATGAGAACAGCAACAAAGGGGAAATCCACCCCCATGATCCAATCACCTCCCATCAGGTCCCCCTCCACTGGGGATTACAATTTGACATGAGATTTGGGTGAGGCCACAGAGCCAAACATATCAGTTATATTCAGATCATTAGTTTCAGGCTGGGTACCCATGAGCATGCCGTCGGGGTGTCACATCTGCAGGCACAGAATGGCTATTGGCCACTCACATGCTGGAGCTGTGACCCCCGTGGAGATGTGGGATGGGCTGCTCTCAATGGTGTTCATGAATCAAAAGCTCTTGTGTGCTCTCTCTCTCTCTCTTTTGCTCACTCTCCGTCCTTTCCGAATTTTTAAAGTGACACCATTCTACAAAACGTGACAGTGAAATCACATGCTTATCTTTCCTCCCTCCCATACCCCTTCAAGAATCAAGCTTCTGCGCCAGCCCCACAGGACCAGGCCAAGGAGTGACAACAGACAAAAGAGGCAACGTGTTGGAAGATGAAAGAGGGAGCCCCGAGCTCCCCGGACAGATGGCTTCTGAACTTGGACCCCATGAAGTGTTAGAAGGCACCCAGTGTCCACATCCTGTATTGTGTAACACTCCGTCACGGGGTTGAGGCAGCACCCGATAGTCTGCATCAGCATTCCCATGGTGACAGTTATGAGTATTCACACTGACTAGGACAAGGGAAGACTATAATGGCTTCAGTCAGTTCGGATCAAGTTTTGCCACTACATGAATTCAGGGCAGTTCAGGTTTTTCTGGCAAATTATTAATGAGCAAAATGTCAGTTTGCAGAGCCTGGTAAGACTGGGATGGGAATAAGGGACTGTGGCCAACCTGATGTTGAAATTAAGCCTCTGGGAAGGGAGCAAACAGTGCTGCCCATTAGCCCCACAGAGACCAGGCTGCCATGGGGACCAGTGCTGGAGGGGGACGCTGCTGGAAGCAAGAGGTCTTAGGAGTGGTCCTCCCTGGCTCCTCCAGTGGCGTCCTGGCCTCCCTCCTAGCTGGTGCTGGCGGAAAGCATCTCTGAAGAGGAGGTGAGAACCTGCCACCCAAGAGTGAGTAGGGGTCAGCCAGGTGCAGAGTCAGTGGAAACTGCCCCTGCTGCTCCATGAGGTGGAAGCACAAGGCCAGTGAGGGCCAAAGGTGGGTACTGGGAGGGGCAGCACCATCCAAAGGACAAGCTTGGACTCCAGCTGCAGTAGGAGCTGCTGGGAGGTTTCAGGCCCTGGAATAACCAGATCTGATTTGCACTATGAAGAGATCACCCAGGGCTGCTGCTTGGAAAACAGGATGTGGGGGCCAGAGGGCGGGTAGAGGCTGGTGGAGAGTCCTGCAGCTGGGAAAGGCCTGAGGGCTGGGGTGGGCATGCCCTGCGGGGGCCCGCTGTCACTACACAGACAGCCTTGGGTGGTGCAGGCAGGAGAGGAACAGGGGTCCAGGGAACTCCCAGGCTTCTGGTGTGGGAAACAGAATGGAGGAAAGCCCACCCGCTGCCTGGCAGCTGCGCTACAGTGGTTTGCGGCCCACTCCTGGAGGAGGATGGCTGGGTTCAAA
This sequence comes from Saimiri boliviensis, assembly GCF_048565385.1. NCBI lineage: Eukaryota > Metazoa > Chordata > Mammalia > Primates > Cebidae > Saimiri > Saimiri boliviensis. The sequence continues at coordinate 25,754,556 of NC_133456.1, read as the reverse complement.
TCCCACCTACTTGCTGTATGATGTTGGTTAAACTATTTAATCTCTCTGGGTCTCAGTGATAGCTTGATAACAGTGTTCAAAAGTCCTGAAACAGGGCCTAGGAACTAGGAGTGCCCTCTAGCAATGATCCTGTCCTTCCAGGGCTTCAGATTCTCCTTTGCCAAGATCCCCCTGTGGTGAGTATTCACTTAGCACCTGGGATATTCACCCTCTGCTTTAAACCAACCAGTGTATTCCTTGCTGAGGAGCCTTTAACTTCACTTTCAAAAAAATCCTGTGATAGGCCGAGCACAGTGGCTCATGTCTGTTATCTCAGCACTTGGGAGGCCAAGGCAGGGTAATCACGAGGTCAGGAGTTCAAGACCAGCCTGACCAACATGGTGAAACCCCCCATCTCTACTAAAAACACAAAAATTAGCCGGGAGTGACACCATGCACCAGTAATCCCAGCTCCTCAGGAGGCTGAGGCAGGAGAATCTCTTGAACCCTGGAGGTGGAGGCTGCAGTAAGCCGAGACTGTGCCACTGCACTCCAGCCTGGGCGACAGAGTGAGACTCCATCTTAAAAAAAAAAAAAAATTCAGGCTAAATCCAACTCTTGCATTTTTTTACATAGATAATATTTGAAAGGTCTTATATGTGTATGCATATCTTTTCCTTATTGAATTTAGGAATGCTTTGTATATTTCAGATCTTAAAATATCCTCTCATGCTGAAACTCTTAAACCATTTTTTTCATTCCATCATTTATTTTAAAGCCTTTACCATGTGGGAATTTTCGCTTTTATGGGAAATCCACCTTTTCTGCTGGCCGACAACAGCCATCTCTATGCTAAGTTTATAGAAATAGTTTTCTACATTTTATTCTAATTCCTTTAACATTTTATTTCTTAAATCTTAATATTTATTTCCTCTGGAATTCATTCTGATGGATAGGCATGTGGGAGAAATCTAAATTTTTCTGATTTTGGCCATAAAGCCCAATGTTACTTGCCAAATACAGGTGACTCTTGAACAGCAAGGGTTTGAACTGCAAGAGTCCACTTACGGCAGATTTTCTTCCACCTCTGCCGCCACTGAGACAGAGAGACCAACCTTTCCTCTTCCTCCTCCTCCTCATGATGAGGATGAAGACCTTTATGATGCGCCACTTCCACTTAATGAATAGTAAATATGTTTTCTCTTCCTTAGCATTTTCTTAATAACATTTGCTTTTTTCTAGCTTACTTTATTGTAAGAAGACAGCGTATAATACATATAAGATGCAACATATATGTAAATCAGCTGTTTATGCTATCGGTAAGGCTTCTGGTCAACAATAAACCATTAGTAGTTAAGTTTTGGGGGAGCCAAAAGTTATACACAAGTGTTTATCTGCGTGGGAGGTGAGGGGTGCTCTTAACCCCTGCATTGTCCAAGGGTGAACTGCAATTCATTTCATTGATTTGGAATGCCACTTTTATCACCTACTAAAGGTATGCATGAGACTGGTTTTGTTTCTCTGTTCTCCTTCATTGCTCTATTTGCTTTTTCCTGTGCCCTGAAGGATTCTTTCATCAATCACTGTACTTTTATAATATGTTTTACGTCTGATAGTACAAATAACCACCATTGCTTGTTTCAAAAAATCTGCAGTGTTTTCAAACACGTCTTCCTGCTGATGATATTTAGAATCCATTATTGAATTTCAAGTCACTTCCATTTGAATGGACTTAAAATGAATTGGTAGATTAATTTAAAAGAAATTATGTCTTTAAAATGTTGAATCTCCTTTTCCAGGAATCTGGACAGTCGCTGCTTATTTAATTCTCTTTATGTCTTTGGTTGATTTTTATTGTTTTCCTCACATTGGTTTGTGCACATTTACTTAATTTTTTTCTTCTCTTCTTATTTTTGAGATGGAGTTCTGTTCTGTCGCCCAGGCTGGAGTGCAATGGCACGATCTCGGCTCACGTCAACCACCGTCTCCTGGGTTGAAGCGATTCTCTTGCCTCAGCCTCCCGAGTAGCTGGAATTACAGGCATGCACCACAACACCCAGCTTTTTTTTTTTTTTTTTTTTTTTTTTTTTTGTATTTTTAGTAAAGATGGGGTTTCACCATGTTGGCCAGGCTGGTCTCGAATTCCTGACCTCAGGTTATCTGCCTGCCTCGACCTCCCAAAGTGCTGGGATTAAAGGCATGACCCACCGTGCTTGACCTACTTAATTTTTTTTCTAACAGCTTTATTAAGATACAATTCACGTACCATGCAGCTCATTCATTTAAAATGCGTAATTGGTTTTTTAGTATATTCACAAAGCTGTACAACGATTACCAGATTCAATTATAGAACATTCTCATTTCTTCAGTAAGAAACCCTGTACACTTAGCTACTACCCCACCCAAGCCCCATCTGCTGTCCGTGTAGACCCAAGCAACAAAGCTCTCTGACATTTCATATAAATGAAATCATGTAATATGTGATCTTTTCTGTCTGGCTTCTTTCACTTAGCATGTTTTCAAGGTTCGATCATATTGTATGAAACATGTATTAGTCCTTCATTCCTTTTTATGGCCAAATAATATTCCTATTGTATAGAAAACCAGCTTTTGCTGATTAGAAATAAAATATCCTTAATGAAACAAAAGGAATTTTATCAGAACTCAACAGGCATCACTATACTTTCAGGAAAAGATGAGTGATAGTAAATGCATTTGAAAATCCAACAGGGGACCTGGATATTATGCACACAAAAATAAAGATGTGGACATGTATTGACAATTTTATACAAATTTTCAAGGGGTATAAGGATTTCTCCCTACCAACCCATCAAGCAAATTTCTGCCAGATTCTTCAGTGGGTACCAGTTAGGTATTCTCTAATTCAATTAAATTCTGACTCTATTTACCTAGAGATAGTGGCAAGTCTTGTTTTGTTTGTTCATCCTGGTGGATTCTTCATATTCTGTATGAACTCAAAAATATCTGAGACAGGACTCAATCAATTTAGAAAACGTTTGTTTTGCCACGGTTAAGAATGCACCTGTGATACAGCCTCGGGAGGTCCTGACGGGAAAACTTGAATGGGGAGGTGGGGGCTTCCAGCTCATAGGTAGGTTTCAGAATTTTCTGATTGGCAATTGGTTGAAAGAGTTATTTTCAACAGAAAGGAATGTCTGGGTGACTATAAGAGATTGTGGAGACTGAGGTTTTATCATGCAGATGAAGCCTCCAAGTAGCAGCCTTCAGAGAGAGTTGATAAATGTTTCTCATCAGATGCTAAGATCTGGGTGGATGTTAACACTGGTCATCTTTTCCTGAATTCCAAAAGAGAGGCAGGTATAATGAGACATGTCTCACCACCCCCCTTCCCATCATGGTCTAAACTAGTTTTTCAGGCTAACTTTGGAATCCCTTTGGCCATGAGGAGGGTACCATTCAGATGGTTGGGGGAGTCTTAGAATTTCATTTTTTGTTTACATCTCCTACCTTTGCTTTACTATGATTTTGCAACTTGTGTCTAAGTGAGATTCCTTCTCCAGTGTTTTTTTTTTTAATACCTTGAATTACTTTTAGTACTTGACATTTATTTTTATTTTATTTTTTTAAGAGTGGAGGTCTCCCTGTGTTGCCCAGGCTGGTCTCAAACTCCCAGGCTCAAGGGATCCTCCTGCCTCTCCCTCCCAAAGTGCTGGGATTGCAGGCCACCACGCCTGGCCTGACGTTTCTTTTAAAAATTATGTATTGCTTTAAGATGTTTAAGCATATTAGCTTAGCATTCTATACTGTATTTGTCCCACTTTTAAAATTTTCCTTCTGGCCTCTTTTGCATGATACCTGCGGCATGTTTTTTATTGCATTAGCTCCCCACCTCCCACACCCGTAGAGCTAAAACAGCTACCAGTGTCCCCTGGAAGTCAGGGATGGCCTGGGCTGGTTGGGGGACTGTAGCTGGAGCCCCTGGCTGGCTGTGTGATTCTGCCCAGTCCCGCTCCCTGTCCTGGCCCTCTGTCCTCTCCTTACGGTGGCGGTGGCGTGGCGAGAGGTCCGAATGAGGCCTCAGCTCACGCACTCCATTATCTTGAGGCTACTCCCACCCCCAGGCCGGAGGGAGACAGAGGCCCTTTGAGCTGGAGCTGGCAGGCGAGGCTGGAGTCCCAGGGCTACCAGAGCGTTGCGGAGGGAATGCTTTGAAGAGGCCCCGCCCTTCCTGGGGCTGCGGCTCAGCTCCGGCCTCCCTCACCCGGCAGGGATTCCCGTTCTAGGGGACAAGCGGTTAGTGCCAGCGAGTTGATGTGGGCGCTTTCTTCTGCCCCCAACCCCGCCTGTCCGCTTCCTCCCCAGCCCCCTCCTGTGAGTTCTCGGAGCTACAGAATAAGGACACTCCTTGGTCCCAAGCCAGCTCCAGCTTGCTCGGGAGCCTGGATTTCCCCCTCCGACCCCATCACCGCGAGGGTCTGTGCACTGGAATCAGCTCCAGAGGCACCCGCAGGCGCCGCACCGCCAGAGACATGCCTTTCACCTCCCAGCAATTGCAGCGCTGAGTCGACGTCCTGATTCCACGAGAGGCGGAGGAAGCCTCAACGTTGAAATTCTTTGCTCTAGGTCCTTGGCAGGGGCTGGGGCCGAAGCCTGGGCAAGACCAAGGCCTCCGGGGCTCGCACTCAGGCTCCGTCCTCTCTGCCGGCGTGCGGCTACCATGACTCGACGTGGCAGGTGGGCCAGCATATCACACCCCAACAGTCATGCTTTATTTAATGCGTACTAAAAATACAGCTGGCCTGTGAAACCCACAGGTGTCGTCGCTTAAAACGAGGCTAAGTGGACATGTGAATGGTTACTAATGAGTTGATTAAAATATTCAGAAATCATCTACTGGAGACCGGCAAACTGCACATGGTAGCATGGGAGCAATTGATCTTCGAGAAAGCCCAGACTCCGGCAAGCCGTGGGTTTGAATTTGCACATGTGCATACAATGGGTATGAATAAACCTTTCCTCAAAAAACCGGACCGAGTCCAGTCAGTTATTTGCCGTGGGTAGGTGCCAAGGCTGACTACTTCAGTCCCCGCTCGAGTCGCCCCCGACCCCACTTCAGCCCAGCCTGGGAAGGGCAAGGCACTTGGGAAGGAGCCACGCCCAGCACCCTGCACCCCGCCCGTCCTCTGCGCTTGCTGCAGCTCGTCCTTTAGTTCTCCTTGGACCGAGGGCATGAAGTTGGCTGTATCATCAGCAAATGGCCCTCTCACTTCGGGGCTCACTGTCCGGGACACACAGTCAGGGCTGGACGCCTCCAGCAGCCCCACGCGCCCCAGCCTTCACTCCAAGGCCCACAAGCCTGACAACTTGGGCAACTCCGGAGGTAGGGACATCGTGATACAATCTGAAAACAACCATTTAAAACTTTTTTTTTTTTCCTAAAAAAACTCAATTTTTTTTTTTTCTGCTTGCAAAATCTATAAATTCAGTTCAATATCAATGAAAATCCTAGCGGTATGTTGACACTTGAGAAGCTGATTTGAAAGTTCATCTGAAAGAGGAAATACAAAGGAATCCTGAAGATGATTTCAGAAAGCTCCAAAAAGACTTCAGTAATTCACATAGAAAATCCAGAAAGATTCGTGTTTATGTGGAAATTTAGTATTAGAGGAGGCCTTTCAAAACCAAGATGGAAGGTCACCAGCGGCTTTGGGGAAAACTCAAGATCCATTTGGAAACCAACGTTAGTATCTTCTTATCATTTGCAAGAATGAACAACAGATGTATTAAAGGGCTAAACTTTTTTAACATCTATAAAAGTTTTAGAGCCAAATATGGAAAAATATTTTTAAAATCCCATGGTGAAGACGTCTTTTTAATAAGCAGGAAACAAAACCTGGAAACCGTAAAGAAAATGACTGACAGATTTGAATATTGCAAAAACTAAATGAATGGCTCCTTAAACAAATTAAAACACAACTTGCAGGCAGGGAAAAAATAGATTACAATAGAAGTAATATGCCAGTGGTTAATATCTGTGTTGCGTAAACATGTCTTTCTAACCAATAAGAAAAGAATAGGAAATGGGTGACGATTTAACAGGCAATTCACAGACCACAAAGTAACTAGCCCTGAAATGGGAAAATATCCTCAACCTCACTAGTAATCAAGGAAACAAATTTAAAAGACTATATGTTTCTCACTTCTCTCCTTGTGGTCGTATTCCACCTGTGACTGTACAGCCTGATTTTACTTAACATAAGAATAGGTTAATAAATACAGGGCTTACTATGTTAATATCTTCTTTCTATGGATGCATAACAACTTATTTTATCATTCCCTTTGTGACTGAAACTGCATTTCTTTCTGTAAACCAAAAAGTATCTGAGACAGGTCTCAATCAATTTAGAAGTTTACTTTGCCAAGGTTAAGGACACATCCAGGGAGGGAGGTCTGTGTCTTTCTCCAAAGAAGATTTTGAGGGCTTCAGTATTTAAAGGGGAAAAGCTGGCTGGAGGGGACAGAGGGAGGGTGTGGTCTCATTACTGAATCCACCTGTTGCAAGAGAAAAGGGGCATGTAGGGGAGTGATCAATTAATTACACGTTCATCCCGTGCTCAGTAAATTGGCTCTTTACACAAAGATGAGGCGAACGCAGAGTGGAGATCTTTAATCTTTTGTCTGTCTCTATCTGCTTAGGAAGAAAAGGAAAGGCAGCTTCCTACAGACTCTGCTTTCAGTTTATTTTTTTTTCTTTTGGAAGAGGGAATTGGGGTCCCAAGTTTTTACTTTCCTTTCACATTTTTATTTTGCTTTTTTAATGCTCTGCTGCTGTAAGCTTCCTCACAGCACATTACCAGGCTAGAATCTCATAGTGGGGACTGCCAGCTCTCAGGGAACGCACAGGGATGCTAGGACGCAGACAGGCAAGCCCGCTTCCTTCCTTCCTTCCATTCTTCCTTCCTTCCTTTCTTCATTTTTTTCTGTCTTACAAAAGTTCCTTTTAGAGTTTGTTATTTGCCATTGCATGTGGCTAAATCTGTCAAACTTCAGCGCTATGTTTTCCAGCATTGTTGCCAGTCTTAGACTCCCTTCCAAGAGTACAGAAACATCCACCTGAATTTTCTCCTAGAACTCTCGCAAAGCAGAAAATTCTCTTTCTGCTTTGGAGAGGAATGACCCAACTCCCTTCTGAATCTGGAAGGGAACAGAAGTGGGACACTTTACACATTATTTGGCAGTTTTAAAGTATATGCTGCATATTCATTTAACGTAGCCATTTGACAGAGCTACTTCCAAATTGTCGTATAAAATTAGCCTTGTCAAAATGTCTTATTCTGTACTTTGACCATTTTAAGAAATCTTTATCCATTTTCATCCTGTTGGAGGCCACTGCCTTCAGAGAAGGTGACAGAGGGCCATGTCTGAAACATTCTCCCACAACCAGGAACCCTCAGCAGCTGCTGAAGAAGAAAGGCAGTTAAAGGGAAAGACTCATGAGCAAGTGGAGGAAAAGGCGCATGTGTCCCTACGGAGGGGCTCCTGCAGGAAGGGGCGGCGCCCTTGCCCTGTTCACCTAGCCTTCAGGTGGCTCCCCACCCAAGATTTCAGAGAATGGCAGAAACCCCCTCGCAAGGAAATGAACGAGGGCGTGGCAACCTTGAGACCAGAGCAGTCCAGGATATTTTGTAATAAGGGCAAAAATAGGAGACCTGCAAAAGACCCCTGAAAATAATCCCTGGAAGCTGCGAAACATCAAACTGATACTTCAAAAAAGAGGGCCTGCTGAGCAGAAGCAAAGCTTGAGAAGCATCCAGAACAATGTAGGTGGAGAGGCGAAGAAGAAAGAGGAGCCCACGTGGAATGAGTAACCAAGGTGGGGATGGAGGAAGGTTCGCCAGAACTGGAAGGACTGAAATTGGACATAGAGATAAATTAAAGAGTGTTCTTTAAAACTGTCACGACTTGGTCAGTAAATAAACTGCAAATAAGTGCCCCTAAAGCACAGCAGCGACGCTCCCGGAGGAGGGAAGGAGGCCGGGGCTGCCCCTCTCGCAGCTGGCTGCCTCCCTGCCTTCGACACTGAGCTGTTTTTTCCAGGCTCATCATGCATGTCCCCGGGCTGCTTGCATCTGTGACCAGGACTCTGTCACCTGCCCGTGGCTGGCTGATCAGCTGGTCACCCAGGAATGTGAGGGATGAACAGAGGCCTAGAACTCGGGCTCCATGGATCACCAGGAGATAAGGTTTCAAATCTCATGCCGGGGCCACCAGCCAGGTGCCCTGCTGTCCTGATCCCTGCTCCTTGCCAGGCTTAGCCCCCTCTTTCTTCACCCCAGAAGTCCACGAGTCTCCCTCAACAAACGCCGTCCCTTCTCTTTCTGTGGCCTGCGGCCAGCACAGCTCACCTGATTCATTCCCTCTACACCCTAAGTGCCCACAGAAGTGACCAAAACAGTAAAACTACAGAGCAGCATTCATTCCAGTGGCCAAGGCGGGCCCCTCCTTTGCACCCTGCTGTTTGGTCGGGTTCTTCTTCCTCCAGTTCCCAGGATGCCAAGCAGATTCCCTGTGGCATGATTACCTGGCAGGCCAGGTCCAGAACAGTTAATAGCTCACTGACTGGCTCCGAGAGAGTACGGGGCTGGAGTCCCAAATCCCGCACTGGCTGTTCATTAGCAGGTGGGAAGAGTTCTGCCACTTCTGAGGAATTAGCGGGCTCCCAGGTGACCCTAAATCACCCCAAGTGACTTATTTTATCATTCCCTTTGTGACTGAAACTGCATTTCTTCCTGTAAACCAAAAAGTATCTGCGACAGGTCTCAATCAATTTAGAAGTTTACTTTGCCAAGGTTAAGGACACATTCAGGGAGAGAGGTCTGTGCCTTTCTCCAAAGAAGATTTTGAGGGCGTCAGTATTTAAAGGGGAAAAGCTGGCTGGAGGGGACAGAGGGAGGGTGTGGTCTCATTACTGAATCCACCTGTTGCAAGAGAAAAGGGGCATGTAGGGGAGTGGTCAATTAATTACACGTTCATCCCGTGCTCAGTAAATTGGCTCTTTACACAAAGATAAGGCGAACGCAGAGTGGAGATCTTTTTTATCTGTCTCTATCTGCTTAGGAAGAAAAGGAAAGGCAGCTTCCTACAGACTCTGCTTTCAGTTTATTTTTTTTTTCTTTTGGAAGAGGGAATTGGGGTCCCAAGTTTTTACTTTCCTTTCACATTTTTATTTTGCTTTTTTAATGCTTTGCTGCTGTAAGCTTCCTTATAGCACATTACCAGGCTAGAATCTCATAGTGGGGACTGCCAGCTCCCAGGGAACGCACAGGGATGCTAGGACGCAGACAGGCAAGCCCGGCTCCAGGGCTGCACCTGTGGACCCCACCACAGCTCAGCCCAGCCCCAGGAAGAGGGGGATCTGTCTGTCCCTGATTGGCCCACCAGTGCCCTCTGGTTTTTTCACAGTTATTTCTAACCTGTACATGCTGTTTGCCCTATTAAGGTGCCCCTTCCTTCCTTCCTTCCTTCCTTCCTTCCTTCCTTCCATTCTTCCTTCCTTCATTTTTTTCTGTCTTTCAAAAGTTCCTTTTAGAGTTTGTTATTTGCCGTTGCATGTGGCTAAATCTGTCAAACTTCAGCGCTATGTTTTCCAGCATTGTTGCCAGTCTTAGCCTCCCTTCCAAGAGTACAGAAACATCCACCTGAATTTTCACCTAGAACTCTCACAAAGCAGAAAATTCTCTTTCTGCTTTGGAGAGGAATGACCCAACTCCCTTCTGAATCTGGAAGAGAACAGAAGTGGGTCACTTTACACATTATTTGGCAGTTTTAAAGTATATGCTGCATATACATTTAACGTAGCCATTTGACAGAGCTACTTCCAAATTGTCGTATAAAATTAGCCTTGTCAAAATGTCTTATTCTGTACTTTGACCATTTAAAAAATCTTTTGTATCTTTATCCATTTTCATCCTGTTGGAGGCCACTGCCTTCAGAGAAGGTGACAGAGGGCCATGTCTGAAACATTCTCCCACAACCAGGAACCCTCAGCAGCTGCTGAAGAAGAAAGGCAGTTAAAGGGAAAGACTCATGAGCAAGTGGAGGAAAAGGCGCATGTGTCCCTACGGAGGGGCTCCTGCAGGAAGGGGCGGCGCCCTTGCCCTGTTCACCTAGCCTTCAGGTGGCTCCCCACCCAAGATTTCAGAGAATGGCAGAAACCCCCTCGCAAGGAAATGAACGAGGGCGTGGCAACCTTGAGACCAGAGCAGTCCAGGATATTTTGTAATAAGGGCAAAAATAGGAGACCTGCAAAAGACCCCTGAAAATGATCCCTGGAAGCTGCGAAACATCAAACTGATACTTCAAAAAAGAGGGCCTGCTGAGCAGAAGCAAAGCTTGAGAAGCATCCAGAACAATGTAGGTGGAGAGGCGAAGAAGAAAGAGGAGCCCACGTGGAATGAGTAACCAAGGTGGGGATGGAGGAAGGTTCGCCAGAACTGGAAGGACTGAAATTGGACATAGAGATAAATTAAAGAGTGTTCTTTAAAACTGTCACGACTTGGTCAGTAAATAAACTGCAAATAAGTGCCCCTAAAGCACAGCAGCGACGCTCCCGGAGGAGGGAAGGAGGCCGGGGCTGCCCCTCTCGCAGCTGGCTGCCTCCCTGCCTTCGACACTGAGCTGTTTTTTCCAGGCTCATCATGCATGTCCCCGGGCTGCTTGCATCTGTGACCAGGACTCTGTCACCTGCCCGTGGCTGGCTGATCAGCTGGTCACCCAGGAATGTGAGGGATGAACAGAGGCCTAGAACTCGGGCTCCATGGATCACCAGGAGATAAGGTTTCAAATCTCATGCCGGGGCCACCAGCCAGGTGCCCTGCTGTCCTGATCCCTGCTCCTTGCCAGGCTTAGCCCCCTCTTTCTTCACCCCAGAAGTCCACGAGTCTCCCTCAACAAACGCCGTCCCTTCTCTTTCTGTGGCCTGCGGCCAGCACAGCTCACCTGATTCATTCCCTCTACACCCTAAGTGCCCACAGAAGTGACCAAAACAGTAAAACTACAGAGCAGCATTCATTCCAGTGGCCAAGGCGGGCCCCTCCTTTGCACCCTGCTGTTTGGTCGGGTTCTTCTTCCTCCAGTTCCCAGGATGCCAAGCAGATTCCCTGTGGCATGATTACCTGGCAGGCCAGGTCCAGAATAGTTAATAGCTCACTGACTGGCTCCGGGAGAGTATGGGGCTGGAGTCCCAAATCCCACACTGGCTGTTCATTAGCAGGTGGGAAGAGTTCTGCCACTCCTGAGGAATTAGCGGGCTCCCAGGTGATCCTAAATCACCCCAAGTGACTCGCCATTCCCCACAGACTCAGCCACAGGGCCAACAGTTTCTATTGCTGTCTTTCCCTCCAGAAAACCTTCTCTGGGCCAGCTTACCTGCCCAGCTCCTGCTCTGCCCCACGGGAGGGCTACAGTTAAAGAAGGGAACATTGCTAATTGACTAATTAACTTGAGCAACATCTCTTGAACACCTACTGTGTGCCAGGTGCTGTTCTAGATTTGAGTTATGAAACAGGGAAAGTGAAGGCCCTGCTCTCACATGTGGGCATTAGAAGAGCAGGATCAATAAACACAGGGATCAATGAAGAGCATTCCAGGCAGGAATAAGGACTGCAGAGTAAAGAGGATGAGATGAGGAAGGAGAGCTAGCGAGCAGCAGTCAGGGAGGTGTCCCTGGGGTTGAGTCTGGGTGAGGAGAGGGAAGCAGCCAGTGCTTAGCAGGGGAAGACAGGGCAGGAGTGAGGCTCGCAGAGGGAGACAAAGAGGACCTTTCGGAGGTGAGTAGATGGCAAGAAAGGCAAGGGAGGCTGAACCCAGGTGAGGAGCCATTGCAGGGGTCCGAGGCAGGAGGGGACAAATCTGATGGAGTTTAAAAAGGCTTGGTTATCTGCCTGGTGGAGAACAGATGATGGGACAGACAGAGAAGAAGTGATGGACTAAGGATAGATTTTGGAGGCAGAGCAAACAGCGGAGCATGAAAGAAACAGAGAACCAAAGATGACTTTTAGGCCAGGGGCGGTGGCTCACACCTCTAGTCCCAGCACTTTGGGAGGCTGAGGTGAGAGGATCACTTAAGCCTAGGAGTTCAAGACCAGCCTGGACAACATAGCAAGACCCCATCTCTAAAAAAACAAATTTAGCCAGGTATGGTGGTGCATACTTGTAGTCTCAGTTACTTGGGAGGCTGAGGTGGGAGAATCGCTTGAGCTGGGGATGTTGAGGATGCAATGAGCCATGATTGTGCCACTGCACTACAGCCTGGATGACAGAGTGAGGCCCTGTGTCAAAAAGAAAAGATGATGAGTTCTTGGTTTGGGACCATTTTCTGACCTGGGGAAGACAGAGGAGAAGCAGGCTTGCTGGTGGGTGAAATCTGGAGCTCCGTTTTGGCCAGGTTACATTCCAGGCACCTTCTCGGACTCTGGGAGGAGCTGTGGAGGACCCTAGACATGTCTGTGGGAATGAAGCATTTCTGGCCTGTGTAAGCACACACCTGGTGGCCACAGGGCCTGGACTGTCTGGGAGAGGCCTGATTTGAGATGTGTCATCCTCAGATTATAAATGCCTCTCACCCCAGGGCTCAGGTAGCCCTTTCCGTGCCCCTCCAGAAGACCCTGTAGAAAGTGCTCATGGTGGTGCTATCTCATCCACAGTACTTGTTCCTAAATCGGCACAAGCCGTATTCCAGCAAGGGCCACAGAATATGCTTGGACGGTGACACACACGCTGCCCGCTGCCTATTTCTATGCATGAACTCACTTTCGAAAGCATCTCATTTGGAGATAATTTTAGACTTACAGAAGGGTTGCGAAAGAGGCCTCCCCACCCCAGCCTCTTCTCATGCTGGCATTCCACTCATCACAGTGCGTTTATGAGAGCTGAGACTCACCTCGCCATGTTCCCGAGAGCTGGACGACAGGCAGTGCCCTCCTCTGTTCCAGCTTCCACGTGCATTTGGTGGTCCCCTCTCTCCGTCTCCTCCTGTGGTAGGGCCTCAGCCCCCCTTGCCTGTCGTGGTGCTTTTTAAGAGGATGGGTCTGTTGCTTTGTGGACAGCCCCTTCACCTAGGCCTGCCTGCCATCTTCCCTGCATTGGACTGAGGCAGTGCCTTTTTGACAATGCCACCCAAGTGGTGTGCCTTCTCGGTAGGCCAGGCCAGTGGGTGCGGGCTGTCAGTGTGCCTGGTGCCTGGTCATGCCAACCTTGACCTCTTGGTTAGGGTGGTGCCTGCCAGGGTTCTCCCCTGTCAACTCACTGTTTTTCCTTTGTAACCATTAAATATTTGAAGAGATGCTTTACGGCTATACAGAGACACTGTTTATGGCTTAGACCTCTGTCTGCTAATTCTACTTTCCGCTGGTGACGTTGCCTCAGCCATGCTCCCTGCAGTTCTCTGATGCTCATCATCTTCATCTCCCATTCCTTCCACATTTATTAATTGCAACTCATCTGCAAGAAAGAAGTTAACTCACTTTTAAACTTCAATAATTAAGCTGCACACCAGTTGATAGCACATGGGAAAGAGGAAGAACAAGGCCTCTAGTCCAAAGAGTGGCTCGAGTTACTTTTTAACTGAGCACTTTTCTGTGCTTGCAGGTTGACCCTTGGTTGCCTTTGGCCTTTCTGGCTTTGCCCCGTCTCTGCTGCTGAGGTCAGCAGCCCAAGAATGAGCCTTGCATGGACTCTGGGGGCCTCTCCAGAAAGCAGAACCGGGTTCCTTCTTTTCCTTCCAAGCATCTCCACTCCCTTTGCCCTGCTGCTAGGAAGAAAACTCTCTACTCCTAGAGCCAAGTCTTTTGCTAGTGGCCTTGCCCCTCCACACACACACACACACACACACACACACACACACAGAGACACACACACACGCAGAAATACAAGTGCACATATATACACACACATACACAGATACACAAACACATGCAGGCATAGACACACATGCATGTACACATGCACATATACACACTACACACACATACACACATATACATGCACATGCCTTCACATACACATACACACTCATAAACACATTCACACATCTGCACACACAGGTACAAATAGGCACAAACACTCATACGTACACACATGCATGAGCATGCATGCATAGATACACACATACAGGTATATATGTGCATATGTACATCTATGGATGCATATGTGTATATAATACACACATTCACAAGTGTTCACATACATGCACAAGCATGCACAGACATCCACATGCACATAGATACACATATACGCACATGAGCATGCAGGCACACGTGTACACACCTGCATATACACACATACACACAGACATATATGCTCACACAGAACTACAAAAATACAAACATATATACTCCAATAACAGCTGTCAGATCATTGTTTTTAAAAGCAAACAATCACAGAAGGCAAAACAGCTTAGGTCTTCTATAGCTCGCCAGGTCCTTACAACTTTAAGGGCAGTACATGACCATCCACTCGGCAGATGAAGAACCTCCAGCTTCCACGGCCCAAGCCTGCACCTCTAGTGAGGGCAACGCTGGGAACTACATCCAGGCCTTTGCTCAAAGCCTGTCTCCTTACCCCAGTCACCACATGCTGCTCTAAGATTAGTTTCCAGGTTGGTTTAGTCAAAAGGCCCAAACCAACTCAGGATACGAAGTATAACACTGAGGCTACAGAGGCGTCCGCATTTGCATCCCGAGTGCCATGGCCAGATCAGTGCCTCCTCCCCTCCCTTGGAATCCTCCCATCCACCCAGAGATGTGATCAGCTTTACATGGCTACCAACGAGTGAGGCTGCCTGTCCCTTGACAAAGATGATATGCTTGGCCAAACTTTAGTCAGCCTTCTGAACCTTCTCTGTGACTCATTTGTGCACTTCCTTGCAAAATCCAGATTTGGCAAGAACAAAGCTGTCAGTTTGGCAAGGACTCCTTGTCCTTCATATCTGATCAGATTCTTCACCCACCACCATGCCCTAGGTGATGCTTGTCATGCTGACCTGTCTTCATCAAGAACACTGTTAGGTTGGCTTAGCCAGGAACCCCCTTACCCGTGATGCTTCCTCTTAATCATTTTCCATCCACTGATTCCAGTCTGGCTCTACGGTTATAAATTCCGACTTGCCTGTGGTATATTCAGAGTGGAGCCCGATCTCTCTTTCCCACTAGGCAATCCCATTGCTGTTGTTCCTGTACCTATCACAATGGTCCTGAATAAAGCCTACCTTGCCATGCTTTGATAAGTGAAATTGAATAATATTTTCTTTAACATCCCACAGTGTCACTAACACTGGGTGTTACTAATCTTTCATGTTTCTCAGCCTGAGGAGGGCTTGAAAAATCCTAGTGTCATCTTTAACGTGTGCTAAATTTATATTTGCACTTAGTTTATATAAGATATCTAAATATTTAATGCAACAATGTAATTTGGGTGACTTGTACTCTTAATCTGCCAAATTATATTTCTTAGCAATTTAGATACCTTGTCTTTTCATGATTGGCCTGCAACCTAGGAATTAGCACCTAGCATGCCTAGGGCTATGGCCTGAATCTGCAAGTCCAGCCAAACATGGGAGTTTGGTTACACTCCCTAAAATTCTGATACCTTACCTCCAAAGTATAGAAAACACAGTAACTACTTTAAAAGTTTGTGCTGAAGGGAATACAAACTAATTCATTACGGCAGCTTGCATTCTCAAATAGGAAAAGTTGGAAGCTGTTATTGCTCATTATTTTGGGGGGTCGTTCATCCCCTTTCTTCTTAGTTTGTAAAAACTACGTATATAGTTAGGGCATTAACTTTGTGATACAAACATTTTTATTTTCTAGTTGATCATTTATTTAGTAACTTTCTTTTTTGTTTTGTTTTGTATTTGAGATGCAGAGTCTTGCGGTTTTGCCCAGGCTGGACTTGAACTCTGGGCTCAAGTGATCCTCCCACCTCAGCCTCCCAAGTAGCTAGAACAACAGGCATGTGCCACGTGCCTTAGTAACTTTCTGTGTGGTGATTAATTCTAAACTTAATTTTTAAAATTTTGTTAGTTAAATCTAGCAATGTCTTCTTTTATAGTTTCTAGTGATAGTGTTATACTTACCCTGTTTTATATTTGTTAAAAGAGTCACCTAATTGTTTTTTTCTAGCACCATATTTTAAACAGCCTTATTTTCATGCTTATATAATGACTCTGGAATTTATTTTGATGTAAGCTATCCTGTAACATATCTAACTTTAACTCCAAATGATAAGCCTGTTGACTTAGCACTACTTTCAAATTATTATTACCCCACTATTGTATAATATTAGTTTCTATCATATACTAAATTTGACATAAATTTGAATCCATTTATGGGTTCACAATCCAGTTTATTCTTTTTGTATTTCAATCACTTTGGGCAAACAGGTGGTTTTTGGTTACATGAATAAGTTCTTTAGTGGTGTTTTCTGAGATTTTTGTGCACTCATCACCCAACCAGTGTACACTGTACCCAGTGTGTAGTCTTTTATCCCTCACCCCTCTCACTCTCCCAGCAAGTCCCGAAAGTCCCCTGTATCATTCTTATGCCTTTGCATCCTCATAGCTTAGCTCCCACTTATAAGTAAGAACATATGATATTTGGTTTTCTATTCCTGAGTTACTTAACTTCCTTATTATTCATGGCCTCCAGCTCCATTTAAGTGGCTACAAAGGCCATTATTTCATTCTGTTTTATGGCTGAATATATTCCATGTTTACACACCACATTTTCTTTATCCGTCATTGGGTAAAGATGCCCATTATTGGTTAATGGGCATTTAGGTTGGTTCCAACTTTTTGCAATTATGAATTGTACTGCTATAAACATGCATGCGCAAGTGTCTTTTTCATATAATGACCTCTTTTCCTCTGAGCAGATACCCAGTAGTGGGATTGCAGTATCAAATGATAGTTCTACCTTTAGTTCTTTACGTAATCTCCATACTGTTTTCCATAGTGGTTGTATTAGTTTACATTCCCACCAGCAGTGAGAAGTGCTGCTCTCTTTTTACCACATCAATGCCAACATCTATCATTTTTTGATTTTTTTAATTACGGCCATTTTTACAGGAGTAAGGTAGTATCTCACTGTGGCTTTGATTTGCAATTCCCTGATAGTGCTGTTGAGCATTTTTTCATATGTTTGTTGATTGTTTTTCTGTCTTCTTTTGAGAATTGTCTATTCATGTCCTTATCCCACTTCTTGATGGGATTATTTGTTTTTGTTTTTGTTTTCCACTGATTTGAGTTCCTTACAGATTCTAGATATTAGTCTTTTGTTGGATATACAGATTGTGAAGATTTTCTCCCACTCTGTGGGTTGTCTTTTACTCTGATTATTATTATTAATATTTGCTGTGCAGAAGCTTTTTAGCTTCATTAGATCTCATTTATTTATTTTCTGTTCTTGTTGCATTTGCTTTTGGGTTTTTAGTGATGAATTCTTCACCTCAGCCAATGTCTAGAAGAGTTTTTCTGAGGTTATCATCTAGAATCTTTATGGTTTCAGTTCTTAGATTTAAGACTTTGCTCTATCTTGGGTTGGTTTTTGTATAAGGTGAGACATGAGGATCTTGTTTCATTCTGTATGTAGCTTGCCAGTTGTTCCAGAACCGTTTGTTGAATAGGGTGTCCTTTCCTCACTTTATGTTTTTGTATGCATTGTTGAAGATCAGTTGGATGTAAATATTTGGCTTTATTTCTGGGTTCTCTATTCTGTTCCATTGATCTATGTGCCTAATACCAGTACCATGTTGTTTTGGTAACTATAGCCTTGTGGTATAGTTTGAAGTCAAGTAATGTGATGCCTCCAGATTTGTTCTTTTTGTTTAGTATTGCTTTAGCTATGTGGGCTCTTTTTTGTTTCTATATAAATTTTAGGATTGCTTTTTCTACTTCTGTGAGGAATTATGATGGTACTTTGATGGAAATTGTATTAAATCTGTAGATTGCTTTTGGCAGTATAGTCATTTTCACAGTAATGATTCTACCCATCCACGAACATGGGATGTGTTTCTGTTTGTGTTATCTATGATTTCTTTCAGCACTTTCAGAGCTCTACAAGTTTTCCTTGTAGAGCTCTTTCACTTCTTTGGTTAAGAACACTTACATTCCTAAGTGTGTATGTATATATTTATTTATTTTGCAGCTGTTGTAATAGGAATTGAGTTCTTGATTTGATTCTCAGCTTGGCTGCTGTTGGCATATACCGATGCTACTGATTTATATGTACATTGATTTTGTATCCTGAAAGTTTACTGAATTCGTTTGTCAGATCTAGTTAAAATGGGCTTGTTGGTTAGCCCTAATCTGATATGACTGCTGTACTCATAAGAGGAGATGACCACCCTGACACACAGGTCACAGGGAGAGGGAAGCCATCTGCAAGCCAAGGAGAGAGGCCACAGGAGAAGCCCATCCTGCAGATACCTTGATCTCGGACTTCCAGGTTCCATGACTGAGAGACGATAGAAGTCTGTTGTTTGAGCCCCCAGTCTTTGATATTTGTCATGGCAACCCAGGCAAACTTATATGGGGTGTGCGTGCTCCCACGTGTGGTGACATACCTGGTAGCATGGGCCTCAGAAGCCGGCTGCCATAAGAGGAAGCTCCAGGAGCCCTGCAGAGGGGTGACTCATCCTGCTGTGTATTAGCAATGGGGGCTCTGAGGACCCGGGGGCTTCGGGCCACAGTGAGTCAGGTTCACCTCACCCTGACCAGGGGGCAGTAGAGCAGGGTGGCCCCATTTTCAGGAGTGATTGCTTTGGTGGGCGGGAATGAGGCGATCCAACTCCTGAGCTGCTTCCTTTCCTGGCCCCTGCCCTCCCTTCCCTTGCTGCAGCATCCTGTGCCTGTTAACTACTGGACCCTACCACCTCACAGCTCAGGCTGGCCTTCACGAGCACTGCCATCTGCCCTGTGCAGTGTGTCCTCCCAGCAGGGACAAGTCAGTCCTTGCCTGGGGATTACTGGGTGCCTCCCAAGGCAGGCCCAGAGTGTTGGGTGTCTTCCTCCACTGCACAGTAGGTGTGGGCAGTGACAGCTGGACAGGCATCCTCCCATGGCGCCCCATCTCCCCTGTGACCCCTTGCTCACAGCGTTCATCTTTCTGGCTTCCCCTTTCCCCGTCCCCATGCTCTGTGGGCTCCTCCTTGCAGTCCTCCTGCAACCAGAGCCCCAGGTTCTGAGCTCTGTGCTGCCCTCACCCCTGTGAAAGCCCCACCTGGTGAATGGCTTCAGTGACTTCCTCCCCAGACCCTGAGCAGCAGCAGTGTGGAGGCTAAAACCAGCCTGATGACCGGAGTAGGATCAATAGATAGATTAGTGGAGATAGTGGGTCTTTGCTCTCCCAGAATTCTGAGCAGATGCAAACGCACCTGGTAGAGAAAGCACGAAGGACCATCCTCCATCCTTAATGCACAGAGGGCCTGCTGAACGGCAGGCCAGGGCACGGCTTGAGGGCAGGGAAGGGATCCAGGCCACACATCACTGGGTGCAAAAGGAGGACAAAGAGAGGGTCCAGGTGAAGGTCACACACAGGAAACTCACAAAGCCTCACATTATGGACCAGGCTTTGCTGGAACACGGGAAGTTTCACTTCGCCTGCTGTGCCCCCATTTCCGCATCTGTTTGTTCTGTGGATAAATCAGTGAAAGCTCTGGACCTCCCCTCCCCACACTCTGAAACTTTTCTTCCTGCTCCATCAAAATGGACCCATGCAGGGTTTCAGTCCTCAGGGCTGTCTGTGCAGCTGCCAGGGTCCACGAGCACAAGGTTTTGACACTGAGAGCAAAGCAGAGCATCACGTGTTTCGCTTTCTTGCTAGCAGGGAATGAAGTCCAGGAATTCCAGACCTTGTTTTGCTAATTGTAGAGGCTCTCCAGATTGGGACGGCTTCCCAGCTGCCCTCAAATCAGATCTGCTCTGCTGACTGGCAGGCCTAGGAGAGAACAGAGAGGCAGACATTGAAGAAATAAAACAAGAAAACGTACAAGAGCTGCAGAAAGAGGAGCTTACAGAACACTGTAGGAATAATAAAACAGAACTCATGTCGCCACACACACACACTCTCACACTCTCTATTGTCTATTTCACTTATTTCCAGTCTAATCTTTATTACTTCTTTCTTTCTTTTCTTTTTCTTTCTTTCCTTCTTTCAGTCATTCTTTCTTTCTTTCTTCTTTCTCTTTCTTTTCTTCCTTTCTTCCCTTCTTTCTTTTTTTGAGACACAGCTCATTCTTGTTGCCCAGGCTAGAGTGCAATGGCAGACTCTCAGCTCACTGTAACCTCCACTTCCCAGGTTCAAGCAATTCTCCTGCCTCAGCCTCCTGAGTAGCGGAGATTACAGGTGCGTGCCACCACGCCTGGCTAATTTTTTGTCTTTTTAGTGGAGACGGTTTCACCATGTTGGCCAGAATGGTCTTGCACTTCTCACCTCAGGTGATCTGCCCACCTCAGCCTCTCAAAGTGCTGGGATTACAGACGTGAGCCACTGCACCTGGCTCTGCTTTCTTTAAACTTACTTTGCTCTTCTTTTGCTAGTGTCTTAAGGTGAAAACTAAGGACATTTATTTGAGATCATCCCTCTTTTCCAATATAAGCATCAGTGCTATAAATTTTCTCTAAGTACTTTAATAGCATCCACAAGTATTAATATGTTATGTTTCGATTTTATTCAGCTCAAAAGATTTTACAATTTTAAAAAGCTATTTCTTTGCCCATGGGTTATTTAAAAGTGTATTACTTACTTCTCAAATACTTGGAGATTCCTAGGTTATCTTTTAGTTATTGATTTCTAATTTAATTCTATTGTAATCTGAAAATAGACTTTATGTGACCTTGGATCCTTTAATATTTACAGGGACTGTTTTATGGCCCAGAATATGGTCACTCTTGGTAAATGTTTGCCATGCACTACACAAAGATATGTATCTGCCTACTGTTGCTGAATTGAGTGTTCTATAAATGTTAATTAGGGCAAGTTTGTTTATAGTGTTATTTAAGGCTTCTATATTGTGGCTGATTTTCTGTCTATTTCTTTGATCAGTTATCAATTATTGAGGTCAGTGTATTTAAATGTTAGATTATAATTGTGGATTTATCTATTTCTCCTTGAAGTTCTATCACTTGCTGGCTGGTGTATTTTGAGATTCTGTTATCAGGTGCACAAATGTTTTAGATTGTTATTTTTCCTGATGAGTTGGTGCCATTAATAATAAGAAGAAGAAATTAACTTTTTTATTTCTGGTAATATTCTTTGCTCTGAAATCGTCTTTGTCTGATATTGATATATAATAGCTATTACATATTTCTTTTTATGTGTAAAAAGAAATCTTTACCATCCTTCCACCTCTTACTTATTTGTGACTTTATTTTTGAAACAGATTTCTCATAGTAGCATACAAATGAGTCTTGCTGTCTTATCCAATCTGGAAATGTCTGTCTTTTATTTGGAGTTTTATGATCATTTGCATTGAACGTATTTATTGATATAGCTAGGTTTAAATCTGCCGTTTTGCTACTTTTTCTCTATTTGTCCTATTTATTTTTGTTTAATTGAGAACTTATTATTTTGCTTTATCTTTTTTGTTGGCTTATAGCTATACCTTTGTTACTTTAATGGTTACTTTTGAATTTTTAATAAACATCATTTATTATAGGTCACCTTCACGTGATAGTATGCCCCTTCATTTACATTAGCCTTTACATTAGCCACAATACATTGTTATTACTTTTGGTCCATCAATTAGCTTTTGAAAAGATTCAGATAATAAGAAAGAAGTATTACACATTTCCCACATAGTAACCATTCTCAGGCCTCTTCATCCTTTGTATGAACTCATCTTTTCATCTAGTATAAGTTTCCTTCTGCCTGAAGGACTTCTGGTAGTATTTTTTGAGGAGTGGTTCCGTTGGTAATTCTTTCAGCTATTGTTTGAAAGTTTCTTTAGTTTGCCTTTGTTTTTTTGCTGAGTACAGAATTTTCGAGTAATAATCCTCCCCCATCCTCTGCTCCTTCAGCATTCAGATGGTATTCCACTGTTTTCTCATTTGCATTGTTTCCCACAAGAAGTATGTTGTTATCCTTATCTTTGTCCCTCTGTATGTAATATGTCTTTTTCTATGGCTCCTTTTAAGTTTTTTAAAAATTACTGCTTTTAAGCAATTTGATCATGATGTACCTTGGTGTCATTTTCTTTATGTTTCTTGTGCTTGAGGTGTGTTGATATTCTTGCATCTGTGGGTTAATAGTTTATATAATATTTTGAAAAATTTCAGCCATTGTTTCCTTATGTATCTTTTTTTTTTTTTTTTTACTCAACTCTCTCCTGTTTGGGAATCCTAATTAAGCATTTATTAGGTTCTTGAAGTTTCCTCTGATGTACTGTTTATTTATTTTATATTTTTTATCTCTCTATATCATCTTATATTATTTCTTTTGCTGTGTCTGCAATTTCATTCATCTCTTCTTCTGCAATGTGTAATTTGCCATTAACTAAATTTCTCATTTCAGACATTGTAGTTTTTATCTGTAGAAGTTTGATTTAGGGTCCCTACTTGAGCTTTTATACACATAGAATACAACTATAAATATTTTAATGCCTTAGTCTGATAATTCTAATGTCTGTGTCAGTTCTGAGTTGCTTTTGATTGTTTGATTTTTCTTTATTAAGGGTCATATTTTTTGCTTCTTTGTATGCCTGAAGATATTTCACTGGGTACCAGACATTGTGAATTTTGCCATGTTTGTGCTGACTTTGTATTTCTATAAAAATTCTTAAATTTTTTTCTCATACTCAGTTAAGCTATGGGGAAGCACTTTAATCATTTCAAGTATTGTCTTTTAGATTTGTTATCGATGCAAGACCATCAGTAGATAAATGCTGCTCTAACAAATCTGAAAGAATACCTGAGTATGATACCTAATGCTGTGTGAATTAAGAGGTTTTCTATACTAGCTGGTGGAAACAGACACTATATGGACCTATGTGAGCTGTATCAGCCCCAGGCACTGTTTCCTCTAATCCTTTCTAATGGTTTTTCTCCTAACCTCAGTTCTTTTTCTCACATACAAGCACTGACATGTTTACTGCCGATTACTTGAGGAAAACTCTCTGAAGATCTTCAGGGTTCTCTTCTGTGTTTCTCCTCCCAGCACCTCTGCTTGGAAATACTCTCAGGACAGTAAGTTGGCTTTCCCTTATTCGATTTTCATCATTCAGGAATCACTGTCCTTTACAGCTTGATATCTGAAGTTTTCAATGTAATTGTTTCTTATATTTTGCCCAGGTTTGTTATTGCTTCATGCAAAAGGAAAAATTAGGTCCTTACTTTCCCATGTTGGTAGGAAATGGAAATCTGAAAAATGCTTTTGAAATTCACTGAGTCTGAGCTAGGAATGCTATTGACTGTAAGTTACAGACAATGTGACTAACTATACCGAAACCTTTTAATGTTTACTCATTTGGCAGTCACCACTAATTAATCAATCCTTAACATGTCAAATGTTACTTGGATACACGGATGTCCAAGTAGGGTCTACCTTTCTCAGTCCCCCAGGTAGTAGATGTGGTCAAGTGACTAAGTTCTGATAGATGGAAGCGGTGCTTGCAACTTCCAGGGTGTGTTAAAGAGAGAAGGCCTGCTCATCTCCCCTCCTTTTCTCCATCCTGCTGGCTGGAACCACATGCGATGGCTAGGGCTGAAGCCGCATCTTAGGCCACACGATGGCTACATGTTGAACCTGGTCCCTGAAATTTGTGGAGCCATGTTTTCATCTATAGCCTGGATTTCTATAAGAAATAAACTTATATTTTGTTTAACATCATCGGTTTAGGCTTTCTGTCACTCACATCCTAAATAGTCTAACAAATACAAATAAACAAGAATCACAAAGGCAGATGAGTCTCCCAGTTGGCCCATAATGTAGGGGTGCTGTGGAGAACTCAGCTCCTTTCATGATTATGTTCTGCCCTCCTTAGCATGTTGACATTTTGTTCTCATGTTTGACACCTCAGGGTTGCAAATGGCTGCCACAAATCCAAGCATCGCATCCATATTAAAGGCAAAATAGAAGAAAAAGAACAGCCCTCTCCATTCTCATCTGGTATCTGTCTCTTATCAAGGAAAAACAAAACAAAACAAATGCCTTCCCAGAAGTCCCTTTCACATTTCATTACTCAAAGCTGGACTGTCTGGTCATGCTTACTTCAAGGGAGGCTGGGAAATGAATGAGCTGATTTTCTAGCTTTTGGTGTGGGAGGAAGGCAAGGGAGAAAGTTTTTGGAAGTAGCTACTGGGTTGGGCAGCCAACATCTGCCCCATACAGTAGGGATTATGGCCATTATAAAGGTGAAAGATTTGAAAAGCTGGATGTCTGACCACAGACCCTTTTTGCAGTGAGGTCTGGAAGGGGGAGAAGAAGGAAGAAGAGAGGAACGTTTTCTTTAGACTGTCTTTGTGATTCTCCAGCTCTGAGTGCGCAGATTTACTGAACGGAGTTGTGTGGACAAGTCCAGGCTCATTGTGTTTGGCGAGTGGCTGAAGAGGCTCTCGCAGATTACTTTGACCACACAAGTGGTTCTTCACTCCCTGTCCTTCTGTCCTTCTGTCCTTCTGTCCTTCTGTCATGGCTTAGAGGCTAATCCCTGGAGCAGAGGCAGCACCACAGCTTCTTCATGGAACTTCATCCCCATGGGATCTCAGATGCTCAGTTTTCAGAAGAAACTTTCATCTCATGCATTGTATGGAGGAGTCAAAAGGGCCTGGGAAGCGGGTTATTTTGGTATCAGAAGCACTCAGAGGTGCTCTAAGCACCTCTCACAGAGCACTTCTCTCTCCGCCCAGGGATGCACTTTCTTTTGAAGGACTAAGCACAGTTCTGGAGTCTTTACTCCCTTTGACAACTGGGGAAAAGGAAATAATCCCAAGGACAGAAGTCCTGGTGGATATCACTTTGAAATCACATGGAGAAAAAAACCATGCTGTGTCAAGCTGTTCCCCACCCCTAAGATTATTTGTACCAAGAAAATAAATGTGTAACCCAGATGTTGGCTGGGTGAACCTCACTCCATGCCTTGAAGAAGTCCAAAGGCCTCTGTGAACTATCCGTGGGTCTGTGGTCTCAGGGTAACCTTGGCCTCTGACTTTGGCCTGAAATGACCGTTTTCTTTAACATACACACGTGAATACATACACACATGCATGTGCACACACAGGTACGCCCATGTTATACAAATACACATGCACATGTACACATATGCACAAGCACACAAACACATGTACATGTGTGCACGGCCTGTTCACATGAAACCCTGTGTGCTGAAGCTTTGGGAGCAAGAGGCTCACCAGGAAGTTGTCTGCACTGCAGAGTGACAGCAGGCTCCCCTGATCTTCCGCTCAACTGGTTAGAAAGCAGCCCTTTGGTCTCTTCCTCTATGGCTTCTTGCTAGGCCTTGGGCATGTGGCCTCAGCTGCAGCCACCGTCTCTGGCAGTGGCGCCCCTTTCTCCACCCTCCCTCCACTGTACCTAAGCTGTCTCCTTGCCTTGCTTCAGGTAAATTTCTCCTCTGCTAATAGCCACATCGCTACATACTTGAGTTTTGCTGGCACCATATTTTCAGCCCCCCCCGCCCCCATACTCCAGGCTGCTCTTAACCAGCTGTCTTCCCAGCAAATGCTGTTTCCTCTCACAGACACTTCTGGTGACATCACCTCCCTTATGTACCCAAGGGAGACAGGCCCTTCTGGGCAGCACAGATTTAGTGCCCCAAGCAGTGTCCATCAGCCTTCAGGACCCACTACATACCGCCTGAGGGACCGGAGCAGACACTCCTCCCCCTCCCCCACCCCAAGGGACTTGACCACCCAGCACCCTTCCCGGGTCACCGGGCTCCTCCATGCCCAGCGTGGCACCATCAGGCCTCCGCAGCCTCCAGCACAGAGCCTGAATGTGAGCCACCATCCAGCGGGCTCATAGGGACTCCCACTAGGAGGCAGACTGGGGGCTCAGGGGACGGAGGAAGAGCTGGACTATGGGAGAGGACGCAGACTATGCAACAGGACGTGTGCCCATGAACAAAAGGGAGAAATGAGCAGGATGGTGGCCATAGGCAAGGTCCTAAGGGGTATTGTTAGAGAGTGGTGTAAAAGAGGCAGCCGACGACCCCCACCACAGCCAGGGCTATAGCACCTCCCCACTCCTCTCATTGCCACAGTGGGAGACTCAGCCTCACGTGGGTTTTATTTGTTTCTTTGCTTGTGTTTGAGAAGTGGAACCAGCATTAAAGACCAGGATATTTCACATAAAGGTCAGGATTTCTAGTTTGTCTTTAAGCACCAGCTCAGGTTGTGTTGGGCCATTGCTGCACGATGACAATCCGCTGACTAAGGAGGAGCCACGCCTCGGTCTGGGTTGTGCATCCCCAGCTGGCCAGAGCCTGCAGGCCCATAGATTTCCTCTCCTGCTGCTGGATCTCCTCACTTAGTTCCCCAGGCAAGGCCACCTGAGCTCCAGACCCTGGTGAGAACCTCCTCAGCTCTCCTTGTCTGGACTTCATGTCTCCAGCTGCAGGGGTTTGGCTGCACCTGAAGCTCCGTGCTGAGCACAGGCTGGGTCTGGGTGGGGGCTGGACAGATAGCCAGCATCCCAGCTACCAAGTTGGGTCCCTACCATTCAGGGAGGAGCGCTATGGCCTGGCTGGGACGGCGGCACCTTCCTGGCCAGCTTGCTGCTCTAAGCAGAGTGTTGATCTCCCTGAAGGTGGACTCTGAGATAGCCAGGGACACACAGGAAGTATGCTACCCTGGCGACTTACATCGGTAGAGAGAAGGCAGGAAGCGAATATTGCTGGAGGGACCCATCGAGCCAAGCAGGGGCTCAAGATGACCCAAGATGGGGAGACAGGGCTGGCCTTACTCCCTGGTGGCCATCAGCCACCGGAAGGACATGTGGCCTTGTGTGAGCCAGTTCTCTTCAGCCAAGGAAATCTCCCACAGGCTGCTGGCAGCCAGGGGGATGAGCACCTCATTCCAGAAGAGGGAGCTGAGCAGCGCATCCCGGCGTCTGCCGCAGGCGGCGCTGACACAGACCCCAGGAGAAACCCTCCGGTGTGACGGTGGTGCTGTGGCACTCGGTGGTTCTGGCTGCCCCGATTATCTGTCTGTGTAAGTCATGGCTTGGTGTGGCTGGTATTAGGGCTCAGCACGAAGGCCTCACAAGGTCATTTTCAGTGCAGCAGTTTAAGAACTCTCTCCCAGGGAGTGGAGTGAGACTCCTACATGGAAAGAAGTCTTTCTCCCTTATGGTGAGGAAGCTTTGGGACCATGTCCCCAAAAACGGCAGCCTGAGCTTTCCCTGTGGGTTCTCCAAGCAGAAGGAGGACTTCGTTCACATGCTGAGAAGTGTGTAGACAGAGAGGGACAGCACTGGCCTCATGATAGTACAGCTCGGCCGGGAGGCTGGGCTCCAGAGGAGAGGCCGGCCAGAAGCCAAGCCAAGGTAGTGATCAGAGAGAGGGGATCGCTGGCCCAGGTTGAGGGCCGTGCACCAGGGGTGTGTGGAAAGGGGAGAGAGAGAAAGAATGTGGTGCCATAAGACTCACATCCTCCTCAGATGTGTGGAGAGCAGGCATCGAAGGTGAGACAAGGCCAGTAATGGGTGCCACTGACTGTCCTAGGTGCGGTGTAGACCTGAGGGACCCTGTGACATCAGCAGTCAGTGAACTGCTTACATAAGAAATCTATAACAAAACAATGCATGAAAGAACCTCTGGGCCGGGCGCGGTGGCTCAAGCCTGTAATCCCAGCACTTTGGGAGGCCGAGGCGGGTGGATCACGAGGTCAAGAGATCGAGACCATCCTGGTCAACATGGTGAAACTCCATCTCTACTAAAAATACAAAAAATCAGCTGGGCATGGTGGCGCGTGCCTGTAGTCCCAGCTACTCAGGAGGCTGAGGCAGGAGAATTGCCTGAACCCAGGAGGCGGAGGTTGCGGTGAGCCGAGATCGTGCCATTTCACTCCAGCCTGGGTAACAAGAGCGAAACTCCATCTCAAAAAAAAACAAAAACAAAAACAAAAAGAACCTCTGAAGGAGCAGGGGAATGGGGTAGCCGAGTAACTCTGGACATGAGTGGAGCCTCTGAGAGGAAAGTAGATGGACTCTATGCAGCCCTGCGCTCTGGCCGGCGAAACCACTTCTCCCAGGTCAGCGATGCTCACAGCACAATGCATGCATCCTGAAGCTGTGTGATTAATTAAGGAATTAATTCCTTAATTAATTCCTGGTGGCAGCCAGTGGGAGCAGGCTTCTCCCTGCTGCAATGGGAGTTATAGATAAGCAAGGAGCAGAGCCCAGGATGACCCCTGCGGTGATGGATTCGAGTTGGAGGCGTCAGTGGGAACCCAGGTTTCAGTTTACCATAGGTACAGACGGCCACATGCTGACATGTTCCCAGTGCTATTTATTAATCAGTGCACACACGTGTTTCTGGACTCTGTTAGTTGAGAGGGCCTAGAAGAAATGACACTCCCTAGCAAGGAGCACCACACATCCTGACCTTGGTGTCTGTCTAACACCATTCCCCACGTAAAAGGAGATGGGCTCCTTAGGGAAATGGCTGGTTCCGGGACTGTGCGGAGAATGTGCAAGATGATCCTCGTGCCTTTTGTGGTTCCAGAATGTCAGGAAGTGCTCAGAAAACAAAACCACAGTCATAGGGGGCCCAGGAGCCATGGAAAGAGTGCCCAATAGCCAAGGCGGGAGCAATTTGAGCAACAGAGTAAATACATCATGTGGGACTATAACCCTGAGTCTGTCCATCCAGCTAAAATGTAACACCACAGACTGGACAGTTTATCAAGAACAGAAATGCATTTCTCCCAGGTTGGAAGGCCAAGGCCAAGGCACTGGCATTTGGCCTGGTAAGGGCTTTGTGGTGTGCCCTCACCCTGCAGAAGGCAGAGGGGCAAGCCTGACACCACCTCCTCCATCAACCCTGTTTATGGGGGCACTGATCCCCTCCCAGGAGGAGCCCTCCTGGCCTAATGACCTCTTAAAGATCTCATCTCTTAATACAGGACATTGGCAACACCTGGATTTCGGAGGCTCAGGTTTAAAACATAGCAAATCCGAAGTGTAAAGTACACATCCCTGAGCCCTGGCGCCCAAGCTCCAGGTAGCCCTTTTGCCCAGGCTTGGCTGCAGGCTCCAGCCCCAGCTAGCAACTCAGGGAGGTTTCACTCCCACTGCTAAATGAGTGTGACCCCAGCGTTGGATAGCGCAGATGGCCCGTGCACAATGTGGCGACACCACAGCCCCTAGAAAAAGCCCTTACTAAATTCAAAATGTCCTCAGGGAGTCTTAGTTTGCTTGGGTTACCGTAACAAAGTCGGCGACAGAGGGGTGTAAACAACAGAGACTTCTTTCCTCACGGCTCTGGAGGCTAGAAGTCCAAGAGCAAGGTTCCACGGGGTCGGCTTCTCCTGAAGCCCCTCCCCTTGGTTTGTAGATGCCACCTTCTCCCTGTGTCCTCAGATGGTCTTCCATCTGTGTGTGTCTGTGTCCTAATCCCCCTTTTTTAGAAGTCTTAATGGATTAGGGCTCACCCCAATGACCTCATTTCACCCTAATCACCTCTGCAAGACCCTGTCTACATATACAGTCCCATTCTTGGGTACTGGGGGTTAGGACTTCAACACATGAATTTTGGGGGACACAATGTAGCTCATAAAAGGGGGCTTCCACACACTCGAAAGCCCCTCTGTGGGCTATTCCCTGAATGATCTCCGCCCTGCTGTCTCTCACCTGCTTGGATTCCCACTTGTCCACTCCCACCATGGCCCACCCTGGAGGCTGGTTTCTGCCAGGCGCAGCCATGTCTTTCACCAGCATCCTCAGGGTGAGGGCAGTGTGGGGTCCCAGGCCAGGGCTGGGGAGGGTCTCCTTGAAGCCCCAACCCTCCCTAAACCACTGGGCCGCTGCAGCTCACTGGCCCAACATCTTCCAAGGTGCCTTTAACGCACGTTGG
Organism: Saimiri boliviensis; assembly: GCF_048565385.1. NCBI lineage: Eukaryota > Metazoa > Chordata > Mammalia > Primates > Cebidae > Saimiri > Saimiri boliviensis. The sequence goes on along the minus strand of NC_133456.1, from coordinate 25,724,511 downwards.
CCACTTCCAGCCATCAACAGCTGCTCTGGAATTTCATCCTCATCCAGAGACAGACAAAAAGAAACTCCCCAAACTCCAGAAGCTAGAGCCCAGGCCAAGGATTTCAGGGCCGAGAAGTTCCAGGGCATTCCCTCCTCCTTGATCCTCTTCCCAAACGAAGTGCCTACTCTCCTTCAGGAGGGAAGCGAAGCTTCCACTGTCTGGAAGCAGGCAGAAGTTCAATCCTGGAAGGGGCTGGAGGTGTTCACCTCAGGTGAGCCCTCTGCACATAGGGTCATGGCCATCATGGCACCCACCAAAGCACTGAGTGCTTTTCCCATTTAACACAAGAACCCTCCTGCTTCTTCCATGCAGGGCACCAAATACTATGTAGTCTAATTAGAATTTCAATGATAGCACCTATGAGTTTTCCAGGGCTGCTGTAACAAAGTACCACAGCCTTGGGGGCTTCGGCAACAGACATTTGCTTTCTCACAGTTCTGGAGGCTGCAAGTCCACAATCAAGGTATGTGTGGACAGGTGGGTTCCCTCTAAGGCCCTGAGGGCTGGTGTGTTCTTGGCCCTTGCCTGGCTTTTGCTGATGGCTGGAGCCCTGCGGCATTGCTGACCTCTGGCTCATGTTCACGTGCATTCTCCTTGTGCATGGCGGCTCCAAACTCCCCTTTTATGAGGAACCTCATCACATGGGATTCAGGATTGTTATGCGCTGAGTTCCACCTTCCAAAATTCGTACACCTAAATCCTAAGCTCCAGGACCTCAGAATGGAACCAAATTTGGAATTAGGCCTTTAAACAGGCCATAACATAAAAATGAAGCCATTAAAGTAGCCCTTAATCCAACCTGACTGGGGTGCTTGTAAGAAGAGGGGATTAGGACACACGAAGAGACCCCAGGGGATGCAAGTGAACAGAGGAATGACCACGTGGGGACACAGCGAGAAGGCGGCCAGCTGCAGGACAGGGAGGGAGGCCGCAGGAGATTCCAACCGAGAGGCTGCAGGAGAATCCAATCCTGCTGATGCATTGACCTCCAACTTCCAACCTCTGAAACTGTGGGGAAATGAGCCTCTGTTGTTTAAGCTGCTCATATGGAGTATTCTGTTACGCAGCTTCAGCTAAGTCATACAAGGGCCCACCATACTCCAGGATGACCACATCTTAACTATTACATCTGCAGCGACTCTATCTTTAAATGAGGTCACATTTGGAGACACTGGTGATTTGGACTTCAATATATAAATTTTGGGGGACATGATTCAATCTGTAACCTGGTGTTTCTGGGCCCTGGCCCCCAGTATCCCCATACTAAGCAATATCTGGGAATACTGACTCGCCCTGGACTTCCTGCAGAGGGTCATTTTTCACACTTGCCATCCTTAGTCCCTGGCATGCCTTAACCCCACCTCTCCCTGCCTTTCCTCCTGGTTCCAGACACAGCTCTGCCTTGTGTGACATACTTATTGCCACTTATCAACTACGCCAAACTTAGGCTTCGAACAACCACTATTTTCTTTGCTCTCACTCCCGTGGTCCAGCTATCTTAAACTGGGGCAACTTGCATGGCTAAAGTCATCTAGGGATGTCTTTAGCTGGGGCTTGAGTAGGAGTCAGCAACCTGCAAGTCTGCCTGCCATCTGCTTGTGTAAATAAAATTTTATTGGCACACAGCCAGGCTCATACACTTATGTGTTGCCAATGGCTGCTTCGTGCTGCAACAGCAGTTGCTAAGGTGAGACAGAAACTGCATGTGGCCCTCAAAGGCCTAAAATATCTACTATCTTGCTCTTTATAGAAAAGCTTGCTGAGCCCTGGTCTCAGGCTGCATCACTCCCTTGCTTAGTGGCCTATGGTCACTTGAAGGAACTCATCCTCGCAAAGCCTTACCGGACTTCCTCATAAGGGCTGGGGGTGCTCTCAGGGCCAATAGCTCACACAATGTCAGTCCAAAATTCAAGGGGTGGGGAAATGGGTCCCCCCTTGACAGGAGGGTCACAGCACATCACCAAGGGCTACACACAGAAGGATGGGAGGAGCCATTGCCACCTTCCTTGCAAATGTCACTCATATGTCTTCCCTCGAATGGGCCAAGCACAGCTAAGTCAAGGCCATGATGCTTGACACGGCCTCACTGACTGCTTGGGGAAGCAGAGAATCAGAACACAGAGCAACTCCCTATGGCCAGTTATGTTCTTAGGGCTCGGGGATCCCATTTGGGACCACACACTTTCCCAGGTTCCTCCCATCCAACCAGTACCTCCTGCCTCCCCATGCCTCTATGCCCCAGGCTCTTGCTACTAGAACTGAGGACTACGCTTCCACAGGGCCCAGAGCCATTCACTCCACAGCTGCACGCAGCACAGCTCAGCTCAGCAAATGAACGCTGGGCTGCACCTGGGGTGGAGTGGCGGGGAAGCCCAGGGAGGGCTAGACGTGAGAGCCCTCCACACTCCACATCGTGGCAGCCCCCTCTGTCTATTGCATAAGCCTCTTCTCTCTGATCACAGAAAACTCCACTATTTTGGCAAAGAAAGACAGCCAGCCAGGACCCCAAGGCCATTTTCTTTTTTTTTTTCAGTCAGAGTCTTGCTCTGTCTCCCAGGCTGGAGTACAACCCATCTTCCTATGGCTTGCTTTCCTTGAGAAAATCACATTCTTTCCACATAGTGGGCTAGGGAAGCCATAGCATTACACACTGGGGGTCTCAGACGTCTCTTGCCTCACAGTTCTGGGGGAAGGAAGTCCAGGATGGAACTGTGGGCAGGGGTGTCTGCTTCTGAGACAGCGTCTGTTCCAGGTCCCCCTCTTGGCTCCTGCTGTTTGCTGCCAATCTTCATCATTCCTTAGCTTGTAGGCGCGTCACACTGATCTCTGCCTTCGTGACCACTTGGAGTTCCCTCCTATGTGTGTCGGTGTCCAAATGTCCCCTTTTCATAAGGACATCACTCATACTGCATTAGAGGCCCACCCTACTCCAGTGCGACCTCATGTTAAATAATTACATCTGCAACAACTCTATCTTCAAACAAGGTCGCATTCTGAAGTACAGGGAGTTAGGACTGTAACTCCCAGTACAGTTAGAGCTAGAACATGTCTCTTCCTGGTGGGGGCACTTTTCAACAGTAACACACCGGGTTTTGGAAGCTAAGTGGTAGGATGGGCCCAGCCTGTGCCGCCTGGTCCACCCCACTGTGCTCCAGATGGGGGAAGGGCGGGACTTATGGTCCCATCTTGTCAACATGGAGCAGGGACATTCCCAGAAATTGGGATCCTGGGCTCCCTAAACAAGAGTGAGGAAGGGAGTCGGGGGCGGGGGGGACAGGAGGAGAGCAGGAGGGGAGGGACGGAAGCCCGGCAGGCTCTGAGGGCGGCACACGCTGCTCACAGCTCACAGCAGCCCTGCTGTCTCTGGCTGCAACTTACCAGAAAACCGAGGCTCAGAGAGACACATTTCGAGTGAGAGGCTGGGCCAGGCTAGAACCCAGCCTGCCTGACTCCAGATCACTTCGTGAAGGAGTGGGGCTTTCCACCTATCCTTTGAAATTCCTCTACTGCACCTCCCTGGATTGTGCCACTTCTGAATAAAAAGCCGTCATTTTATGAGGCGAATAAAATGCTATGATTCCAGGAGGGAAAATATTCTTAACTGGAAAACAGGGGCTGAGGCTTGGGGCCCTCTGACAATTAGGTCATGGCTGATTCCGACATCCCTAAGAGAGGGAGGCTTTCGAGATTCTAGAACAGGGGTTGGCAAGTCGTACTCTAGAGCCAAATCCTGCTGCTGTCTGTCTCTGTGCAAGCTGGGAACTGCATTTGCATTTTTAAAGGGTTGTAAGAGACAAGAATTGAAACAAAGAATTGCGACAGAGACCACGTGTGGCCTGTAAAGCCTAAAACATTTACTGTCCGGCCCTTCACTAGAAAAAGCCAGAGCAGCTCAGTCGGACGGGCGCGGAGATGCTTCTGGAAGGAACGCCGCGATGGCTGTGCAGGGAGAGCCCCAGGTCCAGTTTAAACTTGTATTGGTTGGTGATGGTGGTACCGGAAAAACGACCTTTGTGAAACGTCATTTGACTGGTGAATTTGAGAAGAAGTATGTAGCCACCTTGGGTGTTGAGGTTCATCCCCTACTGCTGCACACTAACAGAGGACCTGTTAGGTTCAGTGTGTGGGACACGGTACCCAGGAGAAATTCGGCGGACTGAGGGATGGCTGTTATATACAAGCCCAGTGTGCCATCATAATGTTTGATGTAACATCCAGAGTTATTTACAAGAACGTGCCTAACTGGCATAGAGATCTGGTGCGAGTGTGTGAGAACGTCCCCATCGTGTTATGTGGCAACAAAGTGGACATTAAAGACAGGAAAGTAGCCGGGCGCGGTGGCTCAAGCCTGTAATCCCAGCACTCTGGGAGGCCGAGGCGGGTGGATCACAAGGTCGAGAGATCGAGACCAACCTGGTCAACATGGTGAAACCCCGTCTCTACTAAAAATACAAAAAAATTAGCTGGGCATGGTGGCGCGTGCCTGTAATCCCAGCTACTCAGGAGGCTGAGGCAGGAGAATTGCCTGAGCCCAGGAGGCGGAGGTTGCGGTGAGCCGAGATGGCGCCATTGCACTCCAGCCTGGGGTAACAAGAGCGAAACTCCGTCTCAAAAAAAAAAAAAAAAAAAAGAAAGAAAGTGAAGGCAAAATCCATTGTCTTCCACCGAAAGAAGAATCTTCAGTACTACGACATTTCCGCCAAAAGTAACCGCAACTTTGAAAAGCCCTTCCTCTGGCTTGCTAGGAAGCTCCTTGGAGACCCTCATTTGGAATCCGTTGCCGTGCCTGCTCCCGCCCCGCCGGAGGTGGTCTTGGACCCAGCTTTGGCAGCACAGTGTGAACACGACTTAGAGGCTGCTCAAACCACTGCTCTCCCGGATGAGGATGACGGCCCGTGAGAATGAAGCGGGAGCCCCGCGTCAGAAGTCTAGTTTTACAGGCAGCTGTCCCGTGATGTCAGCGGTGCAGCGTGTGCGCCACCTCCTTATTATCTAGCTAAGCGGAACATGTGCTTCATCTGTGGGATGCTGAAGGAGACGAGTGGGCTTCGGAGTGAATGTGGCAGTTTAAAATATACCTTCATTGTTTGGACCTGCATATTTAGCTGTTTTGAACGCAGTTGATTCCTTGAGTTTCAGATATGAAACTACTGCAGTCACATCACAATAGTCAGTGGTGAAATCTTGTTTGTTACTGTCATTCCCATTCCTTTTCGTTTAGAATCAGAATAAAGTTCTATTTCAAATATCAAAAAAGAAAGAAAGAAAGAAAAAGCCAGAGCAACATGGAAAGTGGGGAAGGGAGTGCACGGCTGAAGAGGGGCTGGGAGCAGCCCAGGGCCTGTCTGGCTCCTCCTCAATGCCTGGAGCAGTAGGGGCTGAGTGCTCCCTCATCAGGACCAGGGAGCCCTCAGGAAGGCCTGAGAACACGAGCTCCTGGAAGCCACAGAAACATCCAGACATGGAGATTTTTGCAAGCTAAGTAGGCCAGGTCACTTTGACCTCAAGGGCAATGGAGGTGTATTTTACTAGAGGTGGAGTCCTAGGAGCCCCCCTGTGAATCCTCTGGGTTCCATCCATTCTTCTTCTCTGGGTAGCAGCAAACACATTAAGTCAACCACTGCAAGCAACACCACAAGCCTCAAATACAAGAGAGAGTGAACAGGGCCTGCCTGTGCCCTGGGGGCTCGGGAACGTTGCTTCTACATCCCTCCTTCTATGCCTTGTGGTGTTCACATCCCTCCAAAGATGTCTATACATTTCCCAAGAAGCAGCGTTACAGTAGGTAGCTAGTCAGACATGAGCAGGGCAGGAGAGGGCCCCACATCCCAGAACATCAGGCCACCATCAGGTGATGGTCAGGTGGTTGTTACACTGTCTATCTAAAATAATAACTGGTTGCAGCCAGTGCCAGGGAAAGATAGTCTCCCAGTAGATACAAAGAACCTGAAACTGGTGATCAGTAGCTTCGTGATAAGATCTCAGGAGTTGGGTGAGTGGGCTCAAGCACGTGCACTAAGAGGCAAAACGGCCGAGTTGAACTGCTTAATGACCTTCAAGGGAGATTTGACTGGGGAGGGAAGAACACCTCAAGCAAGCATGTGCACAATTTTCCATAAACACACAGCACACTCCTGAGTGCTGGCAAGCCACTGCACATGCAGACAGCCCACCCCAAGGGAAGAATCTGGGAAGAAGAGACACAACCCCCTGCCAATGTCTAAATTTCAAGTCAATGGTCAAACCACATACTTGATCTTGCCAGTAGCCCAGTTGGCTCTCTTCCAAGTGTACTTTACCTCCTTTCATTCCTGCTCTAAAATTTCTTTCTTTTTTTTTTTTTTTTTTTTTTTGAGACGGAGTTTCGCCCTTGTTACCCAGGCTGGAGTGCAATGGCGCGATCTCGGCTCACCGCAACCTCCGCCTCCTGGGGTCAGGCAATTCTCCTGCCTCAGCCTCCTGAGTAGCTGGGATTACAGGCACACGCCACCATGCCCAGCTAATTTTTTGTATTTTTAGTAGACACGGGGTTTCACCATGTTGACCAGGATGGTCTCGATCTCTCGACCTCGTGATCCACCCACCTCGGCCTCCCAAAGTGCTGGGATTACAGGCTTGAGCCACCACGCCCGACCTAAAATTTCTTAATAAACTTTCACTCCTGCTCTAAAACTTGCCTGGGTGTCTCTCACTCTGCCTTCTGCCCCTCGGTAGGATTCTCCCGAGGAGGCAAGAACTGGGGTTGCTGCAAACCCTTACAAATTTGCTGCCACTAACATATGTTGGTGCCACATGACTCAGAAATATTCCACTGCTAACAGTTCCAGTCACCTTGTTCCCTGAGCTCCCGATTCTGTGCTGGCTCTCCCCATTCTACACAGCACCAACTTGGGCCCAAGGGAAAACAGCTCCTCTCCCTGGACTCCACCCAGCTGCCTGTCCCCTCTTGCCCTCCCCATGCTCTTCGTCCACTTGGTCCTTTCCCCGCAATTCCTCTCATGTTTTCAGGCTAAGCAAATTTGCTATGACCTCACTCTGAGGACTCACCTCATACTGCCTTTAACCTACGTGAGTTGAACTACAGTAATTTCCAAAATATGAAGGAGAAAAATATGTATTATTTTAAATTGTGTGGGATAATTCCTCCTCTCATTCCATTCCATATGCTCAGGGATTAGCCTGGGGGTAGGTGGTTAGAATTTGCTACTCCGGTTCTTGTCTCCTGTTTCGGTAGCATGAGTTTCTAGCCTCCTTTACCATGATCCTAGTGTTGATGGGTAGGTATTTGTGATCCAAAGTTAGTTGCCTCTGAATGCAAGCCAGCTACTGATCTGACCTAAGGGGAAGGGCGTTGTGTCTGTGACGGACGTGCAGAGGGAGAAAACATCGGTGTTGGCTGACACATGGCATATTGTGCTCTAGGGATGATTTAAGAAAATCTTCAAAAGTAATTTCAGTTAACTGGGATTTCACCTTCTGAGCTGGTTTTAGAATTTAACTCTCGTTTAAGACATGGCTCTACTTACTTACTTTTTAATTTAGTAGACTTTATTTTTTTAGCGCAGTTTTAGGTTTACCGCAAAATCAAGTAGAAAGTAGAGATTTCCCACCAGAGTGGTGCCTGTTTTCGCTGATGAACAGACACTGATATCATTTCACCTGGAATGCATAGTTTAAATTAGGGTTCACTCCTAGTGGTGTACATTCTGTGGGTTTTGACAGACATATAATGACATGTATCCACCATTGTGGTATGACACAGAATAGCATCACTGCCCTAAAAATCCTCTGTGTCCTGTCTGTCCGTCCCTCCTTCTCCCACAACCCCTGGCAACCACTGATCTTTTTCCTGTCTCCATAGTTATGTTTTTTCCAGAATATCACAGGGTTGGAATCATCCAGTAGGTAGCCTTTTCAGATTCACTTAGTAATAGGCATTTAAATTTCTTCCATGTCTTTTCATGCTTGATAGCTCATTTCTTTTTAGCACTGAATGATATTCCGTCATCTGGATGCACCAGTTTATCCATTCACCTACTGAGGGGACATGTTGGTTGCTTCCAAGTGTGGGCATTATGAGTAAAGGTGATATCAATATCTGCATGCATGTGTTTGGACATAAGTTGTCAGTCTGTTTGGGTGAATACCAAGTAGCAAAATTGCTGGATCATATGATAAGAGTATGTTTAGTTTTGTAAGAAATTGAAGAGCTGCCTTCCAAGGTGGCTGTACCATTTGGCCTTCCCACCAGCGGTGACTGAGAGTTGCTCCACATCCTCACCAGCAGTTGATATTGTCAGTGTTTGGGGTTTGGCTGTTCTAACAGCTGGGTAGTGGTGTCTCATTGCTGTTTTCCCTCATGACATAATGATGTTGAGCATCTTTTCATATGGGTATTTGCCATCTCTAAATCTAAATCTGAACAGACAAAATGTCTGTTCAGATTTTTGACCATTTTTGAATCAAGTTGTTGATTTTCTTATTGTTGCATTTTAAGAGTTTTTAGTTGTTGTTTTTTCTGAGGTGGAGTTTTGATCTTGTTACCCAGGCTGAAGTGCAATGGCACAGTCTCAGCTCACCATAACCTCCACCTCCCAGGTTCAAGAAATTCTCCTGCCTCAGCCTCCTGAGTAGCTGGGATTACAGGCATGTGCCACCAAGTCTAGCTAATTTTTTGTATTTTTTAGTAGAGACAGAGTTTCTCCATGTTGGCCAGGCTGGTCTTAACTCTTGACCTCAGGTGGTCCACCCACCTCGGCCTCCCAAAGTGTTGGGATTACAGGCGTGAGCCACCACGCCCGACCAACAGTTCTTTTGTCTTCAGTGATTTGTCTGATCACAATGAAACCCTCACCTTTTACGCTATGGGCATATCAAGGTTTTTTCTACACAAAGATATTTCTCTCCTTGGGATCATTTCTAGTCCCAGCTTACAAGAGAATAATTTTTTTCCCATGGCCTGCCAGAGGCTTGAGCAAGAGTAAAGCCCACTGGCTCTGGGTGGGGCGCAGGGGAGGGGGAACTGGAGGAAGAGCAGGACTCCACATGAGGGGGAATGAGGAGCGACAGCAGGCCAGGGACACGGATCAGGAGAAGGCTAGGGAGCCACAGAATGATCTGGCAGGCAAAGTGGCTCAAAATGAGTGGAGGTGGTGGGTCGGGGAGCTGGCCAGGCTGGAGCAGCAGAAATGGGTAGAGCAGGCTTAAGCATGCTACTAAATTGTTGGGCTTTATCCAAGGATCACACTTTCCTAGAAGGGCCAAGGAGGTAACATAAATGGGCAAGGCAGGTAAGGTGTGAGGTGATAGGGGATGCTGAGGACTCTGATGAACTGGAGATCACATGACCACTTTAGAGGGGCAGGACAGGGTGAACATATCTGCTATGATTGGTGCTGCCCTGCGGGAACAGGGCTTCAGTTTTTCAAAAGAAGCTGAACACGTGGATTTGTAAAATCTTCTGGCTTTAACTGCTGACTCTGACTCTTTTAAAATATCATGCCAGCCAAACAAAATGTAGCCATGAACTGAAATTGGCAAGGCTGCATATGCTGCTCATGTACATAGATGTAAATGCCAGTGTACCCGCACAAGGGCCTGTGCCAACTCCTGTGTATCTGTACAAATGCACATGCAGTACAGCCCTGAATGCACACACATACACACAGAGATGAGACTGCATTTCTGTGCACACATGTCTGAGCTCACCTGGCTACACATGTACACAAGTATTGCACATACAGAGGCACACACGAGCACACTGGCATTGTACACACATGCACACACATGCATGCAGCATTGTATGGGAACCCTCCAGTGGTAGCCTGAGGAGAGGTCCCCTAGAGTCCCCAAACTGCCCTGTGGATGCTGGGCCCTTCTCTCTCAGCAGTCTGGAGGGGAAGCCAGAGCTGCTCTCTGGGGACACTTTGCTTGGCCTTTCCCAACTCAGCTGGAAGCAGAGTTCAGAGCAGGAGGGTCACTAATAAAATCTAGGATGCTGATCAAATCACACTTTCAGGCTGCCTCTGGCCAGCTGCCTGATTTAGCAGGGGAAGGGTGGCCTCAAGCTTCTCTGGTTTCACCACACCCTCAGCTGCAGGGTCAGGACCCTCTGGAATTCCTCCATTTGATCCTGAGTCCCAGAAAGGTGGCAAAAGGGCATGGTGAGCTTCGTAGCAAGGCAGGTGAGGAAGCTGGGGGTGGTGGCAGGGCTTGACCCGTGCAGGTGACACAACCAGGAAGGGTGACAGCTAGCGCCCCCTGGCTCTGTCTCTGTCTTCACATCTGGCTACACATGCATGGGTGAAGCACGTATACTACACATATGATCTCCAGTTTGATGTTTTCTGCAGTGCTCTCAACCCTGGAGATGCCAGAACCAAGTCCTTCCACACCCATTCCCAGCAAGGGGCCAGGGCCACAGAGGAAGAATCACAACTGAACCCTCAGAATCCTAAAGCTTCAGTGGGTAAAGGCCCTTGTCAAATATGCCGTTGACAAATGAGGAAACTGAGACCCCTTCTTCCACCCTCACACCTGCAGCTCAGCATCCTCCTGTCTCTCTCTCTGACCTCTTCCTCAATCCTTGCTCCTCCTACTGCCCCTTGAATAAAGACTCTTATGATTACGCTGGATCTATCGGATAACCCAGGATTTTCCCTTCATCTCCAGACCCTTAACTTCATCACATCCACGAAGGAAGTCCCTGCTGCCCTGTAAAGTAACACCTTCCCAGGTTCTGGGGATTAAGATGTGGACAGCTTTGAGGAGCCACTTAATTCTGAAGGTCCACTACGGTATCTTCATAACTTCGAATAGTAGATTTAAACCTCTGTATCTTACCCCATCAATTTCAGCATAGCCCTTGCCTGCCCACGTCATTTGCTTGATAAATATTTGTTCTGGGAGCTAGGTTTACAGAACTGAACAAACCAGGCAGAGCCTTAGTGTCCCAAAGCCTATGTTCCAGTGGGGAAACACAGGCAATACATGGAATAAATGAATAAATGATATTCTCAGCACGGTTGCTTTTTGGAGGATAACTTGGCAAAATTTATCAAAATTTAAATTGTGCCTATTGTCTGACCCACAAGCCTATTGTTAAAAATTCATATATAATTGCTGGGCACAGTGGCTTACACCTGTAATCCCAGCACTTTGGGAGGCCAAGGTGGCGGATCACCTGAGGTCACCTGAGGTCAGGAGTTCAAGACCAGCCTAACCAACATGGAGAAACCCTGTCCCTACTAAGAATGCAAAATTAGCCAGGCTTGATGACGCATGCCTGTAAATCCAGATACTAGGGACGTTGAGGCAGGAGAATCGCTTGAACCCGGGAGGTGAAAGTTGTGGTAAGCAGAGATCACGTCATTGGACTCCAGCCTGGGCAACAAGAGCAAAACGCCATCTCAAAAAAAAAATCATATTTAATGATATGTGTACAAATCTGTTCTTTGCGACATTATTTATAACAGCAAATGTTTGAGAACAAAAATATATTAAAGGAGAATTAGGTAAATACATTGTGGTTCCCAGAAACTAGAATTTATAGATTAATATGATGATATAGGTTGCAGGTGCTGGGTTTACAGCACTGTTTATAAAACAGGCAGAACCTGCCCTCATGGAGCACATCGGAGTGCAGAAAGACAGATCGCACACCCTGAGTGTACCTGTGCATTAGGCTGTGCCGGGATGCAGGAAGGGCTAGGGAGAAAAGCAAAGCCGGGAGAGGGCTGAGGAGTGCTGGCAGGGGTCGCTTTTGTTTGTTTATAACCACTGTATTTACCTCAAATTTTTTAAATTATTAGTTTAAATCAATTAATTATTGACGAGTTTAATTTTAAATTATTTAAATAATTTTAATTAAATTTAATTTTTAATTAAGTCAATCTTGATCAAATAACTTATAGTTGATTTAATTGTAATTAATAAATACATTTTTAATTTTCAAATTTTAGATTTACAAGCATTGCAGATAGTGCAGACCATTTCTGAATACCACTCCCCAACCTCCCCAGTGCTAACACTTCACATAGCCAGGGTGCATTCATCAAGACTAGGAAATGAAGATGGGTACAGGACTGCCGGCCCAACTCCAGGCTTGAATGGGCTTTCCCCAGTTTTTCCACAGATGTCCCTTGCTGGTTCTAGGACATCATTCAGGATTCCTCACTGCATTCCATGGTCGCATTGTGTGGTCTCCTCCTCTCTGTAACAGCTCCTTGGTCTTTCTTTGTCTTTTGTGCCCTTGACACTTCTGGGATAGAGTGGGATGGCGCTAAGTGAGAAGTGTAGCTAGGTCTGGGCGGGAAGCTGAGGGACAGACGCCTGAGGGACCTCATAGAGGCCTTTGCTTTTCCTCTGAGGGAAGCAGGGAGCCCCTAGGAAGGTCCTGAGCAGAGGTGGCACACAATCAGACCGACTTTAACTGGGTCCTTCCAGCTGCTGTGCTTTGGGCAGCTGGAAGGGTTGAGGCCCCGCTGGGATGTTTGTGTATGGTTCTGCAGCAGTCCAGGCAAGAGATCATCGGCACTGTGGGCCACAGTGGATGAGGAGCAAGGTTGGACTTCAGGTGGATTTTCAGGACAAAGCACAAGACACCTAGGATTTGGACGCATCCTGCTGTTGAGGTCTGCTGTCTGCCCCCAGCCTTCCCATCTCGTGTGGCTCCTGCTGCTGGGGCCACTGTTGTCAAGGATGCCAACACCTGCATTCCAGACTTTATACATAGTATGATTCCAGAAACTGGAGCCTGTATGTCATGTTTACATAATATAAATTGTGTGTGGGTTTGACCATTTCATTGCCAGTCAAGTAAGGAGCTAGTTTCCGGGCACTGTAATTTATCTATTTGACTCTTCATTAGTAAATGTTTACATTGTTCACAAATGTTTGCTGTCATAATGCTAAAAGAACAGACTACACATAAACCTTTATATGTGGATTTTTTAAAGAAGGGTTTGCTGGATCAAATAATGATTACGGGTTTTTTTTTTCCATAAGTTATTGGAGTACAGGTGATATTTGGTTACATGACTAAGTTCTTTAGTGTGATTTGTGAGATTTTGGTGCACCCATCATCTGAACAGTACATTCTTCACCTGTAGTCTTTTATCCCTCACCGGCTTCCCACTCTTCCCCCAAGTCCCCAAAGACCATTGTATCGTTCTTATGCCTTTGCATCCTCATAGTTTAGCTCCCACATATCAGTGAGAACATATAATGTTTGGTTTTTCCATTCCTGAGTTACTTCACTTAGAATAATGGTCTCCAATCTCATCCAGGTCACTTGAAATGCTGTTATTTCATTCCTTTTTATGGCTGTGTAGTATTCCATCGTATATACATATATATGTATGTGTATATGTATATACAATAAAATATGTATATGATGGAATATCTATAAAATACTATATATATGATGAATACTATATAGAGAGTAATATATATATATATAAGTATATATATTCACAAATATATATCACAGTTTCTTTACCCCCTTGTTGATTGATGGGCATTTGGGTTGGTTCCACAATTTTGCAATTGTGAATTGTGCTGCTATAAATGTGCATGTGCAAGTATCTTTTTCAAATGATGGTTTCTTTTCCTGTAGGTAGATACTAAGTAGTGGGATTTCTGGATCAAATGGTAGTTCTACTTTTAGTTCTTAAAGGAATCTCCACACTGTTTTTCATAGTGGCTGTACGAGTTTATATTCCCACCAGCAGTGTAGAAGTGTTCCATGTTCATCACATCCAAGCTGGCATCTACTGTTTTTAATTTTCTTATTATAGCCTAAGAATGATTAAGTTTTGCAAATTATCCTCCAAAAAATAATAGTACTACAATCAACAATGAGAGTAGCTCTTTCTCCTACACTTGGATATAATCTTTCACATTTTTGCAAGTAGTCAGCCTCTGCAGGATGTATTGTTTTTTTCATTTTATTTTTCTGCATATTTACAAAGCCAGATATCTTCTCATGTGCTTACTTGCCATTTGCATGTCTTTTCTGTAAGTTACTAGTTTACATTTATTGCCTATTTTTCTATTGGGATTTTTACATTTTACTCACTAATTTGTAGAACGGTTTTGTGCATTCCAGATATATTTGGATTGTTGACTCCGATATTTCTATCCGTATCTCATGTTTATCTTCTTTTTTTTTTTTTTTTGAGACGGAGTTTCGCTCTTGTTACCCAGGCTGGAGTGCAATGGCGCGATCTCGGCTCACCGCAACCTCCGCCTCCTGGGCTCAGGCAATTCTCCTGCCTCAGCCTCCTGAGTAGCTGGGATTACAGGCATGCACCACCACGCCCAGCTAGTTTTTTTGTATTTTTAGTAGAGACGGGGTTTCACCATGTCGACCAGGATGGTCTCGATCTTTCGACCTTGTGATCCACCCGCCTCGGCCTCCCAAAGTGCTGGGATTACAGGCTTGAGCCACCGCGCCCGGCCCATGTTTATCTTCTAACTCCACTCATAGGATGCCTGTTCTTAAACAGGAGTTTAAGGTAGTGTCAAGCATGTCTATCATTTCCATCATGGCATCTGCATCTTGTTATTTCTTGTGCTTTTATAGTTGTGTGTTCATGGTTGGCTCTTTAACCCACCTGGAGTGGATTTTCTGTGTATGGTGTGAGAATAAGCTCCGTCTTTCCTCTCTTATATAAGTGACCTTGTATTAATATCTTATATTAAATTGCCATATGTACTTGAGTTCTTCTCTAGAATCTATAGTCTACCTCATGTCTTGTTTGCCTTTGTCTATTATAACACTGCATTAAAAAAATGTTTAACCTTAGCTGGGTGTGGTGGTGTGTGCCTGTAGTCCCAGCTACTGTGGAAGCTGAGATGTGGGGAATCACTTGAGCCTGGGAGTTCGAAGCTGCAGTGAGCTATGATCATATCTCTGCACTCCAGCTTGGGCAACAGAGCAAGACCCTGCCTTAAATAGAATTAATAAATAAATTAAGTGGTAAAATAAAACCAAACAATGTTAACCTCTATAGGATGTTTCAGTAATTTATCAGGCACACTCCCTGCTCCTACCATTATCGTGTCATACTGGGTTGCATGTTATACATTTTCTCCTCCAGAGAAATTTAGAATCAAGTCCCATTTTTAAAAATCCTCTTTGGATTTGTACTGGAATTGCAATGAATTATAGATCAGTATGACAGAAATCGAGTCTTTACAATACTGAGTCTTCCCATACAGGAAAAAAAAAAAAAAAAAAGGTAAGCAACTCCAGTTGGTCTTCTTTGTTTTCCTTTAACGTTTCAGCATATTATTACACTTTTTTTTTAACCAATTTCCTGCCATGTTGCTAGTGATTTTTCTTGCTGTCATGAAAGTCATGAACGCAACTTACTGTTGCAGTTTTTAGTTGATTTTGATTGTATTAGTGGCCTCAGTGATAGTCCCTCATTCAACCATACCGGCTGCTGTATGTTCTCACTGGGCTTGGCCATGTGACTTGTTCTGCCCAATGGGTCAGAGCAGACAAGATACAAGCCGAGGTCTGAAATGAGCTTGCAAGGTGGGCCTTGCTGTCTTGCAGCCATGGACTACACCCCAGCTGGCCTGCTGGCCCCAGGAGAAGGGTGAGCAACATATAGAGCAGAGCCCCAGTCGGCCCACTGAGTCACAGCAGAACCCCTCCACCCCTGTCCCTCCACAGACACAGGAGCAAGATTAACCAAGGTCAGCAGACTCCCAGCCAACCCACAGGATCATAGCTCTAGTAGTAAATCAGCACTGTTTCCGAGCACTGAGCTTTGAGGTGGGCTGTCAGTAAGGCAGCAATTGCTAACTGATACAAAGCAGTACATTTATTTCATAGGTTTATCTTGGGTCCAGCCATGGATTGAACAGTTTTATTAACTCTGGCAGATTTTTAATTAATCATTTTCTTCCCTTCTGGACAGATAATAACATCATATACAGTAAAGGTCATTTTATCTCTTCCTTTCCTATCCTTGTCACTCTTCTTTTTTCTTGTCATATTACATTGGCAAGGACTTTGCAAATAATAAGTTGTGTTTGTGTTTGTGTTTGTGTATGTTCTGGGTGTGTGCTGCCATTTGTGAATGTAAGTGTGTTCAAAGCTCTATCTTTTCTCTTTTGTCATATGAATAACCAGTGTCTCCAGCAGCTTGAGAATGCCTGTGTCTCCAGTGTCCCTGGAAGAATGAGAACACCTCTCTGGATATGACAAAATTTGTCCAGAATCCCCCTCATAAGGGCAGCAGAGGAGGCAGAGCTTCATGGGTACCCAGGAAGCAGAAGCTAGAAGTGAACTGATATGAATGGGGCTTGAGGATGCAATCTGCCCCTTCCTCAGGAGTCTGAGGGCAGCACAGAGGCAGGGGAGTGGGGAAGGAAAACATCAGGCACATAAGATGCCCCTCACACTCAACTCCCTGAAGTTCACACAAACTGGAGGTGACCAGCCCCCATCCTGGGCCCCTCTTCTGCATGCAGAGCCTGCCCCTTTGTGGAGGTCTTAGAGTGATGGCCTAAGAGGACAGACACCTAGGTAGAAGTCCCAGGTGTCTGGTATTGAATAGAGCACTCCAGTGATTAGCTTCCTGTCTGGGAATACACATCAAACCTGGGAAATGTGCACGGCCTTGTAAAACCACTACAGTTTCAGATTGGGTTTATCTTGTTTATTGCTTGATATGCAATTAGAAGAGGCTTGAACACATCAGCTTTCAGTTCTCCCCGCTGTTGAGTATTTAATGACCTGTGAATGAACGCTGGGAAGATGCGACTTCAACTGAGCCCCGAAACCCTTTTGTAAAGGAATATGCAAAACCTCCAAAAATCAATTTGCAAGTAAGATGTTCAGGCACAGATGCTAGAAAGCATTTTATTTAATAAACTGTCTAGTGAGAAGAATGCTGCATCCATTGAGAACAAATGTCTTGTGGAGTTTCCTGGGGTAAAGGGTGGATATTAAAGGTACACTCAAGTAACAATGGATAGTAATACAAATACCACTGACAATTACAGCTGTTTCGCTCTGCCAGATGCTATTCTAAGTGTGTTTCATATTTTAGCTCATTTAGTCCACACAATGCCCCTATGAGGAAGGTACTATTATTATCATCCCTTATGGGGAGTCTGGCTCTAAATTCTTTCTTTGTTCAAACAAATGGGGAATTTGAAGTTCTAGGAGGAGGATGGAGGTATTTTCAAGGGGAGAGAAGGAAACAACCGATGTAAAAAGCAAGTCCCTGGGTGCCTTACAGAGAAGGTGGTGGTCGTGTGCAGTTAAAATTTTTGGTTATGTTGCATGTAATATCACTCTATTACTGAAATTATAAGTAACAGTGTGTAATTTAGTTGTGTTATTTAAAGTAACTATATTTATGCATATAGGTATAATGACATATTGTTATGTGTTATTTTATTATATTTATATATGGCATTTTGTTATATGTATTATATGTATAATACATACACTATACTATATCTATAACACATATACTATACTGTATTATGCTATATATTATATACTAGTATATAACATATATGTCAAATATCAATATACATGTTATATTACAATTATATTGTTTATATGTTGTCATTTAAAACATTTTTTATTTTAGGTTTGGGGGTCTATGTGAAGGTTTGCTACGTAGATAAATGCATGTCAAGGGGGTTCGTTGTACATATTATTACACCACCCAGGTATTAAGCTCTGTACCCAATAGTTATCTTTTCTATTCCTCGCCCTCCTCCCACCCTCCCACTTCAAGCACAATTATATCGTTTATATATGTTATATAATTGCAACAGAACATAATATGTAATCATATTATTTCCTGATATTCTTTAAATTGAGGCATCAAATAGGGGCTTTCCAAGTGCAGCCACTGGGGGCGGGAGGCCCCACAACCCTTCCGGAAAGGCTGCACAGACAGCGGCTGCCAGAGCGATGGGTTTTTCACACCAGGGAAGAGGTCAGGTAGGATGCCAGCAGAGTGTGCTTCGGCCGCTGTGGCTCCTCATGACCATCCGGAAAGCATTTTGCCAGCATGACAGATTGGCAAAGAGACCTGGGCATCAGGAAGACCGAACCCACTGCACCTTCGCAGCTTTGTGGAGAGCATCCTCTTCCAGGATGTGGATGGAATCCCAGCTGTGCTCCCAGATTTGTAGCAAGGCCACCAGCTTGGGAAGTCTGGGAGAGGGCAGGGAGGGGCCTTCGTCACCCAGCCCAAGGTGGGAACCAGGACTCCTGCATGGCACTAGGGTGTCCTCTGATTGGCAGTGGTTCACGTGTCCTCCCAGCGGTAACACGTCAGTGTGAGTGTTCACGCCTTGTCCAGGGATTCAGGGAGAGAAGAGTACTGGCACTTTGCTGTGGAAACAGACAGGCATCCTTCATTCCTCTGTCAAGGTGACATTCGTGTGTTTAATCAGAGCCCTCTGGGGGGCAGCTGTTCAACAACTTACCAATGAACACTACAGAAAAGGCATTGATGTCCTTTCTTCATTTCATGCACAAGACAAAGACTTCTGTGGGAAGAAGGAGACCCTGAGAGTCATGTTTCAATCCTTCACACAGCTTCGTCGTCTGTTCACATCTTGGGGGATTTACAGCCAGACTAGTAATGTGGCATTACTTTCACATCACAAACTTCTTCTCTTTCTCTATCAATATTTGACATTTGCATTTAGGTTTTAAACACACTCGCAATGATTTGGACTTTTTCCACAGAAAAGTATTTTCACTCTTCTCATCAGGTATTTCCAGCTCCCGGCACCTCCTTCACGCTCCCTTCCCTCGCCTCCCTCAGCTGGCTCCGTGGTAGCCTTGTGCCTCACTCTCGCGCTGGAGCCGCCTGCTATGACACTGCTCTTGCTGTCTTTCAGTGTCGGCTCAGCTCAGGGTTGAGGCCAAATTCACAGAATCCAAAGGATGGAAACAGCAGGGAATGTCCCAGCTGGGTTCTGAGAATAGCCTGGGGACAGACCTGTGATTTCTATCAGTGCTGGGTGCGGGTGTGTCCCTACACCAGGGCTGCTTGGAGAGCACAGTGGATGGAGCAGCGGGGCTGGGGGAGGACTGATGGGGGTGGACTGGTCACTCATCTCCGGGTCCAGACCTCCAGAAGGGGCTCCTTTTCAGTTCTTAGTGTCCCTTCCTGACTGGCCTAGCTCTTTGGGACACACAGCAGGACCTCACAGAATGCGAGCCGAGCCAGGGAGGCCCGTGTCTGAGCTGTCATCGTTTGTCTTCTGCAGCAATGCTGGGAGCTTTCCGTCCTCATGTACCTTCCTGACATTCTACCCTGTGGATTTTAACTCTGCCCTGCATCTTTTGCTTTCTTGCAATCTCTCTGCCTCTTTCTTGCAATAGGGAGAGATTGGACCCTATTCAGGAACAGACAATGGTGGCATTGCAAGGATTTGCTGTTCACAGGAGTCAAGATTATGTTATTTGCAGCTTTGGTTTCTCAACCAAGGCATCTTGGCTCCTGCGCAGGGCCTCCTGGCTCCTCTGCTCCCACAGAGTTTTCCATCTTCAGCTCTTTTTCCCTGGTCCTGGTGCCCTCCCACTACAGCCTGGGTTCTCTATTTCTTCTTTATTGAAAATAGCAGGACAATTCTAGTGCCCTCCCAGCCCGGCAGGGCACATTAAGATGTGCACTTTCCTGGCATCCTTTGAATGCTACTGCCTTTGCCTCATTCTGCATCTTTTGAACAGGCCCCATTTTCATCTCTGCTCATCACCAAATGAAGCTGGACTTGCTCAGACATGGCCCCTGCTCTCACCCCCTCCTGTGGGTTCAGATCCCTGCCTCACATCTCCGCTGTGCAGGTTGACACGCTCATTCCCCACAGGATCCCCTGCCAGGCCTCGGACAGCCTGAACCAATGTAGCACAAGAAAAACAACCATTTTCTTGGAAGCCCTGGTCCTAAGGCTCTCTGCCTCTGTCCCCTCTCCATCCCCCCGCTCCCATGGCCCCACATAGACTCTAGACCCTATTCAGGAACAGACAGTGGTGGTGTTGCAAGGGTTTGCTGCCTGCAGGAGTCAAGATTCTGTCATTTGCAGCCTTGGTTTCTTAACCAAGGCATCTTGGCTCCTGCATGGTGCCTCCTGGTGCCTCTGTTCCTACAGTTTTCCTTCATCATAGTCTGCTGTCCCATAAGTCTGACTGCTGATCACACTTGTGACACCCCCTGTCAGTGACACCCCTCTCTGAGAATGTGGATGAGACCATGCAAAGCTGAAGTCAGCTGGCACCACTGGACTTAGCCATGCTGCTGGCCTGTGGGAAGGGAGACCCACTGTGGGCACAGCTGGGGCAAAACCACATGCTTGCACTGGAAGCTGCTGGTTGCCCTCTGCTCCTACCGCCTTGCCTTCTCCTGCAACATGTGCCCCACATTCCAGCTGTGCACACGCCACCCAGATGATGACTGCATTTTCCAGCCTCCCTGGCAGCAGACGAGGCCGAGTTACTGAGTTCTGGCCAATAGGTTGGGAGTGGAAGTGAGTGTGCAAATCCCAGGAGGGCAGGGCGGAAACACAGCCCCTTGCCTGCTTTTCCCCAGCTGGCCCAGTCCTGTGGCTCCAAGGTGGGCATTGGAGGAGCAACAAGAGCAAAGGAAGCTGGGTTCCCTGTGCTCAGTCTGCTGTGCCGGCCCAGGCTACGCCATCTTAGACCATCTAAAAAGAGAAAAATAAACTGCTATCTTGTTTAAGCTGCAAAGTTTGGGAATTCCTCTGTTTTAGCAGTCTAACTCATACTCTACCTAGTACAGTGATCAGTAAATTGTACTTTCCCCTCTGTGTGCCTTGGAGGCAGGTGGGTGGGTGGCGCTATTATGGCTAGAGTTCCTGCTCTGCAGCCTTCCAGCTTCCACCTCTACTTCTCACCATGCTGAGCCTGGGGCCCATTTCCACCTGCTTTCTTAGCTTACAGGCCAGCACAGGTACTCCCCTTCCAGCCACAGAAATCACAGAGGGTCAGAAAGGTGGTGGCTATGGGGTCTCTGAGGCAAGACCCCAGGCCAGGCTCTGCAACAGACTCTCAACCCCCACCCGGGCCAAGGAGATGCTGACATTGGGGCTGCAGTGGGAACCCTGGGAGTGCCACACAGCGGGGCTCTGCATCCAGAGTCACTTACTTACCATGTGCCACCATGCTGTTGCCTGGGGCCTTTCACACAGCTCTACAGGGTGAAGGAGCTGAAATCCAGAGAGGTCTAGGACACACATTAAGAGCTGAAGCCCAGGGTCAATAGGCAGTGCAGCCCCAGCCGCCCTGCTCCCTGAACTGTGCAGTGCTCCCCACAACTCAGCCAAGACCCCCAGGATGCACACTCAGCCCGGGGAGGTGCACCGTAAGTGTACACACACACCACACACACACACACACAATTCAGGTGCAACCCTGGGGCCTAGACTGGGTGGGGTCACTGAGACCATCCCCCATACACACTCCCAGCCCCAAGAAAACAGCAGGCTGCTGGGACACATGCCCAGGGGAGGTGAGCAGCGTGCCCGGCTGGTTCTTGGCACAGAAGGTGCATATGTTCCCAGGGTTATTCCACCTCCCGTGTCATCATCCTGACCAGACAACAGTCCTCCCTGTCCCTCTGACGTCCCTCTTATCTAGGGCTGCACTGCTTGTTTATGGATGAAGAAAGCCTACGTTAACAAGGCTGGAAATCAATGCCTTCCTTCCCTAGAGTGTGTTTGCCCACAGAGGGTACGTCTGGTCAGGGGCAAAGGACAGAGGTCACCAGGCCCAGTCTCCTCCTCAGGACCATGGCTAGTCAGGATAGGATGTCCTTCCTCCCATCAGCTGTGCTGTGTGCTGGGCTGCTAGCGAGAACAATGGCCTCTGCCCTCTGAGATGCAAGACTTCACACACACACCCACATTCAGACATCTGTCTGCGAGGAGCCCATGGGTGCCCCGCCCCCAGCCTTTAGATCTCCACGGGTCTCACTGGAAAACACTTGGCCCAACTTGCATCCAGCTCTTATAAAGCAAGGGATCCTTCTAGAAGGTTCTTGCCTCCCACTACACAGGGGTGGGTGAACCAGGGCAGCCCTCTCACTGCGTGCTTCACACCAGCTGAGCCACTGAAGCAGGCCCTGGTCAGCCTCCACCTCTGGCCATTCCCTGTGGGGCTCATAGCCCCTTATTATGTTTGGGACCCCCACTGCCCCTAGGCTCCAGCCAGCACAGGACCTGTGGATGGGTCCAACCTCAACTGTGGAACCACACAGCGAAGACCCCAGGCATGTTGGGGAGTTAGGGAGGACGGAGGATGGGGCGTAACTGCATATACTGGCCTCTCTGAGTCTCACCCTGCCTGCTCAGGTTCCTAACAGTTTCACAATTGCCCATGCCAGTAGGGAATGGCACAGCCATGTTCCTATGGGGGTAAATACTCTGCCAGGGCACAGCGAGCATACAGGGCATGTGTTAATCGGTTTGGTGGACTGGATGGGGGTAGAAGTGCAAGGAAGAGTCTTCAATAGCAGAGTAGGTGAGCCTGGCAGGACTGGCCAGGCCCGAGGTGGCTTCCCACAGGTGCTGCAGGAATGTGGGCTGGATTTGGGTTTACAGAACGCCAGGTCAGAAAACTGGGATGTGCAGAATCTCAGTGGCTGGCCTGGAGCTGAGCTGTGTGGGACCAGGGCTGGACCCCAAGGGGCCTTTCTACCCATCCAAATACAAAACAGGGTCCCCTGAACTCTGCAAAGGCGGAGACATAGACTTGGCCCCAGAATCACCTACACATCGGCAGAGCGGAGGAAAAGAGCATGTGAATGCCACAAGCTGTGAGTTCTTTTTCTTTTTATTGGCAAAGTAAATATATTTTTATGAAGGACCAAAGAAAATATACATAATTGTAACATATGTACACCAGCTTCATAGATTTTTTAAATTTCAAATTTACACAAATGTTGATATGTTATTAAAAGATATTTTATGTGGATGGACCTATGTACAGTTTATTTACATACATTCATAGGATGTGAAATAAACCTGTCAAAACAAGCTAGTTCATTTATTAATTTCTAGACAAAATAAGGAATGCATTTCTAAATCAGGGTTGGGAGGCTCTATCTAGTTCTCTCACACCCAGGACAGCCTGGCCCTCTCCTCCCAAGGCCACCCTAGAGGCTGGTGTCTGGATTTGTCTGGGAAACTGGAGGAGGGACGTGTCCCTGGATACAGGCGCTTCTGGCTCTGTCTGCCCTGCACATTTAACTCAAGCACATGCACTGCCAGCCCCCCAATGGGGGACACTTTTCACCTCTCTCCTGCATGAGGCCCCAGCCGCCTGGTACTGCCCCGCCCCTCCTGGGCTCTGCCCACACCCTCTGGTGATCATGCTGAGCAGGCATCTTGGACAAAGCCACCCTCACACCACAGTACAGCCCTACTTCTGGCCTACTTCCTCCTCCCCCAGGGTGACTCTCTCTGGGAACCAAACATTTCAAAACTGCACATTTCACTTCCCCGAGCACTAAAGTTCTGGCCTTGGCCCAGGTGGGGAGCCCAGTGGTAGAAGGGCCAGGTCCCCAAAATTCTGCCTGCAACCGGTGGCTGCAGCAGAGGCCTGGCCACCGCCGGAAGGCACGAAGGCACAAAGGCACGAAGGCCTGCCTCCAGCCCCGTGTGCCGGGGCCCAGCCCGCAGGGATGCGGGTGCGAGGCTCTAAGTCCTCCCGAGAAAGGCAGCGGTTGGCGGGCCCTGGGTTCACACCTCCCAGGCTTCAGAAGGTGGGCTGGTAACATTGTCATGTTCCTCTGGAGGAGGCAAATAAATTATTGCTTAAAAAAAAATGTGGCTGGGGTGGGGATCTGGGGTGAGGGAACAGGCGGGGATGCGGGGCATTTTCAGTTCACAGAGCGCACGGAGCGGCTGCTCCGCGGGAAGCGGTGCACCTTGATGTGCTTGGAGAGGTGGTCGCTCCGCGCGAACTTCTTCTCGCACACAGGACACTGGTACGGCTTCACGCCCGAGTGCGAGCGCCTGTGCCGCGACAGCTCGTCAGAGCGTGAGAACCTGCGGGACACGGCGCAGTCAGCGATGCCTGGCCCTGCCTGCCCCGACCCCACGAAGATGCGGGGATGCGAGGCGTGGGCCTGGCACTCACCCAAAGGATGGCTGCGCAGACCTGCAGTCTCTACAGGATTAGGGGAGGGTCCTCCATCTGCGTCGGTAAAGCTATACTAGTTCTCAAAATACCATTTTTTTTTTTTTTCTTTTTTGAGACAGGGTCTCACTCAATCACCCAGGCTGGAGTGCAGTGGCGCGATCACAGCTTACTGCAGCCTCCTGGGCTCAATTGATCCTCCTCAGCCTCCGGAGTAGCTAGAATTACAGGTATGCCCAGCATGCCCAGCTAATTTTTGTTTTGTTTTTGTTTTTTTAAGATCCGGGGCCTCCCTATGTTGCCCAGGCTGGTCTCAAACTCCTGGGCTCAAGCTGCTTCAGCTTTCCAAAGTGCTGAGATTAAAGGTGTGAGCCACAGCACCTGGCCTCAGATTACTTCTGAATCTACTGGTGAGCCACTGTCCCAAGCTGCCTCTGTCACCTCTCCAAGATGGAAAGAACTAAAGTAAAGGCTCATGATGGCACAGTGACAGCCAGAGAACTGTCTGGCTGGGAACTGCCAGAGACGCTGGTAAAAGCTCCCGACAGGAAAGGACCCCAAGGCTACCAGGGCCCAGGGCTTCCCTCCCATGACCCACCCAGTGTGCAGGGGTCTCTGAGGCCACAGATGCACTCAGTCGCTCAGACCCTGATGCTGGCTGCCTCTCACCACCCTGGCCTCATCTTCCCCACTGGACCAGAACTCCACAGGGGCATCTGTGAAGGTCTGTACAGGGCAGCCCATCCTGAGGGGAAACTGAGGCCTGGGAGGAGGAAGCAGACTTCCTTTGCAGCACAGGGAGAGGGGTCCTCAGACTTGAGACCACCCACTCCTGGAACCAGCTGTGCTGGAAGCTGGATACTCTAAGGCAGCCCCAAATAAAGACTGACCCTGCAAAGTGTGTCTGGGAGTTCAGGTGGCTTCCAACATCTCCCTTTCTTGGCACGCTGGCCTGGGAACAGGTACTCATGTGACAGGTAAGAGCCCAAGCTGCACCGAGGGCCTGGACTGCTTGCCACTGAACTCAGAGTTTTGAGGCCCACCCCACCCCTGGCCCGGCAGCAGGACCCTCCCCCTGCACCCGCCCCTCCCCCAACACACTATCCAGCTCTGTGCTCCACCTG
The DNA here is from genome assembly GCF_048565385.1 of Saimiri boliviensis. Taxonomy (NCBI): domain Eukaryota; kingdom Metazoa; phylum Chordata; class Mammalia; order Primates; family Cebidae; genus Saimiri; species Saimiri boliviensis. Next base: position 25,699,194 of record NC_133456.1, on the reverse strand, counting down.
CATTGACCTTTCCTTGGTCCTTCTTGACACAGGACATTTGCACATATTGTTCCCTCTTTCTAGAATGTTCTTCCCTCCCCTTCCTTGCTTTCTCCTACCCATTCCTTAGAGCTCAGCTCAAATGTCACTTCCTCAGGAAATCCCTCTAGGACTGCATCCAATTCTAGGTTCCCATGCCATTACACACCTCTCTCTCTTCACTCTTTCTGCTGCTGTGATTTTAAATTATCTTCAACTTTTTGATGACTGTCAGTCTGTCCCACTAGACTGTCAGCTCCATGACGGAGGACATTCTATCTGGTTCCCGGTGGTGACCAGCCTAATGCCTGGTATATGGTAGGTGCTGAGGGGGGGCATTTTAATGCAAGAGTGGGCACAGCAAGCAGCCCCAGGGGGGCAGACACTGTCAAGGAGCAGTCCCAAAGCACGTGCACACACACATACAAACACATGCACAAATATGTGCCCACACATATGTACACACACACACGAACAAATATGTGCCCACACATACGCACGCACACACACAAATATGTGCCCATACATATGTACACACACACGAACAAATATGTGCCCACACATATGTACACACACACATGAACAAATATGTGCCCACACATATGTACACACACACACACACACGAACAAATATGTGCCCACACATACGCGCACACACAGGGACACCAGGCCCAACACCTTTTCATGGCTACCCAGCAAGAGGCGGTGCCCAGAACAGCAGTCCCCAACCAGCGATTGAAAAGGGCTGGTGATGCCCCTGTGCCCTGACCCTGTGGGTTGAGGAGAAGGACCCAGCAGAACATGCTCTGGACAAGGCACAGTGGGTGGCAGGAAGGCCTGCAGAAGGAGACAGGTACTCCAGCCCACATCACAGAGCGGTGGTGGCACCAGGCACAGGGCAGCGCTCTCGGCACATCTCCAGACTAGGTGCAGCCCAACTGCCCTGCCTGCCAGAGGAAGAAACTGAAGCTCGGGGTGCTGAGGGCCTGATCCAGGGTCACTGACAAGACAGAGCCCCTCAGGCTGGAGCAAAGGTCTTAACACAGTCCCTTGCCCTGGTGATGGCAGATGACCTGGACTCCTCCACAGTGCCTGCCTGGGTGGTATGTGTCACAGGGCCCTTTGAGGAAATGGAACAAATGTGCCCTGGCAGCCAAAGCCAACACCTGCCACCAGCTGCAGTTGGGCACACAGCTTCTGAGCAGAGGAGCTGGCCCAGGGCAGGGGCAGGCAGAAAGCTGCAGACATGGAGTGCCACACCTCCCAAGCTGCAGTCCTGGGGTCACCCAGCATCTTGCTGGCCAGGGAGCAAGGATGAGCCAGCCTCATTGGACTGGCAAGACCATGGCAAGGGTTTAAAGAGGCCAAGTCACACAGCCCAGGGGACAGGTTCCTGCCTTGACAGTTCCCATCCCACTGGGTTCCCTGAATGGTCCATTCTGGGCCTCAATTTCCTCAATCATCCAATGAAAACTTTGGCATTCCTGCCCACCTTCCAAGATTCATCTCAGAGGCCATAGGTGGTAACGCAGGGCCACAGCAGCTCCTTGGGCATGATGACACCCTGGGAAAGACAGGCAGCTGAGGTAGAACCAAGCTGGACAACATGTCCTCACCTGAACTCCCTCCCTGCTGCCAAAAGGTCCTGGCACCTAAGAGGACCCTCCCTGGGAACCGAGCCCTCAGAAGACCCCTGCCTCACCCCCGCATGGCACATTCTCCCAAACACCAGCCAACAGAGAGCCCTGGGGACCACAGTGGTGGACATGGGAACCCGGTGAGGAAATGCAGCCCTTGTAGGCACTAAGCTCTGCCACTTAGCAACCAGGCAACTAGGAAAGTCGCCAAGCTCCCTAAGCCTCAGTTTCTCCACCTGGACACAGGGACCACAAAGGACCTATTCCTGAGGACTGTGAGGATTGTACAAGGCAACCAGTAACAGTTTACAGCCCTGCTTAGCACGTGGCAATTATTCAAGAATCATGAGCTCCAATCATCTGCATGGAGTTGAGTGTAAGGCCCGGTTCCTGCTGAGGTCCTGCGGCAGCCAGGGCAGCACCATGCTTTGTGCTGCTGAGCTGTACGGCAGCGAGTACACAGGGGTCCAGTGTCTCTCCAGAGCAGCTATCATGTCAGGGCTGGTACATACAGCACCTCTGTGTGAAGGCATCCCTTCCTTAAGACACTAACCCTCGTTTGCCAGAAAGACATCACCGCAAATGGTCCAGTCTCAGAGACTGCAATGGGAATGGTGCTCCCTAGAGTTGTGCAGTTCACAACCTGCCCAACCATACCAGGGGCCTCTGCCTACAGAGAGAAGGAGGTAACAAAAAGCCTTATCTCACAGGGGTCACAAGAGCAGGCTGGGAGCCAGACCCAGAGGTTTGAATCCTGTCCCTACCACCTCTTAGCACTGAGGCTCAGGAGAAGCCTGCAACTCCCTTTCTCTGTCCCCCACCACATCCACTGTGGACAACAAAGGTACCCACCCTGCAGGCTGCTGACAGTTAGTCATATTTATATTCACTGCGGCAGAAGGCATTCTTTCTGGATGGAAAGGCTTGGCCATTCTAGAACAGGACGTTCTGCTGCAAGGAACAAAGGATGCCTGTGTCTGAGAGTGAGGCAAGGAAACTTCTAGGAAGGCAGGCAAGCAGCACTTCCCAGACGGCTGGATCAGAACCAGGAAAGCCTGCTCTCAGCCCTGTCGAGGGTGCTGAAATCACGTCACCAGAGAAGGGAGAGGGAATACTTTCAGGACCAAAAGCAGAAGGAAGTGGAGGCTGAGTACCTGGGCAGGTGTGAACCTCAGAAGAGGAGAGGGGGCACCATCTGTTACACAAAGGGGAGAGGGGGCTGAGGGGCCCTGGCTTGTTCTCCAAGTACAGGACACAGTACCAGGCCAGACCCAGCCTTGGGGTAGGAAGAGCATCCCATTCATCAGGGCCACCAGGAAGAAGAGACGAGGCCTGAGAGTGGAGAGCTCCCACATGGGGAGTAGGTGAGGGTACAGAGCTGCCACCCCAAACACCAGGCTGAGTTGCAAGTGGAGGTGGAGGTTCCCAACACCAGAACCAGCACCCTGCACAGGGATGCAGAGAGAGGTCCCTGAGTCTGGGCAGACAGTCTTGATTGAACGCCTGGCTCTGTGGCTTCTTGGCTGTCTGACTGTGGAGAATTTACCTAACTGTTCTGTGCTTTAATTCTCTCCTCTGCAAAATACAGATAACATGCTGACGTCTACTAATTTTGAGAATTACATAAATTAACATGCATGAATTTTGCTCAGAGCACTGTCTATGCATTAGAGGCCCTGATTATCTCAGTTGTGGACATTAGCTCTTTTCCCATAGCCCAGAAGCATAATGCCTTTTGGGCTGACCTCCTGGTAGCAGGGAGGAGGCACACATGGCAACTCTGACACCAGCTGGGAGCGCCGGGAGGCCGTAGCAGGGCTGTGCTCAGGCTCACATATGCAACCCAGATCCATGCTCACTAGCTATGTTCCTGTGGGCATGTGATGTGAGCAGTCTGTGCCTCAGTTTCCCCCATGTGAAATGAAGATTGGTGCCTACACTTTACTGGGAAGTTGCCAAGGACTTGAAGAACTAATGTGAAAACATTAAGCTGTCACTACAGCCTCAAGGGCAGAGATCATTTGAGACAGAGGGCACAGAGAGAGCTGATGCCCACGCAGGAGTCTGAGCCACAGAGGGGACGCCAGCATGGCTAGATCCCACTCAATAAGGGGAAGAGACAGGCAAGCAGATTGTGTGGGCCTACAGGCCAGAATGAGAAGCTTGAATAGAAACTGAAGCATAGCAAAGTACACTTAAAGGTCTCAGAAGGTAATGAGTTCTGCATGGCAGGAAGTATGCAAGTTAGGCTAGTGGGTAGAGGGGATTCCAGCTGTGAGACACTTAGAATACTGCATACAGTGAGTAGTCAGTAAGTATGATATATAAATTATCACCATCATCATCGTTACTTCCCCAGTGTTTTCCAGACCCAGCTGCCCCAAAACGGGTCCATCCTCCCTCTTGACTGCTGCAATGAGCTGCAGGGGCTCCTTCCACCTGACGCTCAGTTGAAGACTATCGCCACATTAAGTGACACAAGGATCCTGGGTACGTCACCAGGGGTTCAGGATCCCTGAAAGCCAAATGAGGACTCCCCACATCCTCAGAAAAGCAGCTCTCCCTAGAGGCAGGTGCCCTCAGCTCCCAGCTGAACAGCACCTCTGCCATGAATTGCTCCAAGAGAGCCAGACCCACTCCAGGGGACGTTGGGGAAAGCTGGAGGAGCCCTCAAGAAGCCCAGGGCATGGCTGATGGCAGGGACAGCTCCTGGGGGCAGTGCCACTGTGATCTCACTGCGCCAGGCAACCACCACACCTTTTCCTGCCAAGTAGATCCTGGGCAGCATGACCAGTACCAGGGCTCAGATATGTCAGAGCTGAATCCCCCCACAGGTCCCCATTCTCTCATGTATGCCCCCTGCCATGAGGAACTCACTACCTCCTGAGGCCACTGTATGGAGAACTAAGACCCGTCTCACTGAGATACACCCTGGGCTGAGGGGCCTATCAGCTCTCCGGCTCTAAGACATCCGGGAAGAAGGCGGGCCTTGGATGAAGATCACACCTGCCCTCCTCAACACCCTACCCAACCTCACAGTGACTAGAGGAGCCACTTGGCAATTGTCAATCATGGCCAGGAGACGGCACTGACAGCTGAGCCCACCTAGGGAGTCCAGAATGGTGCTCAGAGGGAGGCTGCCCAGCCTCTCTGCAACCCTGCACGCCCCCACCAAGAGGAGAGAGCATGCAGGGTCCCTGTGAGTAGGGGGCAACTCCACGATAGGCACCGGCCTCAGGGGGGCCGGAGAGAATGCCTTCATGGTCCCTCCTCAGAAACTGCCTTGTATGAGTTTGTATTCTTGTGATACAAACAGCAAGGAGGCCGCTGGAGAGCCCTGCATACCTGCCCTGGACTGTGAAGGGCCAGCTCTCCACTTGGCAGTCCACTGATGTTTGGAGGGGGAACCCCCCCCAGGGCACATAGTGTTGGTGCCTGACCCAGGCTCAGGCTCAAGACCACCGCCCCTCACACACCTGAGCCCCTGCCTTCTCTGTGAAAGGTGTTAGGGTGCTTTCTGCTTTAACCAAGAGCACTCCTGGTCCTTCTCTCAGATTCTCTGACCTCCCACACAGTGCCCACTACTATGTCCTCCTCTCACAGGCAGCCTGTCAGCCCTGTGCCCACTCGGCAGGCCTGGGCATGAGCTCAGGGAGGTAGGGACACCAGGATGGAGACCTTGTGAGGACCCAGGGCGGGCTCTCATAGAAGCTTCTGCGGTCTGTCTGAATGAAGTGGGAGACAGGACAGAGAGTGATGTCCTCGCTCAGGAAGGGCCTCCATAACCCTAGACACCATTCAGGAAAAGTCCCTTCTCTGGCCAGATTGGCACTCAATGGAAAGACGCCACCAGTGCCACAACACACATTCCACTCACAGCTCCCCATCCATGGCTCAGCCTCACTGGCCAGGACCTCTGCCCCAGACAACTGTTAGTAGCTCTCAGAACCAGAGTATGGTCAAGAAAACAAAAGCTGCAAACTGCTCCCAGGGTGCTGCGCCCACACATAACACATGCACACGCGCACACAGGCAGTCACACATGGAACAAAAACACCTAAGACATGTGGTCAGGAACATGAGCTCGGGAACCAGGAGGACCAAGGAAGCCTCCAAACACATATGCTCATATGACACAGATACAAAGAAAGCAAGATGCATACACATGTGGGCGTGCACACACAGCTACACACCTGCTGGCGAGGCGTAGGCCTGTATACACCCCCAGGTATACAGATGAGCATGTCCCACCTTACACATGTAGCAGCAGCCACAGCAGCAAAGATGGGGAATGTGCCAGCAGCACATGGCACCCCCCAGGCAGGCCAGAGATTCCTTTGGGATAGGCATCCTGAACTGGGGAGGGCTGGCTCTGGCACCCCAGAGCACATGAGCTCTTGGCAAGCAGCCTACATTTCAGGAAAAGGTGGACACCCCCTCCCAAGGAGGGTGAACAGCACCTGGTCTCAGGGAAGGGTGCTGGGTAACCCTGGTCGGGCCGCTACCAGTTACCATTTGAGGGCTGGTTTCCCCACTATGCCATGAAGACCAGAGAGCCTGGGTTCTGCCACCTGTGACAGCACCACCAGCCAGCCTAGCCTCCCTCTTGGTTGTTCTTTGCAGCCTCCCAAACGTGCCTCCATGTCCCCAGGGAGGAAGCCCAGGCCAAGCCCAGCCGACATGTCCAGAGACACCTGTGAACAAAGCTAGTCCCACTGGTTGGGGAAGCAGCATTTTCAGAATGTTATCTCTCAAATCCGACCCGTGGGTTCAAATCCCATTACAAAGCAGAGGGACACCTTGGTCAGAGCCCTGGTGTCCTGTGATACAAGTTGGGAGTGACAGTGATACTTACCCTGCGGAGCTATGGGCCCAAAGGGAGCTGCTGCCTGGTCCCTAGCCTGCACTCACCCTTCCTCACCAGCCCCTCAATCCCTGTCCTTATCAGACTGGATGGGGAGACCAAGCAGGGAGCACAGGCCAGGGAAGCCATTCCTGGCCATCAAGAAACTGGAGATCAGCTGGCTTCTGGCTTCAGGAACCAGAAGGACCAAGGAAGCCTCCAGGCAACTGTGCCAGCTCTGGGCCTGCACCCACCCACCCCTCCCCTTTCTCATCCACCTCCTCATGGTGGAAAATGGCCCTGCTGCACACTCAAGCGTGCAGACATAAGTGGCCATGCTCACCGCCCAGGCCTGTCACCCGCCATACTGACCTCCAGCCGCAGCCCGGCCAGGTGCAGGCGAAGGGCTTCTCGCCCGTGTGCCGGCGCAGGTGGGCCTTGAGGTGGCTGCTTTTGGTGTACATCTTGCTGCAGCCAGGGAAAGTACATTTGTGCATTTTGATGAGTTCTGCGGCTGGGTTCTTGGGGAACTTCTGGCCCACAAGGAGACCAGCAGGGCCAGGCCCCAGGGGTCCTGACCCGACAGGCTTGGCAGCAATGGGCACAGGGGCAATGCGCACAAACTTGGAGGGCAGGTTCAAGTTGGAGGAGGGCACCACCTGAGGCACAAGTGCGAAGGTCTGCCCCTGGATGTTGACCAGGAGCTGGGCAACCTTGACATTCTCCGGGGCTTGCCCAGGGGAAGCCGGCCCCATGCCCGATTCCTGCTTCACAGGCACAGGCTGGATCTGCAGCAGCACTGGGATGGGGCCATCAGGTGTGGGGCCAATACCTGGGCCCTGGGCACCTCCTGTACTGGCACCACCTGGTGGAGGGGAACAGCGCTCTCTCCCGCTGGACCCAGGATGGAGGTGGCTCCTGTGTGGCCCAGCGGAGAGCTGGCTGCAGGCATCCAAGTCCTTGCTGTTGCCTTCTGGGGCCTCTTTGACTCCCAGCTCCATGTTCTCCTCCAGAAACTCTTCAATCTCCTCCAGGGTAGGCTGGAAGGGCCTTGGGACGTCATCAGGGTCACCCAAAGGAAACTCGGGGAAGCAGAAATGCTCCCCCTTCACAGGGGCCGCTGCCCTTCGCCAGGGCCCCCAGGCCATGGGGCCACTGCTGGCACCGCTGCCCCCGCCACTGCCCAGCGTGGCCTGGGACAGTAGGAAGTCCAAGATGCTGTCCTGGCTCTTGGTGCCCGGGCCTCCACCATAGCAGGAGCAGAGGGCTTGAGAGTCGGGACTGGCACAGGAGCAGGGGCTGGAGGCATCACTGTCGTCTTCAGAGAGGGGTGAGGGCAGCATGTGATATGCCTGCTGGCTGACCAGCCTATCACTCAGATAACCAACTGGGCATTTTGGCGACGAGAAGTTCTCGTCCACTGGAAGCAAGTGGTCCACCATGCTGGCCTGGCCGTGCCGGTGCCGGCTACAAGGAAGGAACATGGGAGGCCTAGTCAGGACAGTGCTCACCTGCCACCTCACAGGCCTCCGACCCCACCCTCGGCTGCCTGCCCACAGCCTCCCACTGCCAAAAGCCTGGATCCTGCCTCCATCCCCCGGGAGAGCTGTGCCTGCAAGAGTGTTTTCTGAAATTGCACCACCTGTTTGCAAAAGAGACCTCTCCAATCCCATTGCATAACCAGGGGCACTTCTGGTTTCAGATTTTCCAGAATTATCCTGGAAAATAGCACATGTGTCTGCGAACAACTGAGTGTGGGTGAGTATGAGAGAAGGGTATGCACAAGGGGGCTCTCTGGACCCCAGGAGGGCCAAGGCCCAGAATCAGTTCGCCGCCAACACCATAGGCGTCACTGTGCATCTGAGGACTCCTGACCTCAGCTTCACGCCTGTTGAGTCACAGAATGGGGGGTAGAACAACCATTTGCCCTCTGACCCTCATGTTGCTGGGGCTTCCAGAGGCCAGATTACGCAAATAAAAATACAAGTCGCCAGTTAAACTTGAATTTCAGATTTAAAAAATAAACTACTTTTAATATAAGTATGTTCCCAACATTGGATAGGACATACTTACATTTAAAAACTATTTCACCTGAGGTTCAAATTTAACTAGGCTGCCTGCATTTTAACTGGGCAAGTGTACAACGGAGGCAAAACAGTCAAAGACCAAGAAGCCCCTGCCCACATGGCGCTGTTTCCCCACCTGAAGGGGAAAAGCTCCTCTACTCTCCAGTCCTCAAACCCCACTGAGCCAACTGCCCTGTGAGTGGCACAAGCTTGAATGCAACTCTCTCACTGCACCCTGATGCTTTAGCACCCTAGTGGCCAAGACCCTGCCCCTCTGGTGATAATCTAGCCGACCACCAGGGGCTCCTAGCATCTGCAGGTGCATAACTGCTTTGGACTTCACACCCGTCTAGTAGGAGAGGAGATAACTGCCGCCCCCTTCACCCAGCCCTTTCTGGCCAATAAGGAAGTGGAGTCTCCTGCACCCTCTGCCACTGCTGTCTCCATTTGGGACACTCACCACCTTGGGAAGGCTCAGCTAATGCCTGTCTCCCCCTGAGACAGTGCACTCCATGTCTCTGCTGCGTTCCCAGTGCCTGGCCTGGCCCCTAGTGCCCAGGAAGGGCTCAAGAGAACTTTGATAGAGAAGAGAAGGGAAAGCTATGTCCTCTGAAGTCAAAGGACATGCTAGCTCTGGTGTCCAAGGAGAGTCAATAGTGTCCAGCTCTGACCAGGCCACTTCTGTGAACCTTTGCCCCTGCTCAATGACCACGGCGGGCTGGGTGTTTTTCAAGGTTGGGGAAGGGGAATGCTCTGCACCAAAATCAGAGGTTCTCTGCTGCCCAGCATCACCTCTATACCCAGCCCCTCTGTTTCCCAGACCCTTCAGGGCCTGGCACCCAGCACTGCCCAGTGACCAATACCATAATCAGCTATGACCTTGGGCAAGTCGTTGCTCCACTTCCCAAACCTCAGCTCTGTTGCATGCTTCAAAGATCTCTAAGTCTCTTCCTGCTCAGGGACCCCAGGACCTTTGACCTCAGTTCCCAACTTGCCCAGGAAGCTTTATGGAACTCCAGGAAACTAAGGCAAGGTCTGTGCCCCAGGCCAGTTTTACTAGGACATTTGGCTTTTTGGTTTAACTACTTAGCTAAGGATTTAAACCTGGAATGTGTTTTAAAATGCACCTATTCACAAAATCAGGTGCTGGGAAGGAATGAAAGTGCCAGAGGCTGTGAAGGTCACAAGGCTGGGCAGAGCCCACACTCTACCCTGGGCCTCCCCCAACCCTTTCCCACCCTCCAAGCAGGGGCTCCGTTCCTGAGTCTGTAGCTTGTCTTCCGGGTGACTTTGGGCAGGTGCACAGCCTTTCCATGCCTGTCTCAGTCTGTGAGATACGGGTGCTTCCAACAATGCCTGGTTCCTCAGGTGTTGTGAGAACCCCATGAGCTGACGCTTGCTAAGCACCCCCCTCCACGTCTGGCACACTGGCAGCACTCATCCAGTGCCAGCCAATGGTGTCAGCCTGCAGGTACCGCAAGTGTGCTGTCTCTGCCCCTCTACTGTGATGTTAGGGAATAGGGGGCCTTCAGCCCTCATGGGACCCAGAGCAGGCCTTAGAGCCCTCCCCTGAAACACAATCACTAACTGGCCATCCCATGATATTAAGTAATTACTGTTAATATTTTTAATTGTGATGTGGTATTGTGGTTAAAGGAGGCCTTACCTTTTAAAGACATAGTTATTGACACATAAAGTGATCTAAAAAGTATAGTAGAAGGGCTAGAAGGAAACACCCTCCAATGGCTTCCTAAGGATGGGTGGCCCTATCTCCTGGCAGCACCCCAGCACTTGGCCCTCCGGACTCTTCACAGACCTCACCACCAACTGCCCCTCTCCTAGTCCAGGTGTGCTCACCTCACTTCAGCCTCAGCCGGGGCCCCTGCCCTGGCTCTTCCCCCAGCACTGCAGGTAGGAGCTGCTTAGTTAGATCTCGGCTCAGAATTCACCCCTGTGGGAGCCTCCTGGCCTCCCCATTGCATCACCCTATATTACACTCTTCCCTGCAGGTCCCACTGTGGGAAATTATCTTAGTTATGTGTTTGTGAACTTTGCTTCCTGTCTACCTTACCACCAGAATATCAGCTGTCGGGATTGTTCACTCCAAGGCTGTCTCCCAGAGTCTAAAACAGGGCCCAGCAGAATTTGCTGAATGAGTGAATGAAAGGTCCCCGGGGGTGGGGGTGGGGGCGGAGTCTAGCAGTGGGTGGCCCAGGTCAGGCAACAGGGTCTTAATGCTGAGATGAGCATCTCAAGGGGGACGCACTCAGGTACTGAGAACCCAGAAAGGGCTCTGGGATAGCTCAGGGCACCGACATCAAAGAGAGTACACCCTAGGGCTGGAGCCGGCTCAACCCCTAAAACAGCAGCACGTGGGGAGGCCAGAGGCGTAGACTGCATGCAGGGGGAGGGGACACGCTGTTCCGGGCACAGTCCCCGGCTGGCCGCCGGACTCCGCCCCCTCCCCTGGCCGGGCCAGGCCTGCTGTTTATCCTCCCGGGGACACAGCGGCTGCAGGAACAACATGTAATTGATAACAAGCCCAGCGCCGGCCAAGGGCTTGCCATTGGGTCAGCGTGCAAATCACGGGGGTGGTGGCGGGGGCCGCCCTTCAAAATAAGAGTCCCGGGTCCCTGCGCCGCCCGCAGGCCCCAAAGTCGCAGAGTCCGGGCCTTCTCACACCTGTAGGACGTCAGGGTCTCCCCAGGGGCCACCTGGCCCTGGGGGACAGCGGAAGGGAGATTTGAGGTACACAGACATTGGGAGATTTTGTCACCTCCAAGGGCCGTGGGAGAAAGCCCCTCTGTACCCTCCGTAAGAGGAGGGGTTCCATGAGTATCACCACAGCGGGGAGGGAAGAGTGAACCGAGCCACCATATGGGATGGGGACAGCCTCTATGCCCTGCCGCGGCCATCCCTCAGCCAAGCCATGGCTTTGGTAATGTTCGGTCTGAGGGGACGGGGACTCAGCGTGGAGTGAGACGCGTGAACGGTGCGGGTGTGCGTGAAGGGGTGTGAGTTCCTGTCGTGTGACTGCGTGTGCGGGGCGTAGTGCGCGGCGGCCGCTGTGGCTGTGCGGGAGGCTGTCCGCGAAGTGCTCGCGCGTGGAGCCTCCGTGGGTGTCCGCGCGTGTAGACAAACGTGCGTGGGAAATGAACAGCCGGCCCAGACCCCTCCTAGAGCCCTGGACCGCTGCCCGCTGGGCACCGTGCCCTCGTCCCGCGCCCCCCTTTGCCCCCACCACTGCTGCGGTGACCGACAGTAACCCCTCCCTCTCCGGCCCCTCTGCCCCCAACCCTGGACCGGCCGGCGCGTCCGCTCGCCCCCTCCTCTCAGCAGGCCGCGCTGGTGCCCACCATATGGGAGGGCAGGCCCGCAAGGCGCGCCACGGAACCGCCCGGCCAGGCACCGAGGCGGCGGCGCGGGCCTCAGCAAAGTGCTGGTGGGCAACCGGGGTGGGGGGGGGTCACCTCCCCCGGGCTTGTCCGACCCCTACCCCCCTCCGCGGGAGCCCACCGCGCTCCTCCGATATTCCTCGGGCACTCGCGCCGTGCTTCCGAGAGCTGCGCGGGCGCACGGCCACGCGCCCCGAGGCCCGCCAGCCCCCTGATCACCCGGGGCCGCGTCCACTCGGCCGGCCCCGCCGCGCCTCTCCCACCTGAACTTGGCGCACGCCCGACCCGCTGCCAGGCCCCGGCGGTCCTGCGGCCGGGCGGGCTGGGCTGGGGGCGGCGGCTCGGCTCTCGGTCCGGCGGCGGCCGGGGGCCGAGCCGCGGGTCCTGCGCTGGCTCGCTAGCCCGCCGGCCCGCGGGTCGCTGCGGCGGAGCACTAGCCCGCCCGCAGCTCGCTGGGCGCTCACTCCCCGCCGCTCACGTGACGCCGCGGGCGCCGCGAAGGCTCGCAGGAGGCTCGGCCCCGGCCGCGCGCCCCATTGGCCGGCGCCGCGCGTCACAAGCCCCCCCCACCAACGCCTCGGCCCCGCCCTGGCCCGCCCCCGCTGCGCCCGGCCTTGCGCGGCGTAGGCGCTGGGATCCCGGAGCTGTGAGACGCGCAAGCCCCCCAACAAGCTGCCTGGTCCTCGGCCCGCAGCCACCTCTTTGCCTCCCACCCCTCGCCACGGTCTCGCAGCGTCCACGAGGGTCGGCTTCTGAAGCTTGGTCCCCAGGTGAGAACGGGAGACGGGCCCCACGACTTATGAAAAGCCCTGAGATAGCCCCGTAGAGCAGTCTGCGTGATTGAGGGGTAAGCGCTGGGGAGCCTGTCTGGCCGGGTCTGCCCCACAACCCCACCTTCATATCCAGCGCGGTACAAGCAGCTATGTTCCCTGCTGGGTGCCAGATAAAGTAGGCGACTTGCCTAGGAAAAGGTATTTTTGGAGAAATACGGTATTGGTCTTTTCAGCAGGGCAATCAGCTACCCTCTGGAAAGTGTGCTCGCTCTGCGCTGCCACTCCGGCCTCTAGGACTATCTGAGGGGGTTTGCTGACCCCCACCTGAAGCCAATGACACCTTGTCTCTGGGGCACCTTTCTGAAGACCACATAGTGCTTCACAGTCTACAAAAGCGTTCACAGACTGCTTTAGTCCATATCAATCCTGGCTAGCTTTTGGGCTCCCGCTTAGAGATAGGCAGAGTAAGGCTCAGAGCGGCTTGCCCAAGAGAAACACGTGGGTTGTTGGTGCTAGGCACCCTGCTGTGCCCTTTAATCCACCCTCCAGCTGGATCCTCAGCCAATCACTTTACAGTTGAAGAAACCGATTCAGAGAGGGCACCAGCCTTGCCCTGTCCCACAGCTTGGAAGGAGCAGGTGGAGAGGTAGAGCCAGGTCATCTTGCAGACACCTCCAGGGCACCTGTGCAGAGCTCGCCTACTCAGCTTCCTTCCTCTCCCCTCCTGGCACTGGGAGGTAGGGAGCATTGTCTCCTGCTTCTTCTGGAAGACATTGCTAGAGCAGGAATTTTTAACCAGACCCTTTCTAGGCTCTTTGGAATGCTGTGGGTCTGGGCTTGCTTAACCGGGGATATGGGGACATTCTCTGTACACCAAGTCAGTGCCAGGGATTCAGCTGCTGCTACCACCAGGAGCCAAACCACGGTTCAGCCAGAGGGCTTTAAGGACATTTGTGTTGAGAATGGTGAGAGGCTTTCTAGTTCACAGAAGTTGGAATGACCACTTCTGGCATTACAGCAGCCCTAGCTAGCCTGGGAAGAACAGTGGAATTTGCCCATTTTTGTAAGTGAAGAGATAGAGGCCTGTAAAGTTCAGTTATTCCTCATTTTGTCTCAGTGCAGGTCAGGATCGGGCATGGCCACAGCACTTCTCCATCTGCCCTGTCCGCCCTTGGTCTTCACTCCTCACACACTCTCAGCCTAGTGCCTCCCATCCGCTTAGTGAAAGCTGCAGCGAAAGGTCAGAAGAAGCTTGGAAGCAAAGACACATCCTTAGCAGCTACAGCACACAGGGAGGAGGCCCCAGTGGCCAGAAATTGGAGAACAGCCAAGATGATCCTGTTAAAACCTGAGTCAGATCAGGTCCCTTCTGGGCCCAGAAGCTTCCAGTGGCTCCCAACTCACTTAGAGTAAGTAAAGCCCAAGTTTTTACCACAATCTTTAATACCTTACAGCTAGATACAGCATTTACCCCAAACCATATCTAAGAAGCAGAGCTCCCTCAGTGTAGCAGGGAGAATCTATCATTGAGATTCCATGGCAGGAAGGAGAGAACAAAGCTCGGTGGTGCTCTTCAAAACAGATGACAAAAAAAAAGATTTCTCTTCACAGCAGTGAAAACCTCTAAGTTTCTTTTCCTCCAAAGCAATTCCTTCCTTCCTTCTACATAATCAAGTATAGACAAGGGCCTTGAAAATATATAAATTACATTGGTTAAATATTGTATGACCTTACCTATAAAACTATTTGGGCCTGGTGCCTTTTTGGAGTGATCTTTGCTCCATGCTTGAATTTCACATTTCACACATTTTACCAAGATATGTCTGACTCTAGACTCCTTCTCTTTTTATTATTACTACTCTATGTTTGGTGTATCCTTTTAATCTGGAAACTCATGTCTTTCTTCAGTTGAGGGAGACGTTCTTCTATTATATCCTGTTTCCCCCTAGACAGCTGCATGGATTCCTCCATTGCATCTTCAGGTCTCTGCTCAGATGCCACCTTATCACAGACACCTTCCTCGTTCACTCCATCTAAAACAGCATATCTGCTGCCCACAGTTCCTGGTCTCTGTTTATTTTGTTTCATGATCCTGATGTTTATATTATTTATTGATTTGTTTCTTTCCTTTGTCTCCCGATAGCTGACAAGCTCCTTAAGAACCTGGATTTGTATTTTTTTATTCACTCCTGTATTCCCAGCACAATTCTGAAACATGTTGAGGAAATGAGATTTTCTTCCAGCCCGGGTAAAACTGCCAATGGTTATGGGGTCTTTGGAGAGGCTCTTCAAGGTTGGGCACTCTCTTCCACAGCGCTGTAGCCACCAATCTTGTCCTCATCCCCTGTCCCACACACATACCTGAGAGCTCTAGCCTCCCCACTAGCTCCCACCTGCCCGGGGGTCTGAGCCCAGTCTGCTCTCTGCCAGGAAGCATTTTGAGGGCCCCATTTAGTGGCTCAATGGTCTGTGCACAAAGGGCCAACTGTGGCCATCAAGCCCTGTGGCCTCCCACAGTGAATGACTTCTCCTCACCTTTCCCAAGTGGGAAGCAACAATTCCCCCTACTCTCAGCTCACATGTCTCCAGCCCTGCTTCAAGGGTCTCTGACCAGAGTCCCCTACCTTCTGACCAGCTCTTCCTCTGAGGGCTGGGGTGCTGAAGAGACCTTATCCATTCTGGGCTTGGGAAGTGGTATGGAGCTGGGGGCTAGGGAATAGGCCGGCAGAAGGGCTGAGGGTGTGCAGGGGCCAGAAAAAACATACTGCAGGAGGTTGCTCAGGCTGGGCCAGACCCTTTCCCCACCAAGAAGGCCCCTGGTGCTGTGTAGACAAGAGGTCAGGTCTGTTCTGACACCAGGCAACTCAGATGAGGGCCCACTCCTCTCTCATGACCAGTGTCATCCCCACCCCTAGCCCCCCAGCCCTGAGCACACCTAGCTCTGAGGAATATCAGCCCAGGGACCTGGGGACCTGACAGTCCAAGAAGACACAGAAAAGGGCTGAGTCTTGAGAGCCTGACCCTGGCTCTGAGCACTGGCAAAGCCCCAGGGACACCCCCGGCCTGGAGGATCCAGGAGCAGCAGGGGCTGAGGTTGGGTGAGAGCTCCAGCTTCCCCTGGTCCATGGACACACCAGTGTGGTTCTGGGGTCAGAGGGCTCCTTGGCTTCCCCTCATCCCTGTCTCTGCCATGGACCATGGTCTCTCTGACGCCAGATAGATTTCCAGACAGGCAGGCAGCCTGGACCCCAGCCCAGTGGGGCTGTATGTGCATGGCAGCCTGGACTCTGGTTCTTCTGCAGAGTCCCTTACTCCTGAGTGGCCTTGGGCAAATCAGTTTGTCTCTCAGAGCCTCAGTTTCCTCCTCTGTAAAATGGGTGCTCAGACTCCTAACCTACTTACCTCAAAAGGTTGTTTGACTATAACCAAAGTAAGAGATGGAAAAAGGCATTGGAAAGTACAGAGATTCAGTAGAAGCTGTTACCATTCCTTCCAATATGTATTCACGGCTCCTGGACAGCTGTCCTGCCAGTGCCAAGCGTTGCTGTGGACATGAGATGCTGCTCCTGTGGTCAGGGCCTCCTGAGATCCCAGTGCAGAGTAGGGGACCCAGCAGGATGACAGTGATGCAGGTGATAAGGACAAGTGTGAAGGGGGCTATGGGTCCCACCCTGGGGAGACGCACTGAGAGCAGCAAGGAGCGGCACTGAGGAGCCGGGAGAGAGCACAGAGCAGGGCAGGTTAGTTCTGGGGAGTGGGCGTGGGTGTCACTCTCATGGAAGGCTGTGCCAAGCCCGGGAAAGACAAGACTAGAAGCGCAGGAAACAGTGGCCACCTTGTCAGTAGGACGAAAGCCATGGGGTTCTCTATCCCCGTTAATCCAATTTCAAGCCTCCAAAACTGGTGTTCAGGCAATTCATTTGAGCAATTCTTTTAAAAATAACACCTGCACATGTTTTTAAAGTTCAAGCACTACAGAAAGGCATGAAATGAAAAGTAAACTTCTACCCAGCACCAGTGCCACCTACCACTTCTGTGTGTTGTTATTCTAAATAATGTTCCTGGGATGGGCACAGTGACTCACGCCTGTAATCCCAGCACTTTGGGAGGTCAAGGCGGGCAGATTGCTTGAGTCCAGGAGTTCCAGACTAGCCTAGGCAACACGGCTGTTTCACCCGTCTCTACAAAAATACAAAAATTAGCCAGGCATGGTGGTGTGTGCCTGTAGTCCCAGCTACTTGGGAGGCTGAAGTGGGAAAATTGCTTGAGCCCAGGAGGTAGAGGCTGCAGTGAGCTGAGATTGCAACACCACGCTCTAGCCTGGGTGACAGAGCAAGACCCTATCTCAAAAAATCAAAAAAATAATAAATAAATAAAAATATGCCCATGTCTTTTGTGTCTGTACAAGAAGCATATGGCCCCACCTTGCATGCCAAATAGTGTCTGTGCCCCCAGAGGCATGGCTGCATAGACTGAATATGTGCCTTTGATGTCTGAATGAGTTTGGCCTGTGGGAGGCATTGCCAAACTACTGGAGTATGGGAGGAATGTGGTTCAGTGTACTCCCCTGGCTGGCTCCCCATGTGTCACCATTACTGGCTGTGTCCCTCTACCTATGGCCATGGCTTCATCAGGCAGCCTCTCCTAGAGGTGCCTTAACTCCTAACCCTGCCCATGTGTCTATAAATCTCTCCTGCGTTAAAGGCCCCTCAATTATTCTGTGGCAGCGTCCATGTGCCCTGCTGGGGCTGGGCCAGCGTGCATCAGCATTGCAGCTATTCAGTCTCTGTCATATTTCAAGATGCAAATCACATTTCTTTTCTAATTTGGACTGGTGTTTTCTAAACCTTTTGAAAAGTCACCCTCAGATTTCTTTTCTTAATACCATTGTTTTTATGGTTATAATTGATTATGATTATGATTGGGTTTCTTTCTTACTTTATTTGCAGTATATCATCAAGTAACTTTTTTCAGTAAAAGTGCTTGGAAGATAACCTTTCTGAGACTGTCCATGTCTAAAAACATCTTTAATTTGCAGTCATACTTTATTGATAGTTATGGAATTCTAGATTCAAAATGATTTCTGCTCAGAACTTGAAGGTACTGCTCCGCTGTCATCTGGCATCCGGTTTTGCTATGAGATGTTTGATACCAACTAGAATTTTATTCCTTTGAAGGTGCAATAGTCTGAATATTTGTGTCCCCTTGAAACTCACATGTTGAAATCCTAACTCCCAAGGTGATTGTATTAGAAGGTAGAGCCTTTGGGAGGTCACGAGGTCACACGGTAGAGCCCTCCTGAGTGGATTTATGCTCTTATAAAGGAGGCAGCAGAGAACCCTTCATCCCTCCCACCATGTGAGGCCACAGGGAGAAAATGCTGCCTTAGTCTATTTGCATTGCTATAAAGGAATACCTGAGACTGGGTAAATGATAAAGAAGTCTGGGCGCGGTGGCTCATGCCTGCAATCCCAGCACTTTGAGAGGCTGAGGCGGGTGGATCACAAGGTCAGGAGTTCCAGACCAGCCTGGCCAAAGTAGTGAAACCCTGTCTCTACTAAAATACAAAAACTAGCCAGGTGTGGTAGTGCTCACCTGTAGTCCCAGCTACTTGGGAGGCTGAGGCAGGAGAAAGGCTTGAACCTGGCAGGTGGAGGTTGCAGTGAGCCAAGATCCTGCCACTGCACTCCAGCCTGGGTGATACAGTGAGACTCTTGAAAGAAGGGGGCGGGGAAGGAAAGAAGGAAGGAGAGAAAGAAAGAAAGAGAACAAAAGAGAGAGAAAGAAAAAGAGAGAATGAAAGAAAAAGAAGGAGAAAGAGAGAAAAGAGGTGTATTTGGCTCACAGTTCTGCAGGTTGTACAGGAAGCATGGTGCCAGCATCTGTTCCTGGTGAGGGCTCAGAATGCTTCCACTTTTGGTGGAGGTGAAGGGGAATCATTATGCGCAGAGGTCACACAGAGAGAGAGGAAGCCAGGGCCTCTGCTGCTGGGGGGACCCTGCTCCTCAGCTTCTTGGTCTTACTTCCCTCTATATGGGGCTGTCTCAGCAGCTCCCGGCTGCACTGCTTGGTGCTGATGGGCCCAACAGGGGTCCTGGCCAGCTGCTGGCTGATCCTGCTAGTGTCATATGCTCATCTCTGACCCACTTGTTGTGGTCAGGGGCAAGTGGGTCACTGGCAGCCAGGCCTAGGCCAGCCCTGGAAAGGGAGGAGAGTTGGCCTTGCAGAATCTCACAGAGAGTGGGGAGGAAGTCCCCAGCACAAAACCAGAGTGTTGTCATTGTTACCAGAAGGGAACAGGGGGACACTGGTGAACATACAGCCTGCCCCACCTCCCTGACTGCAGAGGAGGAAGCAGAGGGCACAGCAGCTCACTCAAAGCAGTGCTGGGTCCTCAGCAGAGCAGAATTCACACCCATGTTTCCCCGCCTGCAGCCATGCTGGTACAGGGCTGGGCCTCCAAGGAGGTAGGACTTCATCACAGATGTGGGTAGGACTCAAGGTCTAGGGCTGTGGTATAGGCTGGTCTTCCAGGAGAGGCAGAGATTTGGGAAGGAGGAAGCGTCCAGACCACCCTGGTGGAGTCAGCTCTGGAGGGGGATGGCAGTAAGCAGCCTAGGAATTCCTTCCACCGCTGACACCCTCAGCCTGGAGAGGGGCCTTGGTCTGGCAGAGCTTCCCAGAGCCCAAGCCTCACATCTTTGCCTCTGCCTTTAGTTGCCCTATCCTCACTGCAAATCACCTCACAGCCCCGTCTGGGGGAACCTTCTTTGGTGTCTCCTCCAGCTCTTTGGTTAGTGGCGCATGCGCGGTGCACTTCGCAGCTAACAAAGCCCTTTGCAGAGGCCGCCTGAGTCCTCAGGATGCGCTGAGAGGCTGTGCTCTGCTCCCCGCTCTGTAGAGAAAGACATGCTGTTCATGTCTTCATCTACAGCAAGGCCCCAGGGCTGCGCCGAACACTTGCCTCTCAGAACCATGCTGGCCCGTTCCAGTTTCCCTGAGCTGTGACTGAGCCCATGGCAGGGACCAGGACACTGCCCCCCTCAAGGCTCCTGTGAATGAGGTGCGGGGCTTTGTAGGGTGGCCTAAACCACCACACCGTGAGTGCTGACCAGCCAGGCCCTACTGTTCATTGCAGCAAAAACTACTCCCAACCCAGAAAATGACAAGGTAGTGGGGATTTGGGAGAATCTGCTACCTCCTCTGTAGAGAAGGCTTTGAGACCCCAAAAAGGTGGAGGATATAGAGAGGGACCCCTTATAAGGCAGGAAGAGCTGGGTCAGGACATAGCTGAGGCACATGGAGGGCAGCGCTGCCTGGCACTCACCCATCCCCACATTGGCTGCCACAGGGTCCTTACCGTCCTTGCACCCACATGACTGTAGGAGGCTGCTGCCCCCTGGCCTGGGAGTGAGGAGCAAAGGGTCAGGGTCCTGGAGGTCCCAGCAGTGACCAGTGGCTAGGTGGGCACAGGCCAGCCACTGTGAGGATCTAGGACAGAGTTCTCATGCTGGCACAGAGACATAAAATATCAGTGTCTTAAACAGGATCTCTCTGCCTCTGGCCTCCTACCTGCTGAGTGTCACAGATGGGGATGATGACCCAGTGCAGGGGCCCAGACTCCTCCCACCTGTGGCTCTGCCATTGCTCAGTCACAGCCCTCACTCGTGTGGCCCAAGATGACTCAACCATACATGGGCTCCAGACCCTGGGGAGAGGAAGGAGGGAGGGAGGGCACAGTGGTGCTCTATAAGGGAACCCGGCAGAAGGGGCCACTATTAGCCCAGGTTGTGATGTCTCTCTGCCAGTGGGTTGGGAGCCCAGAGACCTGTAGGCTAAGCCCTGCTCTAACTGGCTGCAGAGATCTGAGCACGTCACCACCCGCCACTGGTCTCTGTTTTCTCCTCTGCACCAAGAATTCAGCCAAAACAACCCTTGGGGGTCTTGAGTGGAGGACTCTTAACTTACAACTCTTTGGGGGCAGATGGGAGAATGCCTTAGGGAAGGACAGATGGTTTGGGTTGCTAGGGCTCCCTGGCTGTGGCATGAGGCAGGGGGCTGGCCATGGATATAGCCCTGGAACTTCCAAGCTATATTGGAAAAACATCTGTGGACCACCAGATAATACAATAGGTAACTTTACTGAGTGCTTCCTGTATCCCAGGCACACAGCTCAGAGCTAACATTCGAGCAATTACTGAATGCTGGGCACTGTTCCGAGTGCTCTACAAATTCCACCTCACCTAACACATCATCTCTCTTGAGGTAGGAGCTATTGCTATTACCATGGGCATAATGAACCTGTAAAACAAGAACAAGCTGCCATGAAAAAGGAGCACTCAGAAAACGAGAGATGATTCCTGAAAATGTAATACTTGATGGTATCCATGCAAACTCAATCCAAAGACTGAAGAGCAGAATGGACATACCCAAGGAGCCAAATAAAAATGACAGATGGAAATCATGGGAATATTCCACAGCCAAGGCCTCAGTGTCCATGGGAAAGGCATTGAGTTCCCATTCAGAAAGAAGACAGGTCCAAATCAACTCCCCAGCCCCAGCCTGTCCTCCCCAGCTGAATCTGGCTGGCGGGCATTGATGGGTGACAGGGAGTTAATGAGTCACTCCTGCCTGGTTAAAGTCCTCAAAGTTTAACACATGTTTTTCAGGCCAACCTTGGGCCTGAAGTTCCTATCCCCTTTCCCCAAGGTGCCTGTCCCGTAAGTCCAACAGGCTGGGGTCACTGGCTGTCACTCAGCTCCAAGCTGTTTACAAGGAACCAAGGGTGGGCCATGGCTCAGCACATGAGGGGAAGCTTCACACACAAGGAAGGGCCTCAGAGGGCAATGAGATATCACCACCCAGCCCAATGCCAGGTACTTCCACACTGTCAGGACAACACCAGCCCAAGTAGAGTGAAGACAGAGCATGCAAAAGTTCTGTCCTTGCACTGGGAAACCTTCAACCTCATCATTGATCAAAGAAACACAAATGCAAACATGATATTGTTTTAATCCTATTGACAGGGATATTCTAGAGTTATAACACTGTTGGAAAGAGGTTAAATAGGTACATTTCCAGAAAATAACCTTGCACGATATATAGAGCCCTGAGCCAGTAAGTCTATGTTCAGAAACTGATTCAAAGAAATTCAGATTTGCAGTCAGATTTATGCACAGACTTGTACTTTGCAGCATGACTTGCCATTGAGAAAAAATGGAAACTGGTTAATGACCAACAGAAGGAAAACTGGTCATAAACCATGTCCCGTGCACGCAATGGAACATCATTTAACTGTTTAGATCAGGTTTTTAATACTACTTCATGAAAGTTAAAACTCTGCATAGTTGTCCTATCTAGGAATTATTCTAGATATGATTATGCAAGGAAAATTTATTCATAGAAAAAATTAAAAAATAAGAAATATTTAAGTGAATGATTTTTCAAATATTTATGTTGAATAGTGGGATTACAAGTGCTCTTTCTTTTTAGTATTACATATGTTACTTTTTCAGATTTTTTACAATGAACATATTGTAATTTTACTTTTATAACCAGAAAAAAATATGGTTTGCTTTATGTTTGTTTTGTGTGTTATTTTGCAATAGTTTTCTGTAAATTTACTCACTGACCAAAGTATCAGAATATACAGACAAGTATAAGGAGAAAAAAGTTATTGATAATCATCTTATTGTTAATATTTTCTGGCTATATTACAAAAATGGGAACATATCATACATACTGTTTCAGAGGCTTTTAAAAACATTATGGTTAAAGACACATTAAAAATGTACCATCTTAACCATTTATAAGTGTACAGTAGGGTTAAGTATATTCACATTGTTGCACAACCAATCTCCAGAACATTTTCATCTTGCAAAACTGACACTCTGTCCCCATTAAACCAGTACCCATCCCTCCTCCCCCCAGCTCCTGGCAACCACCATTGTACTTTCTGTCTCTATGAATTTGACTGCTCTAGATACCCCATATAAGGGGAATCGTTCAGTATGTGTCCTTTCGTGTCTGGTTAATTTCACTTAGCATACTGTCCACAAGGTTCACCCATATTGTAGCATGTGTCAGAATTTCTTTCCTTGTCAAAGCTAAATCATATGCCACTGTTCAGACCACATTTTGTTTATCCATTCACTCATTGAAGGACACTTGGGTTGCTTACAGAGGCTTTTAAAAACAGAACAATATATTGGCATATCATTTCTATGTTTTTTCTTTTTTTTTTTTTAAACCTGTAAGTAGGTATGATGTGGTACTGATAAGAGTGTATATTTTGTGTATTTAAAGTGAAGAGCTCTAGAAATGTTAATTAAGCTTACTTGTTCCAGATCTGAGTTCAAGTCCTGGATATCGTTGTTAATTTTCTGTCTCATTGATCTGTCTAATATTAATGTTGAAGTCTCTCACTATTATTGTGTGGGAGTCCAAGTCTCTTTATAAGTCTTATATATCTGGGTATTTGGGTATTGGGTGTGTATATATTTAGGATCTTTAGCTCTTCTTGTTGCATTGATCCTTTATCATTATATAATGTCCTTCTTTGCTTCTTTTGATCTTTGTTGCTTTAAAGACTATTTTATCAAAGGCAAAAATTGCAACTCCTGTTTTTTGTTTATTTGTTTATTTTTGCTCTCCATTTGGTTGGTAAATCTTTCTCCATCCCTTTGTTTTGAGACTTTGTGTATCCTTGCATGTGAGATGGGTCTGGATGCAGCATACCGATGGGTTTTGGCTGTGTCTTTTGATTGGGGGATTTAGTTGATTTAAATTTAGAATTAATAATAATATATGTGAGTTTAATACTGCCATTTAATATTAGCTGGCTGTTTTGCCCATTAGTTGATGTAAATTCTTCATTATATTGATGCTCTTTACTTTTTGGTATTTTTTAGAAAGGCTGATATTGGTTGTTCCTTTCTATGTGTAGTGTTTCTTTCAGAGGCTCTTGTAAAGCAGGTCTGGCGGTGATGAAATTTCTGAGTGCTTGCTTGTTCACAAAAGATTTTATTTTTCCTTCACTTATGAAGCTTAGTTTGGCTGGATGTGAAATTCTGGGTTGAAAGTTCTTTACTTTAAGGATGTTGAATATTGGCCCCCAATCTCTTCTGGCTTGTAGGGTTTCTGCTGAGAGATCTGCTTTAAGTCTGATAGGCTTCCCTTTGTGGGTAATCCGACCTTTCCCTCTGGCTGCCCTTAGCATTTTCTCCTTCATTTCAACCCTGATGAATCTGACGATTATGTGCCTTGAGGTTGGTCTTCTTAAGGAATATCTTTGTGGTGTTCTCTGTATTACCTGGAGTTGAATATTGTCCTGCTTTGCTAGGTTGGGAAAATTTTCCTGAATAATATCCTGAAGCATATTTTCCAGCTTGGATTCATTCTCTTCGTCACATTCAGGTACACCTATCAAGCGTAGATTAGGTCTTTTCACATAGTCCCATATTTCTTGGAGACTTTGCTCGTTCCTTTTTATCCTTTTTTTCTCTAATCTTATCTTCTTGTTTTATTTCATTGAGTTGGTCTTCGACCTCTGATATCCTTTCTTCTGCTTGATCAGTTTGGCTGTTAAAATGTGCATACTTCATGTAGTTCTCATATTGTGTTTTTCAGCTCCATCAATTCCCTTATATTCCTCTCTAAATTGTGTATTCTTGTTAACATTTCGTCAAACCTTTTTTCAAAGTTCTTAGTTTCTTTGGATTGGGTTAGAACAAGTTCTTTTAATTCACAGAAGTTTCTCATTATCCACATTTTGAAGCCTGCTTCTGTAATTGAAACACACTCGTTCTCTGTCAAGCCTTGTTTCTTTGCTGATGAGGAACTGTGATCCCCTGCTGAGGGAGAAGCATTCTGATCTTGGGTATTCTCAGCCTTTTTTGGCTGTTTTCTTCCCTTCATTGTAGATTTATCCATCTGTGGTCTTTATAATTACCGTCTTTGTAATTGAGTTTCTGAGTGGATGTCCAACTTATTGATTCCCAGCGCCAAAATCTGAGCAACCCACTGCGCTGGCTAAAACGGCGGCGTTAAGATTGATGGTGCTTTTCTGACTCTGCACCAAGAACCGCTGCTCTGAGGCGCTGGCAAAACCGCCTTGCCGGTCACAAGAGTCGCGCTGGCAACCCGTGGGGCTCCTCCGCTGGGAATCTCCTGGTGTGTGAGCAACAAGAATTCATGTGAAGGTGTGGCGTCCTCTCGTTCTTTGCGCTTTCACTGGGAGCTACAATCCCGAGCTGCTAGTGATCAGCCATCTTGGATCTCTCTCCTACAGTTTTACACGATGAAAAATTTCTGTGGATCGATGGTGGTGATGGTTGCACAACAATATGAATGTGCTTAATGCACTGAACTGTACACTCAAAAATGAGGAAGACAGTAATTTTATGTTATGTGTATTTTATCACAGTTTAAAATAAAACAAGGACTGTCGGGATGTATCAGTCAGTGCCCACCAAGGAGAGGCCAGCACACTACAGCAGGCCAAACAGAACAAATGTCATACCAGGGCTCGTGACAGAGACAGGTAGGTTAGAAGATGCAGTTCCCAGAGCCCCAGGAGTGGAGACTCCCACCTCACCCAGAGGCCTGGAGGAGCTGTGGGCAGGGGCTGTGGGCAAGGCAGATAGGAGGACACACAGGAGCCACCCGACAGGCACTGCTGGAACCTCACCCAGGCAGGGGAGGAGGCAGCCAGGTGCTCTGAGCTCTCTCTGCTGCCCCAACCCCAGTGTGCCCGTGCCTCCTATTGATGGAAACAAACCAGAAGTTAGTGTATACTGTCCTAGAGATCAGCCTCAGGACACTGGGGGCCAGGACAGGGCAGCCCAGGGAGATGAGCAGCACAAGAGACAGATGGGAGCCGAGGGAGTGGCGGCTCTACCGGGTGGTGGCCGTGGAGATGCAAATTGCCTTGAGCACATATTTTGGAGACAGAACCTCAGGACTAGGTACACTGGACATGGTTGAGAAACAGGTTTTGTTTTGCCTTTCTTTGGTAACTCTGAAAAGCAAAAGGTGTTAGAGAGAGTCAGGGTGGAGTGGAGAGAGACCAGGTTTCAAGGCAGACAGGCCTGGAGCCAGGAGGCTCCAGCATAGACCCAAGGGTGGAGGATGTTCACAGTATCTAACCGCGGGAGGGCACAGGTGCCGCAGAGGGATGGGGCAGAGGTGCCCCCTGTTACTGGCCATGGGACCCCCAGAGGTCCCCAAGGAGGGCCAATGACTACAGTTGCTGGGAGTTGGGGCATCTGGGGGGTTCAGGCAGTGCCCTTTGCCCAGGCTGGAATATTTTCCTGGCTGCTCCATCCATGCCAGGGCCTCCTGGGTGTGTCACCAGAAGAGTGAGGAAGTCATGCTCATATATTCTAAAGACAAGGGAAAGACTTAATGGGGTCCCATGGGGTTAGGCCACCACCTAGAGCCTACAGGAAAGAGGAAGACCTGGACACTCCTCTCTCCCCGCCCTGCCTGCTCTGGGAAAGGGTTCTGGGAAGGGCTGAGTCTGTACCTTGCACAGTCCCTACATGTCACTGGTCAGGCCAGGGCTGTTTCCAGCTGCTCATTTAGAAAAGTGTAGTCAGAACTGTCAAGAAAATCAACGAAGACAAAAATAAAATAGAAAAGGAAAGGTAAGAACACAGAGCTCATCGTGGGTGCAAGGGAGGCGGTGTCCACTCTCCTTTCAGACTTAGAACAGAGAATGAGTTTCTGAATTCCGGTTACAACCTTGTAGTGCCTTGAGAAGTTGCTGTGTTTGTGGGCAGGGGTCTTGGCTTCTCTTCGCCATCTGCACCCAGCACCCTGCACCCACTCTCCCGACCTAGCCCCCCAACCCCCTGCCTGCGAGCTCTCCCTCTCCCTCTAGCTTTTGCCTCCCCTGGCTCAATGCATCATCCTACAGTGCCAAGTCCTAATGTGAGGCCCACAGGGGCAGAATCATGCTGAACCTCTAGCCCCTTTCCTTCTGCAATGCCAGGATGTGCCAGCAGCCCTGCACCAGCTCTGCCTCTCCTGTCCGGTAGTCATCCCTGTGGGCCAGGCCCCCTACTCTGCTCGGGGTCGCCAGTGGTTCTCTGGGCCTGCCCAGGCCTGTGGATCATCCTGCCTGGGAGCAGTCAGCCACCTTCCCTTACCAGCCTCAGACCATCCTCATTCCTCAAGGCCTTGACCTCTTCAGCCACCTAGAAATGGGCCTTTATTTGGTCGGGGTCCTGGCTGGGACTTTTGTTCCATGCCTCTGGCCACTTCTTGCAAAAGCAAATGTTTCTCATACAGCATTGGGCACTTTGCCACTATTGGAAAGGCCAGGAAAATTCAGGGGCTTGAAGGGCTAGAGCCTCAGAAGTCAGATGTGGTCTGTGGTCTCTGCACTCGGAGTGTGACTCTTCCCATGCGATGGCTCCAGAACGTGTGACTGTATCAGATTCAGCTGGCAGATCAGCAGGAAGGTTAACAAGACAGTCTTGAGTTTCGTTCCCAGACCGGCGGAGCCAGGGACCCAGGAATCTGCATTTGCAGGGGACACTCAGCTAATCCTGAAATTCCTAGTTCAGTCAATCTTCATGCAGAGTCACGGTCATGTGCTAGCTATTGTCGGGTAGGCGGGCCATGTCCATGAACACCGTGGACAATGACTTCTGACTTCAGGAAGCTTGTATTCTGTGAGGGGAAGGTACAAAGCAAGAGATAGACTCAGGCAGCAAGCGACAGGGAGTGTCAGAGGGAAAGATGAGAAGTGATCATGGACAGTGGTGGTGCTTGGGGTGTCAGGCTAGAGCCATGGGCTGCAATGTGGAGCAGGCTGGTGAGAGCAGCCCTCATTGAGAAGGTGACTGAAGTCTTGGAGGTGGAGTACGGGGAGAGGAAACAGGTTGTACAAGGGTCCTGAGGCAGCCTGGTGTTAACTGAGAGGCAGAAGGAGCCGGGGCGGCTGCAGTGGCACAGGGATAATGAAGAGAGGGTGAGGCCAGAGAGCCTGCGGGGGATGTGACATTGAGTGAGTTTGAGCTGTTGGAGGGTTTTGAGCAGAGATGACGTGGTCTGACGTGTCTTCAGAGGATCCCTCCCTCTTGGCCCACCAAGAACAGAATCTGGGTGTAGGGTCGGGGAGGATAAAGCAGAAGCCAGAGACCAGCTGGAGACTTTCTGTAACTGGGGCAAGGGCGTCTGAGACGAGTGGCAGCCACAATGCGAATCTAACAGGATCCTGCCTGGGATGGACTGCTCAGCTGGGCCAAGTTCTCCAAGTGCTTCCCCAGTATTAACTCATGTAATGCTTGCCTGGCTCTGTAAGCAGGCACACTCATTGTCCTGTTGTATAGAGAAGCATATGGAGGCACAGAGAGGGTGAGTTACTCACCCTGGGCCACACAGCTAGAAGATGACAGAGCCAGGATTTGAATCAAGTAGTCTGAAGCCAGAGCCCAGGCTTTTAAAGAGCTACACTTTTCCAACAGAAAAGCACAAGCCGTAACCTGAGGGAGGGTGTTTGTAGGGAAAAGGAAACACTGGGCCCTGGATTCAGGAGGGGCCATCAGAAGGACAAGAGGTCCACTGCCGTCTGACTTTGGGTGGTCCCGACTATACCTCTCCTGGCAATATGGGCTCCGGCAGGTCCCTGGGCCTCCCCATGCCTCCATTTCACCTTGCGGGAGTTGGGGCCATGACGAGGCTGCCTGGCAGGGGCGGCGGGGGCAAGGGACGGGCTGGGCACCATGTGCTCAGGAAGGTGCGTCAGCCCGGCCATCTCCCCAGCAAGGGCCAGAGGTGGCCTGACTGAGCAAGAGAAGCAGGGCTGGGGATGGGATGGCCTCGCAGGGGCTGGGGAGCCCTGGGCCCCAGGGCCAGGAGGAGCCATGACAGGCAGGAGTGGCCACAGCATTGGAGCTGTGTCAAGGGTCTCCAGGGGGACAGTGGCCTCCTGGGAAGCAGAGGAAGCAGGGGTGGAGGCCCAGACACAGAGGCCTGCTCAGAGGCTGGCCGGCGTGTGGCCTTCCTGGGCCTGAACCTCTCTAGGCTCTGTTTTCTCATCTGTAGAATAGAGGAGCAAAATGCTGGCTCTACCGGAAATCCTCCTGGTCAGGAGGACACGGCCTCCTGCTGCAAACACCAGATGTGCTCTGCCGGCCGGGAACCTGCCCCTGTCGTGCTGTGAAACACAAAATCCGTCTGTTTTGCTCTTTTCCCCCGAGGGTTCTGGTCCCTCTGAGGCTGTAAATCTGAAGCTTGCATCTTTGAAAGTAACTTTTATTTTCTGCCAGGAAGCTTCTGGGGGTTGGCGTTTTTCTCTCAGATGTGTAACAATGCCCCAGCTCTGGCTGCTGCCAAGCTTTCATGTGCATTTTCCTCAGTTCAGAGGAGGGTGCTCTCTTACCCCAGCCGGCTTCTTCACTCCGCTGTGGGATCTTAGCTGTTACATTTCAACCCTGTGTTTTGCCCTAAAGGGGAAATCCTCTGCTAGCTATGTGGAGGGCCATCCTTCCCATGGTGCATCTGGAGTCTTTGTCAAGTTCATCTCCCATGTTCACAAATCCATCAGTTTTCCCAGGGCTGTGGCTGAACTCTGTGGTGGTTTCTTTTCATCCTCCCTACCTACGTGCCATGGGTTTGAGGCCGACTTTTCTCTCACTGAGTAATGAGATCCATCATCTTCTGATACTTGCTCCTGACTCACTCAGCGCACGTGTTCCTAACAGAGAAAGAAGCGTTTTCTCTTTGCTCTCATTGAATAATTTCTCTGATAAACACCTGTGTGCCAGGCACTATATCATGCCCTGAGGTATGCCTTTCCCAAGCGACTTCATTAGTGTTTGTGGCTTTTATTCCACCTGTTGGGTAGGGATTTCCAAATTTTTGACTCCTGCCAGGATTTGCCTGCTGAATTCCAATCACGAATCCAGCCACCTGTCTGTTACCTCTATGTGGGTGTCTCTCAGGCACTCTCCCACCCTAGCAGCCTCACCCCTAATATTTGTGAAGCCCAGGGCAGGAGTAAAATGGAGTCTGCTGCTATTCCCTTCCTGCCCTGGCCCCATTTAGCGCTACTAAGGCCTTACTCACATATTTGCGGACACCCCAGGCTGAGTCCATGCTGTGTCCACATCCCCACCGCACCCCACCAAACAGCACCCTTGGCTTCTCCTGGGCCTAAGGGGGTGCAGACTCCAGCAGTGGGGATGAGTGGCAGAGGCTGGTACAGATCCTGAAGACAGGCTCCTGGTTGTCTGCACAGGGGACTCTGAAGTCCAGAAACCCGACTTTATCTCCAACACTCTCGCCTCCTGACCCCATGCCTGAGGCATGGCCTTCTCCTACAAATTCCCTTTCACCTCTTCCCTCCCCAGTGCCTCCATCTTGGTTCCAGTCCTCTCCTCCTCATCCAGACCACAGAGCAGTGGCATCCATAGGGACCGTTGTCCCCCCAATTTGCTTGGATTTTTATAACGTTAATTAAATTGTCATTCAGTGGTTTTCCATTGTATGTGGAAACACACAGACTCCTCATCATGACCTCAATGACCAGAAGGCCTTTTAAAGAGCTGCCACTGAAGGTAAAGTCTAAAAGCCATTGAAGAGCTGGCCGGTAAGCCTAGGGCAGTGGCTCATACCTGTAATCCTAAGACTTTGGGAGGCTGAGGCAGGTGAATCACCTGAGATTTGAGACCAGTCTGGCCAATATGGAAAAATTCCATCTCTACTAAAAATACAAAAATTAGCTGGAGGAGGTGGCACATGCCTGTAATCCCAGCTACTTGGGAGGCTGAGGCTTGAGAATCACTTGAACCTGGGAGGTGGAGGTTGCAGTGAGCCAAGATTGCACCACTGCACTCCAGCCTGGGTGACAAAGCAAGACTCTCTCTCTCTCTCTCTCTCTCTCTCTCTCTCTCACACACACACACACACACACACACACACACACACACAAAGCTGGCCTGACAAGATCAGGGTGACTGAGGCCCTAGAAGGGAGGAAATAAGACTGACAGCCCAGCCACAGGGACCCTTGCTGTCACCACACCTGTCCTCTTGCTCTCCTGCAGTCCCATGGGCCAGGGCAGATGCAGTCTGGCCTTAATTCTGTGCAGCTCCTCCTATGCAGACATGGACTCTTCCACCCCCTTGGATCTGGGCTGCCCTGTGACTTGCTTCAGTGCATAGCTTGTGGCAAAAGCCATGTTGAACCTCTCTGAGATGCAGTCTGGCCAACATGGTGAAACACTATCTCTACTAAAAATATGAGAATCAGGTGTGTGTGTCAGGCGCCTGGAATGCCAACTACTCAGGAGGCTGAGGCAGGAGAATTGCTTGAACCTGAGAGGCGGAAGTTGCAGTGAGCCAAGATCACACCATTACACTCCAACCTGAGCAACAAGAGCAGAACTCTGTCCCTCCCACTAAAAAAAAAAAGAAAGAAAAAAAAGAAGAAGAAAGTGACTGCCCAGTATGGTGGCTCACACCTGTAATCTCAGCACTTTGGGAGGCCAAGGCAGGTAGATCACAAAGTCAGTAGTTGGCTTACTGCAACCTCCGCCTCTTGGATTCAAGCGATCCTTGTGCCTCAGCGTCCTGAGTAGCTGGGATTACAGGCATGTGTCACCACGCTTGGCTAATTTCTGTATTTTCTGTAGAGACAGGGTTTCGCCATGTTGGCGAAATTCCCGGTCTCAAGTGATCCACCCATCTCAGCCTCTCAAAGTTCTGGGATTACAGGCGTGAACCACCATGCCTGGCCCCAGGATAGACTTCTTTATATGTGGCAGGCAATTGCTTACCCAAATGGAGAAAAAGTGAAATTACATTTCCACTTCTGGCTCACACTATGCACAGAAGTAATTTCCAGGTGAATTAAAGACCAAACTATAGGCCGGGCGTGGTGGCTCAAGCCTGTAATCCCAGCACTTTGGGAGGCTGAGGCGGATGGATCATGAGGTCAAGAGATCAAGACCATCCTGATCAACGTGGTGAAACCCCGTCTCTACTAAAAATACAAAAAAATTAGCTGGGCATGGTGGCGCGTGCCTGTAATCCCAGCTACTCAGGAGGCTGAGGCAGGAGAATTGCCTGAACCCAGGAGGCGGAGTTTGCAGTGAGCCGAGATTGCTCCATTGTACTTCAGCCTGGGTAACAAGAGCGAAACTTCATCTCAAAAAAAAAAAAAAAAGACCAAACTATAAAAGGCAAATCTGTAAGGTTTTTGGAAAATGAAGATATGTATCTGACAAAGGACAAGTATCTGCTGGACATAAAGCACTCCTGCAAATTAGCAGGGCAAAGACAACCCAATAGGAAGTGCACGAGACTTCAAGAGACACTTCACAAAAGAGGAAGGCTCAGAGCCAATAAGCAGGTGGGAAGATGTTTGGCCTTATTGTCAACAGGGACATGCAAATTAAAGCCACAATGAGACAGGACTCTCCCAACAGACTGGCAAAAATTGAAAGGCTTGGCAATACAGAGTGTTGTCAAAGAAGTAAATAAAAGTCTCCACTGGTAGATTGTAATAAGTACAGCCAGTTTGGAAGACAGTGTGACATTATCTAGTAACACTGAACACATGTACCTCTGATGACTCAGCAGGTCCACTCGAGAGTTTGTGCTCAAGAAAAATCCTTCTTTCTGCACATCAGGAGACATGTACACAATTGATTTTAGAAGCATTGTTTTTAAAAAGGAAAAAACTGGGCACAAGCCAATGTCATCAACAGTAAAAGGAACAAATAAATTTTGCTATATTGGTACAATGCAATCCTACTATGCAGCAATGACGATGGATCAGCCCCAGGCACACACATCAGCGTGGATGGATTTCACAATACTGAGCAGAGGCAGCCAGTCCCTGGAGAGTAAGGGCAAATGATTCCATTCTGTGAAGTTCGCCAGTAGGAAAAGCCAAGCAAGTTGCTGTTGAAGAATACATACACGGAGGGCGACGTGGTAGCTCCTAAAGGAGAATGTCCAGTTTTTATGACCTTCATTGTTGTATCATTGGGATTTTTTTACACTCATAATGTATTCATGCATTTCTTACCTATTTTTGCAAACAGCATTTTGGAGAGACTGTGAATCTATGTTTGGGTTTGCAGTTGGCTCACATTGGTGTTGGATGCGTTTGTTGCCGTCAGTTTACCACGTTCTTTAATTAGCATCCAGTTAGTAACGGAGTTTGCACTAAAAGACCTTATCAGAATTGGGGTTGACACCTTGGGTTAGGGTTTGGGGAAGTCTGGGTTCAAAATGTGAGCCTGAATCAGGATTTGGAATAAATTTGGATCTGATGAAGCCAAGGCTAGGGTGGGGCTGGATTTGAAGTCAATGTTGGGAGGGGGGAGTCACCCCTGTAATCCTAGCACTTTGGGACTTGCCAAGGTGAGAGGACCGCTTGAGCCCAGGAGCTCAAGACCAGCCTGGACAACATAGCAAGACTCTGTTTCTATTAAAAAAAAAAAAAAATACAAAAATTAGCCAGGCATGGTGATATGCCTGTTGGGACTGCAGCTATTTTGGGAGGCTGAGGCAGGATTGCCTGAGCCAGGGAGGTTGAGGCTGAAGTGAGGCAACATTGCACCACTGCACTCCAGCCTGGGCCACAGAGCAAGACTCTGTCTCAAACAAAACAAAGCAAAACAAAACAAAATTCAAGTATGCATAAGATCAGGCTGAAGGCTGGAAATCGGGCAGGGTTAGAAGTGTGAGGGTGGGCCAGGAGCAGTGGCTGACGCCTGTAATCCCAGCACTGTGGTAGGCCGAGGCGGGTGGATCACCCGAGGTCAGGAGTTCGAGACCAGGATGGCCAACTTGGTGAAACCCCGCTCTCCTAAAAATACAAAAATTAGCCAGACGCCGTGGCATGTGCCTGTAGTCCCAGCTACTCAGGAGGCTGAGGCTGGAGAATCGCTTGAACCTGGGACGCAGAGGTTGCAGTGAGCCAAGATCGCGCCACTGCACTCCAGCCTGGGCAACAAGAGCAAAACTCCGTCCCAGAAAAAAAGAAAAAAAAAAAAAAAAAAAAAAAAAAAAAAAAAAAAAAGTGTGAGGGCGTTAGCATTTTGGCAAAGGGGCTCTGTAGGCTTGAAGGCCCTACCCAAAATCTCTCTGTGGACTCCTGTAGCAACTCAAGAACGGGACACTGGGGCCTGGGAAGTGGCCTCTGGCCCCTGCGGTGCCCCCGTGGCGCCGCGCCCCGCCTGTGAGCTGAGAACTGCGGGGATCCGGCCCGCGGGCGAGCAAGCCCAGGTCGCCGCGGCGCCGTCTGAGCGGTCTCTACGCCTGACGACGGCCGGTTTTCAACTTGTTTACGAGCCTGCGTCACCGGGAACCTTTCACCGCCGCCTGGGACAAAAGGTTCCTCCTTTGTAAGTCCCTTCTGGGCAGAAAGGGCATTCGCCGCCTTGCGCGCTGGCCGGCACGGGGCGCCACGCCGTGGCGGAGGCGGACAGCGCGCCGCCGGGTCGCCCGTCTGCCCCCTAGCGCCCCGCTGCTCCCACCGCGCGCGCGTCCTCTGCGCCTGGCCTCGGCGGCCCGCCCCCTTCACACCGTCCCCGCCCCGGCCGCGCCCTGCAGTCCGCGCTTCGTCCGGCCACCCGCTCACCTGCGCGCGGCTCAGACAGGCAGGCACTGTCCACTCCCTCCGCGGGAACTTCCTCCTTTCAGGAAAACACTGATCCTCCCGTCCACCGTCCGCTGCATTCCCCAGCCACTGTCTGTTGCCTCATTCGGCAAACTGGATAATGAACGCCTTCCGAGTGCCAGGCGTTGCCGTCAGCGGGTCACAGGACACAGCTCCTTTTCTCTGGCAGAGGTCCTCGTGAAGTGACCATGGCTCTGGGGGCACAGTGAGGACATAGCAGCCCAGGCTGGGGCGCAGGGGCGGCGGGGCTGAGGCTGAGATAGAAACACTGGCCGGGAAGAGATGGGAGGGCAGGAGCCAGGCCCGTGGCGGGGGCTCGGCGGAGGAAAGCCCTGGAAACCGAGAGGGCTCCAGGCAGAGGGCACCGAGGGGCCGCGGGAAGAGGGGCCAGACCCGAAAATCCCGCGGGAGTCCCGGTGCCCGCCAGCAGTTTCTTCTGCTTCCCACTGTTTCCTTATTACAGAAGTAATACATGTGTACAACTTCATTGTAAGGAAAATTGAGAAAGAGCAACAGGAAGAAAATAATCAGCCGTAATCCCGCCTCGCAGACACAGTTTTCAGTGTGCTTGCACATATGGGGTTTCCCCAGGCAGGAGAGCGGCGCTCCTGGGCTGGATGAGGGGGGAAGCCAGAGCCGCCTGCCTCAGGGCTTGCAGGCACCTGGGTGGGGATGTCACGGAGTGAGTGCTATGGCCAAGCCGGAATCCATTCAGATCGCCCATGCTCTTCCTAACACAACGGCTGCGGTCCAGGCACCCGGCAGGGGTGTGAGGCCTCCCACCGAGTCCCCAGCCTTCACCCAGACAGCCATTGTTTAGGCATGCAGGAGGTTTTTTGGCTAAGATGTGCGGAGAGGTGTTCTGAGGGGCTTCTCATGAGATATTTCCTTGTAAGTCAAGCCATTTCCGGTGAAGCTTTCCGTTTCTTGAAGCAAAACAACCTAAATGATATCTGGAGCTAGTGTGGAGACGACCTTCCCTGGGCTCCCGGGGCTAAATCATGCCGCCCCCCGGGAGCACCCCCTGATGCTCACACTTCCTGCCTTTCCTCTGGTATGTGGATCTCACCCCAGCCTCCTCCTCAGCACCCTGATCCCTCCAGCTTCCTTCTGCCTCCACACACACACACACACACACACACCCACACACACACACTCTCTCTCTCTCTCTCTCTTTCTCTCTCTCAGTTTGTGTGTGTGTGTGTGTGTGTGTGTGTGTGTGTGTGTGTGTCTTTCATTTCCTCTATTCCCACAGCCTGGTCTAGTTTCAGCTCCTCTTCCTGGCTGACCACAGTCCCCTAACCACCTGGGACCTGCACCCGCCCCCCCACATGTGGAGACCAGGCCCAGGAGCACACCGGAGACCCAGGCCAGTGCCATGTACCTTTCTCACCCACCATGCTGCATTCCCTAGCGTCCTTCCTCCTGAACTGTGGCACTCGGGGTCTGGCTTTAACGACCTAGCCTCCACCAGAGCAGCAGGGAAGACCAGGGTCATTTCTCCAGTCCCACTGTGGGTCTGCACACCCATACAGGAGCAAGGCGGAGCCACTGCCAGGACCGTCAAAAGTGCTGTCCATGGGCACTTTCTCCTCCTCATCATCACCCATCCATCTCAGTCCCCCAGAAGATCCTGAAACTGCTCACACCAAGTTCAACCGATTTGTTGGCAAATCCCATGAACACTCTTCAGTCTCTCACTTGGCCACTCAAGAGCACTTGGCAATGTGGACCCATTTCTTCTCCTTTTGAACGTATCTATTGAGATATAATGTACATGTCTAAACTTCACCCACTTAAAGTGTATTTACTATATTCACAGAGTAGATCTAATGTTCACCATAGTCTAAGAACATTTTCATCACCCCAAGGAACGAAATCCCATCTCCATTAGCCACCACTGCCCGTTTGCCTATTTCCCCAATTGCACATAGGTGAATTCATAGGACATGTGATCTTCTGTGATGCCTCTTTCACTTGGCATGCTGTTTTCAAGGTTCATTGTGTTGTAGAATTTCTCGGTACTTTATTTTTATTGCTGAATAATATTCCATTGATAGACCACATCTTCTTTACCCATTCTTCAGCTGGTGCACATTTGGGTTGTTCCTACCTCTTGGCCATTTGGAATAATGCTGCTATTAACATTTGGGTACCAGTTTTTTGGTGAACTTATGGTTTCTTTTTCTTGGGTATGTGCCTAGGAGTGGAACTGCTGGCTCATCTAGAACTATGCTTAATGGTTGAAGGAACTGCCAGACTGTTTTCCAAAGTGGCTGCAACGTTCTACATTGCTACCAGCAGTGCATGAGGGTTCTGATTACATCCACGTCAGCACTTGTTACTGTCTTTTTTTTTATTATAGCCATCCTAGTGGGTGTGAAATGGTATCTCACTGTGGTTTTGATCTGTGTTTCTCTAATGACTGAAGTTGCTGGGCATCTTTTCATGTGCTTATTGGACATTTGTGTGTCTTCTTTGGAGAAATGTCTATTCAGATTCTTTGCCAACTTTTAAATTGGGTTATTTGTCTTTTTATTACTGAGCTGTAGGAGTTTGTTACAGATTCTAAATACAAGTCCTTCATCAGATATACGATTTGTAAATATTTTCTCCCATTCTTTTCACTTTCTTAATGATATGGTTTATAGCTAAAAAGTTTTAAAAATTTGACCAAGTTTAATTTATCTATTTTTTACTTTTATTGCTTTTGCTTTTGGTGTCGTATCTAAGAAGCAGTTGCTGAACTCAAGTCACAAATATTTATTCCTATGTTTTCTTCTGAGAGTTTTGTAGCTTTATCTCTTGCATTTCAGTCTATAATCTGTTTTGTTTATTCATTCGTTAGCTGATGAACACGGATTGCTTCTGCTTCTTGGCTACTATGATAATGCCGCTATAAACATTTGTGTACCAGTTTTTGTGTGAACATAGGCTTTCATCATTCTTGGGTACATAACTTCTGTGCATGATGTGAGGTGAGGTCCAGCTTCATCCTTTGCATATGGACATCTAGTTGTCCCCGCACCACTGGCTGAAAAGACTTTTCTTTCCCGCTGACTGGTCTTGGCAGCCCACCTCTCTTCTCTGCTCCTTTGGCTTTGCACAGCACTGCCTTCTTAGTGCTCTTCCCTCCTTACTGTTTCTTCTTTCCCTGTCTCCTTTGAGCTCCTCTTCCTCCTCAGGCTACCCTCTCTTCTCACTCCAGATGTTCCCCAAGGTGATTTTACCTGCGGCCTGCACACCAGCCCTCTCTCCATGGATTTTCAGACCCATACAGGCAGCCATCTGTGGGCACCTGCTCTTAGAGATGGCCCAGGGAACCCCCCACTCAGCCCATCTGAAACTGACCCAGGCCTTTCCCCCCATACTCATTCTCCCAGTCCTCTGAGACACAGATGCCAAGACAGAAACACCTATTTAGATAAAGGAGAGGGGAGCAGGAGGAGGGAGGGAAAACTTCCTACACATTGCAGGCCTGACATCTGTGAAGGAAGAGAGGAAAGGAGAGACTGGGTAGGAAAAGCCTCATGCTGCAGGGCAGCTCTGAGAAACTTGCCCGCGGTGATGGGAGGCTCTGGTGCAAAGCTTGCCCATTACAAGAGTTCCGTGTTAGGCAGGGATGGCCCTGCTCCCAGGTACCCAGGGAGCTCAGTGACTGTGCGCAGCAGTGCTCCCTCATGTGCAGCCACTGGAGGCAGGCAGCCAGCCACACCCCTCCTAGCATGTCCACTCTGCGAAGGAGACCTAAGCACACACTTCCTCCTGCCAGGTCTCCTCCCAGCAAATGCATTTCACCCACTGGAATCCAGTTGCCTCCCCTCAGCCCCAGCAGCCATTCTGCCCAGCCTGCCTCCTAAGCATAGCTTCTATCCAGGCTCTCTCCTTTCATCCTAACTGCATCCACCTTAACCTAAGTCATCTTTATCTCTTGCTAGAAAACAGCTGCTGTGCTGTAGCACCTTGCCCTGCCCCTGGGCCTGCCTCCTAGCCCTCCACCCCTCCAGCCCTCCAATCCATCCTCTTAAAAGTAAAGATCAACCAAATAGCAAACCTGGAGGCCTTGCCTTCTTTGTCCCCCATGTGGAGTAATGAAAGACTCCACCTGTCACCTCTTAAGAGCCATTCCTGCCCTCTATGACTGGCTGGGCACCTGCCTACCTTTTCCCAGTGCCCCATACATGCCACCCCCTCACCCCCACCACGGCCTTTGCTGTCACACATCCTACACTCTTGCCCAACGGGGTCATTCACATTCCCTGGACTCAGGCTCATGCTCTTCCCTGCTCCTCAAATTCCCTGACTCAGGGCCTATTTAGATCCTATTCACCCTTTAACCTCGTCCAAATGATGCCATCTCCAGCTGCCTTCCCAAGCCCACCCAATCTTACTCTTACTCTGGGCTCCAAGTTTTTTTTTTTTTTTTTTTTTTTAAGACAGAGTCTCGCTCTGTCGCTCAGGCTGGAGCGCAATGGTGCGATTTTGGCTCACTGCAACTTCCACCTCCCGGGTTCAAGCAATTCTCTGCCTCAGTCTCCTGAGTAACTGAAATGACAGGCACACACCATCATACCTGGCTAATTTTTGTATTTTTAGTGGAGATGGGGTTTCACCATCTTGGCCAAGCTGGTCTTGAACTCCTGACCTCATGATCCACCTGCCTCGGCCTCCCAAAGTGCTGGGATTACAGGCATGAGCCACCGCGCCCGGCTCCTTCTCTTTTATTCCACTGGAACTGTTTATCTGGCATGAGGTCAAATGTGCTATGCCTGGGTGTGGATGCCAAAAGTCACCCCTGTTTTTTCCCAGGCTCCAATCAAATTATTCATCCATCTGAGCTGGCAGGAAAGCAATCTGATTAATGTGGTTGCTCACAAAATAGAAAAAGCATGCCAGGCAAGAGCACCTGGCCAATGGGTGGGGACACGTGCCCAGAGAGGGAGGGGGGATGGGGCTTCAGACACTCTTTAAGGTCTTTGCAGCTTTCCTCTGAAACATGGTAGATGAAGTCCTGCAGGTCACACCTTGAGCAGCAGCTCCTAGGGCAGTGTAAGTAGTGCAAAGAGCTCACATTGCTGTCCTCCCTGTGGAAAGCCCTGGACTCACCGTGAAGTACAGCAGACATGGCTATCATTCTCCATATCCTAGCACTTTGAGCAAGAGGAAAGCCCACATGGGAGAGATCTGGGCATCTAAGGTATTTTACCTGGAAGGTGACTTAACAATCTTGTCTGGCCTGCTGTGCTGCAGAATGACAGTGAGATCAGGTGCTGCAGGAAAGAAACATGAGCTGCTGTTTCAGGCTTTGTCATTGTGGTAGACCTTGGAATACCCTGTCTGGGTACAGGATAATCCCTAACCCGCCCTGGATTCTGAGTCCCTCCTTCCACCGCAGAAGCCAGAGATCTTGTGTGGAAGGCACAAGGTGCAGGCAGGTGATTCAGGTGCTGCCTGCCAGTCAAGAGTACACAGCAGACTTCTAATGACAGCATAGTCTCTTCTGGAACATGCCTGCAGTGGCTTTGAGCTCCACTCCAGTGCACAGCATCTCCCAGCCTGATTCCCTGTCCTCCTATGGAGTCTGGGGACACCTCCAAATCCTTTTCCCCTTTAAGTGGCTATAGTTGCTTTCTGTTGTTTGTTCCCAAGAGCACAGACTGATCTATCTTCTTTGAGGGGAGAAATATGAAATCAGAAATACAAATTTCTCCTTTAACAAGATTGTTAGGTTTCCCCAAAATGTTTGTGAACATTTTCAAGCTTCGAACATACAGAAACGTTGGAAGGATTTTGAAGCAGACACCCACATGCCCACTCCCTGAGCTGGACAGCTTGCAGGCCACTACGATTCACCACACAGCCAGCCGGTCACCGTCGCTCTACCAATCACCCATCTGATTTTTAAAAATTAGCTTTTCATCAGCAAATGGTATTTCTAGTTAGATCTGTTAGACTAAGAATAAAAGTTCCAAATCCAGTCATGTTTTCTAGATGGTTTTCTTTTTAACCTTGTAAGCTACCAAGAACAAAAACAAAGGCCAGAAACGGACTAGAGAACTTGCCTTTATTATAAAGTACACCTTTGGGCTTGTGTTTTGTTCCCAAACCTTGTGCATCATTGTCTGGGATAACTGCATAAAATGATAGGACGATTTCCTGGTGAGAGGCAGTGTGTTCTAGGTAAGAGCAGAGCTGAATCCACTGCCTCACTGTGTCCCTGCTCTGTCCACACCGGCAGCTCATGCAAAGGCAGGGTGATCATGCAGGTGAAATGGGTGGATTGGTGTCAAGCATGTGGAACAGCACCTGGCACACAGGAAACGCTCTGTAAAGTTCCTGGGGAGATTCACAACAGTTCATAAACTGATCTGTTGACAATGAATGGGCAGGAGCCTCGGTTGCTTTATTCTCTTTGGGTCGCTTATTTTCTAGATTCCTAAAAGCCTCATTTGAACACCTAGTATTTAGATAAACCATTTCAAAAACACTTACTTTTCTACTTGAGTCACTAGTTGATGAAACGCTTCTTGTGGTTCGCTGAAACCTAAATCGGAGACACAGCTTTTTGTTCTGCTTTGATGGATTGTGGGGAGATAAGGCTGCAGAGGTAGGCTGGGGCTGGGTCACTGAGGACTTTGAATGTCAGTGTAAGGAGCCTTTCTCCTAAGGGTAAAGGGACCACTTGTCTTTCAGCATATTTGACACTAGCAGCTGTAATAAGCACACATATGTGTACATGTACACACACTACACGAGCACGCATATGCACATGCACAAATCACATGTGTGGCTTAACAACTTTCCTTCTCCCTTTTACAAAGCCCACTGTGGATATTGCAAGTTGGGACACTACTCTACGAATGAGGATTCAGGGATCCCTGCTCCTTCCATCTTGGGAGCTCCTCCTTACTCCCACCCCTGGCTCCAGGAGAGTTCCTGCCGTGGGTGTGGTCTTTCCACCCACTACACCGGGCTTGGGCAGAGCCTGGCACAGCTGGGATCCTCACGAGGACTACCTTGCTGGGCTGCAGACTGCTCCAGAGTCCCCCAGAAACCCCTAAATGTCCCTGAAAAGATGAGCCCCTGACTGTGCTGTCAGCTCCAAGCAGCCTTTGTCAATCTCTCAATCCCCACGGATACTGGGAAAATCTAGTGATGTGTTCAGAACTCAGAGAGCGGTCTCTGGCTGCTGCTTTTTGTGGAAGATAGGATCCCTGAGTGGGAGGGCCAGACACCCTGGCTCCCCTGGCTGCAAGCAGCTGGTGGATCTGGACGCTCTAAAGTTGCCCTGGTCTGCATGGCCTGCTGCATCCTCTCGCGTGTCACTGTCTCACTATGACAGGTCTTACTCGCCCCGCAGAGCAGTGGCTTTCCAACACTAGACAGCACTAGAGTTGCGCGTGGACTTGTCAGGACACAGATTGCTGGGCTCCACTCCGAGTTTCTGATTCCAGAGCGAGGGCTGTAAACTTGCCTTTCTAATGAGTTCCCAGCATTTTTGATGCTGCTGGTCTTGAGACCACATTTTGAGAACCGTACTTATAAAGTGTGATCCCTCCGCAGGGAAGAACCAGGGCTATTTTTGCTTCAAAATCATCCGCCCTGCGCGCCCTGTTCAGTGCTTGAGACGTGGTGAATAAACCAATCAGGATGAAAAGAAGGAGCCGGCCCAAGTGCGGAGTGATGAGCTTCAAAGGAAGAAACCTGCGTTCACCAGGTGCAGGCCTGGGCCAGGCGCAGTCCTGGCGGCGTCAGGGAGCACACTGCGCCGGGAGCTCAGACCTAGCAGTGGGGCCGTGCGCCCTCCCTGTCCCGCGGCCCGCAGGCCCTGCCTCCACGCGCCCTGCCTCAGCGGCCTTTGTGGCGTCACAGCCGGCCTGAATGGTTGCCTTGGAGACGTAAACCAAAGAGCCCTGCTCCTGGAGCTGAGAACTGCCGCGCGGAGGCTTCGGAGCGAGCTGGGGCGGTCGGGGCAGGTGGGTGCGCGTGAGGCCGGGAAAGAAGGGGCGGGCGGGTTCCGTGAGGGCGCGTGGGGGCTGGGGCAGGATTTCGAGACCAGGGCCAGAGGGGCGCGCATGGCCTCGCCGGGAGCTTACCTCTCCGGCGCCCCTCGCGAGGCGCCTTGCAAGGCTCCCCGCCCTCTGCTCGTATGCCACTTGCTTGACACACACCCGTCTACCATCCACCTCTCTGTCCTAACATCCCTGTGCACCTTGCTGTGTGGCACGGGGGTTGGGGGACGCTGGCAGAGTTTGGGTGTTAGGAGACGACCCTGAGAACCCCAGGCTCACCCAATTAGGGGGCTGTCGCAGGAATGCGGCTGGAATGGCAAAAGCCTATAGTGGGGGAACGCTGGACCCTTTCCAGAGGCAGCCCCCCGCCTCCCGACTGTGACTTTGGGCACCTTGCTGAATCTCTGCTTTCTCCCTTGCAAAAATGAAATGAATGAAGTTAAGGAGTGCCAAGGGCGTGTCAGGAGCTTGGATGAGCAGAAAACAACCCCTGTTCTCTTGGAGCTCACATTTTAGAGAGAAATAGACAATGAACAGATTTTTAAAGTGATAATCAGTTAGTGGGAATTGCAGAGAAGAAAATAAAGGTCACACAGGGGTGGGGAGGAATAAATCACTTTGGATGGGATGGTGAGAGGTCTCTCTAAAGAGGTTGACATTTGAGCTCAGAATTGAAGAGAAGGGAGCCCACCACTCCCAGCTGGGTATAGGAGAATATATTTTGGCTGAGGAGGCCGAAAATGCAAAGGTGTAAGGCCAAGATCGATGTGTTATAAAGAAACAGAAGAAGTAGGCAGCTAGAGCCAGGTCCAGGAGGGGAGGGTGGACCCTCGGGTGGAAGAGGCAGGGAGCAGGCAGGTGTCCCCACACAATGATCCCCCACAAATGCTGGTGTCAGCCATCCAGGGCAAGGGAGTTCTGGGCTTGGGGACCACCTGGTTCAAGCTCTGTGTCACTCCCCAGGTGAGGATATCCTTTAGAAGAGGAGGAGCCTTGCATCAATCCCCTGGGCTTCAGCTAGGATGTCTGAGATACCATCCACTATGGTCTCCAAGAACGTGACCAATGACAGTAAGTGCTGGGCCAGGGTGGGTGCTCGGAGGTCAGAGCAGCCTTGGAGCCTGTCCAGCTCCCTCATGGGTTAAGGTGGCTCTAAACCAAAAACTAGGCAGGAGTCACAGATCTGTCCTCTTCCCTTGAGACAATGTGTATGGGTTCCCTGTGGCTGCTATAACAAAGCACCAAACTGGAGGGATGGAGCCTCAGACATTTGTTTTCTCACACTCTGAAGACTGGCTGTCTGAGACCAAGTTTTCCATAAGACTGGGTTCTTCCGAAGGCTCTGAGGGCGAGCCCATTCCAGGACTCTCTCCTGGCTTCTGGTGCCTTGCCGGCAATCCTCGCTGCTCCTTGGCTTGCGGAATCGTCATTCTCATCCCAGTCTTCCTGCCCATGTGGTATTCGGCCTGTGTGTGTCTGTGTCCAAGTTTCCCCGTTTTACAGGGA
The DNA here is from genome assembly GCF_048565385.1 of Saimiri boliviensis. Taxonomy (NCBI): domain Eukaryota; kingdom Metazoa; phylum Chordata; class Mammalia; order Primates; family Cebidae; genus Saimiri; species Saimiri boliviensis. The sequence continues at coordinate 25,655,302 of NC_133456.1, read as the reverse complement.
CCCCATCACGTTGGACTGGAGGTCCACCCCACTCCAGAATGGAGTGACTTACAGCTTAGTGACTTACAGCTGCAAAGACCTTATTTCCGAACAAGATCACATTCTAAGACAGTAGGGGTTGGGACTTAGACACATGAATTGGGGTGGCAATTCAGCACACAACAGACCATGAGCAAGGTGTTACCGTGAAGGTGAGCTGCTCTCAGCGCCCCTCTCACTACAAATGCCAGGGGGGGCCCAAGGAGGTGGTTAGCTGGCACTAAGCCCTGGGTGAAACAGGCCTGCCCTAGTGGAATTGCATGCATCCACCAGGCTCTCACACAAGGCAGTGCTGAGGGAGGCTGCCCAGACCCATCTGGGGCCCTTCAGCTTTTCTATTGGAATTTAATTTAGTTTTGACCTGGCAGAGTATTCCATGGTTCAAAATTCAAAAGTGTATTAAAGGCCCCTCATTGTGGAAAGCCCCTCCCACCCTGTCAAAGACACAGTGTCCCCTCCTTAGAGGTGGCAGTGTCACCTGTCTCTTCTAGGCTACCAGCTCGGTGCACATACAGGCAAGTGTGTGTGGATGGGGCTTGTTCTTTTCTTTCATGGAGACCACACAATGAGAACCCTGTCTGCACCTTAATTTTTTAAATTACCCATACATTATGGAGACTGTTACTTAAGAATACGTCAAGAATACCCTCATACTTTTTGTGCTTTTGAGCAGAATAGTAATCTTTCATTGTGGCTATATCATAATTTATTAACCAATTCCCTGTGATTAGCTTGTTTCAGAATGTGTGCTGCTATAAACAGTGATCCCCACCATTACACTTACACAAGCAAACACTCTCTCATTCTCTTTTTTTGCTCCAGAGTAAATTTTAAAATGGAGAAAGTCTAGAATAGGGGTTTTTTTAAAAAAAAAGAAAGAAAGAAAGATAGCTTCGGCCAGGCGCAGTGGCTCACGTCTGCAATCTCAGCACTTTGGGAGGCCGAGGCGGGCAGATCATCTGACGTCAGGAGTTCAAGACCAGCCTGGCTAATATGGTGAAACCCCAACTCTACTAAAAATACAAAAATTAGCCAGCTGTGGTGGGTACCGGTAGTCCCATATACTTGGGAGGCTGAGGTAGGAGAATCGCTTGAACCCGGGAGGCAGAGATTGCAGTGAGCCAAGGTCACACCATTGCATTCCAGCCTGGGCAACAGAGCGAGACTCCGTCTCAAAGAAAGAAAAAAAAAGATAGCTTTGAAAGGTTTATAGATAACAAATTACTCTCAATATGCCCATAAAACAATGCAGATAATTATGCTACCAAAGGACAGTTGAAGGACGGGTAAACTATACTGATTTGTTTATTGGTATGAGGGGAGTGCCTAGCTCGGGTATCCTATGACCCTATAGCTTGGTAATCCCTCGAGATTGGTTGAGGGTCTGTGCATTTGTGAGAAAACCAGGCCAGACAGGCAGAGCTGGGATCCTCAGCCAGGGCCAGGGGGCTTAGAGTCAGGCGGGTCAGGGAGGTTGACATGGCCAAGGTGGGCAAGGGGCCTGTCCGGAGACTCCAGTCAGGAGTACTGCGGCACCCTGTGTCCTGGGGTTAGTTGCAGGAGCTGGGACAAAGGTAGGGGCCAGGATGACATTGAGTCACCTGGAGTGAGAGGTTTGGGGATGCTGAACCAAGTACATATAGGACCCTAGCCTCAGCCAGAGGGCCCAGGGCAGGGATGTGGAGGCCAAGTGGGGAAAGGGCATTCTAAGCGGCCAGTCAGGCCCAAAGGCCCTGAGGTAGGAGTGAGTGTGGCATGTTTAAGGGAGAGACAGGAGGCCAGCATGGACCTATTGGGTAGGGCCTGTGGCCCAGGAGGGCTATTGGGCTCTGACCAGATGATGGGAAGGATTTAAGAGGGAGACTGCCCAGTGTCTAGCTTTATGACTTTTGTGATGAGGATGCTGTTCGCTAAGCCTCAGCAGAGGGGCTGGTTTAACCACAGCCTCCCTCGAGACCTTGAGCAAGGCCTCTTCCCTGAAGTAGAGGACGGAGGGCATCTGATAGAAACCTTGGCCAGGCTGAAGAGTCAGGGAAAGCCACAGTGGACCACAGGCCTCCGCATTAGGGCAGGCAGGGGTGGGGCTACAGGAGTACCCAGAGCTCTGGCCCCATACCATCGGCACCTAGCCCAGTGTGGGGCTAGTTGAGGAGAAGGGCCTGTAGCTGGTCCCTCTGGGCCAGAACCCTGCCTAAGTCTCACTGGAGGTGTGAGGGGCTTGTTCCTTGAGTGGCCAAATATATTTCCCAAGACACCAGGCTCCGGGTACAAGACTTCAAGAGGAGCATGTTGGGAGAGGCTTGCCCCTGCTGAAGGAGCCGTGCGCGTATCAGGCCATGATGCGCTCCAGGTTTTCGCTGCTGCCTCTCAAGTCCACATCCCCCATGCTGGGAGCATCCGGAAAGAGCATGGGGTTGCTAAACTCACAGCTGGCCAGGCCTTCCCCCTGCCAGTTCTGGCTATGAGGGATGGGAAGGGCTGGAGGCAGGAGTTTCATTTGGCAATGTGGAGAAACACGGTCTTCAGTAATCTAGCCTTCATCTTGGGCCATCTAAAGCCCAGCCTGGTAGCCTCGTAGGCAGAGTGCGCCATCCACACATGCAGCCCACATCAGGCCACGCAGGGACCCACGATCATTTCACTGATATTTATGGATTTCACTTACCATGTGTCAGGCACTGTGCTGGGCTGGGGCACAGAGGCCGATGAGATGGAGGCACCTGTGATCTGAGCATTTAGGAGAGCATATATAGCAAACAGCTCTCCCCATTCACTGGCTCTATTCATTCCTGCAGCCCTGGCCAGGCCAGACCTCGCTCACTCTCACTCAGTGTCTTGGCACTGCTGTGTCCTCCACAGGGAATGCTCTTCTCCTGAATTGCCCTGGGGCTCCCTCCCTCATACCCCACAGGAGCTCACTCAAATGTCAGCTCCACATTTGAGTGAGCTCCTGTGAGCCTCCCCTAAACAAGGTAAAATGAAGCACCCCGCCTGCCCTGTGTCTCTCATTGCTGTTCCCTGTTTCATTTTCTCAGTGGCACGTTCTACCCTCTGGCCTCTCAACCTTTCCTCATTTGTGTTGCTTATTGTCTTGCTCCCATGCAGCAGGGGCATTTGTCCCCCCAGAGCCTGGCACATCACAGTTCTGTCAAAACCTGTTAGCCTGCAAGCTCTCCCTCTAAGATCAGGAGCAAAACAATGATGCCCTCCTTCACCACTGTGGTTCAACACTGCACTAGAAGTTCTAGCCAGGGTAATTAGGCAAGGAAAAGAAGTAAAAGATCCAGATTGAAAAGGAAGAAGTAAAACTATTCACAGACAACACAATCCTCTATATAGAAAACCCCAAAGAACCCACAAGAAAGTTACTAGAGCAAATGAATGAACTCAGCAAAGTTGCAGGTTACAAGACCAACATAGAAAAACCAGTTTGTCTCTGTGCCCCAGCAGTGAACAGCCCATAAGGGAAATGGAGCAAGCAACTCATTGACAGTGGAGGTGATGTCATGGCAGAGTAGGAAGCTCCAGAAATCGCTACCCTGAAACAATTTTGCTGGCATGAATTATCAGAAGCAGCTATTCGGAAACTCTGGAGTTTAGTGAATGCTTACAACTTGCAGGGAATATCTTGATGAGGAGGCTGGGAAATTTTTGTGAATTTTTAGCATTTCCTGGGGCAGCTGTACCAGCCTCCAGCCCACAGCAGGAAGAAGGTGGCCTGCGTTCCTGGTACAGCTTGCTTGGTGACAGGGTTGGCAATAGCGATATTATCCTCCAAAAATCGATCTATGTGTTTGATTGCTGACCGTGGCCTGCTTCTGAGGGGCTGGCTCAGCAACTGGGCATTGTTCCAACCCCACGGCTTAAAGCAACTGCCTGGCCCTGTCAGTCAAGGGCTGTCCCTCCCCACCCGCTCCAAGCTTGAGAGAGCCAGACTTTTATCTGAGATTAGCTCATGTTTAGAAATATTTGACAAAGGACCGATATCAAGAATATAGAATGAACTCCTAACACTCAACAACAACAAAAAGCAAACAGCCAAATTCAAAAATGGGCAAAGGACTTGAATAGATAATTCTAAAAAGCAGATATGCAGATGACCTACAAGCAGGAGGAAAGATACTCAACATCATTGGTCATTAAGGGAATGCAAATCAAAACCAAAATGAGATACCATCTCACACCCATTAGGATGGCTACTATCCAAAAATATAAAAAATAACAGGGGTTGGCGAGTGTTGGAAACAGATGCTTGGTGCTGCAAAGAAAACTCAGCACTGAGACAAAGGATCTCTCAGCAAAGCACTTTTTACTTCCTGCAGGAAGGGTACCCTCGTTAGCCATCTTGCCATGAGAGTACAATGAACAGAGGAAAAGCAGACATGTTTATCCTTTATACATTTGGGGTTGTCCTTACTGCTGTATCTGATCTCTGTTGGTTAGAGCCAGACTTCACAATCTAAACTAAAAGCCCAATTGGCTAATAGCTTACAACTTTTTTAAACATGTAAGGGGCTGCAAGCTGGGACATGCCTGTGGGCATGTGCAGCACAGATATCTGGGTTAAAGTACAAGGACATAGAATGTACTACGTGCCTATAAGCATGTCTAACAGCTACATAGGATAGGGCTTAACAAAGAGTTATTAGCACATTTAGGATTTATTCTTTAACAAGAAAGGAAACTTTGAAGAGGATCATTTTTACTTTCCACAGCAAGGATGTGGAGAAAATGAAATCCTTTTACATTGTTGGTGAAAGTGCAAAATGGTTCAGCCACTGAGAAAAATAGGCAGTTCCTCAAAAAGTTAAACAGTGTTAACATATGGTCCAGAAATTCTACGTCTAGAAATGAACCCAAAGGAACTGAAAGCAGGAACCCAGATATTAGCTTACACATGTTCGCAATAGCATTATTCACAATAGCCAAGAAGTGGAAGGCACCCAAGTGTCCACCAGTGGAGGAACAGATAAAGAAAATGTGGTCCATCCAAGTGACAGAGTGTTATTCAGCCTCGAAACGGAGGGAATTCTGATACATGCTGCAACACAAATGAACCTGGGAAACATTATGCTAAGTGAAATTAATCAGACATGAAAAGATGAATACTGTATGATTCCACTTTTATGAGATAGCGGAGCATTTAAGTCACAGTGACAGAAGGTGGAATGGAGGCCACCAGGGGCTGAGGAGAGGACGACGGAGAGTTGTTTAATGCAGAGAGAGGTTCAGTTTGGGGTAAAGAAAAATTTTTGAAATAGATATTGGTCGTGGTTGTACAACATTGTGAATGTAATTAATGCTATTGAATCCTACACTTAAAAATAATTAAAATAGCAAATTTTAAGTTTTATATAGATATTACCATAATTTAAAAGTTTAATGCCATAAAATGGCAAATTGTATTCTTTATATACATATATGTATGTATGTTACTGCAATCAAAAAATGTTATTAAGATGTGTTAAATAAGTGATATAAACAACTAAATAGCATGGTTCTCAGAAGTGCTGAAATAGGAGGCTGATTCAGTGACTGTGGTGGGAGCATTTAGACAGGGGGATCAAGAAGGCTTCCTGGAGGAGGTGATATTTGAGCAGAGATGGGGAATGAGGGGGATGGGCAGCTCAGAGAGAGCATCCCCAGAGGGGGAACAGCAGGTGGGAGGATGAGAAGATGGAAGGAGGTGTGGGTGTGCCCAGCTGCAAGGGAGGACACTGACCTGTGAGTGGGGATCAGATGTGACCCAGTTCTGTGGAGAATGTCTCTGTCAAAGCCTGGTCCTTCTGTGGCTCCCAGGGGCCTTGTCCCTGTGCTCCCCACACTCACACCCTGCTTACCATGCTGGCCAGGGAGCTCCCAGCTCTGCCTGCGGGCTTTGCCTCGATGTCCCCATGCTGTCACCACTCCCCTTGAGGCTCTGCTCCAAAGGCATCTCCTCTGTGGGCTCCCAGCTACTGGAACATCTCTCACGTCTTTTCTTTTTGTTTGCTTCTTACTTGTCCAGAATGTGGACTCCAGGAAGGCAGGCAAGGCACCTCCTTCAGGGCATGTAGAAAGTGACATAAAGTTCCTCTTCAAATTATCTTAGCCTATTAAGAGTAGATAGTAGTCTCTTTCTCTAGGTTCATTCACTCAAAGGGCGACATCCCCAGCTGCACCTGACACTGAGAAAGCACCCACAGCTGTGGCCAGGCAGATGCCAAGTGAGCATGCATCACCCTGCGCCCCAGCCCGGAGAAGGGCCAGAGTCCCTCATTCACAGTGCCCAGGTGCTGCTCTGTGGCCCCTGGTGGGCACTCTGAGGAGGCCTGGCCACTCTCCTGGCATGATCGCTAACCCAGTCCTAGGGGTGGTGAGGGATGGGACAGACATGGCTCCTGCTGGTTTAGAACACAGGTTTTGTATTGCTCAGTGTGGTGAGGCCTCTGGAAAGATGGGTGCTCACTCACAGATCCCTAGGACAGAAGGGGGTGCGCCATGAAGGGCTGTGCCAGAGAAACTGCAGGGTCGGCCAAGAGGCAGAAGGAGAGGAGGATGTGGGCAGGAGCCTCCACTGTGGAATCACAGGAAGGAACAGTGAGGTGAGTGAGCAGGTGTAGGGCTGATTTGCTAGAATAGTTTTGGGGTCCTGGGGCACAAGGCTGCCCCTGCTTGTCTGACCCTGGCCCTGAGGGGATAGGGCAGGGATCAATGGTCCTGAAAGTGAAAGGCTGATAGAGGCTCTGGCTGGGGTGTGGGCTGTGCATTGTGTGGTTTGCGTTTGAAAGGTGTGCTCCAGGCAAGTCATTTTCTGTCTCTAGGGATTGGCTCATCCTAGGGGGAGGGGATGGAAGGGAAGGTCCTTTAGCCTCAGGAAGGCCCCAGAGGTCAAAGCATCTATATAAGAAGGTAAAAGGCATGATTAATATGCCTGCCCTCCAGGAGTTTACTGCCTGGGGTAGGGGGTGGTGGCTGGAGGGTTGGGACCTCATCCAGACTTGTTGTGGGGAGTCCAGGTGGGGGTAATCATGGAGAACCAGCGAATAGGACCACAGTGAGGGTGCAGGTGGCAGGGGCAGATGGGTCCAGTGCTCCTCAAGAGGCAGAGTCTGTGGGATCTGGTGACTGACTGGGTGTGGAATGAGAGAGAAGAGGGTGTCAGGGATGCCTTGTCTCCACTGTGACACCTGTGCATCACAGTGCTGTTTGCTGAGATGGCCAAGGCCAGGGTGGAGCAGGTTTGGCAGAAGGGGGAAGGCCAGGAGCTCAATTGGCGATGTGTGGGTATCAGTGTCCTGTGGGAACCTCCCAGCCAAGACTGAAGTGGCTGCTGTGGATAGAGGCCCAGATGTCAGGAGAGTAGGCAGAAACGTGAGGGCATCAGCAGATCTGCTGTGACTGAAGCTGTGGGCACTGGTGAGGTGTCTGGGACGAAAGGAGAGGAATGGCCCAGGACACAGCCTGAAGGACTCGACAGATGGAGGATACAGGGACCTTCCGATGCTGGGAACTCATGTCACATGAGTGGAGTGCCCAAGGTAGTGTATTTTATTTTGTTTTTTTGGGACTGGGTCTCACTTTGTCACCCAGGCCGGAGTGCAGTGGTACAATCTCAGCTCACTGCAACCTCCACCTTCTAGTTCAAGTGATCTTCCCGTCTCAACCTCCAGAGTAGCTGGGATTACAGGTGCACCATCATACCTGGCTAATTATTGTATTTTAAGTACAGACAGGGTTTCACCGTATTGGCCAGGCTGGTATCCAACTCCTGGCCTCAAGCGATCTGCCTGCCTCGGCCTCCCAAAGTGCTGGGATTGCAGGCGTGAACCACCACGCCTGGCCTATTTTGTCATTTTTTATGAGACTGTTTCATACCCAGTTCATTCTTTTCCTATTTCTCCCAAATTGTTATGAAAGTAGACTTACATTTTAATAAAGACTTCTTAACTTAAAAAATTAAATTGGGTTAAAATACTGGAAGAAAACACAAGATTTTGTTTCTAAAAAATATTTAAACTTCAGCTGCAGAATGCCTTTCTAAACAAGACACTAAACCCCAAAGCATTTCATTAAGGGGAAGTTAAATTTTCATGTAAGGAAAATGAATGATAAAGTCAAATTGGCCAGAGGGAGAATTATTTTCAGCAGCTCTGACAAATGAGCCAGTGTTCGTCAATATAACAGATGAAGGTTCTCAAGAATCATCTAGAAACTAGAACATTTCAGTAGAGAAATGGGCAAAATATACTAACAGAAAGAGTCAAGAAGATGGATGATTACCATCCAAAAAGACACACAGTTTCTTCCTAATTAAGAAACGCAGGTGAAAACTGAGATGCCCTTTGTTAGAGTGACAGAGTTTCAGGTGTAGGGAAAATGGTCCCACTAAAGCCAGTGATGGGAGAGTATCAAGCCAAAATAACCAAAAGAATCGGAAGCAGGTTTAGAGCTTCTCCAAGCACAAAGCTGAGAACAGGCCACCCAGCAATCAGGGATCCAGAGGATGGAAGTCTGTGTTCCAAAGTGTAGAAGTCTGGGATTGCTTATCTAGACAAAGCTTTGGGAAGTTTAGCAGAATTACAGCATCCTTCTGTGGAAGGCTTCATGCACGTTACAAGGATCTGACTAGCTGAGGGGTCCTTTTCTCTCTGGACAGGTATACTTCTTCCACACTGACGACCCAACTATCATGGGGTCCTGGGTGCCATCCTCTCTGAGTTAGGTATGGGACGATAAAGAGGCAGATAATCTGTCACAAAGTCCAGTGATTGAAGCGGGAGGTCTGGTGTCGTCTCTCCTGGTCATTCACAGAGCAGGAACAATGAAGAGGAAGGTTACTCTCTCTCTCTCTCTTTTTTTTTTTTTTCTGAGATGGAGTCTCACTCTGTCGCCCAGGCTGGAGTGCAGTGGTGCAAACTTGGCTCATTGCAACCGCCCGAGGAGGGTTACTCTCTCAGAAGCAGAACAGCAAACAGGTTACATGCATCAGGTGCCCGGGCTTACCTTCCCCCTTGGCCTAATAATGTAGAGCATTCTGAAGTTTTATTTTATTTTACAGGAGTGACCATTAAAAAAATTTGGAAATTGCAAAAGATGATTGAAAAAAAAAAACCACAGGGTCTTCCAAGGGACTTGGCTAAGTACGGATGAGACTTATGCATGAACAGATGAACTTTTAAAGTCTTAAAATTGTGATAAAATACACATAACATAAAATTGACCATCTTAAGTATATTTAAGACTAATTCAGTGGCATTAAGCCCATTCGCATTGCTGTGCCACCATCCCCGCTATCCAACTCGGAACTCTTCTCACCCCCAGACTGAACCTCCGTCCCCGCTCAACACTAGCTCCCATTCCCTTCCCTAGCCCTGGCGACCACTGTTCTACCTGGTCTCTGAATGCTCTAGGGACCTCCTGTGAGCAGCAGCATAGACTATTTGTCCTCTGGGGCTGGTTCGTTTCACTAAGTGTAATGTCCTCAAGGTTCATTTCTGTCTTCGTGTGTAAGCAGGCAAATTTTTTTTACTGAAAAAGCAAAAGCAAGTAGCGTATATGTGTGCATAAAATACTTTTAGTTAGCACTGCAAAAATCTTGGCCTGGCGTGGTGGCTCATGCCTGTAATACCAGCACTTTGGGAAGCCGAGGCAGGCAGATCTCCTGAGGTCAAGTGTTCCAGACCAGCCTGGCCAAAATAGTGAAACCCCGTCTCTACTAAAAATACAAAAATTAGCCAGGCATGGTGGTGCACACCTGTAGTCCCAGCTACTCAGGAGGCTGAGGCAGGAGAATCGCTTGAACCTGGGAGGCAGATGTTGGCAGTGAGCCAAGATCACACCACTGCACTCCAGTCTGGACAGCAGAGCCAGACTCCATCTCAAAAAAAAAAAAATCTATATAGGTATCGAGAGTTTCAGGTGAGGCTATTTCATCATATCAATACATCAAACCTGTGTTGTTTGAAATTTTTGCTGTTGATGTGCATTGCTCTTTCCTTCTTTCTTGTTTTAGAGACAGGATCTCACCCTGTCACCCAGGCTGGAGTGGAGTGGCATGATCATGGTTCACTGCAGCCTCGACCTCCTGGGCTCACAGGATTCTCCCCTTCGGCCTCCCTAGTAACTGGGACCATATCCAGATTCATTGCTTTTTCGTTTTAATAGGTTTTGATTTGTGTGGTTTAGCTTTTGGTCTATTTAAATAGCAGTGGTATCTTCTGATTTATATGATATGGTTAATTAAATTCTACCTGGAAATTTAACCACATTCCCACTAAGATCGTTAGAAAACAATCATGGTTCGGCAGCCAAGCCCCAGCCTCACCACTCCCGACCACCTCTGCCTCCTGCACCGTACACTATGGATTCTGTGCGGCCCTGAAGGCCTCTGAGTTTCAGCCCAGGCCTGGCCTTCTCGCCTGTCCCACAAGACTCCCACAGTCTTCGCTCACCCCGTGACCATCTGCTCAGGGCCCAGGCCTTGGTATCACAGCCCCACCTCATGAGAAGCCCTGTCTTCCTACTCACTGTTTCACTCCAGGACCACACAGCCCCTCCCCCACTCCCATCCCCGACCCCCAGGAGGACTGGCGCCCTGAGCAGCCCACCAGAGACCACGTTCTGGCAGCCCCTGCCCCGAAGGTGCAGACCAGGATCTCTGAGCTACAAAGGATTCCTGGGTGGGGGTGGAGGTAGTGTCGGGCCACATCCCTCCTTCCCTGTGGGTATCAGCTGAAAAGAAACACAAGGCACTGGGGACCTGCCAGTAACATCTGAGTAGTCACCTGAAGAAACGGGGTGCTGGGGAGCCCACCCCGGCGGGGAGACTTGCCGGGCTTGGAGAGAAAATAGGCTATGGCTTCCAGGCAGCACACCCCCGGTTTCCCAGCTTGGTCAGTAGGACCACTTCTCACAGTGGAAAGGGGGTGGGAGCTCCCTGAATAGGTGGAGTCTTAGGGGCTTCCATCCAAGTCCTGCGGGAAGTCCCTGGGAGGCAAGGCACTGGCCAGGCCGGGGCCAGAGGCTCAGGGTCCTTGTCCTCCCTTGGTCCCAGTATGTCCATCTGTAAAACAGCCCTGCACTGTTACTCCTAAGGAGCACCCTGAAGGATGGGAAAGGGAAGGCACGAAACACCTGTGCGGCAGGCGCAGGTGCTAGGGATTCCCAGGCCTTTTTTCTCCCACAATTCTCACAACTTCCCGGCAGTCAGTGTGATTATCTCAGATGCAGAGCCCTCGGTCTGACAGGGGAGGGAGCTGAGGCTGAGCCCCTGTGCGTCTGAGACGTTCCCCGCCTCAGGCTGTGTTCACAGCTCTCGGGGCCAGGTGAGTCACTGCTGTGGCCCTCACTTTTGTGTCTCCCCAGAGAACAGTGTGGAATCCTCGAGCATCAGCTCTTCGTCAACCACTGAAGACAAACCAAAGGAACATGCAAGAAAAAGCAAAGGTAACCTTCAAGCTGGGAGGCTGAACTCCAGGTTGGCGGGAGGCAAATCTCCTCTCTGCCCTGGTCTCTAAAGCTAAGGGCAGAAGGAAACGCTTCTTTTTCTGTTAGGAGTTGGGTTACAGAGACTTGAAATAACAGGCACGTAAACGAAGTAGGATTTATTGCTCCCTCTATTAATGAGAAATGTGGGAGGCAGTGCAGGCTTTCCTGAGGCTCCACAAACAGCAGTTCAATTAAATCATTCAGGTGACCAGGTCTGCAAGTCTTTCTGCTCCACCAGAAGGGAATTAGGGCTTTCAACCACAAGATTGTCTCGTGCTCACAAAATGGCTGCTGCAGATCCAGCCTTATCACATCTGATTCCAGGCAGAGAAAATGAACCAAGGGAAGGCCAAAGCTACCCTCTGGCTGACTGAGCCTTTCTAAGGGAAAGGTTTCTTCCCAAAAGTCCCATCCAGCAATATCTGCCCACATTCCAGTAGCTAAATTTGCCATATGGCCATCAGGGTCTACAAGGAAGGCACATTGCTGCCACCATTAGGAGGAAGGAGGGTAGGCAGCTAGCTAGCTGCATGTGCCTCACACTGGTAGGCCTGTACAGGGCACTGCCACCTCCTGCACTGTGGCTCCGACCTCCCTTGCCTGGACTCCCTGCTGTCTCCTGAGCTGCCCCGGACTACTAGGCCAGTCTGGTCCTTCTGCAGGGGTTTGGAGGCATGAGCGTTTCTCCCAGCCTGTCCTCCATGGCCTAGGCTCCCACCCCTTTCTCTACCACCTTTCCTTTCTTCTATAATCATGAAATCAAATGAAAATTCAAACATGTCCAGACGTAGAGATTGGAGCCAGCGAGGCTCACAGGCCCACCACCAGGTTCTGCCACTGACTGAAATGTGCCCATTTGCTTCCTCTGTCCTTTTACTCTTTCTTTGCCAGGGCATCTTAAAGTAAAATCCAGATATGTCATTTCATCCACCTCAGTATGGACTTCGCAACAATAGGGGTGTTTCCGTGCAATCCCAAGCATCATCACCACACCTGACAAAGTGAACCAGCCCAACCCGCAGGCAGACTTTCCCAGTTATCTCAGAAACATCTTCTGAAGAACATTCTTTCTAATCAGGATTCAAAGGAGACCTGAGTTCCCTCGGTCTCTGTGAATCTAGCAGCCCCCTCCCCAGCCCACCCTGTCACTCTCTGGCTTTGACTTGTTGAGCAATGGTGTGGCCTCTCCTGCAGCAGACCCGTGTCCCCGTTCTGCATTTGTGTGATTTGTGTTTGCTTCCTTTTTTTTTTTTTTTTTATTGCATTTTAGGTTTTGGGGTACATGTGAAGAACATGCAAGATTGTTGCATAGGTACACACATGGCAGTGTGGTTTTCTGCCTTCCGTCCCCTTGCCTATATCTGTCATTTCTCCCCATGCTATCTCTTCCCACCTCCCCACCCCCCGTCCCTCCCCCATTTTCCCCCAATGGACCCCAGTGTGTAGTGCTCCCCTCCCTGTGTCCATGTGTTCTTATTGTTCAACACCCGCCTATGAGTGAGAACATGCGGTGTTTGATTTTCTGCTCTTGTGTCGGTTTGCTGAGAATGATGGTTTCCAGGTTCATCCATGTCCCTACAAAGGACGTGAACTCATCGTTTTTGATGGCTGTGTAATATTCCATGGTGTATATGTACCACATTTTCCCTATCCAGTCTATCATTGTTGGGCATTTGGGTTGGTTCCAGGTCTTTACTATTGTAAACAGTGCTGCAGTGAACATTCGTGTGCATGTGTCCTTATAGTAGAATGATTTATAATCCTTTGGATATATACCCAGTAATGGGATTGCTGGGTCAAATGAGATTTCTATTTTTAGGTCATTGAGGAATCACCACACTGTCTTCCACAATGGTTGAATTAATTTACACTCCCACCAACAGTGTAAAAGTGTTCCTATTTCTCCACATCCTCTCCAGAACTTGCCTTATGTATCTGGGTGCTCCTGTATTGGGTGCGTATATATTTAGGATCGTTAGCTCTTCTTGTTGCAGTGATCCTTTTACCATTATGTAATGTCTTTCTTTGTCTCTTTTGATCTTTGTTGCTTTAAAATCTATTTTATCAGAGATGAGAATTGCAACTCCTGCTTTTTTTTTTGCTCTCCATTTGCTTGGTAGATCTTCCTTCATCCCTTTATTTTGAGCCTTTATGTATCCTTGCATGTAAGATGGGTTTCCTGGATACAGCACACTGATGGGTTTTGGCTTTTTATCCAATTTGCCAGTCTGTGTCTTTTGATTGGGGCATTTAGTCCATTTACATTTAGGGATATTATTGTTATGTGTGAATTTGATACTGTCATTTTGATGCTACCTGGCTGTTTTGTTGGTTAGTTGATGCAGATTCTTGATTGTGTTGATGCTCTTTTACCATTTGGTGTGTTTTTGGAGTGGCTGGTACTGGTTGTTCCTTTATATGTGTAGAGCCTCTTTCAGAAGTTCTTGTAGAGCAGGTTTGGTGGTGATGAAATCTCTGAGTACTTGCTTGTTCGCAAAGATTTTATTTTTCCTTCACTTATGAAGCTTAGTTTGGCTGGATAGGAGATTCTGGGTTGAAAGTTCTTTTCTTTAAGGATGTTGAATATTGGCCCCCAATCTCTTCTGGCTTGTAGGGTTTCTGCTGAGAGATCTGCTGTGAGTCTAATGGGCTTCCCTTTGTGGGTAACCCGACCTTTCTCTCTGGCTGCCCTTAGCATTTTCTCCTTCATTTCAACCCTGGTGAATCTGATGATTATGTGCCTTGGGGTTGCTCTTCTTGAGGAATATCTTTGTGGTGTTCTCTGTATTTCCTGGATTTGAATATTGGCCTGCCTTGCTAGGTTGGGGAAGTTTTCCTGGATAATATCCTGAAGAGTATTTTCCAGCTTGGATTCATTCTCTTCATCACATTCAGGTACACCTATCAAACATAGATTAGGTCTTTTCACATAGTCCCACATTTCTTGAAGATTTTGTTCATTCCTTTTTGCGCTTTTTTCCTCTGTTCTTGCCTTCTCTTTTTATTTCATTGAGTTGATCTTCGACCTCTGATATCCTTTCTTCTGCTTGGTCAATTCAGCTGTTGAAGCTTGTGCATGCTTCACGAAGTTCTTGTGTTGTGTTTTTCAGCTCCATCAATTCACTTATATTCCTCTCTATGCTGTCCATTCTCAGTAGCATTTCGTCCAATCTTTTTTCAAGGTTCCTAGTTTCTTTGCGTTGGTTTAGAACATGTTCTTTTACCTCACTGTAGTTTCTTACTATCCACCTTCTGAAGTCTGATTCTGTCATTTCATCACCCTCCTTCTCCATCCAATCTGGTTCCCTTGCTGGTGAGGAGTTGTGATCCCTTTTAGGAGGAGAGGTGTTCTGGTTTCGGGAGGTTTCATCCTTTTTGCGCTGGTTTCTTCCCATTTTTGTGGGTTTATTCATCTGTTGTCCTTGTAGTTACTGTCTTTCAGATTGGGTCTCTGAGTGAGCTTCCAGTTCGTGGGTGCTGAAGTTACTTCTTCTTCTTCTTCTTTTTTTTTTTTTAAAGCTTTCCTTCTAACAGTCTGGCCCCTCTGCTGTAGGACTGCTGAGGTCCTCTCCAGGCCCTGCTTGCCTGGGGATCACCTGCAGCAGCTGCAGAACAGTAAGGGTTGCTACCAGTTTCCTCTTCCATTATCTTTGTCCCAGAAGGATGCTCGCCAACTGTCAGTCAGTTCTCTCCTTTATGAGGTGAGTCTTTGGATCTATGGGCGTCAGGGAGCTACTTGAGGAGACAGTCTATCTTTTATTGGGGCTTAAGTCCTGAGCTGTGAGCGCCGTTGTTCAGAGCTGCTGGGCAGGTACGTTTAGGTCTGCTGCAGCTGAACTCATAAAGCACTTTTTGTTCCCAGGTGTTCTGTCCTGGGGAGTTGGGGCTTTATGAGTTTCCGTTGTGCTACTGCCTTTTTTGATTTTTCTTTCAGGTCTGCCCCGCCCAGCTATCAGCCCACCTGGCCACTGTCTGCCTGCAGAGGCTTTGCTGAGCTGCTGTGGGCTCTGCCCAGCTGCCCTGTGCTCTTCCCTGCAGTCCTGTTTATATGGGCATAGTTAGAACTGTCTCAGCAACGGTGGCCCCGCCTCTGTTATGGCGGACTCTCTCTGTTGTAGCAGGTTGCCTCGGCAATGGCGGGTTGCCTCTGCGATGGCGGCCTGCCTCCGTAGTGGTGGAGAGTCTCAGTAATGGCGGAAGCCCCTCCCCCACCGAGCCGGACCGTCCCGGGTTCAGCTGTGCTTGCTGTGAAGGGCTCAACCCAGAGGGTTTTCAATTACTGTTTTTGTTTTCGTTGTTGTTGGGGGTGGGGGGGTGGGACCAACAAGCCTGATCACCTGGCTCCCTGACTCAGAGTCTTTTCTTTTATTTTTTAAGTTGAATGACCCCGCGTTCCAGTCGCTTGTTGAAAAGGCGCCGGGATCTCCCGTGCTGCGACTCACGGAGTCGGCTCAAACAGCGGAGCCGGCTCCTGGCGGATTTTTTGCCTAGGAATCTCCTGGCCTGGCTCGCTATTTCAGATGAATGGGCAACTCTGCCGTCTCAGGGCTGTGATCGCCAGCTAAGAGGGCTCCCAGACCAGTGGCTTTTGTACGGAGAACCGCAGCAACAGGGCGTGGTCACAGCAGCCGCGCGGGCGGAATCAGCCCCACGGGGGCCAAAACAGCCGCACCGGCCGGGACTGCGGCGCTGGCGACCCCTCTGCCTGGGTATCTCCTGGTCTGTGGGCGATAAAAATTTGTCTGTAAATGCGGCGTCCACTCACCCTCTGCACTTTCACTGGGAGCTGAAGTCCTGAGCTGTTCTTAGGCAGACGTCTTCCCAGCATCCTCGTGTTTGCTTCCTGATGCTGGCACTGAGACTGCTTCTCTGTGCCCGTCCTTCCTGCTCTTGGACATTAGCTCCAGGTGCTTGAGTAGATCTTGGCTCCCCTTGGTCATGAGGCTCTTCTCATGGGCAGAGGCAGACCCCGCATCTGCTGTGGGTGCAGAGGCACAGGAGGGAGGGAGTCCTGGGGGTGAGCACCTGACCCTCCACACAAACTATCACGGCAGCCATTCACCCAATCGCCCATCTATCCTTTTCTTTTTTTGATACAGGGTCTCACACTCACCCAGGCTGGAGTATAGTGGTTCTATTGCAGCTCACAGCAGCCTCAACCTCCTGGGCTCAAGCGATCCTCCCACTTCAGCCTGCTGGGTAGCTGGAACAACAGGTGCGCACACCTGCCTTCACACCTGGCTCATTTTTGTATTTTTTGTAAAGACAAGTTTTCACTATATTGCCTAGGCTAGTCTTGAACTTCTGGGCTTAATCGATGCTTTGGCCTCGGCCTCCCAAAGGGCTGGGATGACAGGCATGAGCCACCACACCTGGCCCAGTTTATGAGTTTTGACAAATGTGTATAATGTGTTTCTTCCACCCTCTGAAGATCTAGGCCATTTCCATCTCCCCAGAAATTCTCCTTCCCCCACAGGCAGCCACTCTTCAGCTATCGTCACCAAACTACCGGCTCTCCTCTCCAGCCTCCTGTAAATGGAATCACACACTCTCTATCCTTCCAGTTTCGGCTGTCACTCAGCATCTCGTCTGTGAGATGTATCCACGTTGCTGCACCTAGCCAGAGTCCCTTCCGTGCATATATCAACCATTTATTCTTTCTATTGCTTGTGAACATGGTGAACATTTGGGTTGTTTCCAGGGTTTGTTTGTTTGTTTGTTTTTTTTCTTTTCTGAGATGGCGGTTCACTCAGTCACCCAGGCTGGAGTGCAGTGGTGTGATCTCAGCTCACTGCAACCTCCACCTCCTGGGTTCAAGCTATTCTCCTGTCTCAGCCTCCTGAGTAGCTGGGATTTTACAGGTGCACGCCACCATGCCTGGCTTATTTTTTTATCTTTAGTAGAGATGGGGTTTCACCATGTTGGCCAGGCTGGTCTCCTGACCTTGGGTGATCTGCCCACCTCGGCCTCCCAAAGTGCTGGGATTACAGGAGTAAGCTACTGTGCACAGCCATCCAGTTTTTAGCTATTACAAATAAAACTGCTATGAGGTTTTGTACATGTCACTTTGGGGACATAAGCACTCGCTTCTCCAGGGCACACACCAAGAGTGGAGTTGCTGGTTGTGTGTTTAACTTTGGTGGAAAATGAATTTTTCCAGAGGTACTATACCAATTCACAGTCCCACCAAGAGGCATACAACTTTCAGCTGCTCTGCGTCCTCTCCAACTTGGTATACTGCCAATCCGTTTCATATGACTTTGTCCTCTGGGTGTATGTTAGCATCTCATCTTTCCTGGAAACCCAGGAGGGCAATTGCCTTTTCATGTTTCTGGGCCATTTGACGATTCTGTGTTGGGACATACCTGTTTCCATCTTCTGCCCACTTTTCTGCTGCATTGCCTGTTTATTTTAATGATTTCTAGGAGCCCTTTCCCGGATAGAAGTCACTTGCTAGTTTGTATGGCAGATATCTTCTCTCAGTCCTGGGACTGCCTTTCACTCTCTGAGTGGTGCTAAAAGGCACGAATAAAAAGTTCCTAATTTTGGTGTAGTTCAGTTTCATGTAGCTCAATCATTTCTGGGTCATGGCTTTTAGTGTCTTATTTTAAAACTCCAAATGCCCATTGATGATAGACTTGATAAAAAAATTTGGCACATATGCACCATGGGATATTATGCAGCCATAAAAAACGATGAGTTCATGTCCTTATAGAGACATGGATGAACCTAGAAACCATCATTGTCTGTAAACTGACACAAGAACAGAAAACCAAACACCGCATGTTTTCACTCATGGGCGGGTGATGAACAATGAGAACACAGGCACAGGGAAGGGAACAACACTCACAGGGCTAGGTAGTGGGGGGTGAAGGGGAGGGGAGGGGAGGGGGGTACAATGGGGGTGGGGTGGGGAGGATGGGGAGGGATAACACTGGGAGAAATGCCTGATGTAGGTGAGGGGGGTGGGGGTGGATGGAGACAGCAAACCACCATGGCATGTATGTATGTATGCAACAATCCTGCAGGATGCAGGACATGAACATGTACCCCAGAGCCCAAATACAAGAAAGAAAAAAATCTTTGCTGACCCCCAAGGTCATGATATCCTCTTGTTGTGACTTTCTGCAACTTTTTGTTTTACTTTCACAGTGAGATCTACAAACGATATCTTCATTGACCTAATCATAGCCATTTCATCTGTGGATTCCTTTGGGTTT
The DNA here is from genome assembly GCF_048565385.1 of Saimiri boliviensis. Classification (NCBI taxonomy): domain Eukaryota; kingdom Metazoa; phylum Chordata; class Mammalia; order Primates; family Cebidae; genus Saimiri; species Saimiri boliviensis. The sequence continues at coordinate 25,636,574 of NC_133456.1, read as the reverse complement.
TCTACTGTACAATCCTGTCACCTTCCTGTAGTACAATCCTGTCTTCCTTCCTTTGTGATCCATATGCCCTTTCTGTCTTTCTTTTTTTTCTTTCTTCCTTCCTTTTTTTTTTTTTGAAACAGGGTCTCACTGTGCCATCCAGGCTGGAGTGCAATAGTACCATCTTGGCTCACTGCAGCATTGACCTCCTGGGCTCAAGTGATCCTCCCACCTGAGCCTCCCAAAGTGCTAGGATTCCAAGAATGATCCACTCATTCTTGAATCACTGCTCCCGTGTGGATCCTCATTTTAACATAGAATAGCAATATCAAGAGCAGGCATCCTTGCCTTGCTCCTGGTCTGCTTCTGCATGGGTGGAGGTACGTTCAATATCTCATGTGCAGATTGCTTGTAGTTATCTGTATTCATTTCCTATTGTTGCTGTAACAAATCACCGCAAACTCAAAGGCTTAGAACAGCACAAACAGCTTGTCTTACAGTTCTAGAAGTCAGAAGTCCTATAGGACTAAACCAAGGCATTGGCAGGGCTGCCTTCCTCCTGGAGGCTGGGAGAAAATCCATCTCCTTGCCTTTTCCAGCCTCTAGAGGCAGCTGCCCGCATCGCTTGGTTCAAGCCTGTCACTCCATCTTCAAATCAGGCAGCACAGTTTTTCTACAGTTTTTATCATAAAGCGGTGCTGAATATGGTTGAGTTTTTTTTTCTGCATCTGTTGTGATGATCATACAGTTTTCATTTAATTCTGTTATGGGATGTATCACATGTATTGACTTGTGTATGTTGAACCGTCCCTGCATCCCTGGGATGGAACCCACTGGATCATGACGAATTGTCTTTCTGATGTGCTGTTGGATTCAGTTAGCTAATATTTTGTTGAGGATTTTTGCATCTATGTTCATCAGGGAAATTGGTCTGCAGTTTTCTTTTAAAAGTTTTTTTGACGTGTTCTTTCCTGGTTTTGGTATCAGGGTGATACTGGCTTCATAGAATGATTTAGGGAGGATCATTTCTTTCTCAACCTTTCGGAATAGTTTTAGTAGGATTCATACCAATTCTTGAATGTCTGGTAGAATTTAGCTGTGAATCTATCTGGTCTTGGGCTTTTTTGTTGTTGACAGTTTTAAAATTATGGATTCAATCTTGTTACTCGTTATTGGTCTGTTCAGCGTTCCTATTTCTTCCTGATTTAATCTAGGAGAGTTGTATGTTGCCAGGAATTTACTAATTTCCTTTAGGTTTTGTTTGTGCATGTAAGTGTTCATAGTAGTTTCGAATGATCTTTTGTGTTTCTGTGGTGGTGGTTGACTATCTAAAATTTCATTTCTAATTGAGCCTATTTGGATCTACTGTCTTCTTTTCTGGGTTATCTTGCCAGTGGTCTAAACGGATTTTATTTTTTCAAAGAACCAGGTCTTTGTTTCATTTTTTTTTGGTTTCAATTTCATTTATGTCTGCTCTGATATTTGTTATTCAATTTCTTCTGCTGGATTTGGATTTGGTTTGTTCTAGTTTCCCTAGTTCCTTGAGGTGTGACATTAGCTTGTTAATGTGTGTTCTCTCAGACTTTTTGATACAGGCATTTAGTGCTATGAACTTTCCTCTTGGGACCGCTTTTGCTGTGTCCCAGATGTTTTGATAGCTTGTCTCGTTATTATCATTCAATTCAAAGAATTTTGAAATTTCCATCTTGATTTCCTTGTTAAACCAGATGTCATTCAGGAGTGGACTATTTATTTCCAGGTGCTCCTATCACATCACTACACCTTGGCTTCTCTTCCTGCACCCCTCATTCTGCCCCAGCCCTCCTGCCTCCCTATAACAAGGACCCCCGTGATTACACTGGGCCCACCCGGACACACCAGGACAATTTCCCAATCTCAGGATCCCCGGCTCAATCACATCTACAAAGCCCTTTTGCCATAGAAGGTGACACTGACACAAGTTTGGGGATTAGGGTACAGGCATCTTTGGGGACTGTTACTCAGCCAGGCCTAATACTCTTTATTAGATTAGGGGGTTCCCTTCTATTCCTAGTTGATAAGAGTTTTATTCAAAAATAAGCTTTGCATTATATCAAATTTTACTGTATCTCTTGAAATGATTATATAATTTCCTTCTTTATTTTGTTAGTGGAAGGTATTACATTGATTGACTTAAAAATATTCGACCAACTCTGCATTTTTTGAATGATTCACTCAAATGACTGCTATTTTGGGGGTGGGCTAATCTTCACCTAAACACATCAATAATCTTTACATGAATTCTTACCACTCCCAAGTTGCCAGAGTGCAGGTGCTGTGTCTGTCTGTTTTTTTTCTTTATTTAAAAATCATGTGTTTCAATTTAAACATGTAAATATATTTTTTATTTTTTGTTTGTTTTTTTTGGTTTTTTAAATTGCATTTTTAGGTTTTGAGGTATATGTGAAGAACATGCAAGATTGTTGCATAGCTACACACGTGGCAGTGTGATTTGCTGCCTTCCTCCCCATCACCTATATTTGGCATTTCTCCCCATGCTATCTGTCCCCAACTCCCCACCCCCACAGTCCCTCCCCTATTTCCCCCTGACAGACTCCAGTGTGTGATGCTCCCCTCCCTGTGTCCATGTGTTCTCATTGTTCAACACCCACCTATGAGTGGGAACATATGGTATTTGATTTTTTGTTCTTGTGTCAGTTTGCCGAGAATGATGGTTTCCAGGTTCATCCATGTCCCTACAAAGGACACGAACTCATCATTTTTTATGGTTGCAGAATATTCCATAGTGTATATGTGCCACATTTTCCCTGTCCAGTCTATCATCAACGGGCATTTCGGTTTGTTCCAGGTCTTTGCTATTGTAAACACTGCTGCAATGAACATTCGTGTGCATGTGTCCTTATAGTAGAATGATTTATAATCCTTAGGATATATACCCAGTAATGGGATTGCTGGGTCAAATGGGATTTCTATGTCTAGGTCCTTGAGGAATTGCGACACTGTCCTCCACAATGGTTGAACTAATTTACACTTCCACCAACAGTGTAAAAGTGTTCCTATTTCTCCGCATCCTCTCCAGCATCTCTTGTCTCCAGATTTTTTAAAGATCGCCATTCTAACTGGCAAGAGACGATATCTCAATGTAGTTTTGATTTACATTTCTCTAATGATCAGTGGTGATGAGCATTTTTTCATATGTTTGTTGGCCTCATGTATGCCTTCTTATGTAAAGTGTGTGTTCATATCCTTTGCCCACTTTTGAATAGGCTTGTTTGTTTTTTTCTTGTAAATCTGTTTTAGTTCTTTGTAGATTCTGGATATCAGCCCTTTGTCAGACGGGTAGATTGCAAAAATTTTTTCCCATTCTGTTGGTCGTCGATTCACTCTAATGACTGTTTCTTTCGCTGTGCAGAAGCTGTGGAGTTTGATTAGGTCCCATTTGTCTATGTTGGCTTTTGTTGCCAGTGCTTTTGGTGTTTTGGTCATGAAGTCCTTGCCTATGCCTATGTCCTGAACGATTTTGCCTAGATTTTCTTCTAGGGTTTTTATGGTGTTAGGTCTTATGTTTAAGTCTTTAATCCATCTATAATCAATTTTAGTGTAAGGTGTCAGGAAGGGGTCCAGGTTCTGCTTTCTGCACGTGGCTAGCCAGTTTTCCCAACACCATTTATTAAACAGGGAATCATTTCCCCATGGCTTGTCTTTGTGAGGTTAGTCAAAGATCAGATGGTTGTAGATGTGTGGTGTTACCTCTGAGGCCTCTGTTCTGTTCCATTGGTCTGTATCTCTGTTTTGGTACCAGTACCATGCTCTTTTGATTACTGTAGCCTTCTAGTATAGTTTGAAGTCTGGTAGTGTGATGCCTCCATCTTTGTTCTTTCTGCTTAGAATTGACTTGGCTATGCAGGCTCTCTTTTGGTTCCATATGAAATTTAAGGTGGTTTTTTCCAGTTCTGTGAAGAAGGTCATTGGAAGCTTAATGGGGATAGCATTAAATCTGTAAATTACTTTGGGCAGTATGGCCATTTTCATGATATTGATTCTTCCTGACCAAGACCATGGAATGTTTCTCCATAGGTTTGTGTCCTCTCTTATTTCATTGAGCAGTGGTTTGTAGTTCTCCTTGAAGAGGTCCTTTATGTTCCTTTTTAGTTGTGTTCCTAAGTATTTTATTCTCTTTGTAGCAATTGTGAATGGCAGTTCGTTCTTGATTTGGCTCTCTTTAAGTCTGTTATTGACGTATAGGAGTGCTTGTGATTTTTGCACATTGATTTTGTATCCTGACACTTTCCTGAAGTTGCTTATCAGTTTCAGGAGACCTTGGGCTGAGACTATAGGGTCTTCTAAATATACAATCATGTCATCTGCAAATAGAGACAATTTGACTTCCTCCTTTCCTATTTGAATTCCCTTTATTTCTTTTTCTTGCCTGATTGCTCTGGCTAGAACTTCCAATACTATGTGAGTGGTGAGAGAGGGCATTCTTGTCTAGTGCCAGATTTCAGAGAGAATGCTTCCAGTTTTTGCCCATTCAGTATGATATGGGCTGTTGGTTTGTCATAAATAGCTTTTATTATTTTGAGATATGTTCCCTCAATACCCAGTTTATTGAGGGCTTTAGCATGAAGGGCTGTAGAATTTTGTCAAAAGCCTTCTCTGCATCAGTTGAGATAATCATGTGGTTTTTGTCTTTGGTTCTGTTTATGTGGTGAATTACGTTGATGGACTTGCATATGTTGAACCAGCCTTGCATCCCTGGGATGAAGCCTACTTGATCATGGTGGATAAGCATTTTTATGTGCTGTTGCATTCGATTTGCCAGTATTTTATTGAAGATTTTTACATCTATATTCATCTTGGATATTGGCCTGAAGTTTTCTTTTCTTGCTGAGTGTCTGCCAGGTTTTGGTATCAGGATGATGTTGGTCTCATAAAATGATTTGGGAAGGATTCCCTCTTTTTGGATTGTTTAGAATAGTTTCAGAAGGAATGGTACCAGCTCTTCTTTGTATGTCTGGTAGAATTTGGCTGTGAACTCATCTGGATCCGGGTTTTTTTTTCGGTGGTAGGCTCTTAATTGCTACCTCAACTTCTGCCCTTGTTATTGGTCTATTCAGGGTTTCCACTTCTTCCTGGTTTATAGGCTGGGGAGGAAGAAAGTGTCCAGGAATTTATCCATTTCTTCCAGGCTTACTAGTTTATATGCATAGAGTTGTTTGTAATAATCTCTGATGATGGTTTGTATTTCTGTGGAATCTGTGGTGATGTCCCCTTTGTCGTATTTTATTGCATGTATTTGATTATTCTCTCTTTTCTTTTTTATTAATCTGGCTAGTGGTCTATTTTGTTGATCTTTTTGAAAAACCAGCTCCTGGATTTATTGATTTTTTGAAGGGTTTTTGTGTCTCTATCTCCTTCAGTTCTGCTCTGATATTAGTTATTTCTTGTCTTCTGCTAGGTTGTGAGGTTTTTGCTCTTGCTCCTCTAGCTCTTTCAGTTTTGATGAGAAGATGTCAATTTTAGATCTTTCCTTGCTTCTCATGTGGGCATTTATTGCTATATATTTTCCCCTAGACACTGCTTTAAATGTGTCCCAGAGATTCTGGTACATTGTATCTTTGTTCTCATTGGTTTCAAAGAACATGTTTATTTCTGCCTTCATTTCATTGTTTATCCAGTCAACATTCAAGAGCCATTTGTTCAGTTTCCATGAAGCTGTGCAGTTCTGAGTTAGTTTCTGAATTCTGAGTTCTAACTTGATTGCACTGTGGTCTGAGAGACTGTTTGTTATGATTTCCGTTCTTTTGCATTTGCTGAGGAGTGATTTACTTCCAATTATGTGGTCTATTTCAGAGTAGGTGTGATGTAGTGCTGAGAAGAATGTATATTCTGTGGATTTGGGATGGAGAGTTCTGTAAATGTCTATTAGGTTTGCTTGATCCAGATCTGAGTTCAAGTCCTGGATATCCGTGTTAATTTTCTGTCTTGTTGATCTAATATTGACAATGGGGTGTTAACGTCTCCCACTATTATTATATGGGAGTCTAAGTTCTCTTTGTCATTAATAACTTGCTTTGTGTGTCTGGGTGCTCCTGTATTGGGTGCCTGTATATTTAGGATCGTTAGCTCTTCTTGTTGCATTGATCCTTTTGCCATTATGTAATGTCCTTCTTTGTCTCTTTTGATCTTTGTTGCTTTTTTTTGCTCTCCATTTGCTTGGTAAATCTTCCTCCATCCCTTTATTTTGAGCCTTTGTGTATCCTTGCATGTGAGGTGGGTTTCCTGGATACAGCACACCAATGGGTTTTAGCTTTTTATCCAATTTGCCAGTCTGTGTCTTTTGTTTGGGACATTTAACCCATTTACATTTAGGGTTAACATTGTTATGTGTGAACTTGATCCTGCCATTTTGATACTAGCTGGCTGTTTTGCCCATTCGTTGATGCAGTTTCTTCATTGTGTCAATACTCTTTACCATTTGGTATTTTTTTGCAGTATCTGGTACCGGTGGTTCCTTTCTATGTTTTGTGCTTCTATCAGGAGCTCTTGTAAAGCAGGCCTGGTGGTGATGAAATCTCTGAGTAATTGCTTGTTCATAAAGGATTTTATTTCTCCTTTACATATGGAGCTTAATTCGGCTGGATATGAAATTCTGGGTTGAAAGTTTTTTTCTTTAAGGATGTTGAATATTGGCCCCCACTCTCTTCTGGCTTGTAGGGTTTCTGCTGAGAGATCTGCTGTGAGTCTGATGGGCTTCCCTTTGTGGGTAACCCGACCTTTCTCTCTGGCTGCCCTTAGCATTTTCTCCTTCATTTCAACCCTGGTGAATCTGACGATTATGTGCCTTGGGGTTGCTCTTCTTGAGGAATATCTTTGTGGTGTTCTCTCTATTTTCTGAACTTGAATATTGGCCTGCCTTGCTAGGTTGGGGAAGTTTTCCTGGATGATATTCTGAAGAGTATTTTCCAGCTTGGATTCATTCTATTCATCACATTCAGGTACACCTATCAAACATAGATTATTAGGTCTTTTCACATAGTACCATGTTTCTTGGAGACTTTGTTCATTCCTTTTTACCCTTTTTTTCCCTCTAATCTTGCCTTTTTGTTTTATTTCATTGAGTTAGTCTTCGACCTCTGATATCCTTTTTGCTTGGTCAATTTGGCTGTTGAAACTAGTGTATGTTTCTCAAGGTTTTCGTGTTGTGTTTTTCAGCTCCATCAATTCACTTATATTCCTCTCTAAGCTTTTTATTCTCCTTATCATTTTGTCAAATCTTTTTTCAAGGTTCTTAGTTTCTTTGCATTAGGTTAGAATATGTTCTTTTAGCTCAGAGGAGTTTCTTATTATCTACCTTCTGAAGCCTGTTTCTGTCAATTCATCACACTCATTCTCCATCCAGCCTGTTTCCTTGCTGGTGAGGAGTTGTGATCCCTTGTAGGAGGAGAGGCATTCTGGTTTTGGGTGTAGGAGGAGAGGCATTCTGGTTTTGGGTGTAGGAGGAGAGGCATTCTGGTTTTGGGTGTAGGAGGAGAGGCATTCTGGTTTTGGGTGTAGGAGGAGAGGCATTCTGGTTTTGGGTGTTTTCATCCTTTTTGCACTGGTTTCTTCCCATCTTTGTGGATTTATCCACCTGTCGTCTTTGTTGTTGTTGACTTTCTGATTGCGTCTCTGAGTAGACGTCCAGTTTGTTGATGATGAAGTTGTTTATTTCTGTTTCTTAGTTTTCCTTTTAACAGTTAGGCCCCTCTGCTGTAGGACTGTTGAGGTCCACTCCAGGCCTTGCTTGCCTGGGGATCACCTGCAGCAGCTCTAGAACAGTAAGGGTTGCTTCCATTTTCTTCTTCTGCTATCTTTGTCTCAGAAGGATACCCGCCAGATGTCAGTCTGAGCTCTCCTTTATGAGATGACTCTTTGGATATATTGGGGTCAGGGAGCTGCTTGAGGAGACAGTCTGTCCTTTATAGGAGTTCAAATGCAGAGCTGTGAGCTCCATTCATTCAGAGCTGTTGGGTAGGTTTGTTTAAGTCTGCTGCAGCACTCATAATTGATTTTTTTCCCCAAGTGCTATGTCCCTGGGAGTTAGGGCTTTATTTATGAGTTTCTGTTGTGCTGCTGCCTTTTTTCAGGGCAGCCCTGCCCAGTGAGGAGGTAGCCTAGTCTCAGTCTGCCTGCAGAGGCTTTGCTGAGCTGCCTGCCATGTGAACTTCCCTGCAGTCCTATTTATACAGGTATAGTTAGAACTGCCTCAGCAATGGCGGCCCACCTCTATAATGCCAGACTCTCTCTGTAATGATGGGTTGCCTCAGCAATGGTGGACTGCCCCAGCAATGGCAGACTACCTCCGTAGTGGTGGACTGCCTCGGTAATGGCAGACGCCCCTCCCCCACAGAGCTGGACTGTCCCAGGTTCAGCTGTGTTTGCTATGAAACTCTCAATCCAGAGCATTTCAGATTTCTTTTTTTTTTTTTTGTGGGGGTGGGACCAACCAAGCCTGATCACCTGGCTCCCTGCCTCAGACCCCCTTTTATTTTTTCCCTGTTAAATGGGCTACTCTGTCTCCCAGGTATTCCAGTCACCTGTTGAAAAGGTGCCAGGATCTGTGTGATTTCCCATGCAGTGACCCACTGCACCAGCTCAAACAGCCAGGCTGAGATTCATGGTGTTTTTTGCCCAGGAATATCCTGGCCTGGCTCCCCGTTTCAGTCCCCATTTTTATCAGTTCAGTGGGCGACTCTGTCTCCCAGGAGCTCCAATCACCAGCTAATATGGCTCCTAGACGTGTGTATTTTGTGCAGAGACCCGTCACGCTGGCCAAAACAGCCTTGGCTGCACTGGTGACCCATGGGGCTCCTCCACCTGGGAATCTCCTGGTCTGTGGGCAATAAAAATCCGTCTGGAAATGCAGCATCCACTCACCCTCTGTGCTTTCGCTGGGAGCTACAATCCTGAGCTGCTCCTACTTGGCCATCTTGGATTCGTCCTCGTGTCTGTTTTGTTAAGCCAGTCTCCCTATAACCACTTACAGCTATGGGACCTTGGCAAAGTATCTCATTGCTCCAATCCTTAGTTCCTCACGGGTAAAATGAGGGTGACCATCATTTCCACCTCCCTGGGTTGTCAGGAACATTCAATCACGGAAAATCCCCAGTCTGGCCCATGGCAAGTGCTGGGTGCTTGCTAGCTATCCATTTGTTTTTGTGATGGGGACACAGGACGGGTGCTCATGGCCAGTTTGGGAGCATAAAGAATTTTACTTTTCTGTCCCTCTGATCAAGCACCAGGTCCCATGATTCCTAATTGAGGGCAAACACCTCTGCCCTGGGTTGCTGGACAGGAGCAGGGAGGGAGAGCAAGTGTGAGTTGGGGAGGTGAGATGGGTTCCTGGCAGTTTTTCTATCAGCTGCTTGTGCCCCAGTGTCTGCCACCCAGAGCCTTGGAGGGGTGGCAGATACTGGGGCACAAGCAGCTGGTGCCCTCCATGCCCTTGTCCCTGCAGCTGTGCCAGGCTGCACCTCCTTACCCCATCCCACCTGCCTTCCCTCTCCCAGAGCTTCCTAACAACTCCTGTGACACCAGGGTCACCACCCCTGTCTTCCAGAGCTCTCCTAGTTTTATGTTTATTTTATAACATTTCTGGGGTGTTGGTATCGGGTTGGAGGGGAAGGCAGTCCATGTGCTCCGTTTACCCTCTCCACCTGACTTCTTAGCTGCCTGAGACTCACAGGGAAGCTGCTGGCATCTGCTCTTGTCTCTGAATTGTAGTCAGTGTGGAGAATCAGGAGCAGGACAAGAGTCCACCCTACAAAGCAAACCTTCACATGACTTTCTCTGGGCCTCTGGTCCATCCCCAGGCTTGAGGCTCTTTGTTCTTGGCCTTCCCCAGGAGGACTGGAGAGCCCTGGAAAGACAGATGCAAGTTCACAGAGAGGTCCCAGAGCAAGGTCCATGAGCTCAGTGTCAGCAGGCCCTGGTCACCAGGTCCATTATTGACAAACAGCAGGCCTGGCCTCCCTCCTTCATGAGGGAGACTCCAGAGCCCTGCAGTGAGGGCAGACTGAGTGCAGATGTGTGTGCCAAGGTTGTACGCATTAGCTCTCTTTCTGGGGCCAGGACAGAAGGCCAGCGTGAACCAGGTTAAACTACAGAGGTTCCTTTATGGAGCTGGAAAGTCCAGGGTTGAACTTTAGGCACAGCCGGATTCAAGGGAACCTTCCCACTCACTCATGTTTTTCCATGCTGGGCTGGGAGGGCAGTGGGGCCCCCAAGACAGATACCACCACTTGGAAGAGCTGGCTCCCCTTACCAGCAAGGTGTCTCCCTTTCCAGAGCATAGCCCTGACACTTCGACGAATCCTTTCCACTTGTCTGGGGACGTGGATTTCTTCTTGCTCAGAGATCAGGAGCGGAATAAGGCCCTCTCTGTGAGTATCTAGGACAGCCGTCAGCACCTCCAGGAGCTTCCTTGTTCCCACTGCTTCCTGGAGTGGCCATATGGTCCTTCTTGGAGGAGCACTTTCCTCAGATCCTTCTCACTCCACAGTAGTCGGTGGCTCACCACTTCCTACAAAATCAGCTGGAAAGGCTGCCTGGCTCAGGTCTCACAGCATCCCACCGTCTTCTGCTGTCTGTTACCACTCTTCCTGGGCCTTAGTCAGGTAGACTTCTTGGGCTGCTGTGGCCACAGCTTGTCACCTTGCTGCTACTTCCACTGTTGCCTGCACGAAACACCGACCCCTCCTGACACTCTCCGGGTCCTCCCAGACCCAGCTCAGCCCTCATAGGCCCTCTCCCGTCCCTTGGGCAATCCCTACTGCCCAGGCCTTGTACCCTCCCTCTGGCTGGACCCCCTGCAGGTGAGATCCACACAGAGTCACCCACAGCATGCACACACATGCTTCTCCAGGTGCCTCGGGTCCCTGGGCCAGCCCCGACTCCACCCCTGCCCCATCTTCACCACAGCCTGTCCTCTTGATTTCTAGCCCTGAGAGTTTTGTGAGCCCTGAGTGGGGACTGCCTACTCCTGCCACCAGCATGCCTGAGCAAGCATGGGCACGCAGCCCTGCCCCATGTGCCAGGCGTGGCGGCCTTCCCAGAGTCACACCTGTGCTGCCCCACAGCCTCCAGCCACCTCCCCCTGACTCAGGGCTCAGCATCCCTGAGATTCCTCACAGCCCTGGTTCCCCAGGCAGCAGCGGCCACACTGGCATCCGCGGGGCATGGGTGGAGATGTACAGGCCTTAGCCCTGCCCTGGCTTCCACAGCCGAGACCAGGCCCTTCAGCCCTGAGCCTGTGGGCTGTGATTCCCAGACCAGCTGAGACCCAGAGACTCTGACCCACGCCTTGGCCACCCTGCTGTATCTTCTCCAAAGAGGCATTTGGTTTTCCTCTACACTCAAGCCCAGCCCTAGCTCAGGGCCTTGAGTCTCACCCAACTAAGAGTCTCACCCAACACACACTCTCCACCATATCCAGCAGGATCACCAAACCCCAACTTCACCCACCCAACGGGGTCACCAAACCCACACCCTCTTGTCACTCAACAGGGTCACCAAACCACACCCTCTCCCCCCAGCAGGGTCCCCCACTCACACCCTCCCCCTCCCAACAGGGTCCCCCTCAGTCTGGCCCTGGCCTCAGTCAGCTGCCCAGTGTCTTATAAAGGCCATCTTGTATCCTGAGGATCTAGTGGGTGACATTTTCCTGACTGCAGTGGCCAGGACATGCACTCTAGGGGCCTCAGGCTGGACCTGTTTGCCTGGGTTCTTAGATGCTGTTTGTGTACCTGGCAGGTACCAGCAGGAAATAGAAGTGACCCTAGAAAGTCCACATAAAGAGACTGCCAGGGCGGGCACAGAAAAGTGGGGGGTGGGGGGGACTGGCAGGGGATGTCACCACCCTGAGAACTGGACAGCAGGAGGGACATGGGGCGGGGTGGGGGGAGGTAAGTCCAGCCTTCCCGCTCCTTCCAGGATTTCCTCCCAAGGGAGGGCTGGGTGAGAAGCCACCTCCAGGCTGCACAGGAGCTGGAGTGGGGTGGAGAGCAGGAGGAGAGGGCCACCAACGGGGACCTTCAGGCTAGGCCATACCTACTACACAGCCGCAGTCTTCGAGAACCCCAGAGCCTCTAGGTTCCCTTCCCCTGGGTTGGTCATCAGAATATACCGCTCTCAGTTAAATGTGGTTTTCAGATAAAATGAGACATCATCTTTTCGGGTTAGTGTGGCTCTTCTGTGGGTCTGGAGTGCTCATCTGACATGCAGTCTGTGTTTGTCCTGAGGACTCCGCCTGGCGCCCTTCTCCGGGCAAATGGCCTCCCTGACAGCTGCCCTGCCCGCTTGGCTGTCAGCCCCGGGCAGCTGCCTGCGTCCAAGCCACCCCCCGCCCCCCCCCAGTCTCCGCAGGCTCTCCCGTAAACCCGCCTCCTTGGCCTCAGGCCCGCCCACCCCTAGGAGTGGGGAACCGGGCAGGGAGGCAGCGGAGCTGGGTGAGGAGCCTGGGTCCCGCCCAACCTGGCCCGACGCCCCCAGGAGCGACAGCAGCAGAAGAAGCTGCGAGTGCACGAGAAGATGACCTACTCCTCGAAAGTGTCGGCTAAGCACACCAGCCTGCGGAGGCAGCTGCAGCTGGAGGACGAGCAGGAGGACCTGCAGGCGCGCACCGAGGCCGAGCATCTGCGCGCCTTCCGGGACTACGCGGCCTGGAAGCTCAGCTTGACCAAAGGTGCGCCCCTCTGGCGCAGGGTGGGGGTGGGGGGCCAGTGGTGCCCCACATCGCCAGCGCATGGAGAGTGCCTGGAACTTCCGTGCCACTCGCCTTGCGCAGATGGGAAGTGCTTTTCAAGTGTTTCTGAAAGGCTGGCCTTTTCTGCGTTTGGCCCCTTCCAGGGGGGTACCAAAGCTCTGTTCCAGGATTGTAAACCTGAGAGCTTTTCAGTCCTAATAGGGTCGTTCCCCACCTTATCCTGGGTTTCTCTTTCCTTGGCTTTAGTTACTGGAGCTGAAAGTAGGTGAGTACAACACATACTAACTTTTATTACAGTATATTGTTATAATTGTTCTATTTTTATTAGTAGTGTTGTTTATCTCTTACTGTGCCTAATTTATAAGTAATAAAGCTTCATCATAGGTAGCTATATGTAGGAAGAAACCTAGTGTCTATAGGATAGGGCTCAGGCATGCCCTGGGGGACTTGGAACACATGGCCCTGGATAAAGGAGGCTGCTGTGTTGTTAAGTGATTCGGAATGCGGGCAGCACGCAGTGGGCGCAGGCTGCACAGTACACAAGTGTGGACGGCTTAACTTCCCAAGAAGGAGAATGGAGCTGGAGCTAGCTTTCCTGGCTTCGGTGGCAGCTGCAGCATTCACAGTTTTGTGGTCACATCTAGGTCCCTTGAGCCCTTTGCAGCTCAGTTTCCTTTCCTGGCTGACAACGGTATCAGCCTCATGGACTGTGGGAATTAAATGTACTAATACATTGGCTGTAGTGGGAAAGAACTGTGTATGTGTGTGAGCATTGGAAATCTTAAGTACTGAATATGTATTAATATTCTATCAACCCAGATGACGAAGTATATTACAAAGTTAGAAGCAGTGGAACCAGAGAGTCCTGGCACACAGAGGATTAGAGGTGTACCATGTGACTCTGAAACACACAAGGGCCTCCAGCCTCCACCTGGGTAGCTGAACCTTGAGCTTGCGGGGGTGTTTTGGCCCCACAGTTGGAGGGGCAGGCCAGGGAATGGGGGTAAACGGGGAGACAGCATGGCCCGTTCTTGTTCCTGCCTCCACCCTCATTCCTAAGACCTGGAGGAGAGGCAAGAGATTGGGGAGGCAGGACTGTGACTCCCAGTGAGGAGCTGGGTCTCCTGCAGGGTAGGACTTCTCCGTGGCTACCCAGGAAGGCCCAGCCAGGGCCTCTGCCTGGATCTGGACTCTGGGAACAGAGCTCTTGTACCAGCCAAGCAGGGCTCTGCTCCTGGAGAGGAAAAGGTGTGCGAGACAAGGCCAGAGAGCCCCATGGCTTCCAGGTCCTTTCCACAGCTCCCAAGTCAGGGAGCGCCTAGAACTTCCAGTCCAGGAAGGTCAGGGAAAGGGGCCCTCATGGCCCTTGGCCCCAGCATGCTCTCCTGAATGTTATCCAGATGTCGACTTCGACTTCCTCCTGCCTGGTTTAAACCCTGGCAATGTAGACTCAGCCTCTGCCCAGTTTGCTCGGGAGGCTTAGGGTGCCCCAGAGTTGCAATTTTGCCTCCCCATTTTTCTCTCCTTATCTGCATTCAGGTCCTGGCTAGGAGGCCTGTGACTATTATGTCCAGCTGGGTGAAATTTCCCGGACGAGGGGTCCAGAGCCTCATTGCAAGTGAGAATAGTGCTACAGCAAGAGAGGCCCAAGTCAGACACATTAAGGACTTCCCACCCAGCTGGCCTCCAGCCATGTTAATTGTAATATTTCAGGAAGAGACTTCTCTCCTTTTGTGGAGACAGAGGACAAGTATACTACCTTCCACGGTCCTGGTAGTCACCTGGGTGTGGACGCAGAGCAGTGCCCAGCAGCTGACGGAAGGCTCCTCTGCAGACCTGCCGGGCCCCTCAGCCTGGGCTTCCTGCTCCTGCTCACCTCCCACTTCTTCCTGTAGAAAAGAACTTGAAGCCTGAGAACATGAGCGGCTACATTAAGCAAAAGCGGCAGCTGTTCCTCCTCCAGGTAGGCTCTGCAGTCCCCAAAGTGAGGGATGCCAGCAGGGGCTGTCCTGGGCCAGGCACCGTGACCCCGCTCTGCTTGCCCCCAGTACGCCCTGGATGTCAAGCAGAAGGAGATCGAGCGGCTGGAGCTGCTGCTGACCGAGGAGGAGTCCAGGCTGGAGCGGGCCGAGAAGTCCCTGGAGAAGGACGCCGTCTTATTCGATGAGTTCCTCAGGGAGAACGACCGCAGCTCGGTGCAGGCCATGAAAGCGTGAGCCTGCAGGCCCAAGGGGCTGGCTGGGCAACGCTGTACCCCCGTTGTCCCTGAGCCTGTGCACACCCACCCATCCGCCCTCTCACCCAGCCTCTGCCCTCAGCCCCTGCAACTCCCCTGGAAGCACCAGGGCCAGTCAGGAGTCAAGGGCAGGGGACACGACGGGCAAAAGGCTTAACTGTGTGGCTCTCCAGCCCTGTCTGGAGCCACGCCCAGTCCTGGGGCCTGTGGGCGGTATGCTCACTTCTCTTTAATAGGCTGCCACTGGCCCCCTGCCCCCATGCCCCCAACCCCCAGGGCTGAGAAGGAGACCAAAGCCAAGATGGAGAAGATCCTTGAGATCCGAGACCTCACCACCCAGATTGTTAATATCAAAAGGTGAGGTCGGAGGGCATGCCTGCCATGGGCTGGTCCACCTTCTGGTCTCTCAGTCATTTTGCCTAGCCAAAAGGAACGTACCACCATGCCAGTCTCATGGCTTTACCTCCCAGGGACTCAGTGCTCCCAGGAGGCTTTTGCTCATTTATAGATGAGAGGACTGAAACTAAGAGAGATTCAGTGACTCCCATGGCTTCCACTTGGAGACGGGTGGCTTGGCTCAAAGGCTTGCCTGGCGATAGCCTGAGAGAGCTGTGGTCTCCAGGGTGGAGAGGAACTCGCAAGTCACAGAGGGCTGTGACTCTGGGTCGTTGGCAGGGTGGGTGCCCTTCTTCCAGCATGTGGCATTCCTGCACATTTTCTCCAGGAAAACAAGGAGCCCACCCACAGAGGCTTGGCCAGAACAGAGGGGTGGCCCTGGCATAGTGACCTCACTGTGGCAGAGGTTGACCTCCTCCTTCCCCCCCGGTGTAGTGAGATCTCCAGATTTGAAGACACTCTGCAGCAATACAAGGCCTACAAGGATTTCCTATACAAGCTGTCACCCAAGGAGTGGCTTGAAGAACAGGAGAAGAAACGCTTGTCTCTCAAAAAGGCCAAGGAGGTCTCCGAGGCTTCCAAGGAAGAGAGCAGTGTTACCACACCAGGGGAAAAAGGTAGCAGAGAAGAGAATGCAGGTTCCCAGATGGGCTCTGCCAGTGGCCCACTGAGACCCCAAGCCCAGCCAGCAGGGTACCTGCAGGCATCTGGGCCACGTGGCGTCGCAGAAGCTTGACTGCAGCTGAGGCCATCAGGTCTCCCCTTTGCTTCCTGCAGGACCAGGGATCAAGGGCAAGGCAAGCTTCGTGTGTCCCAAAGGTGAGCTGCCACCCACAGCCTGAGGAACCCAGCTCTGCCCTCCACAGGGCTCAGAAACTATTCCTCTGCTTTCTCCAGAGGTTCAGGGCACAAAGAAGTCCTGGAAGTTTCTGCAGGCGATGCGGCTGGGACGGAGCCTGTCTTTCCTGAGCATCCCCCAGCAAGGGAGCCAGCCCAGTGAGTCCAGCGGCGGAGACTCCAGAGGGTGAGTGGGCTCCGGCGGTTGGGAGAGGCTGGGGCCTAGCAGAGAGCCCTCCCTTGTGGTGCCCAGGTGTAGTCAGATCAGAGTACCACAGAAAAGAAAGTGTGTTACTCACAGTCCCCACTCCACACAGGGCCACACGGGAATGCCCCAGGTCAGCCAGGAGGCAGAGTGAGTGGGGCCTGTGGGCAGGAGTCTCCATTGTGGTTCCCACGGGAATTAACGGTGAGGTGGGTGAGGCGGGTGAGCAGGTGTAGGGCTGATTTGTTGTTGAATAATTTCGGGGCTCTTGGACACAGGCCAGCCCCTGCGTGTCTGGTCCTGGCCCTTGGGGGATAGGTCCTGAATGTGGACAGTGGACTGCTGGTTTGCATTTGAAAGGTGAGCTGAGGGCAAGCTCAGAGCCCAAGGCGAGTCATTTCCTGTCTCTATGCATTGGTCTACCCTGAGAGAGGCGGTCCCTCCAGGCTCGGCAAGGCCACAAGTGTCAAAGCATCAGAACACAGAATATCAAAGTCACAGTCACTACATGGGTGGAGTGGTCTCGTATGGTTTTCAGGACATCTTCCTGATGAGAAATCTGAATATATTGCATATTTATTGGCTGCTCAGATGTCATTTTTTGTGAAGTATCTGATTTCTGAACATTTTTGTTGGATGATTAGCCTGGTTCCTATAGTTACCTATGGTTCTCTATGTGTTCTGGGGACCAGTCTGCTGTGGAAAGTGTGGTAAACATATCTTCTTCCAGTTTGTGCCTTGCCTTATTTCTGTTTTAATATTGTCTTGTAAAGAATGGGAATTCTTAATTTTAATGAAGTCAAATGTACTAATTTTTTATTTTATGATTGGTGAATTTGGGGCCCTGCTTAAGAAGTATTTGCCAACAGCACAGTCAATAGAGCATTTTCTGTTTTCTTTATTTTTTAATTGCATTTTAGGTTTCGGGGTACATGTGAAGAACATGCAAGATTGTTGCATAGGTACACACGTGGCAGTGTGATTTGCTGACTTCCTCCCCATCACCTAAATCTGGCATTTTGCCCCGTGCTATCTCTCCCCAACTCCCCACCCGCCACTGTCCCTCCCCTATTTTCCCCGAACAGACCCCAGTGTGTGATGCTCCCCTCCCTGTGTCCATGTGTTCTCATTGTTCAACACCCACCTATGAGTGAGAACATGCGGTGTTTGATTTTCTGTTCTGTGTCAGTTTGCTGAGAATGATGGTTTCCAGGTTCATCCATGTCCCGACAAAGGACACGAACTCATCAGTTTTGATGGCTGCATAGTATTCCATGGTGTATATGTGCCACATTTTCCCTGTCCATCTATCATTGATGGGCATTTGGGTTGTTCCAGGTCTTTGCGATTGCAAACAGTGCTGCAATGAACATTCGTGTGCATGTGTCCTTATAGTAGAACGATTTATAATCCTTTGGATATATACCCAGTAATGGGATTGCTGGGTCCAATGGAATTTCTATTTCTAGGTCCTTGAGGAATCGCCACACTGTCTTCCACAATGGTTGTACTAATTTACACTCCCACCAACAGTGTAAAAGTGTTCCTATTTCTCCACATCCTCTCCAGCATCTGTTGTCTCCGGATTTTCTAATGATCGCCATCCTAACTGGCGTGAGGTGGTATCTCAATGTAGTTTTGATTTGCATTTATCTAATGACCAGTGATGATGAGCATTTTTTCATGTTTGTTGGCCTAATGTATGTCTTCTTTTGTAAAGTGTCTGTTCATATCTTCACCCACTTTTGAATGGGCTTGCTTGGTTTTTCTTGTAAATCTGTTTTAGTTATTTGTAGATTCTGGATATTAGCCCTTTGTCAGATGTGTAGATGGCAAAAATTTTTTCCCATTCTGTTGGTTGTTGACTCACTCTAATGACTGTTTCTTTTGCTGTGCAGAAGCTGTGGAATTTTATTAGGTCCCGTTTGTCTATTTTGGCTTTTGTTGCCAATGCTTTTGGCGTTTTGGTCATGAAGTCCTTGCCTACACCTATGTCCTGAATGTTTTTGCCTCGATTTTCTTTAAGGGTTCTTATGGTGTTAGGTCTTACGTTTAAGTCTTTAATCCATCTGGAGTTAATTTTAGTGTAAGGTGTCAGGAAGGGGTCCAGGTTCTGCTTTCTGCACATGGCTAGCCAGTTTTCCCAACACCATTTATTAAACAGAGAATCCTTTCCCCATTGCTTGTTTTTGTCAGGCTTGTCAAAGATCGGATGGTTGTAGATATGTGGTGTTGCCTCCGAGGCCTCTGTTCTGTTCCATTGGTCTATATCTCTGTTTTGGTACCAGTACCATGCTCCTTTGATTACTGTAGTCTTGTAGTGTAGTTTAAATCCAGCAGTGTGATGCCTCCCGCTTTGTTCTTTTTGCTTAGAATTGACTTGGCTATGCGGGCTCTCTTTTGGTTCCATATGAAGTTTAAGGTGGTTTTTTTCCAGTTCTGTGAAGAAGGTCATTGGTAGCTTGATGGGGATAGCGTTGAATCTGTAAATTACTTTGGGCAGTATGGCTATTTTCACAATGTTGATTTTTCCTAACCATGAGCATGGAATGCTTCTCCAGAGGTTTTGTGTCCTCTCTTATTTTGTTGAGCAGTGGCTTGTAGTTCTCCTTGAAGAGGTCCTTTACATTCCTTGTTAGTTGTATTCCTAGGTATTTTATTCTCTTTGTAGCAATTGTGAATGGCAGTTCGTTCTTGATTTGGCTCTCTTTAAGTCTGTTATTGATGTATAGGAATGCTTGTGATTTTTGCACATTGATTTTGTATCCTGAGACTTTCCTGAAGTTGCTTATCAGTTTCAGGAGACGTTGGGCTGAGAAAATAGGGTCTTCTAAATATACAATCATGTCGTCTGCAAATAGAGACAAATTGACTTCCTCCTTTCCTATTTGAATACCCTTTATTTCTTTTTCTTACCTGATTGCTCTGGCTAGAACTTCCAATACTATATTGAATGGGAGTGGTGAGAGAGGGCATCCTTGTCTAGTGCCAGATTTCAAAGGGAATGCTTCCAGTTTTTGCCCATTCAGTATGATATTGGCTGTTTGTTTGTTGTAAATAGCTTTTATTATTTTGAGATACGTTCCCTCAATACCTAGTTTCTTGAGGGTTTTTAGCATAAAGGCTATTGAATGTTGTCAAAGGCCTTCTCTGCATCAATTGAGATAATCGTGGCTTTTGTCTTTGATTCTGTTTATGTGGTGAATTACTTTTATAGACTTGCGTGTGTTGAACCAGCCTTGCGTCCCCAGGATGAAGCCTACTAGATGATGATGGATAAGCTCTTTGATGTGCTGTTGCAATCGATTTGCCAGTATTTTATTGAAGATTTTTGCATCTATGTTCATCATGGATATTGGCCTGAAGTTTTCTTTTCTTTCTGGGTCTCTGCCAGGTTTTGGTATCAGGATGATGTTGGTCTCATAAAATGATTTGGGAAGGATTCCCTCTTTTTGGATTGTTTGAAATAGTTTCAGAAGGAATGGTACTAGCTCCTGTTTGTATGTGTGGTAGAATTTGGCTGTGAACCCATCTGGACCTGGGCTTTTTTTGGGTGGTAGGCTCTTAATTGCTGCCTCAACTTCTGCCCTTGTTATTGGTCTGTTCAGGGTTTCCACTTCTTCTTAGTTTAGGCTTGGGAGGATGCAAGTGTCCAGGAATTGATCTCTTTCTTCCAGGCTTACTAATTTATTTGCATAGAGTTGTTTGTTATAATCTCTGACGATGGTTTGTATTTCTGTGGAATCTGGTGATATCCCCTTTATTCTATTTTATTGAGTGTATTTCATTATTCTCTTTTTTTTTTCTTAATTTGTCTAGTTGTTTATTTTGTTGATCTTTTCTAAAACCAGCTCCTGGATTTATTGATTTTTTTTAAAGGTTTTTTTGTGTCTGTATCTCCTTCAGTTCTGCTCTAGTCTTTGTTATTTCTTGTCTTCTGCTAGGTTTTGAAATTTTTTCCTCTTGCTCCTCTGGCTCTTTCAATTTTGATGATAGGGTGTTGATTTTAGATCTTTCATTGCTTCTCCTGTGGGCATTTATTGCTATATATTTTCTTCTAGACACTGCTTTAAATGTGTCCCAGAGATTCTGATACGTTGTGTCTTTTGCATTTGCTGAGGAGTGATTTACTTCCAATTATGTCAGCAATTTTAGAGTAGGTGTGATGTGGTGCTAAGAATAATGTATATTCTGTGGATTTGGGGTGGAGAGTTCTGTAAATGTCTATTAGGTTTGCTTGGTCCAGGTCTGAGTTCAAGTTCTGGATATCCTTGTTAATTTTCTGTCTCATTGATCTATCTAATATTGACAGTGGGGTGTTAATGTCTCCCACTATTATTGTGTTGGAATCCAAGTCTCTTTGTAAGTCATTAAGAACTCACTTTATGTATCTGGGTGCTCCTGTATTGGGTGCGTATATATTTAGGATCATTAGCTCTTCTTGTTGGGTTGATCCTTTTGCCATTATGTAATGTCCTTCTTTGTCTCTTTTGATCTTTGTTGCTTTTTTTTGTTCTCCATTTGCTTGGTAAATCTTCCTCCATTCCTTTATTTTGAGCCTTTGTGTATCCTTGCATGTGAGATGGGTTTCCTGGATACAGCACACCGATGGGTTTTAGCTTTTTATCCAATTTGCCAATCTATGTCTTGTTTGGGACATTTAGCCCATTTACATTTACGGTTAACATTGTTATGTGTGAATTTGATCCTGCAATTTTGATGCTAGCTGGCTGTTTTGCCCGTTAGTTGATGCATTTTCTTAGTTGTGTTGATGCTGTTTACCATTTGCTATGTTTTTGGAGTGGCTGGTACTGGTTTTTCCTTTCTATGTTTAGTGCCTCCTCTTTCAGGAGCTCTTGTAAAGCAGGCCTGGTGGCGATGAAACCTCTGAGTATTTGCTTGTTCGTAAAGGATTTTATTTCTCCTTCACATATGAAGCTTAGTTTGGCTGGATATGAAATTCTGGTTGAAAGTTCTTTTCTTTTAGGATGTTGAATACTCTCTTCTGGCTTGTAGGGTTCCTGCTGAGAGATCTGCTGTGAGTCTGATGGGCTTCCCTTTGTGGGTAACCCAACCTTTCTCTCTGCCTGCCATTGGCATTTCTCCTTCATTTCAACCCTGGTGAATCCAATGATTATGTGCCTTGGGATTGCTCTTCTTGAGGAGTATCTTTGTGGTGGTCTCTGTGGACTTGAATATTGGCCTTCCCTGCTAGGTTGGGACCTTTTCCTGGATAATATCCTGAAGAGTATTTTCCAGCTTGGATTCATTCTATCCATCACATTGAGGTACAGCTATCAAATGTAGATTAGGTCTTTTCACATAGTACCATATTTCTTGGAGACTTTATTCCTTTTTACCTTTTTTTCTCTAATCTTGCCTTCTCATTTTATTTCATTGAGTTGATCTTCGACCTCTAATATCCTTTTTTCTTGGTCAATTTGGCTGTTGAAACTTGTGTATTCTTCTCAGAGTTTTTGTGTTGTGTTTTTTAGCTCCATCAATTCACATATATTCCTCTCTAAGCTGTTTATTCTCCTTATCATTTCATCAAATCTTTTTTCAAGGTTCTTAGTTGTTTTTTTTTTTTGCATTAGGTTAGAACATATTCTTTTAGCTCAGAGGAGTTTCTCATTACCTACATTCTGAAGCCTGTTTCTGTCAATTCATCACACTCATTCTCCATCCAACCTTGTTCCTTGCTGGTGAGGATTTGTGATCTCTTGTAGGAGGAGAGGCATTCTGGTTTTGGGTGTTTTCATTCTTTTTGTGCTGGTTTCTTCCCATCTTCGTGGATTTGTCCACCTGTCATCTTTGTAGTTGTTGGCTTTCAGATTGGGTCTCTGAGTGGACGTCCAGTTTGTTGATGATGAAGTTATTTCTTTCTGTTTCTTAGTTTTCCTTCTAATAGTCAGGCTCCTCTGCTGTAGGACTGCTGAGGTCCACTCCAGGCCCTGTTTGCCTGAGGATCACCTGCAGCAGCTGCAGAACCATAAACGTCATTTCCAGTTTCTTCTTCTGCTATCTTTGTCTCAGAAGGATACCCACCAGATGTCAGTCTGAGCTCTCCTTTATGAGGTGACTCTTTGGATATATTGGGGTCAGGGGGCTGCTTGAGGAGACAGTCTGTCGTTTATACAAGCTCAAGTGCTGAGCTGTGAGCTCTGCTGTTCATTTAGAGCTGCTGTGCAGGTACGTTTATGTCTGCTGCAGAACTCATAAACCCCCTTTTTTCCCCCAGGTGCTCTGTCCCTGGAGTTAGGGCTTTATTTTTGAGTTTCTGTTGTGCTGCTGCCTTTTTACAGGACTAGCCTGGCCAGCGAGGAGGCAGCCTAGTCACTGTCTGCCTGCAGAGGCTTTGCTGAGCTGCTGTGGACTTCGCCCAGCCGCTGTGTGTACTTCCATGCAGTCCTGTTTATATGGGTGTAGTTAGAACTACCTCAGCAGTGGCGGCTCACCTCTATAATGGTGGAGTCTCTGTGTAATGGCGGGCTGCCTTGGCAAAGGTGGGCTGCCTCAGCAATGGCAAACTACCATTGCCTCAGCAATGGTAAACTACCTCTACAGTGGTGGACTGCCTCAGTAATGGCGGACACCCCTCCCCCACAGAGCTGGGCCATCCTGGGTTCAACTGTGCTTGCTGTGAAACTCTCAATCCAGAGCATTTCTGATGGCTATTTTTTTGTGTGGGTGGGACCAGCTGAGCCTGATCACCTGGCTCCCACCCTCACAGCTTTTTTTTTTTTTTTTTTTTTTTTTTTAATCATCGAATGGTTGATTGTCTCCCAGGTCTTCCAGCAGCCTGTTGGAAAGGTGCCGGGATCTTTGTGATTCCCCGTGTGGTGACCCACTGCTCTGGCCGAAACAGCAGCACTGAGATTTGTGGTGCTTTTTTGCCCGGGAATCTCGCCTGGCTCCCTATTTCTGTCCCCTTTTTTAATCAGATGAATGGGTGACTCTACCTTCCCAGAGTTCCAGTCGCCAGCTAAAACAGCGCCAGGACCCATGTATTTTGTACGGAGAACCGCCGTGTTGGAGCATCGGCAAAACGGCTGCACCGGCCACAACAGCCATGCCAGCCAAACCAGCTGTGCTGACAACCCGTGGGGCTCCTCTGCCTGGGAATCTACTGGTCTGTGCACAATAAAGATCTGTCTGGAAATGTGGTGTCCACTCACCCTCCGCCTTTCACTGGGAGCTGCAATCCTGAGCTGCTCCTAATTGGCCTTCTTGGATACCTCCATCTCTTTTGATCTTTGTTGCTTTAAAGTCTGTTTTTTTAGAGATGAGAATTGCAACTCCTGCATTTTATTTGCTCTCCATTTGCTTGATATTTCTTCCTACATCACTTTATTTTGATCCTTTGTGTATCCTTGCATGTGAAATGGGTTTCCTGGATACAGCACACCAACGGGTTTTAGCTTTTTATCTAATTTGCCAGTCTGTGTCTTTGGATTTGGGTGTTTTGCCCATTTACAGTTTGGGTTAATATTGTTGTGTGAATTTGATCCTGCCATTTTGATGCTAGCTGGCTGGTTTGCCCGTTAGTTGATACAGTTTCTTCATTGTGTCGATGCTGTTTACCATTTGGTATGTTTTTGGAATGGCTGGTACTGGTCGTTCCTTTATATGTTTAGTGCTTCTTTCAGGAGCTCTTGTAAAGCAGGCCTGGTAGTGATGAAATCTCTGAGTATTTGAGATTATTTTTATTTTTCCTTCACATATGAAGGTTAGTTTGGCTGGATAAGAAATTCTGGGTTGAAAGTTCTTTTCTTTAAGGATGTTGACTATTGGCCCCCACTCTCTTCTGGCTTGTAGGGTTTCTGCTAAGAGATCTGCTGTGAGTCTGATAGGCTTCCCTTGGTGGGTAACCCAACCTTTCTTTCTGGCTGCCCTTAGCATTTTCTCCTTCATTTCAACCCTGGTGAATCTGATGATAATATGCCTTGGGGTTGCTCTTCTTGAGGAATATGTCTGCGGTGTTTTCTGTATTTCCTGGACTTGACTCTTGGCCTGCCTTGCTAGGTTGGGGAAGTTTTCCTGGATGATATTCTGAACAGTATTTTCCAGCTTGGATTCATTCTCTCTGTCACATTCAGGTACACCTATCAAAAGTAGATTAGGTCTTTTCACATAGTCCCATATTTCTTAGACTTTGTTCATTCCTTTTTACCCTTTTTTCTCTAATCTTGCCTTCTCATTTTATTGCATTGAATTGATCTTCGACCTCTGATATCCTTTCTTCTGCTTGGTCAATTCGGCTGTTGAAACTTGTGTATGCTTTGCGAAGTTCTCGTGTTGTGTTTTTCAGCTCCATCAACTCACTTATATTCCTTTCTAAGCTGTTTATTCTTCTTAGCATTTTGTCAAACCTTTTTTCAAGGTTCTTAGTTTCTTTGCATTGGGTTAAAACATGTTCCTTTAGCAGGAGAAGTTTCTTTTTCTTTTTCTTTTTTTTTTTTTTTTTTTTTTGAGACGGAGTTTCGCTCTTGTTACCCAGGCTGGAGTGCAATGGCATGGTTTCGGCTCACCGCAACCTCCGCCTCCTGGGTTCAGGCAATTCTTCTGCCTCAGCCTCCTGAGTAGCTGGGATTACAGGCACATGCCACCATGCCCAGCTAATTTTTTTGTATTTTTAGTGGAGACGGGGTTTCACCATGTTGACCAGGATGGTCTCGATCTCTTGACCTCATGATCCACCCGCCTCGGCCTCCCAAAGTGCTGAGATTACAGGCTTGAGCCACTGCACCCGGCCTGAGAAGTTTATTATTACCCACCTTCTGAAGCCTGTTTCTGTCAATTCATCACATTTATTCTCCATCCAGCCTTGTTCCCTTGCTGGTGAGGAGTTGTGATCCCTTGTAGGAGAGGCGTTCCAGTTTCGGACATTTTCATCCTTTTTGCACTGGTTTCTTCCCATCTTTGTGGATTTATCCACCTGTCATCTTTGTAGTTGTTAACTTTCAGATTGAGTCTCTGAGTGGACCTCCAGTTTGTTGATGATGAAGTTATTTATTTCTGTTTCTTAGTTTTCCTTCTAACAGTCTCCTCTGCTGTAGGACTGCTGAGGTCCACTCCAGGCCCTATTTGCCTAGGGATCACCTGCAGTGGCTGCAGAACAGTGAGGGTTGCTGCCAGTTTCTTCTTCTGCTATCTTTGTCCCAGAAGGATACCCACCAGATGTCAGTCTGTGCTTTCCTTTATGAAGTGAGTCTTTGGATATACGGGGGTCAGGGAGCTGCTTGAGAAGACAGTCTGTCCTTTATAGGAGCTCAAGTCCTGAGCTGTGAGCTCCATTGTTCATTTAGAGCTGCTGGGCAGGTTTCTTTAAATCTGGTGTAGCAGAACTCATAAACATCTCCCCCTCACCCCAGGTGCTCTATCCTGGGGAGTTAGGGCTTTATTTACAAGTTTCTGTCATGCTACTGCCCTTTTTCAGGGATTCACTGCCCAGTGAGGAGGCAGCCTCAGTCACAGTCTGCCTGCAGAGGCTTTGCTGGGCTGCTGTGGGCTCTGCCCAGCTGCCATGTGAACTTTCCTGCAATACTGTTTATATGGGTATAGTTAGAACTGCCTTGGTGATGGTGGCCCACCTCTGTAATGGTGGACTCTTATTGTAATGGCGGGATACCTCAGCAATGGTGGACTACCTCGGTAGTGGTGGACTGCCTCAGTAATGGCGGACGCTTCTTCCCCCACTGAGCTGGACCATCCCGGGTTCAGCTGTGCTTGCTGTGAAACTCTCAATCCAGAGCATTTCAGATTGCTGTTTTTTTGTCAGGGTAGGACCAACCAAGCCTGATCATCTGGCTCCCTGCCTCAGACGTGCCCCCCCCTTTTTTTTTAAGTTGAATGGGCGACTCTGTCTCCCAGGTGTTCCAGTCACCTGTTGAAAAGGCACCGGGATCTGTGTGATTTTCTGTGCAGTGACCCACTGTGCCAGCTGAAACAGCTGCATGGAGATTAATGGTGGTTTTTTGCCTGGGAATCTCCTGGCCTGGCTCCCTGTTTCAATCCCCTTTTTATCCATTGAATGGGAGACTCTGTCTCCCAGGAGCTCCAATCGCCAGCTAAAACGGCACCCAGACCTGTGTGTTTCGTGTGGAGACCCGCCGCGCAGACCAAAACAGCCACGCTGGTGACCCATGGGGCTTCTCTGCCTGGGAATCTCCTGGTCTGTGGGCAATAAAAATCCGTCTGGAAATGCGGCACCCAGTCACCCTCTGCGCTTTCGCTGGGAGCTGCAATCCTGAGCTGCTCCTAATCAACCATCTTGGATCTGTCCTCCACATTTCCTGTTTTCTTCTGGAAGCTGATGGTTTATTGGCTTGGATAAGGGTGGCCGAAGTGGGGATGGAGAGAAGTGGGTGCTGCAGGGCTCACACCTACCTCCCTACCTCCCTGCCCTGGCCCTGTGTCTGTGGCGACCTACTCTCCTCCATGGGGCCTTTATCTGCTGCTCGGCCTTTCTGCCGGCCACCTTCTGTCTTCTCTCCACAACTGCCTGTTCCTGCCCTCCACACCCAGATGGGTGGCCCCAACCTCAGCCTCCTATGGCACAAACTGATGCTTCTCCAGTTGGAAGAGGACCCAGGCTGGCTTTCCTGTCTGCCCAGTGCAGCCATGCTTTGTGGGGAAGACCAGCCACCACTAGGGCACACTGCCTGGCCACACAGGCTGGTGTTGCTGCTGCCCTCTGTGATAACCTGCCTGTGAGGGGCATTTCTTCTGTGTTGAGGTACAGCCCACTCTGCCTCGGGTCCCCTCAGCCACAGAGTGCCCCCCACCAGGTGGCCCCCAACTTGGGAGACTTGAGCACAGAGTGGGGGATCACACTGTCCTGGGTTTCAATCCTGGCCCCTCTATTAGCCAGGTGACCAGGGCCACTGAATACAGCTGGGCAGGTTGTGAGCTGTACAAGGCACTCACTCAGCCAAGAGGGCACATGGGGGCTCAAGTCCAGCCCACCCCCACCAACTGCCAAGCCAGGCTCCCTGACCCAGGCTATATTCATCTGGAGGGCGGATTCTCAGAAAGGAATTGTATGGGCCAGCAGTGCCCTGCAAGAGGCCGGCTCCCTCATCCATGAAATGGGCATTGGTCTGCAGTGTGAGGTGTGGCCTGGCAAGTGCTATAGTTGTTATCACGGCCTCTCCTGGGAAGCCCTCCTGGATCCGCCATGAGAGTCCCATAGGACCTTGCACTGATGCCTCTCTGCTTCTCAAGGGTCAGGGCCTGGCATCTCCAAGCCCAAGGCCAGGTCCCTGAGGTGAGCCAGCCCAGCCCCCAGTCTCATCCAGCAGCCAGATCCTAGGTGAGGCCTAGGCTGGAGCAGCCTGGGATAGCAGGTTTGGAAGTAGATGGAGGTGAGGCCCCCATATGGTGGGGCCTTCTGGGGCCCACGTGAGCGCTTAAAGCTCACACATCTTGTTCCCAGACCCTCTCCGATGGTCCAGGACATATCTTGCCTCTGGGCACTCAGGATCGCCTGGGGGCAGCCCTGAGAGTCCTTCAACGGTTGTGGGTGGGAACCCCAGAAAAGGCCAAGACTGATCTGAGATGGGGGAAGTGGGCAGGAAAAGCCTCACAGGTGGCGCTGAGAAGACAATAGTGAAGCAGGAGGGGCAGACCGTGGCTGCAAGTGCAGAGGCCTGAAGTAGGGCAACACCTAGAGAGAGGGGGCCTGACCGGGCACGACAGAGGGGCCGGGACAGGGAAAGCGAGGTGAGTGCTGGGAGGGCTGCGTGGCAGGCCCCAGGAGGAGAGCAGGTTTTATTCTAAGTGTGGTGGGGCTGGGATGGGTGAGGGCCCTGGCTGCCCAGGACTGGGGCCTCTGAGGACAGGTCTGGAACGTGGTTTGTCTAGTATAGCAAAATGGCTAGGGCCCTGGGAAAATGAGTGGATTGCAACCATCCCCTGGCTAGTGTGGCAGCTGGGGACTGTGAGGAAGCTGGTGCCACCCTTTGGGCAACTTGTGGGCAGCTGGGAGAGGAGGGATGGGGATGCCACCACCACTTTCAAGACCTCTGCACTCCCTCCCCAAGCTCCTGCCTGCTCAGGCTGGTCCCAGAGTCCTGACCCTGCTATCTCTTCCCAGGTCGAACTCTCCTGTCCCCACCTTGCAGGAGGACACCGACAGCGATGGGGAGGTGAATGGCCCAGTTCTGGGCTGGAATTCGGAAGCTGCCCCTCCCTTGTCCTGTCCCCACCCCTGCCCCCCTGGCGCTGTCCCTGGCCAGGTCCTGCCAACACCTGTGGGTTGCAGGAGCCACAGCTGTACTTCACGGAGCCCCAGCAGCTCCTGGATGTCTTCAGAGAGCTGGAGGAGCAGAACCTGTCGCTGATCCAGAACAGACAGGAGATGGAGGAGACGCTGGATGAGCTGAGCCACACCCTGAAACATACCCAGATCCGCATGTAGGTGCAGGGGGTCCCTGCCGTTCTCATCCTGGAACTCCCAACCCCCAGCACTAGAGCTGAGCTGGGGTATAGCCCCCATCCCTGTTCACAGCCCTGGTCTTGCCCAGGTTGCCTGAGAAGCTCCGTCCGTTTGTGGGCCGAATCCTGGAGAGAGGGTGGCAGAGCTGGAAGTGGGCGGTGCCCAGATCCCCATGCCCATGCTGCAGCAGCCCATGGCTAGAGCCAGGCCTCTCCAAGGACCTCCCACCCTAGGGGCCTTCTGCTGCTACCAAGCTCCTGGGAGGCCCTTGGGGTGGCTGGAGGTCCACAGGGACCCTGACCCCCTAGTTTCTGGCAGCACTAACATACTTTGCACAGGCACCCAAAGCAGTCATGTGCTCAGAAGGGCCTGGAACTGCTGCTGCTTCATAATCTTTCATAGACCACTGAGCGGGTGTTCATGGCACCGAACTGGGGAAGGCCAAGCCACCTGTGGGCTGCTGTGAAATGTGTACCCAGCTGTTGCTCAGCAGCATAACAGGGACAGGAGTGGCTGCAGCCCTGAGCAGGAGGACTTGGGTGTGGTCAGTGCCATCCTGAAGGCTGGGGCCAGGTGGGGCTGAGACAGGCAGGAATGGGTGAGGGCCATGTGGCCACCCAGCATTGGGGCCTCTGGGGACAGGCTGGAACCTTGGGAAAATCTCAGCCTCCCAATTCCAGCCAGAGAGGCGGCAGGAAGTCTG
The DNA here is from genome assembly GCF_048565385.1 of Saimiri boliviensis. Taxonomy (NCBI): domain Eukaryota; kingdom Metazoa; phylum Chordata; class Mammalia; order Primates; family Cebidae; genus Saimiri; species Saimiri boliviensis. The sequence goes on along the minus strand of NC_133456.1, from coordinate 25,607,034 downwards.
GTAGTTGCCCAGCTCTCACCTGGACCCCACCTGAGGCTGTTATGGTCCCTCCTGCTGGGTGTGACCACTCAGTCCCCTGCAGGGTACCTGGCTCCAGGAGAGCTGGGCAGAGCAGGGTCAGCCTGGGGTACCAGTGAGGCCTGTCCAGAGCAGGGAATCCTCCATTCCACTCACTCCCCACATGCTGCCTATGCATCCATTCTGTGTCAGGCCCAGGTCTAAGCTCTGCAAGGATAAAGCAAGGCCCTGCCCTCGTGCAGTTGACCTGTAATGGCAGCAGACACAACAAACAGGTCCACAGATGTGACTTGTGTATATTGATATGTTCTAGGAGGAAAATAAAGCTATTTGAGAATGAGGGCTAAAATGGAGAGTGACAGCAGATGGGAGGGACAGGGAAGGCTTCCAGGTGTCAGGCAACTTTCCAGAGTGGGAGGAAGGCCAGTCACACAGAGGCTGGGCAAAGAGGGTCCCAGGCAGCGGGAATAGCAGGTGCAAAGGCCATGAGGTGGGAGCCTGCTGAGGCTTAAGTGTTCTATGGGGGAGCCATGCTCCCAAGCACCCATGTCCCATTGATGCAGTGTGGTAAAGAATCCCCAAAATGCCGGGAGCGGTGGCTCAAGTCTGTAATCCCAGCACTTTGGGAGGCCGAGGTGGGTGGATCACGAGGTCAAGAGATCGAGACCATCCTGGTCAACGAGGTGAAACCCCGTCTCTACTAAAAATACAAAAAAATTAGCTGGGCATGGTGGCGCGTGCCTGTAGTCCCAGATACTCAGGAGGCTGAGGCAGGAGAATTGCCTGAACCCAGGAGGCGGAGGTTGCGGTGAGCCGAGATCGCGCCATTGCACTCCAGCCTGGGTAACAAGAGCGAAACTCGTTTGTCTCAAAAAAAAAAAAAAGAAAAAGAATCCCCAAAATGACATGAAACTCCCAGCCTCAGGCAAGACCTTGTGCCCTGGAAAGCTGGGAGGTGCCGCACACAGAGGAAGATGAGTTGGGAAAGGTGGGCAGCCTCCCAGGTTCCCAGATAATCTGGCAAGAAGACAGGTTCCTCCTCCAACACACATGCAAACATAACCAGAATGCTGGACGTGACATCCAAAAGCTGTTCTTCGGCCAGCCAAGCCATCCCTGAGAGCATCCACACTTTGTTTCCAGAGGAGTTGGAGCCAGTGTGTATTTAACTTCCATGAACTCAGCCATCTCTTTTCAGAAAAAAATCAAAATACAGTTTCAAAAATATATGAAACAAATAATCTGAGTAGGCCTATATCCATTAACTAAATTAAATCAGTAACTAACAGCCTGACAAAAAGGAAATCCCCAGGCCCAGATGGGTTTGCTGGTGAATTCTGCAGAGCAAGAATTTCATCTAAGGAAGAAATTACACCAATTCCCTACAATCCCTGTCACAAGTTAGGAGCAGAGGAAATACTTCCTAACCCAGTCTGTGAAGTCAGTATGACCCAAATACCAAAACTAGGCAAAGACATTATGAGAAAGGAAAAGTAGATACCAATATCCCGAGGACCCCCATTCCACCATCTTGCTGATGCTATTCCTCTGGTTGTATCTTTAAATTCTTTTCAATCTATAGGTTTCCTTTCTCTTTTACCCCTTGCCATCCATTTGTTGCAGAAACCAGACTTCTCAGACTTTATGTGCAGTTGAACCCCCCAGGAATCTTAAAAGGAAGTTTCTGATTCAACAGGCATGGGTCAAGGCCTAAGACTTATTTCACACTTGCAGGTCATGCCCAGGTTGGTCTGAGGACCAACTCTGAGCAGCATGTCCCTTGTGCATCTGTTTATTACACTTGAAAGGTGAGTGCTGAAATTCTACTACTAGATACATAAAATGCTAACGTGTCCTCACAAAAACCTGTATGTGAATGTTCATAGCAGCAATATTCCCAAGAGCCAAAAGGTAGAACAACCCAAATGCCCATCAAGGGATGAACAGATTCAAGTGTGGCCTATGCATGCAATGGAAGATTACTCAACCATAAAAAGAAATGAGGTGCTGACACATGCTGCAACATAGGTGGACTTGAAAATATGCTGGGTGAAAGCAGCCAGTCCAAAGGAAACATGTTGTGTGATTCCATTTTTAAGAAGTGTTCAGGGTAGACACAAAACAGATGTGTGGTGGCGTAAGACCAAGGGATAGAGGGGACAATGAGAAGTGACTGCTAATAGGCACAGGGTGATGATAATGTTCTAAAATTAGATTATGGTAATGGTTGTGTAAACTTGAATATACCAAAAAATACTCCTATATTCTATGATAGTTAATTTTATTGTCTGTGAATTATGCCTCAATAAACCTGTTTACTTTCTTTAATGTTGATGGTTAAGTATTTTAAATTCCCCCCTGCATTCTACCAGCATTTTTGACTCCCTGGACATGCAGAGACTTGGCACCCATGATCCTTCAGTCCTCAGGACAGCTGTTAGGAGCAAAGCACCATATAGATGGTCAGGCTCAGAGAAGCAATGCACCCAGGGCAGTGCTGAGTGAATGATCACCTGCTTGTTTCCCACTCCTCCAGGGACAGGGAGGTCAACCAGCTGAAGCAGTGGGTCACTACGATGATGATGTCCATCACCAAGGAGGAGGACACAGCAGCAGAGCTGGAGCTCAAAGCCCGAGTCTTCCACTTCGGCGAGTACAGGGGAGATCAGCAGGTAGGCTGGGGATCGAGGTGGCCAGAGGCCCGGGGAAGGAGGGGCCCTTGGGTACCCACTGAAGGAACCCTGACAGCCCCTAGGAAGATGGAGGGCAAGGCCCAGGTGAGTGCTCTGCAGCTGCCCTTGCCCTGCCTGCCTCCAGGAGCCACCACAGGTATCCATGCTCATGCCAGGCAGCTTGGTTGCCCCTATACCTCATTCACTGCTTCATTCTTTTATTCAATAAATTTGTCTGCTTCTTAAACACACACATTGTGCCTGGCAAGGTGATCCCGAAGGCGAGGAAGAGGCGTGTCCCCAAGCCAAGCTAAGAGGGTGAGAAAATTAGAACAGAAAGCTGGTGGTGTTCTGAGCAGCAGAAGCCAGGGACCGGCCAAGGGCTCAGCCTGCTCCCAACCTGACAGCACACTTGGGGCCACCCTGGGCATGGGGAGGCTTCCTACTGTCAAGCGCCAGTTGCATGCCAGGCACTGGGCCAAGGCTGTGGGATGCAGCCATGAGCAAGACAGCACTCCCCTGACAGCCAGAGTCCATGGGCACTAGCTGTGCCCAGGTTGGGCTGAGCCGCCTGCTTGCTGCTCCCCTCCTCACACAGCCCTGTGGAGGGGCTGTTACCTGTTTTCTTTTCTTTTTTTATTGAGATGGAGTCTCGCTCTGTTGCCCAGGCTAGAGTTCAATGGCGCAATCTCACTGTAACCTCTGCCTCCTGGGTCCAAGCGATTCCCCTGCCTCAGCTTCCCGAGTAGCTGGGATTACAAGTGCGTGCCACCACGCCTGGCTAATTTTTGTATTTTTAGTAGAAACCAGGTTTCACTATGTTGGCCATGCTGGTCTTGAACTCCTGACTTCAGGTGATCCACCCACCTTAGCCTCTTAAAGTGCTGGGATTACAGGCATCAGCCACCATGCCCAGCCTGTTACCTGCTTTCTAAGTGTTAAGACAGGCTCAGAGGACATGGCTCTGTTGGGAGCTGCGATCAATGCAGGGCTTCCTGGTGGAGGGGACTGGGCCCTGTTGGCTCATCAGAGGCAGCTGGGGGAGGGGCTGGAACCAGGGATCTGGCTGACTCCAGGCGGCCTACAGGGCCAGGCTGCTCTGGCTAAGAAATGCCAGTTCCCCAAGTACTGTTTCAGTCTATGTTCTCAGAGCCCCACTGTGTGCCAAGCAGGCGGCCCCACAATGGGAAGTCAGCAGGCCACCCCCAAAGGCACTGGTATTGGGGCGGGTTTCAGCCTGCCAGCCCCCTGCTGGCAGCCTTCTCTTCCACAGGATAAGTTGCTACAGAGCCTGAACCGCAAGGTGCTGGATGTGTACCGGCACTGTGTCAGCACCCAGCAGGAGGCGAACCTGGGCACCGTGCAGATGCTGACCGTCATCGAGCACCAGCTGGATGAGCTGCTAGAGAACCTGGAGCGTGTGCCTCAGGTCAAAATCGAGCAGGCTGAGAGGGCCAAGGAGAAGGAGCGGCGCATCAGGTGAGCTCCAGGCCTACCCTGCCAGCTTCTGAGTCCAGGCTGGCCCTGAGGGCAGACAGCACTACAGGCCCCACCCTCACAGCACTCCAAGGAGACAGGCCCCCGTGCCCCGTGCGTGCTATGAGAGACAAAAAGCAGGTCTTGGGGGAATCTAGTGGGGCATCACACTCAACTGGGGGGGGGGGGGGTTAGGGAAAGCTTTCTGGAGCAAAGGACAGTGACTTGATGTGGCCAGGAGGCTCAGGGTCTAGAAGATGGAAGAGCTGGAGCTCAGTTAGTGTGGCCAGCACGGCCAGCCTCAAGGCCACAGAGCAGCAGTGGAGGGATTTAAGCAGTGGGGCAAACACAGCCAGGTAAGGTGGTTAGATTCTTCCTTCTGGAGCTGGGCTGGAGGGGCGGGAGGCTGAGGGAGAGGGCAGCTGCCAGCACCTGGGAAGGCAGGCACAGCTGCAGCAGTGTTGCCGGAGCAGAAGGAAGGGTGCAGGGACTCAGGGAGCCCTGGGAACTTCAGCTCAGAGGGGAGTGGAGGGCGCAGATGGGCACCAGCTTGCCGTGTCAGGACACCAGCCTGGACCCAAGGCAGATGGGGGCTGTGGCTTTCCTGGCCTGTGGGCGGCCTGGTTCATCCATCCCGTGGAGGGTCATGAGACAGGGCAATCTGCAAACACACATCCATCCCCCACAAGCACAGGGGCTTTTCCTCTGGGTTCCTGGTATCCTGCTCGGAGTGGGCACTAGGCCAGGCTTTGAGGACTGGGAGTACACACAGGAAGGACAAGACTCTTGCCCGAGGGAGATGCTGGACCTTCATGGTGGCAAGGGAGGCCGCAGATGCACAGATCAGGCCATGGGTGTAGATTCAGGGAAACGAGCCTCTGGGAGAGGGGTCTGCTGGATGAAACTTAGATCAGCCCTTGCAGGATGCCAGAGCTAGGGCCTTGGAGCAGCAGGGCCCTGGCTGTCCTCTGGGCCTAGGCCACCGTGGCCAGAGCAGTGGTGCTTTGACTATGGATAGGTATTGAGGCCTTGACCTGGCAAGAGAGGTGAAGAGGAGCTGGGAGTTTTCAGTCCTCACGGCCTGACCTGGGGACTCCGTGAGGAAATTACACACCTCCTCCCAGAACCGCCCCCGCCCCCGCCCCCGCACTCCACCGCCGACAAGTTTTCAGTGTTATCTCTTGCTGCCCAGACTTCGAGAAGAGAAGCTCCGGATGCAAAAGATCCTGCAGGAGGAGCGTCTGCAGCGGGCCCGGGCACGTGCCCAGGCTGAAATCAAGAAAAAGGTAGGCAGGGTCACCTGGGGGCTCTCCGCTGGAGGGGGTCCCAAGACAGCCTGGCAGCTGAGGTCCTGCAGCCCAAGCCCCTAATGCCTCTACTCTGAAGGCTATCACTGAGGCTCTGAGGGAGACAGTCTGCTTTAAAACCAAGGCCTCTCCCAGGACCTGCTTCCTGTAGGGGTCCCTTCCCCAAGCTGCCAGCCCATGGCCCATGGCGGGCTGAGACTGGTTTGACCATGCCCGCCCACCCCAGTCAGGTACACCCTGCTGAGGAGCAGGGTCCTACCACCCTAACCACACTCTGGCCAGACCCCAAGCCCTGCTCACTACCCGTCACTGGGGTCCCCCTACTGTTGTATCCCAAGGCCTCCACCCTTCCTGCCCTCTGACCCTAGCAGCAGGAAGCAGGTCCCCCTGTACCCACATCTAAGAGGTGGTGCTCCAGGGACCAGGTTTGCTCAATGCCGGGCAGGGCTGACCATAGTGGTCTGGAGCCGACTGGAGCTGCTGGGTCTCACCCTGTGCCAGGGGCAGGGGTGTGTGGGCATACATGCCTCTGGGCAGCGAGGCTCACTGGGCTTGTCTCCCCTGCAGAGAGGCAGGACACTGATGTGCCGTTCACGACCCCCGGCCCACAAGATCAAACAAGAGTCTGAGCACATGCTGATGGACAAGGAGAAGGAGGAGCTGCTATTTTTCTTTACTTAATCTTCACAAACCACAGCTAGGTTCTGGCTGAAGGCTTAGCAAAGATGTTGGTAGTGGAGGCAAAGACTGGGCTGGGTCTCGAGTGGCCCAACTGAGCCCTCTCCATCTCCTGTGTGCTCCCCTCCTCACCTGAATAAATTGTTGTCTCTTTGGAGTCTTGAAGCCCTGTTTAAGGAAGCAGCCACTTTTGCCAAATCTCAGCATTCCCCTTTTCATTATTTAGCCCTAAGCAGATGCTTGAGGGCAGGAGCGTGACACCTTGGTCCTCATCTGAAACAGCTGCTCTGCAAAGCAAAAGCCGATTCCACGCTGGGTGTAGTGTGAGATCAGCCTCTGTACAAAAGACCAACGAAACACAAGCAGGCAGGTAGGCATATGGTAGGGCCAGGGCTACCAACTGCAGGAGAACAACAGGCTGAACGCCATATATGCAGCTCCTTGAATCAAGCCAGGTAAAAAAAGCCTTTAGGGCATGACTACACAACAACTTTCATTGATTTGCACTAGGAGTTGGGTCCGTCACCAGCAGGGAACCTCAGTGCCCAGAACACCAGGTGCCAGTCCCAGTCACTTTGTGGTGGCGTTCCCAGGGAGGCGCATGAGAGAAAAGTAGAGGCCCAGAGGGCATTCCTGGGGGCACACCCTGCACCCCGATGGAGATTGGATGGGTGAGGCTCCACCCCCAACACCCATGGCCAAAAGCCTGGAGGGAGGACGACTCTGGGCCACGTTGGGGCTAAAGAGCCTGCCAGGGTGGGAAAGTTCTGGCCTCGCCTTTAGTTGGTGACAGAGCACAGGTCTCTGAAGAAGACCCATTTGCAGATGGGGGTGTGGATTCTTCCATGTGGAGCAGCACCTGGGAGAGCCCCTCAGAGTGGGACGAGACAGGGGGAGTATTCACTCAAATTTGGTGTCACCCCCAAATCCAAGAAACAAACACAGGGCAGAGTTTCAGTCTGAGAACCAAAATGGCCTCTGAATGAAAACACACTTCAAAAGGCACGAGGCAAAAAAAAAAAAAAAAAAAATCACTTAGGAGTGACCCTGTGTCTAGTCTGTTAACTTACAATAAACATGGGCAGGGTGATCAGCTTGTCTCCTTTTGCAAGACAGATCTTACGCTGTAAAAATACACACTGACAAAAAATATATATATACACTGACATATTATGTGCATATCACCCTCAACAATAAAATACATACACCAATCACAGCCCTACACATAATCTATAGTATTCAGAACATCGCTTTATAAACTGTTGTCAAATTACCATTTTAACATGAATACCCAAATAGAGAATTGAGAAAATTATTTTAAATTTTAACTCTACCACACCTGAGCTCTCAGTTACGAATTTAGTCTGGGAAGAGGGATCCATAATAGGCCACTGAGGTCCCCTGTCCCACCCCATCATTCTTCTCCCAAAACTAGCTGCCTGACTGCTCTGCCAGACTTGGGCCATTTGGCTTCACTGTGGCAATGGGACCACCTGGGTCCTACAGTGTGACAAAACCCCATCCCCGGTGCTGGGATGCTCACACACTGAAGCTGAAACACCTCCCTTGGTTTTGCTGTAGTTCAAGTTGCATCTGACTAGAGTCTGTTCTCTACCCTATTTCCTGCAGGAGCCTTGTTCTTTGTAATGGAACAAGTGCTACACAGCTCAGATCCAAAGGGACATGGGGAAAGGGGCTGTAGTGCACCTAGCCCTGCTGAGGGAGATCCCTGCCTCGCCAAAGCATTTTGCTCACAAAGGCAGTTTCAAAGAATATAGCCCAAACTAATTCCTTGTAAAACAAAAGGAAACCATTTTTCATAAATGTACCCAAAGTCTCAAGAGGGCTACGCTGGTCTTCTGAACAGAAACCAAGTGGGGTCTCCCGAGGCCCACGCCATCTGAGTCTCGGGGAAGGCGTGTCCCAGATCGTGGCCTTGGGCCTGCCCAGGCCGGGGCTGCCATCACTGCAGGTCCTGCAGGTTGATAGTGCTTCCTGGGAACTGGGCAGCCTCTGGACCAGCAGGGCCTCCGGATGCAGGGACCACCTCCTGCAAAACCAAACAGTATCATAAGGAGGGAGGAGGGAGGAGGGAGGAGGGAGGAGGGAGGGGAGGCAGACAGATCCTGCGGCTCCACACAGCAGGCAACTGACCAGGCTCATGGCAAGATACCTGACTTCTCTTAATCAAAACTACAGGCTCCCCTTATTCTAAACACATGTTCTTTGATGGAAAAAATGAACTCATTACTATAAATTTTTCCGGATTGTTCTGTCTGCACACTGACATATACCCTCACATGTTCACACACCATGTGCCTTTTTACACAAACAAAATCATCTTTAATTCTGCAACACTTTCTCCCTACTTCTCATGCGGTAAGCACACCCAGGTGTTAGGTGTCCGCCCGTGCCCTCACAGCTGACCAGCACGTGGCCCACGGTTACGGCAGCCCCATCTAGCCCATCTCCTCCTGCTGGAAGAATTGTTCCTGCTGTTGCATCATTTGACTCCAGGCTGCAGTGATTATTTCACTGTCTTATTTCTTTAGGAGCAGTCCCAGGAGAGGGCTGCCAGGCAGAATGGAGCAGACGCTTCTGAAGTTCTCTCTTCTGTCCATCCAAACCGCCCTCCAGCTCACCACTCTGCAGCCTGGGTGCCCGGCCCTCTGCTTCCACCAGCGCTTCTGTCCAAGTTTGGTTTTGATTGCAAGGCAAATGCCGAGTAGCCCAATTTCAATGCAAAAAAAAAAAAAAAAAAACTAAAACACAATTTGCATGGATTTGTGTGTATGTGTGTGTATACACACACACATACATAAGCCAAATTGTTAGAAATAGGATAAGCTATACACTTTCATTATTTCATATCCAACTATGAATCATCCATTGCCACCTATCCTTAACCACATAAGCAAACTACTGAATTTGTCCGGGTCTACTCTCCCACAGGCTGGGCCCTGGCCAGCCCGCTTCCAGAAAAATAAACTGATATTCCTAGGCACAACATGTTTCAAGAGTATATTAACCTCTCCTGCTTTGTTCACCAGCAGGAGCTGTTGCATCCTGCAGATCTGAGCTCCACTCACCCACCTTCTCCAGAAGGCAGCAAGACATCCTACCAACCAACCCACTGAGCCTCCCCAGCCAGCCAGCCTCAGTGACCAGCCTGCAGCTGTGAAGCCAGCCTTCCAGAATATGGCTCTGCGAGTCTCAGTAAGAAAAACAAAGGGCAGTAAGGCATCCAAACCTGGAGGATATAGACGGGCAGGTCCACGGTGAGGAAAGGAAGGAAGGCGGCTGGGCCGCGGGCCGAGGGCAGGACACCTTCACCGGAGGGGTCATCCTGGGGAGGCAACAGAGAAAGTCCTGTCACATGTCTGTGAGAATGCAGCTACAGTCCTCATCTTACCTGAGAAGTTTCCTCCACTGCAATGTGTGGCAGAGCCAGCCCAGCCCCTGTATTCCAAGGGAGGCCTGAGGACCCAGCAGGAATTGCTTATGGGGACTGGGGCTTTTTCCTGTTCCCACCTGGTTCTCATTCTCTCATCTTGATCCCAGCAGCTTTTGCTGGGCCTGGAACCTTCTGCCGTCCAGCTCCTCCCCTCAGTCAGCCCAAGTACCAATTTCCCTCCTAAGGCATGCTCCTCAACTCTTTGTGGGTACCCTGGCACCCCCTGCACCCCCACCAATCTCGTGTACCCACAGTACTCTCCAGCACCTCCTCGGGCCCAACAGAGAGGCCTTTCCTGCATGCCCCAGCTTGGGCCAGCTGGAAACACCAGGACAGGTGGAGGGGCTCCGGAGAGGGGAGGCTGCCAGGCTCCTCACAGTCCAGGCTAGAAACCTCATCTGTCCCATATTTCACCTGTCCTGCACCTGCACGTCTGCCCAGGGCATTCACACCCCAACGTGAAGCTCCTGGTGCTGCTGCCCTGTACCTCTCATTCCTTCTACTTGAGAAGCTCCTGTATGTCAAGCACTGCACTACTGTTTCCATTTTGTAGATGAAAAAACTGAGGCCCAGAGTACTTAACTAACCTAGACTACACTAGCTGGTAAGGGACAGAAAAAGGACTCAAACCCAGGTTCCCCTGTCCTCACAGCTTTACTCAGGAGTCTCTTACAAGTATACCCGCTACCTGCTCCTCTTCTGCCAGTGGTGCCAGCTTCCTCACCAACTCCCCATTGGCAAGCCTCTGGTCCTGCCTCTGCACCTCTGCCCTGCCAGCTGAGACAGTGTGCCCTTAGACGGTCCTCCCCCTCCACTATCCCTGCTCCTGGGGAGTTTTTACTTCTTCACAAGCTGGAGAGAGAGGATCAGTGCTCCGGCTCATCTCTAAAACAAGCTTCAGCCCCCACCTGATGCTCACCGCTAGCTTCTGACCAGCACAGGGCCACACCCAGCTGCCTGCAGCCTCCTTCCTGCCCCCCTTCCCAGTCCTCCTCTGCCCAGGCCGCCCCTCCTCTTGCCTCTCTGAGCCCTAGCCCTGGTCCTGTTTCCTTGGCGGAAGCCTCTCCTAGAACTACAAACCTACAAACCCACGAGCGTGCCTGTTTCCCAACTCAGAGCTAGTGTCAGCTCTGCCCTCCGCACTTCTGCAGGGCCTGCGACCACATCCCCTGCCACAGAAAAACTACAGAGTGGCGTGGTGAAGAGGGGCACACGCCTGGGCCAAACCTAGACAGCCCCAGCTTATAAATCTCTCCTCTCTTCAAATCCTTCCAAATCACCTTCCCTCCCCATTCTGGCCCCTCAAACTGAAACTGAGGATGCAGGTGTGCTCAAAGATTTACAAACTGGACACAGGCGCAGGTATCTGTGGCCTAGACACACCACAGGGAGGGGGGGCGTACACCTGCCCTGGAGGGGCTCAGTTTAGTAGGAAAGAAAACAAACACTGAAAAGACCCCCACTACCTTCAAGTATAGGAAGGCTGCTAGTGCACCACAGGCAGGCCGCCCTAGAGATGGGGTGGCTGAGGCAGCCTGTGGAGCCCCTTTGCCCCACCCCTGCAGAAGGGCAGGCTGGCCTCAAACAGAGCTCATCCTGCTGCAAAATACTGAGCCCTGGGGGCCTTGGAGGGGGGACATGAGCTGCCCTGGGGCTGGACGCAGGGCCATGCACAGACAGGGTCAGGAAGTGGATACACAGTCCCAGCAACACTCAAAGCTTGAGCAGATGCAGCAGGAGAGGCTGGGAAAGTGGGAGGAGTTGAACTGTGAGGAGACAGGCCTTGGGGCAGTCTCTAGGGGAGGATGAATGAGGAGCAGGCAGGGGGTGCCGAGACGGGCAGGGGACACGGCATGCCACATGCTTCTCAGACCTGTGCGACCCTCCCACCCAGCCTGCCGCTGGCCCGTGTCGCTCGCCAGCTCTCACCTGTACCAGCTGGACCTGGATGCCCTGCGCCCCGCAATGCACCTCAGCTGCTGGAGTTGGTCCTGGCCGCCCTCCACTGGGCACCACGAGGCTCCCACACAACCAACTGCTCTGGCTCGCGTGGAAATGGGGAGGACTCATTTTGCCTTCTTTTATTTTTCTCTGAGTAGACTGTGAGGCTCCTAAAATGAAATATAAAAACCAGCACACCCAATCTATAATCTACCAGTCAGGCCCACCCTCACCGAGGTCTCACTATGGGGAAGACAGCCTCCCCATTAACTGTCATTCTGCATAGCCAAGAGACTTAAAATCACTCATCAGGAAAAATCACGAGTCAAGATGTTAGAAGAAACAACTATACAAACAAAACCCGCCAGGATTTCGATTTTTAACATGTGAAAACATCACACATATTTTTTTTGCCACATGGTACAGTAATCAGACCTAAGCTGCACATTCTTGGAAAGCAGAGACTTCCTTATCCTCTAACTCCGACAGCTCCTGGCCGGCAGGAGATCCTGAACACCACTGAGGACAGCCCAGGGCCCAGAGCCACAGTATTGCAGAACAGGAAGGAAGTGGGGGGTCTCCACATCCCACCTGCTAGTGGACCGCTGCCTCTGTTCAGCTCCTTCCCAAGTCACTACTCCACTGGCTTTACAAACAAACGCTTCTTAAAAAATGATGTAAAGTGCAAAGAAAAAAGGAAGAATCTTAACACCCAGAACAAACTCAAAAGCTGCTTCAGGAAGGCCTGGAGGTAGCCTAGAGTATGCGCTGCAGAGACCGCAGCCAGGCTCACCCTGACCCGCCAGGGATCTGGATAAGGAACTCAAGCTCTGGGACTCAGCATTCTCTACCTGTAAAATGGGAATCCCAGCCTTGAAAGGTTTTGGAGAGGATTTCATAGTAAATATGTGATCGAAACTTAGAATAGTGCCTGGCTCTCGGTGAGTGCCAAGAAGCTTAGAGGTGCTGTCACTGCTCTGTCCAAACATCCCTGCCTGGACACACAGCTATGAATGTCTTAAAAAAAAAAAAAAAAAAACAACGGTACAATGACTATCATACACGTCATTCTTAATAAAAGTATTAAATTGGGTGACTCTGCTACCCAAGGCAGGCTGTTTTTATGAGGCTGTTTGACCAGAAGGTTCTGAGCAGCACACAGGGCGAGAGCTTACTTGGCCTACATCCACTACGGCTGCCTGCCTTATGTGCTCACTTTGCTCCAGATCCCGTCCTGTCTTCCGCAGTGCCCTGGGTCCTGAGAGCTTCACACTCAGCAGGCAAGCCAACTGGGTGCACAAACCTTGGGTCCCCTGCACTTATGCATAGCCTGCTGTCCCTTCCAGGTGCCTCAGGGCTCTTTCTCTTTGAAGCACAAATACTAACCAGGAGATTTCTGGGGAACACAGATTCAGTTCCCCCTCGCTGCAGGGAGATGCACGTCCATTACAAAATATGTCCTTTCTGTTCATCCATCAGGTTCTATGCTCCAGAAAACCCAGCAGCCCTTGTGCTGGATTATCTCTGGCTATTCTCCATACCTAGTTTCTCTTTTTAAATTGCTCTACTTGCTTCAGACAGGAGAACAGGGCTGGGTCTGGGGAAAAGAGGCACCTAAGGCACAAAACTCGCTCACCTCTTCTTGAGGAAACTTCACAACAGTTCCTAGTACTGCAGTCTATTAAGTCTGCAATAGCATTATGTCTAAAAAAAAATGCACACCTTAATTTAAAAATACTTTATTGCTAACAAATGCCGACACAGACATGAAGCTGCTGGAAAAATGGCACCAACAGATTTGCTGGATGCAGGGTTGCTACAAACCTTCAATTTGTAAAAAGCACAATAAGGCCAACCACAAAAAATGAGGTAATCCTGTATCCTCCGTGAGCTTGTATACTATCCCACTCACAACCAGAATTTTACCTGAATGCATCTTTATGCTTTGAAGTCTTTTAGCACCCTAGCATATAAAAATATATACATAAACAAATTTATTAACTTCTAGGCATTAAAATTTTTGGTTTGAATTGTTACAACTGCAATTATTAGTAATGCAAAACAAAACAAACTACATCAGAAACTTTGATAGGTAATTATGATACTAAAAGCAAACATACTGAAAATGCTTTTCAAGAGAAGTGGGACTGACTGGTGGTTTTCTTGCCCAGTTAGTTCATGCATCTGTGTCTAAATATTACTTCTTGCTAGAATTAGACATAGCATCTATTCCTGTCAATTGAAGACTCTTTAAAATCAAATGCCCATGTGCCATTACAACTTTACAGCTGCAGGCTGAACTCATTCAAGTTAGGGAGAAGCCCAGCGAAGCCCAGCAGCAGGGCCGGTGCTGCAGCCAGTACAGTCACATTAGGCTTGCTTTCTAATAAAAGGCCTGACTTCATTTTTAAATTCAAATAAAAATACTGAAACATGTCATTAGGAATATTAGGAAAACTACTGTAGAATAAATTGAGGAAGGCACTGAATAGTGTATCTTTCCAGATTACTTTTAAAAGCAGGCAAGATTTAAATGCTGTATATCAAATATTTATTATCAAGTTTTGTAACATAAGATAAATCTGAGCCATTTATCATGATTCAATGCCAAACATGTAGGCCATGGTCTAAGTTACCTATGAAGCAAGAGATATGACCGAATCCTAATATTCCTTTGCGAAATGTGTGCTAGCATGTGCCATTGGAATCATGGGAAAATTCAGAATCCTGCGCAAAATTGGAAATAATTCCACTAACGTTGCTAGACACGATTACTTTCCCTTTACACTTAAACCAGTTAGTAACGAAAATGATTCTATCTTTATTAATATATTTTAATGGCATTACTTTTACAACAGGAAACAAGATAGCCTATAACTAGACTATCTCTTGACAAGCTAAATTGGTTTCAACTTCTGTATTAGCATACAACATGAAAAAAATCACAGCAATTTCTCTCTTCAAATCCGCACGTTTAATTCAGTGTCACAAGTAGTCCTGCAAACACCAGCTACAGAGAAGAAACACCACCACTAATTTGTACTGTTTTAGCAACAGAAGGTATTTTTCTTCCCAGCTAACAAGTCTTCTGGGGATAAAAAGTCAATAGCTGAAAAGAACTGCTCACGCTTATACAAACATAGGGCTCTTTCCTTAAAAGTAATGCATTCTTTGACAACAGTAGAGGGCTGGCAAAGGTGAGAAGACTCAATAAGAGATGTTCATCCATGCCCCATGGCCCCTCTGCGATGTACCTCAAGCAGAACATCTCAGCATCCACCCCTAGATACATCTCTGCACAGGAAGGGGAAGCTGGTGAGCCCACCTCATGAAAGTTTTGATGTCGTTATTACTCTACAGGATGCTTCCCTGAAACCAGTATTTGGACCTGCCCCCGGGTTTGGTGCTCTGGAAGGATATCCTGTTTCTGTGTGCACTCCAATGCAACACACCACGGTAGAAGTCTGGTGGATAGCTATAGCCTCCCTGTGTTTTGGCAAGCAGAAGGACATCCGTCAGGGGAATGGGGGGAGAACCTGCCGCAGATGAGCTTGGACACCCCTTCTCAGAAGAGTCTGTTCCAGCAAGGACTGCACCTGGAAGATGAGCCTGAGAAGGATGCAGAGGTACAGGCCAACAGCTGTGAGAGAAAAGGCAGCCAGGGCAGAAGGGGCCGAGTCCCAGTAGCTGAGCTGTCCCTCAGGCCTGGGCAGGGTGTTCTGTCCTAAGACCCCCAATGGTTCACCCTGAAGCCTGGTATTATGTCATGAACATTTAAGATGGCTGAAGGTAATCAGAAACTTCCTCGGTTAACTAAGCAAGTATGTTTATCTAGGGATGCTTAAAGACATGCCAGAGCAAACAAATGGTGTCCATATCACGTCTTCATGATGACCATGCAGCCCCAGGTCCTCACTAGTAAAGGGCACCATGGCATCAAATGCAACATGACCAATTTAATAAAGCAGTCACAAGAAAAACCAAATTCTTTTCTCACTAGGGACAACCAAAAACCCTTACAGAACAAGGTAACAACAACACTAAATAAAATTTTGCTTCAATATTTTCCATTGTTATCCAAAATGCTTGCTTGTGCTGGAGTTCCTGCAGGAGTGGGGAGCGGAGAGCAGTATAAACCCAACACCAAGCAACCTTCTGGGAAGCAAGGAAGGAGACCCTGGGAGAGAGTCCTATCTGAATATGAAGGTAAACAGCAAAGCGGTCAAGTGCCCGGGCTTGGGAGCTGGACGATCCAGCCATGCAACTCAACTCCCACGTATCTGTGGTGAACAAGAGATGGCCACACTGCTTCCACTTTGCTGTGCCATGACAAGAATTAGGTGAGGCCAACAGCACTGGGTCTGGTTCAAACAGCATGCCATCCCCACACCAGTAGCACCACAGTGCCCGCCACAGAACGGAGTTCAGAGCCAGCTAAGTGCCCTGGGAAAGGATCTGCACAGATGAGGCTCAGACCTCTTCCCTGATAAACACAGGGAGTCATGTGAGCTTCCTTCACTGAGATCCTAACTTGAACAGGAGGTAAGTTACTATTTTCCCAATTCTCCCAAGGGTGGGAGATCAGAGAGCACCGGGGCTTAACTCACTCAGTCCCTGACATGGTTAAGCCAGCCCAGCTAGTAGAAAGATGTAATATGTTAATATACTTATCCATAAGGAAAAATATTCATATTACTAAGAACAAAAGCCAGATGAAAATATGTTTATCATTTTTCAAAAATGAGTCATTTGTGTAGGGAAACGTTTGCCACTGAAACAGGATAAGTAGTTTGACCTGGCTGGTGGAGCTTACAGGAGAGAAAGCGTGACGAAACGACGTTTATCTTTTCCAGCGTAAACGCATATGGTGGGCCCTGCCTGTGCTGAGTGCTCACCCTCTGCTTAGGGATGTGCTGCTCACGCTACAGGTCCTTTGTTCTGCAGGGGCCCACTCTCCTCCAGGGCATCTGAAGGTCCTGCAAGTCTCTGACTGCCATTTTTCCTCTCTCACAGCCTTCATGGGTATTCTCGCCAAGCTACCTTCCCAGATGAACTTCAGGTGGACAGGTATCTGAGAATTGCATATCTCCAGCTGGCAGACCCTAAAAGCACACTTGTCATGAGTGAGCCTGACATGTTTTATTACTCCTACTGTCATTCTGAATGAGGCCAGTTGTTCACGATTGTTCTTATTTGAAAAGAAGAGCTACGATTTTATATATACAAATATACACTGTGCAATTAGCTATCTATTGATTCTTATTTCTAATTACTTGAGTTGATTCCCCTGGGTTTTCTAAGCCTGACAATGACTTCATCAATAAGTAATCATCATTCTCTCCTTTCTATTTGATTTATCTGTTTCTCTAAAAACAGATACTTCCATAAAAGTGTCAAATACGACTGCCCTGTTAGTTTGGTTTATTGTTTCTCCAGCTTTGTGGGGAATGCAGCTAGCATCTCTCCACTGAAAATGCTGCTGACAACTGGCTGCTCTCTAGTATTAGGGAAATCTGGGTTCCTAGTTGATTCAGGTTTGTGATGTTTTCAAATCAGTAGCAGGTGATGAATGCCATCAACTGCCCTGTTTGGCCTCTGCGGACCCTGCACGTCTCCTGTGGCAAATCAGGCTGATGGTCTGCCTGGCCCCACACCACACTCACCTGCTGTCCACGTGTTGGTATTTCACTTGGGATTCCCATGTCCGCTTCACCTGCTGGAGGTGAGACACAGTGTTCCTGCATACCATGTGGCCCAAAGGCTCAGCAACAGCTCCGAGGGCAGCTGGCCGTGGGTTCCATCCTGACCCTGCCCCGGCTCCTGCCAGCTATGCAGCCCTAGCGAAATTCTCCATGCCTCAGCTTCCTCATCCAGAAAGATGGGAACACAAGCACCTACACCTCACAGGGTTGCTGCAAGGACTAACAGGGTAATAGACGTAGACGTGCTGGGGTTAGAACTGTGCGGGGCACACAGTACACCTTCATTAGTTATCACACCACCTTCATCAAGTTTTAGAACCAGGGTATGTTAGCTTTGTACATTGAACTTAGTAGCTTTTATCTGAGTTCTGCGCAAATTTCCTCATCATTCAACAAGTGTGTACTGTCCCTTCACCGCGCGATAGGCGCACTGCCACAATGGTGGCCCCGCACGTGGAGCTCACAGCTGCTGGCTGGTGCACTTTGCATAGACGTGCGTTTTGCAGCGTACACAGACAAACCCATAAACGATGAGTAACAAGGGGTGAGAAAGTACAGGGTACCCTGGGAGCCTCGAGAGGCCACTGACAGGACACTGAAGAGGCTGTGACACAGGTACCGCCTTTGAGGAGCTGACCACAGTGGGGACCCTGCCAGGACACTCTGAGCATTCCATACAGGCATCATAGGCATGCACCAGGGTATGGCATGACTGTGCACTAAGAAGCAAGCACCAGAGAACAGCATGTTGGGGGCTGCCACCCCTAGGGCTGGAGGGACTAGGGAAGGGGTGGCGTCACTAGAGTCCAGAACGGGGACAGTGCGCAACAGCAGAACTACAGCAGGGGCCACCCAACAAGAACTGGGGCCACAGCCATGGAGGGAGACGGCCATTATCATGAAATTCCCACAGAAGCAGAACAAGTGAGGCCCTGCCTCCTGCCACACACCCTCTAGTCTCTCCATAATGCTCCCACCGCCAAACCTGGCTGGAAGCGCTGAGGGCCCTGTGACACTGTTTCCAAGGATGTAAGTCAGAGAGCAATGGCCAGTATCCACATGGCAGGAGGAGCAGGAAATGCCCAGTGGGGGGTGGGGGGGCAGGAAGGGACAGCATGTACACATGGCAGGTCCCCCACACATAGCATAGGGCAAGGCACAGGGCAGCCAAGGCCAGCTCCGGAGGCCTCAGAAGAGTAAACGTAGGTGGGACCCCATCCTAGAGGTCAGCAGCTCTGAAACCACATATACACAAAGCCCTGCCACTGTTTCCCTTACTTTGTGCCAACAAAATGTTGAGTGTACAGAAGCAGATGTAATGAACAAAATATATGTTTAAAATTATTACCAAAGCTTTTACCTTTTTTATTAAGAGTAAGGTCTCACTATGTTGCCCAGGCTAGACTTGAATTCCTGGGCTCAAGTGATCCTCCCGCCTCAGCTTCAGCTGGAACTACGGGTGTATGCCGCCATGCCCAGTGATCTCTGAATTAGTCAGCACTGGGCTATTTTGCAGGAACCCAGCCAGGTCCCATCACTTTCCTCATTTCACAGAAGAGGATGCTAAAGCCAGAGGCCAGGCAATCTGCCCCCGGCTGCTGCAGGTGGAGCCACACCTCACCTCTGGTCCTGACCCTACGATTGATGCTCTGACTCAGCATGGGGTGCCATCTCTCTGCAGGCTGGCTCTATAAATCATCACTCTGGCTGTGTGTGGCAAAGTCAATTCCACTTCTCTGTTAAATACAGGTTTCCTCCTCCCAAAGACTGGAGACCCGCCACTGAGGGCCAGGAGTCAAGGGACTTTCCACTGGGCTGCCAAGGCCGACCTTCATCCTCTGTCACCTGGCAGTGATGCAGGGATGACCGAAAGTGGACACAGAATAAACTGGACCTGTGGAGGCCAGCTGTCTGGGATTGTGTGCTCCATGCAGGAAAGCAGTGTAAGAAACAAGAAAGGCATAAAAGTTAACAGAAACCAAAGTGACAGCGGGATGTTCTGTGGAGAAGGGACATGGCGCTCACGCAGGTGCAGGAAACCCAGCATGCAGCCCATTTCACAGTGGTGAGGTCACATCCAGCACTGCAACAGGAAGCTCACTGCCACCAAGCACCTTTCTACCTCTCCCTGCCACAGTCATCAAAACCAAAGCTTTATTCACAGGATGAAATAAAAGGAGCAATGCCCAGAGCCTGCAAGGGGTCTGAACCCCTCACAGAAAGGGTACAACAGGAAAGGCCCCTCCACAGCTGCTCACAGGCAACTGCACCTTGCTCACCCTTGACCTACCAGGGCTCTGACCTTGGACACGTAAGGGTCAGTGGTGTGGAGTGAGCCATGATGCACTGCTGTGCAGAATCCTCCTTCCCCTAAAGAAAACAGAAGAGCAGACAGCTCCCGCTTTGGTGAGTCTGCAGTCTGCTTTGCCCCACAACTGAGAGACCCATGCACCCTCCCCTGTTACAGGCCACATCTGCCCCAGGGGTGTTCCTGGGGCCCACAGGGTACGACAAAACACCTGCATCCTCAAAGATGCCCTCATCTAAATCCAAACCTGCCTCACCTCATGATACATGTGACATGGGAGCCACGTGCACGTGACTAGAAATCTCTTCCAGAATGAGGAGTAAATGAAGGAGCACTTCCAGGCTGACCACCCCTCCTGACCCAGGGCCCCTGCCCACACCTCCCTTCCTGCTGCTCTCCCTGCCTGGTGGTCCCTTCTGCTTTCATCATGGCAGCAACAGGAAGAAAGGGGGGAAAACTTGGACTAGGCGTGCAAAGACTTTTGTTTTAAACTGGAAAAAAAAAAAAAAAAAAAAAAAAAAAAACTATTATAACAATTAGATCACTGACTTAATTTCAAGGCTCCATCCAACCTGATCATCCATTGGAAGATTTCAGCTGTGTGCGTCCCTGAGCCACAGTGCCAGACCAGCCACCTTCCCCTCTGCCCACAAGGGCCCACTCCCTAGCCTGAGATTGCCAAGCCAGAGCTGCACCAAGCTTAGGAGGTCCCAGGGTGGCCACATCAGTGTTCCAGCCACAGGGAGGTGGGCACACACTTAACCTGCCTCCTCCCTCCAGCTCTGGTCCCCACTGTCCCCTGGAAAGGAAAAGGACTCCAGGCCACTCCTCATCTCCCTACGAGTCCCTCAGGCCCACCAGGCCATCCCAGGAGGAGCAGGGCTCTATTGCTTACCATTTCGACGGCGGCTCCATGTTCATGTTTTAATTAAAGTATTTTCCAATACCAAAAGTAGAAACGATCATAACAAAACACCCGCAATCTTAACAATCAGGGAAACACCACTTCATGCATGCATGTGGGCTACTGCTTGTTTCTGGGTAAATATACACACAAATTTGTCTCGCAACACATCCACTTTTTCTTACAAATACGAACTTACTGAAAACATACACAGAGTATGCAGTTCTTCCGGACATTTGAGTTACACAGTTATAATACTTAAACAGTCCTGCACTGAGCAGTGGCAGTGTGTACAGCTTCACATAGATCCCTGGGATTTCCTTTAAGATAAATTCCAAAAACGTAATTGCAAGATTGAATGTTATGCACATTTTTTGGCCTCTGAAGACATTATCAAATGACCCTCCAGAAACATCATGATGTATCCCCAGTGAAGCTCTCCTGAGAAAGCACAAGGACGTGCTGTGTGCACCAAGGCTGGCACTAGGCTACTGTCACCCAGGTGGCCCTCGGTCAGATCTACCAGTGTCCTCGTGAGCACTGGCTGCGTTTCACCTGCTGCCATCTTCCTTATCACCTCCTGCACCACCATCTCACGCTGTTGCTGGTGATCTGGAAAGCTCTCTGTGTAGACATTTCTTTGTGGCTGTGCCTCTGCTGACACACTCTGGGAAATGATTTAACCTCGGGGCCTCAGTGGCATGTGTGCAGGAAGGGTTGATGGCAAGTCTCCACCTTATAGAGTTTGTGTGAGGTGTGAACAGAGTTACTGCACATGAAGGATATAGGACAAACAACAAGTGCAGGCTGCCCCACAGCTCTTCCTGCCTTACAAAAGCCTTCAACCTCTCATCTTCATTCTTTATTCTGTATAGAATTCTAATACATTTTTTTCCCCAAAAGGCCAGCATTCACCTGTCAATAACTGAAGTGCCACCTTTTCCACACACCAAGATGATCGGGTCCCAGGTCAGTGCCTGGTGCGCTGGATCCTGGGCTCCTGGCTCTGCCACACAGCCCCAGCACCAGAACATGCTTCCAACTGCTGGGGCCTTGCATGAAGTCTTAGGTACAGTGCAAATCCTCTATGCCATTTTCCATTTCCTTGGACAATCTTGTCTATAGCTTCTTACACAATGGTCCTGAAACCTACTTGGACTTCTGCATGAAATCGCACTTCAGTGCTATGCAAAGAGTGAGAGAGGCTTCTCTTTCCTTCAACCCACGTCTGTCAGCCAAGCCTGTGGGCTCTGCCATCAAGACAGGTGCAGGAGCCGAGCACTACTCCCCACTGCCTTCACCACTCTCATTCCTGCTAGGTGACCACACGGGCTTCCAACTGCTCTCCCTGCAACCTCCCATGACACCCAGTAAGTTTATTTTCAAAAAGGCAGTGCAAATGGCCCTCTTCAAACTATCATGCCATTTTCCTAATCACATCCTCTGGTTCCCCATCTGACTGAGGGAAAGCTGGAGTCTGACAAGGACCCAGGGACCCTCAGTGAGCTCTGGCCCTTCTGCTAAAATGCTCCCTCTGTTGAGGTCTCCTCCAGTAACTGCCTCCTGGCTCTGCCTCTGATGGACTATGGCCAGGACTGTTGGCTCCCTTGGCTCAGGGAACTGTTTCCCCAGACACATCCCTATGGCTTTCTTGCCCTGTTGAGTGTCACCTACTCAGAGACCCTCCCTATCCCCACTGTTTAAAACTACAAAAGACCACAGAGTCCTCTCCTGGTTGTTTCTTCATGACACTTATCACTTGGTTTCCTGATTATGAGGTGCTTTCACCCACCCCTGCCACCAGACTGCATGCACCACCATGTGCCTGACTCATCCAAGGCAAGCGGTTACCCCATCTGAGAGCAGTCAGTCTTGTCATCCCTTCACCTCCTGTCCACTGGTGACATCTCCTACTAGCTATGTTAGGATTTCTGTTGCTGTGTTTATGAGATCTCTTCCCCCACTGCATCTCCCAGCTGGCTACCGTGGCTATGCAGGAAGCTCTGGATAGCAGATATTTATTTTGTAACAGGCACTTAACTATCTTCTGTTTTACGAATTTTTCTGACGATTGTTTTGAGTTCTTTTGAGTTTTCCAATGAACAGTCAAATCATTAAGTTATTATTTGTCTCCTCCATGCAGTTCCATCCTATTACTTTTTCTTGGTTTCTTTCAATGGCAAGAACCTTCAAACAACATCCAACACCAAGGGTAACAAGGGCAATACACGCCATTCCTGCCTAACTCCTAAGTGTGTGGACAGAATGCCTCTGATGACTCACCATTAAGTATGATATTGGCTGCTGGTTTGGACACAAAATCTTTATTACATTCCTAATTCCTACCAGTACAGTAGTGAGTATCAATTTTGTAAATCAAATACAGGATTTGTTAAGAAAATAATAAAGTCCTTCACTGACCTATTACCGAGTAACGCAATTAACAGACTTCCTAACATTAAGTCATTCTCAAGCTATCTGATTAAGTCAGAATAGTACATTAAATATATATATTGCCAGATCTTAAGTGTGTTTTATTTAGAACATTTCCATCTATCTTTCTAAGAGTCACCAATCTGCATTTTTTTTTTCTTTTTTGAGATAAGGTCTTACTATCACCCAGGCTGGAGTGCCGTAGTGGCAGATCCTAGCTCATTACAACCTCAATCTCCTGGGCTCAAGTGATTTTCCCGCCTCAGTCTCCCTAGCAGCTGGGATCACAGGTGTACACCACCATGCTTGGCTAATTTTTTAAGAGATGGTTTATCTTACTACGTTGTTGAGGCTGGTCTTGAACTCCTGACCTCAAGTGATCCGCCCACCTCAGCCTCCCATAGTGCTGGAATTACAGTTCTCTCTCTGAGAGATGAATCCCTGTCAGGGTTTTCTTGGGAAGCTTCTGTTTTCCACAGATCTTTGGAGCAGCATTTACTGCACAAATTCCACGAAGAGGGAGAACTGTTGATGAAATATTCATATTCTTATTTCTGAATGATTGTTTTCCTAGAAAACTCTGAATTTTGTTCTAAGTATTCTAACTTATTATCATATAGTTTACATGGTATCTGCTTATCTCTATGTATTGCAAAGAATTTGTGGGATTTACTTAACCCTTTGGTTTTTTGTGTTTTTTATTTTTTAAATTGCTGAGACAGAAATGGAAAATCATGGCCTAGGGGCTGTATCCACTTAAGGATTTGTTTTGTTTGGTCCACACCAAAAGTTTTTCTAAATCTGAATAAGCTGTCACATTTAAGCATCAAAATCTGGATTCGACTCTGTACTGACAGGAAGACACCTGAGGTACAAAGTGCATCTAGTTTTGGCCACATCCCGTGTTCCATATACAGTTAATAAATAATGGTTGGCTTACGTGTCAAGTGCTTCTGTGAACCTCATGTGTACTCCTTATTTAATCCACACAAGCATTCCAAGTGAAGTGTGCTTCTATTACCATTTCACAAAGGAAAGAGCTGATGTGCAGAGAAGTTGCTGGCTCAAGAGTTCAAACGTAAAAACACATGCCCTATCCATTTTCCTGTATTTGTAATTAGCTTTTATTTCTTTTATTTATTTTTGAGATGAATTTTCAATCTTGTTGCCCAGGCTGGAATGCAATGGCGCGATCTTGGCTCACTGCAATCTCCGTGTCCCAGGTTTAAGTGATTCTCCTGCCTCAGCCTCCTGAATAGCTGGGATTACAAACATGTGCTACCAAGCCTGGCTGATTTTTTATTTTTAGTAGAGATGGGGTTTCACCATGTTGATCAGGCTGGTCTTGAACCCCTGACCTAAGGTGATCTGCCCACCTCAGCATCCTAAAGTGCTGGGATTACAGGAATGGGCCACTGCGGGTGACCTTGCTTTTATTTCTTCTTTCACCCAACTGGGAGGTTTTCTTTTTTTTTTCCAATTAATTTTTACTAATTTAACATATATAACATGAGGCATATCATAATATATTGGTAGTATTATATCAGAAAACACAGTACTGCCTATATGTATGTTTATCAGGAATATCTATATGGAGAGAGAGAGAGAAAGAGAGAGAGAGAGAGAGGGAGAGAGGGGGAGAGGGAGGGAGGGAGAGAGAGAGAGAGAGAGAGAGAAATTTTGAATAGTTTTCCTAATGCCCTAATTTGTTCCATTTAATTTCTACAAATATTTACTGGACATGGAGTAGGATCCATTAAATCAACATTACTAATTCCATTATAAACATCTTCCATATGCTTTTTTACTCTGCTTGATCAACAAATAATGAAGTAATTTTCAAACTCCTAGTTTCTATACATTCAATTATCTTAGATTTCTATCGGTTTTTACATTATATTAATACTGTAAGTTTTCAAATCAATATTCATATAAATGTTTGTGGGTCTCTCAGTTCTGCTGCAGGCTACACATGAACGGCAGCCAAAAAGGAAAAATCTTTGTCCCCATGCTTTTTCCCTGAATTCCACATTTTTCATGTTCACACTAACCCTTGCTTTGCCATTTCCTTTTATTTTATGCTGTCTTTAATTTTAACCTTCCCAAATATTTCCATTCAGGATGCACCTCTCCTAGACAACACACAGCAGACAGTGTGCTTCAATGTATTCAATCTTGTCTCTTGGCAGGACAGGTGCCCTCATTACATTTCACTGTGACACAGAAGACCCTTGGTTTTCTGGCACCATGTTCTTGCTGCTGTCTCCTCTGATAAGCACCACACTTTCTTTCCCTTCTCTGCCTTAGACAGCAGAAAGGTATACACACCCATTTATAGTTCTGAAGCTGTTTATGCTTTTTTTTTTTTAAGCTTAACTTTGCTATTAGTTTCATTTTTACACTGAGAGAAAAATTCTTGTTTTATGCTAAGGGGAGAACCTCAATACTCAAGATAAAGGGACTGGTACACTACATTTTCTACACTCAACAGCAACACAATGGGACAGTCTTGGATTTCAGATGCTATCGCTCAGAGTGCACGTTTTCCAAGAACTAACAAGTGCACTGGCTCCTAACCACATTCGCAACAGCAGAGTCTTGACTGTTTTTAAATGACCCAATTCCATTAACAGTCCTGTTACATTGCAACTGCTCTGTTCTTGGACTTATCATAGGTCCTCAGTCTCTCAGTCACAAATCTTGAAACCCAAAAAGCCCCAAACCCAATGTTTTCCCCCCAGACTTAATGCCAAAAATAGTTTAGCAACATAACTGACCCGAACCGATGTGAGGCTATTTACAGTCTTATTTGATCCCACTTAGATATATTTGCGGAAAAGAACCAATGTAGTAACTAGTGGTATTAACACACGATACACGTACTGTATTAACTAAAATTTGAAATATTCCGAATTCAAAACACAGCATGGGTTAACATTCATAAATACTAGCACTGACCACTGAGACCCTAGTGTAACAACGCCCTAGTAGCAATAAGCCCACCTAGTGTCTGTATGTTGAATTCTAAATCCTCCAACAAAAGAAATCAGGGCTCTTTGGAGGAGGAGTTGGTTCCAGGGCAAGGACAGGGATAATACAAGGGCCTGGAAGGAAGGAAGTGCTCAAAACAAAAAGCCAGGATGGAGAATGTTGATGGGGTACAGGAATCCAACCGAAGGATTGGCTGCAACTGGAGCAACTGGAGCAACAAAATAAATTGTGATAACATTGATCGTAATCCAATATTGACTATAGCCTAAAGAATCACTATCATTGAATCCATACTGCATAACTGAATGAATAAGTAAATGGGAGAGAAGAAACAGCTGTTCCTTACAAAATTCTAACTAGTAAGTGCACAAGAATAAGGGAAATGGAAAATCACCATTAGAACCTCACAGGCAAAAGCCCCTGCTGAGTATTACATGAGAGGAGAGCTTAAAGAGAAACGGGGTACTTGCAGTGCAAGGCAAAGGATTAACCCTGTCCAAAGAGGCCTGGCCTCTGCTCTTGGCTCCTGAGAGATCTCTAGGCCCTTGGGATACCCTGCCTGGTAAAAGTGTCTGTCTAACTGGGTGCCCTGGGACACTTCCACAGTCTGTGCTAACCCTGTGGTGGAGGCCTCAGGCACACAGCGCCAGCTCAGCCTCTGAGGGCCCAGCCAGTCTACACAGCTGAGACCCAATAAAACTCCAGACAGCGAGTCTCAGGTGGGCTTCCCTGGGGGGGCAACGGTCTGTGTGTGCTGTCACATGCTGGGAGAAGCTGCAGTGTTCACACCTCCACAGTGGGACACTTGATGTGTCACGCTGGGAACTCTCATGAGCCCTGCCTGGGCCTCTTTTCCCGTTTTTGGCTTTAATTTGTGTCCTTCCCCTGCAAATAAGCCTTAGCAGTGAGGACAACAGCTATCAGTGAGCTCCGTGAGTCCTTCTAGAGAATTACCTAAGGGTGGTCTTGAGGTCCCCCAAGCTTGCAGTTGGTATCAGAAGTGAAGGTGGTCTTAGGGACCCCCAAGCTCTGCACACAGTCTCAAAGCATCTAATGTAAGACAAATAGTAATTAATTACAAAGGGAAAAACAAGAAGTTGATGGTGAAGAAACCTAGCAGCTACCACACCAACCAGAGATCCAGATTAAATACCCATCGTGTAGACAGCATAGCCCAGAGAAGATGTGTGGGTGGGCACCTCACCCCCATCTCCAGCAACCCCAGCCCCAGTCTCATCTCCAGAAGGCATTAGGCAGACCCACAGGGAGGACAGTCCAGAGCGATGGGCCCATCCTCTTTGAAAGCATCATCACAGCCAAGGGAGGGCCAAGGCCCTCACCCAAACCAGAGGAGATGGGGAGGGGTGACAGTTTAATGCACATGGGGCTTGGAACAGAGAAGAGCACTAAAAGAGCCTGGTCACATCTACATCAAATCTGCCATTTAGCTCCCAGGACTGCAGCCACAGGGGACTCTCGGCTGTGATAAATGCAGCATGAGTACACAGGATGCTGCTTCAAGGGGAGGCAGGCCAAAGGGTCCCTGCCGGAGGATAAAAGGCCATGACAAGACACAGAGGAGCGCCACACACGATGTCTAAAACCACAGCAGACTCATGGGCGCGGGAAGGCACAGGTGCCCTGCAGGTTTTGGAAAACAGACAGTGGGCTTCTTCCACTGGCTGAGGCATCCGGAGGGGCTTTTCAAGGATGTGGGTGGCAGTGGCAGCAGCCTCACCCCGTCATGAGGACATTCTCCTGCTGCATTCACACATGGAGACCTAGGAGGTACCAGGTTTCCATTTCCCTTAGAAGTTTATGAAGTATTTAAACCAATGAGTGCATTAAAATACTCTTACCATCACTGGAAGAAACTGACACAGATTCGAACATCGTGAACTGCATCTCAGGGTAAAAAATGAGAAGCTGCTCTTTACAGATGTGCCCCAGCTATAAGTAAGAAAGGAAGGAAAGATTTAGAGTGCCACCGTTTAGATTAACCCCTAAGGAACAAGTGGTGGGTCCAGTCTCTGGGCACAACGGTTGCCAGCAGTACAGAAACGGCCTACCAGAGGGTGGGGGCCTCCTGCAAGAGCCCACCCCAACCTGCAGCAGTTTTACCAACCAACCAACCAGATCTAACCGCTAGATATAACTAATTTACAAGAAATTTTAAAAAAAGGAGGAACCTGTTAAAACAGTGATGTGATCATTAAAGTCCAGACTGGCACACTCGAAAGAACAATCGGTTTCTTCAACAAAAATCGGCCAAGAGATAGAGAAGCCTACAGCTGTCATACAGACTCAAGAGATGATTTATGAACAAGTAGTGACATATGAACCCCACGTGGATTCTAATTCCAAGAGACAGTTACACAAAACATTTGAGGCATCTGGGACAACTGAAAATTTGAACATTTGCTAGATACTGACATTAAGAAAATACTGTTAATTTTTAAACAAGTGGTAACAGTATGGGTTAGCACATACTGTTTTTAATGTCCTTTTTTTTTTTTTTTGAGATGGGAGTTTTGCTCTATCACCCAGGCTGGAGTGCAGTGGCACAATCTTGGTTCACTGCAACCTCTGCCTCCCAGGTTCAAGCGATTTTCCTGTCTTAGCCTCTGAAGTAGCTAGGATTACAGGCATGCGCCACCACGCCCGGCTAATTTTTTTGTGTGTTTTTAGCGGAAACCGTGTTTCACCATGCTGACCAGGCTGGTCTCCAACTCCTGACCCCAGGTGATCCACACCTATCGGCCTCCCAAAGTGCTAGGATTACAGGCATGAGCCACTGTGTGCATCCAATGTCCTTACTTTTTAAAGATAATGCTGAAATATTTACAAAAACAGTAATGGAAACATCAAACCTCCTTTATAGATAGTACTCCAGAGCAATACAATAAATAGGACATGTGTTATATACCTGAATGTTTGTCTCTTTTTCCTTCAAGTTCAAGATTACCTACCAGGTTCAATAAAGGCATCTGGTTTCCTTCATGAACTTTACTTGGTATATGGTCAATTCTTCCTACAGATTTCACCACATTTCCTTCTATTATCTCTGCAAATTCCATTCTGGTACTTCGTGAACTGTGGAGGTAACCCTTCCTAAGTCACAATCCACACTGACGCATACAACATTATAGGGAAACATTGGCTTTAAGAAAACTGATTAACAGAACATCAGCAATTGTTATTTATTTTAAATAAGAAGTCATGATACTACTAGGAATAGAGAGCAAGATAGAAAATCTTATCACCAACCCTTTTAGATAAATACAAAGGACAAATGAAATACACAAAAACAATACATTTTAAAAATCCACTGTTACTTTTTAGAAAAAGATTTACCAGTTTCCATTAAGCACTACATCCCACTATTCCATTTTCAGGAGGGACAGATTCATGAAGCCATAGATTACCAGCTCTTGTTTGGTCTTCAAAAATTCAAACAAGCTGCTAACATTTTCCAATAAGATTTCAACATAACTCTGACAATGCCACAGGACACACAGTTTGGCTCCATGTACATGGACCCGGGGACAGTGGTGGTCCCCAGGTCTCCACCATGCCCCCCGGCCATTCAGCACCAGGCACAATCTGCTTTCCTGACACCTGGCCTGCTTTGCTTATTTACCTTAGTAGCTTTCCAGATAACTGACACTTGTGTTTGAAACCTTAACTTTTATAAAGCTTGTTCAGACAAATAAAGTATGTTCATACTAATGCTGGGAATTTTGTTACTAATATTTTCCGTAAGTTCAAATAAAACTAAGGAGTTGATAAAAGGGTATTCTGAACAGAAAAGTAAAACCAAGGGCACAGAAACACCTATTGTGTGTTTCTTCTGCCCGTAACAGTGACAGAGAACCCTCAGGCCCTCACTCGTCCGGGCTGCAGCACACACGGCCTCACCTGCATTGCTCCCCGCTCCTCTCTGCTTTTTTTCCTTGGCTAGTTGAATGGCTCGGTAATCAGTTCTTGCTGAGCCCCCACTTTCCTGAGACCAAAGAAAAGCATATCAGTCACTTATCTAGACACAAAGGAAGGGTAGCAAGGGAGCTAGAAAAGTGCCATAGTCTGCTTCTGGGACATATCCAAGCTCCCATAACCAGAGTTGCCAGCAAGGCACACAAAGAGCCAAACGCTATGTCCACTTAGGGCTGAGCAAACTTGGAGCTGGAACAATATATGTGACTTTCTTATCCAGAGAAGCAAAGTTTATTCCTCCAAAGCCTAAAACATAGTAAAATGTTTTACACAGAAACTTGTCAAATCAATTACATACTTCTCTGTTTCTGAAACAAGCACCGAGCCTTGCCTGGGTGACCTGGGATCGCCTTACCACAGCCCTCGGCAACACTTTTCACCTGTGCCACAGGTGTGCACGGCAGGCCCAGGGCAGGTCCCACCTTAGAGACCCACTGCAGAGGCCGCTCTGGCGGCAAAGGCTACTCTAAAGGTCTTACACAAAAACAGTAATGATGGTACTAATTTCAGGAACTCTCCTGAGGGAGGCAGACAGTACTCAGAGGACTTCAGCTGTTTTAAGTCTGTGAACGTTTCCTAAGAAAGACAGTTTAACACATCACTACAAAGAGAAAAAGGGCAGCCCTCAAAGCTCGTAGCATACCTGGGACCCATTCACCACACACCATTTGTACTCAGAGAAGCGAGGTAGCCCGTCACACAGCTAGCAAGAAAATGAACACGGGGTTAGGACTGAGGTCTTGCCGGCCTCTCCACCTCCACCCACAGCTACAGCTGCATCAGAGAGCTTCTGTTTCCCAAGGCACCAAGGCACACAGTCCTTGCACCCCAGGGACTGACTACCCAATTGTCTGACTTGAAGCCACCTCCCATCCCTGCCCAGTCACCTGTCCACTTAGCAACTGCTATGGCTGCCTAAGCAAATGCTGGCAAGCATGGCTCTGCCACCAACAAGCAAGACACCAGAAATGCAGAGACAGAGATCGTCCTCCTCTCCGACTGAAAGAAATGAAAGCTGGCTCCATGCAACCTCAGCTACTATGCGCCTCCAAACTCATCCTGCTTTTTAAACATTTTTTAAAAGTTGTGGCAAAATATAGGATGTAACATTCTGTTCTGAACAATATAAATGTCACTATCAAATTTAGCCTGTGCCACAAAAAAACCCTATTTGACCACTCCCATCTGAGACAGGAACGTCAGACTATCTCAAGAATCTTTAAATTAGATTAAATTATATTAAATGTATAATTGATATAAAGTATATTAACTGTCTAGCCTCAAAATTGAAGTACTCTTATAATCCTTCAAGAACTAAGGCTCATAAACCCCTCCTTTTTTTTTCTTTTCTTGTTAATTCTCATTTTTAAAAAGAGTTTGGTATGGTTTTAAAGTTTCCATTGAACCTCTGAAGGTGGCTTATGTCTCGACTCCTCTTCTAGTACTGTTCATGAGCTGAGAAGCATAGAGGCAAAGCATCTCAACATTACAAAACCCCCAATCTTCAAGGAAAGGAGCACATTACCATGGAGCCACAGGACTCCAAAAGACCTCAGAAAGCATTTAGCCAAACCCCCTTATGCAGGAAATAAATGAGAATTTAAGGCTCAGATGGGTTAAAGTGATTTGTCAAGGTCATAAGAACTTGTCAGTTCCAGACTTGTAGTCCAGGGCTGCGTCCTTTTGTAAACCAGAAACGTCTGCATAGAAAGGATTAATCCAGAATATCCTCAAGACTGAGTATGAGAGAAGTGACCTGTACGGTGGTAACTGAACAGAGTGCTTCATACCAAATAGAGGTTGCTGGTGCCTGCACTGAGCTCTGTGTCCTGGGCACCGTGCTGCTCTGCTGGGCTGGACAACGTGGGCCGGGGCGGCCCATGGCTTCCTTCCTGCTGCCCAACTGTCTTGGGGTGAGGAGGCGAGTCTGGCTCCACCTTGATGGGAGCCAGCAGTTCCGGGACACTGGCATTTTCTCGGGGGGTACTTGAAGAGGTCGGTGTGGTGATGTGTGCTGCTAAGTTACTACTGGAGGTCAAAGCCAGTGGGTCTTCACTCAAGTTCTTCATGGGCAGAGCCACCAGACAGCCTAACGCTCCCGCACTCACAGTCTGCACATCATCCACACTGAAGCTGCCCTGCTGCAGAACCGAGGCTGGTGTCCCAAGAACCAGAGGGCTGTCCAGGCTTGGGGGAATATCGCTGTGGGCCACCAGGACCAGGGGTTCCATTGGCCCTAGGGAGCTATTATTAGCGGGAAGGTTCCCTCCCAGAGAGGAGCTCACTGAAGTGACGTCAATAGTCAGGATTCCAGAGTTCAGAGCCTCGTCTGACCCACCTGCAGAACCGCTAGCATTGGCAGGTGTGTCAGAGAAGAGCGCAGCAAGATCCATGTTAGTGAGCTCACTTTGGCCTGGGCTGCTGAGTTCATTGCTGGGAGTAAGAGAACTTGGGGCTTCTAGCTGAGGTAAGAGATCTGAAAAAAGAAGGAATACACTCTGGTTACTTTATGACCTCGAAGACTGAGTACTTTTATTTATGTCCATGATGTTACCAAATGATGTCCCGAGGAAGCACTGACTGTCCTCTTCCCACACCGTGAAGCTTGGTTATCACTACAGAGTCCCACAGCCGGTCACTTAGGGCAACCGACACACACCCCAGGAAGGGACAGGAAGGGATGCTGGCTGACGTCAGACACTTTACGTACATGTCTCGGATCCTCAGGCTGACAGGGCTTTCTCCAGGTGAAACAACTGGAGAGAGATTAAATAACATTTCCTAAGGTCAGGCCAACTGCTCACAGCAAGAAGCAAGGTAAGATTTGCATCCATGTCTTACTGGTTTCAACGCCTGGGCCCTCTCCCCTCCCGGTGCCAGGGGAGCTACCTGAGAGGACCAAATCTTTCCACAGCACATCATCCTCAGCTGCCAGTTACTAGCTGGCCTGTGCTCTGAGAATATTTTTGGAATTAGCTTGTCAGCTCATGTTTGCTAAACTCTGTGCCCCACAACCAGCTGCCACCCCAAAACTGACTCAAGCTATATAGGGGTAAACAAAGACAATTTTGGCTGCCTGGCAAAGCCTGGACACACCCGAAGTTCCAGGTCTAGGCGATGCATAGAACTCGGACATCAGGACCTCCAGGCAAGCCGGGGGCCCCCTAGACAGAGCTTTTCCTCAGGAGTTTTCCCTCCCAGAGCCTCCCCGACCACTGCATCTCCAGCCTGGCATTTCCCCATCAGGACTGCAAGCCTCCTGAGGGTGGAGAGCCCATCTAACCACCTCTGTCCCTCCAGCCCCCAGCACGATGCCCAGCCCTGATGCAGCATGTAATGATTCTAACAGGCCCTTCTTCATCTGGAGTCTTAATTTTTGGTCATAATGCACTTTAAATATTTGATTGTTATTCAACTAAGTAATTTAAATAATCAGCATACCTTTGGGAGAATGACTTCCAAACAATTTCAATGCATAGGCAAGTTTAAGGTTTGTATACAAGTACATGCCAATTACACCAAATCACAGGATGCTTCAAGCATCAAGCAAACAGTAAAATGAGAGCATAATGAATTTCGGCAAAAGAGCCAAATAAGGACTTGGTGTCATCCTTTCCTAAGGACTGTCCTGGCAGCTTCCTGACTGTGCCAGCGCCTGGCCCAGAGGAAAAGCTGCTCTCAGTTCTCTGGTCCTATTTCTCCCACACTAGCTGTTACTGACCCTGAACTCATACCTGCAGGCTGTGTTGGCCAGCATATCTATTATATTTTATAATGCAAATCTACAAAACAAATCTTTTCTAGACAAAAAGAAAATCAAATTCAGGATGTATCCTCTTTAGTTGTCATATTACTGTAAAGCTTAAAAAAAGCATCAATATAGTATCACTTCTTCAAGAAATATCCCTTTCTACCAATGAAGCATTTTGAAAGAAAACGGTAATGATCCTTCGGCAAAATTTAATATGGAAAACCATGTCATAGTTTTTCAAAACTTTCCAAAAATTCCCTTGACACTCTTAAGGACTCAGCTCCCTGTGAAGAAAGATCATGAATAATCTCAGTGCAAATGATACCCATTTATTAATAAATTTCCTATTTAGCACTTTACTAATTCTATAAACATTTACTACTAGAGACTAGACATGTACAAGGGCCAGATAGTAACACAATCACTAAATAAACATTAGCTAGCAGAGCATCTAACAAAACAGTCATGATCACCACAGTTCAAAGCCTAGCCCCAGCCCTTCCTGCAGGTGTGACCCTGGCAAGTCCCTTCTATCTTGGTTTAATCAGAAACAAAGCAGTGAGGACCCCACTCCCAGGACCACCGTTATGGGGACTGAAATAACCCATTAAGGGCATGATGTAATCCCACAGTAACTGGGCGTTCCCAAGTGTCTGTTTTTCACTAGGCAAAATGGTGACACCTGGTCTTCTACCACTGATAGCTGGCAAGGGAATGACATATAAATAAGTCATTAACTGCACAAGAAATTCAAGCCTGGGATGCACAGACTGCTACAGAAGAGGGTCTCACATCCTACCAAAGTTTAAGGAAGCACATCTGGTATAACCTTGGGTCTCTGCTGACTTCTGAATTGGCCAGGTCAGGAAAAGGGAGGTGTGCCACAAGAGGGAACAGCCAAATAGGGGAAGAGGCCTGAGTAACGTTGTCTCACAGAATGCTGAGAGAAAGGGGGCCAGCTCATAAGGGCCTCTGTGAGCAAAGGTGACACCTGCCAAAATGAATCAGGTAGCACACACATTCCCTGTCCTCAAGACACTGCTGAAGACAGAAGGACAATTTCTTTAAATACAAAGCGGAATGACAGCTGCCGTAAACTGTGAAAGATCAGCATTCTAGATCCCAAGGAGGGGCTTCATGACCACTTCTAAAGAGGATCACAAGAAAACAAAGGTCACAAACCTGCCCTGAGCCCAACCCCTCATCAAGCTGTGTGTGAGGCACTGAGGCCTGTCCC